>NC_042626.1:57485484-58130789 GCF_901001135.1 Rhinatrema bivittatum
GTTTTGGTGTGTACCAAGGTTTTCTGTTGTCCTTGTTTGCTTGAGGAGCTTTGGTAATAGTTGGGCATGTAGTATCGGCCACTTTTTTGGTAATGTTGTTCCAGGACAAAATGGCTGAGTCCGCGTTAGTAAGATCCAGTTGGTTAAGTTCATCCGATAGGCTGTTGCTGAGAATTTCCTGGCTGCACATTTTTTTGAATTGGATTGTGTTATTCTGCTTTTCTGGGAGTGTAGGTAGGTTTATCTTTAGTGTTGTGTTGATCATCTTATGGTCCGACCAGGGAACTGGAAGGCATGTAGGGTGAGAGGAAAGAGTAAGTTCCTGGTTAATGAAAATGAGGTCCAACGTATAACCAGCTTTGTGGGTGGGTTCCTTAATTATTTGTTTGAAACCCATGCAGTTTAGTGTGCTTAGGAGAGTTTCACAGCTGTGAGAATGGGGAGATACATCCACATGGAGGTTGAAGTCCCCCAATAGTATCGCTGGTGTGTCGGCGTTGATGTGTTTTACTATATTTTCGATCAAAGGTGATGGATCGGTTTCGAGGTATCCTGGGGTGGCGTATGTAAGCCCGATTTGAAGGTGAGAGGATTTAAATACGGCAAATTCTAGAGAATGTGAAGATATTGAAGTTTGTAGTGATATTCCTAGTGTTTTTTTTGCTGCCAGAAGAAGACCTCCTCCTCGTTTTTTGAGTCTGGGGATTGAGAATATGTTGTACGAGTGAGTAGGGAGTTGGTTGATTGTAGCGATGTCTTCTGGTTTTAACCAGGTTTCAGTGATTGCAAATATGTCTGTGTTTGCTTCCAGCAGATAGTCATGAAGCAGGTGAGTTTTCTTAGTCAAAGACTGTGCGTTCAGCAGTGATAAGGTGAAAAGTGACAGTCCCAGTAGTTGGTTTAAAGGTGAGATGACAATAGGGATGAGTCTTTTTTGTAAAGAGTGTGGTAAGGCTTGTTTTTTTGCTGATGGTCTCTTGAAGTTGTGGATGATGGGGATGGATGAGATCGCCATGATTGGTTTCGTAACTGAGCGCTGGATGGTTGCTAGTTGAGTGAGCGCTGGATGGTTGCTAGTTGAGTGAGCGCTGGGTGTTGCTAGTTGAGTGAGCGCTGGATGTTGCTAGTTGAGTGAGTGCTGGATGTTGCTAGTTGAGTGAGCGCTGGGTGTTGCTAGTTGAGTGAGCGCTGGATGGTTGCTAGTTGAGTGATCGCTGGGTGTTGCTAGTTGAGTGAGCGCTGGATGTTGCTAGTTGAGTGAGCGCTGGATGGTAAAGTGCAGACTGGGCACTGGGTGAGATCTGGATGGCTGCTTACTAAATGAGCGCTGCCATGGCTCACCGAGATGAGTCGGAGTAAGAAAGAGTTACTGGAATTCTTTGGATAGATTTGGTTTAGGAGCCTCACAATGCAGGCACAGGTGCTGCTGTTCTAAGGCGTGTTAGAGATATTAGTCTTTTGCCTGGGAGAAATAGAGGCTGACTGCTATAGGGATAGGCCCTGGGGCACTCCAAGGGGCTACACTAAGGGGCACACAAAGGGGCAAGCCCCTTTGTCGCGCTCCTTCGGCGCGCGGCGCTGGGCTGGATAATGATTTAAAACCCCTCAAGGGCTGGCTCCTATTGGAGGAGCTGTATCAGTGGGCGGGACTTTTATTCGCTCACCTCGGGGTCTCGCGAGAGGCTTGTCCCTGGTCCACCTCCCCTGGCCCCGATGGGCCTACGCCGATCGCGCGGGGAGGGCCGACCCGGATCGAGGGGGCAGTGCAGGGCGGCGGCGCCGGAGAGAAAGGATCGCCTGCAGTCGTTTTCGGCCCTTTAAAGGGCTCTGGGGAGGCGTCGGGGCTTCCGGGGAGGGCTTAGCTGTGCCCTTCCAAATGCGGCTGCTTTTTTGTTTTTTTGAATTCGCCGCGTTTTTGCAGCTGTTATTTCCTCACCTCGGGGCCTCGCGAGAGGCTTGTCCCTGGTCCACCTCCCCTGGTCCCGATGGGCCTACGCCGATCGCGTGGGGAGGGCCGACCCGGATCGAGGGGGCAGTGCAGGGTGGTGGCGCCGGAGAGAAAGGATCGCCTGCAGTCGTTTTCGGCCCTTTAAAGGGCTCTGGGGAGGCGTCGGGGCTTCCGGGGAGGGCTTCTCCTCCAAGAACTTATCCAATCCTTTTTTAAACACAGCTATACTAACTGCACTAACCACATCCTCTGGCAACAAATTCCAGAGTTTAATTGTGCGTTGAGTGAAGAAGAACTTTCTCCGATTAGTTTTAAATGTGCCCCATGCTAACTTCATGGAGTGCCCCCTAGTCTTTCTACTATCCGAAAGAGTAAATAACCGATTCACATCTACCCGTTCTAGACCTCTCATGATTTTAAACATCTCTATCATATCCCCCCTCAGCCGTCTCTTCTCCAAGCTGAAAAGTCCTAACCTCTTTAGTCTTTCCTCAAGTACGTGCCATGGCAGCCTCGATCGCCTCTTTACATCAAGTACTTTTCATAAACATCTGTAAAGCGGCGACATGGTCCTCGCTTCACACATTCACATCCCACTATTGTTTAGACAAATGGCGAATGATGCCCTAGTGGGGCGGACTATCCTACAGAAGAGCACAGATTCCATATAATTACAGCCTTCAAGGAAACTGTTCGCTATGTTTTATCATATTGAGCAAAAAAAAAAAAAAAAAAAGTAAAATTCCTTACCTGCTCAATACGTCAGCTGGGGACTCCCAGACAGCATGGCTAATTCAGCTGCTTATCTATGTGAAAAGAGCAAGTTTGCTTACCGTAAATGGTGTTTTCCGTAGATAGCAGATGAATTAGCCATGCTGACCCGCCCAACTCCCCGGACATGCTGCCTGAGTACGTCCTCTGTGCCATAAGGTGGCGGAGCTCTCTAAGTCTCTCAAAATCTTACAGTTAGGTGCTCCCTCCTGTATCCTGACAGGATTACCTCAGGCTCCTTAGTCAGTATCAAAGCGTTAGTTAGATATGCTAGAACTGTCCGGGGAGTTGGGCGGGTCAGCATGGCTAATTCATTTGCTATCTACGGAAAACACCGTTTATGGTAAGCAAACTTGCTCTTCTGAAGGTGCCGAAGGTGGACTCGGTGGTGTCTGCTGTGACTAAGAAGACCACCATTCCCGTGACCGGGGCCGCTGCGTTGAAGGACATAAGAACTTTCCATACTGGGTCAGACCAAGGGTCCATCAAGCCCAATATCTTGTTTCCAACAGAGGCCAAACCAGGCCACAAGAACCTGGCAATTACCCAAACACTAAGAAGATCCCATGCTACTGATGCAATTAATAGCAGTGGCTATTCCCTAAGTAAACTTGATTAATAGCCATTAATGGACTTCTCCTCCAAGAACTTACCAAAACCTTTTTTGAACCCAGCTACACTAACTGCACTAACCACATCTTCTGGCAACAAATTCCAGAGCTTTATTGTACGTTGAGTGAAAACGAATTTTCTCTGATTAGTCATAAATGTGCTACTTTCTAACTTCATGGAATGCCCCCTAGTACTTCTATTATTCGACAGTGTAAATAACCGATTCACATCTACTCATTCAAGACCTCTCATGATCTTAAAGACCTCTATCATATCCCCCCTCAGCCGACTCTTCTCCAAGCTGAACAGCCCTAACCACTTCAGCCTTTCCTCATAGGGGAGTTGTTCCATCCCCTTTATCATTTTGGTTGCCTTTATCTGTACCTTCTCCATTGCAACTATATCTGTTTTGAGATGCAGAGAACAGAATTGTACACTGTATTCAAGGTGCAGTCTCACCATGGAGCGATATAGAGGCATTATGACATTTTCCATTTTATTAACCATTCCCTTCCTAATAATTCCCAACATTCTGTTTGCTTTTTTGACTGCTGCAGCACACTGAACTGACTATTTCAATGTGTTATCTACTATGACGCCTAGATATCTTTCTTGGGTGGTAGCACCTAATATGGAACCTAACATTGTGTAACTATAGCATGGGTTATTTTTCCCTATATGCAACACCTTGCACTTATCCACATTAAATTTCATCTGACATTTGGATGCCCAATCTTCCAGTCTTGCAAGGTCCTCCTGTAATGTATCACAATCCACTTGTGATTTAACTACTCTGAAGAATTTTGTATCAACCTCAAATTTGATAACCTTACACGTCGTATTCCTTTTCTGATCATTTATATATATATTGAAAAGCACTGGTCCAAGTACAGATCCCTGAGGCACTCCACTGTTTACCCTTTTCCACTGAGAAAATTGACAATTTAATCCTACTCTCTGTTTCCTGTCTTTTAACCAGTTTGTAATTCATGAAAGGACGTCGCCTCCTATCCCATGACATTCAGGACTGCAAGCTGAAGATTCAGCTTAAGCGAGTCTTCGAGGTCTCCACGTGGCTATTTGTGCCAGCCTCATGCAGAGAAGCCTGCCTTTGGGTCCAGGAGACATCCGCGGCTCAGAGTGCTGGCGGTGGTGGGCCCTTGCAGGCAGGTGTTGCGTATGTCAAAAACACCTTGTATGATTTGGTATGGACCTCAGCACGTAGTATCCGCAGTCACGGCTCGCAGACTCTTCTGGTTGCAGAATTGGTCGGCAGATTTGTCTTCCAAGTCTCAGCTCTGTAACCTCCCCTTTATGGGCAAGCTTATCTTCGGGGAGGACCTGGACCAATTGGTAAAATTGCTTGGGGAGGGATAGGAAACCTTCAAGGAAGGTTTTTTCCACTCAAGCTCGTTTTCAGGACTCTCGCAGATTTCGCACTGGTAGACCTTCAGCTCTTTCGGGGTCCAGGCTGTCCCTGGGGCGCCAGCAGTCCTTTTATGGAGGTCGTCGCCCAGGCAAAGAGTCCATGGGCCAGGGTGCTGGATGTGGAAAACCCTCCCAATGAAGCCAGGGGCACTCATTCCATCATAGAAGTTGTCGGAGGCAGATTGTCGAGCTTTTACGCGGAGTGGGCAAAGATTACCTCAGCGCACTGGATCTTGGAAATGGTCAGGGACGGTTACGCTGTAGAGTTTTTGCGCCCGGTTCGGGGAGGTCTTTGTGGAGTCCTGTGTAGCTTTGCTGGCCAAATGCAAGGCAGTGCAAGGGACCCTACAACGGCTTCTCGACCTCAGGGACATTGTTCCAGTTCCCCTGGCGGATCAGGGCCAGGGACGGTACTCTGTGTACTTTGTGGTTCCCAAGAAAGAGAGCACCTTTTGTCCCATTCTGGATTTGCAGAAGGTGAACTGGTGTCTGAGTCCCCCATTTTCGCGTAGAGACCTTGAGGATGGTGGTAGCTGCTTTGCGCAAAGGGGAGTTTCTCACGTCCTTAGACCTCACCGTGGCAAATCTCCACATCCCGATCCATTAGGATCACCAGCAGTATCTCCGGTTCAAGGTGCTGGGTCAACATTTCCAGTTTCGAGATCTTCCTTTTGGCCTGGTGACGGCTCCACGCACCTTCACCAAGGTCATGGTGGTCGTGGCAGCATTCTTTTGCAAGGCGGGGGTCCTAGTTCACTCATACCTGGACGACTAGTTGATTCGAGTGAAGTCATGGGAGGACTGCGTCAGGTCGGTCCAGAGGGTGATGTTCACCTTGCAGTTGCTCGGCTGGATCAGAAATGTCTAGAAAAGTCACTTGGAGCCCACGCAGTCGCTAGTGTACTTAGGGGTGCTTTTTGACACCTCTTGAGGCAAGGTCTACCTGGCATCGGACCTTGTGAGGTTGCAAGGACAGGACTCTCCTTCAGAACATGAATCCTACAGTCTGGCATCACTTACAAGTTCTGGGATCCATGGCCTCCACCTTGGATTTGGTTTCGTGGGCATTCGCTCACTTGCGGCCATTACAGCGTGCACTGTTGTTGAGGTGGAGCCCTGCTTCAGAGCAATTCCAGTTACCGTTGCCTCTGCTTCCAGACTCAGTTTGTCATGGTGGCTCTTGTGCCGCAACCTGGAGCAGGGGGTGGATTTGGAGCCGCCAAATTGGGTGGATGTTTCCACAGACGCTAATCTCTCAAGTTGGGGAGCGGTGTGTTTAAACAAATCCCACTCAAAGTCTCTGGTCACCAACAGAGAGAGTTCCTGGTCCATCAACCGCCTCGAGACAAGAGCGGTCTGACTTGCCCTGCGAGCATTCCTGCTCCTGGTCGAAGACGAAATGGTTCGAGTATTCTCAGACAACACAACGACGGTGGCATATATTAACTGGCAAGGAGGGACAAGAAGTCTAGAGGTGGCACTGGAAGCATGGCTTCTGTTCGTCTGGGCGGAACACCATCTCAAAGGAATCGCTTTTTGAGGCATGGTGCACTCCTTGGATCCATTATCAACGGATGTTCCCCGGGTGTTGGATTTCCTTCAACAGAGGTTGGCTAAGGGTTTGGCGTTCAATTCCCTTCAGGTCCAGGTAGCAGCCTTAGGTGCCTTACATGGCAAGTTTCACGGTCATTCGCTGGGGGCTCTCCCAGATATTACCCGGTTCCTCAAGGGGGTCAAACATTTATGCCCTTTCGTCCGCCCGTTGTGTCCAGATTGGAATTTAAACCTGGTACTTCGTGTGCTTTGTGGAGCTCCCTTTGAACCTTTACGCAGGGCACATGTAAAAGATTTGACCTTGAAGATGGTATTCCTGGTGGCCATTTGTTCCGCTCGACAGATTTCAGAGTTGCAGGCTTTGCCATGTCGAGATCCTGTTCTTAGGATCCACAATGATAATTTCACTGTGTACAGTTCCTTCCTTCGTCCCCAAGGTAGTGTCTGCCTTTCATGTCAATCAGGCAGTGGTCCCAGGATTCCCCTCAGGAAAGAGATCTTCATCTTTTGGGCGTGCATCGCGTTCTCTTGCACTATTTGGAGGTTACCAATGATTTCCGGTGTTCAGATCATCTGTTTTTTATTCGGTAGACCTAAGAAGGGTGACAAGGCTTCTAAGGCTACAATTTTGCGCTGGATTGTTGCAGCTATCTGGGTACATCCCACTGGTCTGGGACTGATCTGGGGTATGTTCAGGAAAGGAAAATTGGTTCTTACCTGCTAATTTTTGTTCCTGTAATACCACAGATCAGTCCAGAGGCCCACCCCCATTTCAGATTCCAAAAGACTGCCTTGAGATATAATGCTTTGCTGAAGAAAAAAAAACCCAAAACATTTTTTTGTCCTGTTGCAGATGCTCTTGAAGGAGCAGGTTCCGAGGTGGTCTTGTGGTTTTTGTTCTTTCGTTATGGGTGAGTGTTTGGCTGTTGTGTTTTGGGTTCCAACCCCCTTCGCCCCTTAGGTTAGTTCTTGGGCTTGGGTACAGGTCAATACTGAGGGACTGCAGGTGGCACTCTCGGTTATGTAGCAGTGCCCAAAGATTTTGTTCTCTGACTCCATCTGCTGGTAGAGATGCATAACCCACTGGTCTGGACTGATGTGTGGTATTACAGGAACAAAAATTAGCAGGTAAGAACCAATTTTCCTTTATGAATTTAGGGCTATAATGTAGTAGATGGAGTTTGTTTCATATCCACTCCACTCGACAGTGTTCTCTCTGCTTATACCTGGTCCAGGCAAGATCTCTTAAACATGTTTAAAACTGTGAACCATTAATCGACTGAGACGTGTCTTGGAGTACTTGCCAGCATGGTTCTACAGTGAACCAATTA
Source organism: Rhinatrema bivittatum (assembly GCF_901001135.1). Lineage (NCBI taxonomy): Eukaryota > Metazoa > Chordata > Amphibia > Gymnophiona > Rhinatrematidae > Rhinatrema > Rhinatrema bivittatum. The sequence continues at coordinate 57,493,129 of NC_042626.1, forward strand.
AATTAAACCAATTCAGTGCTGTTTGTACTGAAGGTTCACCCTCTCCAATGTGCAGCTAGTCATTTAGTTATTTTAGTCAACTAGTCTGTATGGTGCAGGTACAGTTGGAACCATAAAAATCCTTTACTGATATTTCTAAGCAATTGAACATATTTTTAAAAAAAATTAGATTTGCTTGGATCTTATATTGACTGCAAGTAAACCTTTTTGGTAACTCACCTAGGCCTTGGAAGCATATTGTCAAGAATTAGTACATTGTATAAATAATTTGTAACAAAAATGTAGCTTCATACCTATGAAATATTCCGTGGCAGGGCATCTCTAGTTTTATTTTCATATACATAAATCCTAGGGAAACATGGAAGGAAAATACATGCTTAGCACCCATGATGAATACAGATACGTGGTTAGAGGATTTATAAATATCTACCTGAACATCTTTCTATTTCAGTAATAAAATTATTCCATGTAAATAAATGATCTTGTTATAAAAGGTAATTTTTTCTTGATATACAGTATGTATTTTATAGCAGTTTTTTAAAAGATTAGTTTACTTATTTCTTACATCACGTTTCAGGTACAAAGAGTTTACACTGCTGTTAAGCAATTTAAATGATTTTATTAAACATTGCTTCATCTAATGGCATTTTCTGTAATGTTGGCATAGGTTGTGACCTTATTGGGCAAAATGGAACGATTCCGTAGTTCTCCTCTTCACGCCAATATTTTGACAGCCCTTGATAGACAATTGGAGGCAATTCATATTGTTCAGGCACGTAGAAAAGATGAAATTGTTAATGCGTCAAATCGGCAGAGACAAGGAGTTCCTCGTTGCCAGGATGACAGAGGTACAACATACCTTTCCATATTACTTGTCCCACTATTTATTGCTGTCACCCTGTAATTGTAATGTTACAATTTTATTTGTTGGTAATTATAGATATGATAAATTAACAGTGGGAAACAAACAACAAAGTGAAACGAAACAAACAAAAAAGGAAAATCTGAAAAAAATAAAACAAGGCAAATCCTGGAAACAGCAGGTGTGGAGTAGAAGCTCTAATATACCATTCAGTAAGCATCTTGGCAGCTGTGCTTCAATAACAGAATATTTCTAGTAGGGGCCACAAGACCAAAGAAGCATTTTAGTGCCAGTTGTGGAAGCTTCCCTGGCTGCCATACACTGGAAGGACACATTAGTGTAATTATTTAAACTGCATACTTTACAGGAAAAATAGTAAAGTGAGGTTGAAAGGTAACTCATTTATATCCTGGTGTACTAAAATAGCACAGGACAAGTCAAGTGATTTTAGTAGAGTGTAAATAATAAGCTTTCCCTGTACATACCCAGATCAGTCCAGACTCCTGGGTTATGCCCCTCCTCTAGCAGATAGAGAAATTCTAAAGGACTCTGACGTATATAGCAGGGCGCCACCTACAGTCCTAAGTATTTCTCTGTCTCTAGCAGATGGAGCAGGAGCAAAACCTACAGTCTGTGATAGTTTAAAAAAAAAAAGTGGGGGGGGGGGAATTAAAACAGAAAGTAAAGGTATTTAGTTTTCTTTTGTAAAAAAAATTTTTCTTCAAAAGGACAGAAGTTAGAAAAGCCTCCCAGGGGTTGTCAGGTCCTGAGGGGACCATCCCCCTAGGTTTTAGAGGCAGCTGCTGCTGTGGGGCGAGGGCCCTACTACCAGTGTTGTGCAGCACTGGGGGTGATACCGGGGAGGCCAGCTCACTCCCCCCAGTTGGACCAGGACCCGGAGGCTATAGGGCAAGTATAATTTTTAAAAAAAAATTAAAATTTTCCATAAACTTATTTTTTGATTTACCAGGACTCTCCCTTCCCTCGCAGTCGACTCGGGACTCTTCATTTCTTTTTTCGTCGTCGTTTTCATTCATTTTTTTGCGGTGTAAAATTTGAATTTTTTTCTTCTGAGGTAAAAGAATGCCGCAGTGTTGACGGGCTTGTGGAGCCGCGCACGCACGCTTGTCGAGGGACGGCCTTTGCTCTAATTGTGTGTCTGGGGGAGAGGTAGCCTCCACAACTCCTAAGAGGGTTGTTTTAAGGGTCCAGACAGTCTCCAGGGTTTTTCAGGGTTTGCAGTCTCCCTCTGTAGTCCCGTTCCCACTGAGGCGGAATGGGCGCCATTTTGAATTCCCTCGAGTCTGCAAATTAGGCAGTCCTGTCAGAGGTGGGGGAGGGGATTCTCCCGCCATCTTTATCCCCTCAAACAATGGTCCCTGAGGGGGACAACTCAGGAGGGATGGGCACAACAGGCAGCACAGATTTCCCCGATGGGGTTACAGATGCTTCTTCCTCTGACTCTTTTTCTTCAGATTTTGTACTGCTCCTCCACAGGGCTTTTAAGGCACAGAGAGCAGGGAAAAAGAGAGCGCTGGATAAATCTTTGCCATTGGATTCTCTGGCCGTGCCTAAGAAAAGGACTAAGTCTCAGGTTGGACTTGAACCCTCTAAGTCTAAGCGTCCTTTGAGGTTACTGCCTCCTCAGCCTGATTCTACTACCTCATCTGATTCTGATAGCCCGGATGGTATGGATGAGCCTTCGCAGCCTCCGATGGGGGCTGATGGGGGATCCAGACCAGTTACATGGGGTTCCCCAGGGTTCTCATTTGTGGAAGGGGATGACCCGAAAGTTGTCCGTCTCTTTAGGAAGCGTCTCATTCCCGCTATTTTAGGGGAGTTGGTTATTGAGGCTCCCCATGAAGAATCTCGGCTGGGATCTTCAGACCCAGTATTGTTGGGTCTCCGTGAGCCACCTTCCTCTTTTCCTTTTCATTTCTCAGCCACGGATTTGATTTTTAGAGAATGGGATACTCCAGATTTGGGTCTCAAAGTTGCAACGGCTATGGATAAGCTATACCCTTTACCAGAGGAAGCTTTAGAGCTGCTTCGTACTCCCAAGATGGATGCAGCAGTGTCGGCCGTAACAAAAAAGACCACCATCCCTGTTACAGGTGCAACTGCTCTGAAGGATTTGCAAGACAGAAAGCTAGAGCTTCAATTAAAGATTTTTGAAGTTTCGGCACTGGGTATCAGAGCTGCTATGTGTAGCAATTTTTCCTTGAGAGCGGGTCTTTGTTGGCTACAACAACTGCAGGCCAATGAATCGCTGTCTGAGGTGGAAGTCCTTCAGGCGGGCCGGCTTGAAGCGATCATTGCTTATTGTGCGGATGCCTTTTATGACTTACTCCGCACATCTGCTAGAACCATGATATCGGCTGTTTCTGCCCGTTGTCTTTTGTGGCTACAAAACTGGTCGGCAGATGTTTCTTCTAAGTCCTGGCTGGGATCTCTTCCCTTCAAGGCAAACTGTTGTTTGGCAAGGAGCTAGAGAATCTAATTCAGTCTCTGGGAAAGAATAAAGTTCATCATTTATCGGAAGATTGGCTTAAATAGAGGGGTTCTTTTTCCTCAATCTCGATTTTGTGGGGGTCGAAAGTCTAGGGCTCCTTGAGCGCCTACTCCCTCTTTTAGGCAAAATTCTACCAGGCAACAGTATTGGTCTCAGTCCTTTCATGGGTGACATTTTGGTAGATCAGGTATCTCCCAGTCCAGTCAGGGTGGAAAGCCTTCACAACGATGTGATGCCGGTTCACTCCTCGGTTCCAGTGGTCGGAGGCAGGTTGTCTCTCTTTTACGAGGAGTCTAACAAAATAACATCTGACCAGTGGGTTCTCTCGGTGATAAGACGGCTACGCTTTAGATTTTGTATGCCCTCTCAATCCCAAGTTCCTGGGTTTCCCTATGCAGGTATTCAACCAAGCGTCAGGCAGTACAGGAGACGTTACAGCATTTGTTGAACATCGGCGCAATCGTTCCTGTTCCTCCGTCTCAAAAGCAAAGGGGCCATTACTCCATTTACTTCGTGGTTCCAAAAAAAGAAGGAACCTTCCGGCCCATTCTTGATTTAAAGAGGGTCAACAGGTGTCTTCGGATCCCTTGCTTCCGTATGGAGATGTTGAGGTCAGTCATCGCTGCGGTCCGTCAAGGGGAGTTTTTAGCATCTCTGGATCTGACGGAGGTGTATCTCCACATCAGGATCCAATCCGATCACCAGAGGTTCCTGCGATTTTCAATCCTGGGACGTCATTACCAGTTTCAAGCCCTACCTTTCAGTCTAGCGACCGCACCCAGAACTTTCACCAAAATAATGGCTGTGGTGGCAGCGCAGCTTCATCAAGGATTGTTGGTTTATCCATATTTGGATGATTGGCTGATTCGAGCGAAGTCTGTGGTCCTTTGCCAGGAAGCAATCCACCGGGTGTTTCAGTTGCTACAAACGCTTGGATGGGTTGTCAATCTGGCCAAGAGTCGTCTAATTCCATCCCAGTCATTGGAATTTCTGGGAACCCTGTTCAATACTCGACAAGGCAGAGTTTTCCTGACATCAGAATGCATTCTAAAATTACAAGGTGTCAAGTCCAAGTATTGTTGTCCAAGCATCCTCCAAAGGTTTGGGATTACTTACAGGTCCTGGGTTCCATGACCTCGACATTGGAACTGGTTCCCTGGGCTTTTGCTCACATGCGTCCTTTACAATCGGCGTTACTTTCCTGATGGAGCCCAGCTTCAGAACAATTTCACATTTCCCTTCCACTCACGGAGGCTGCCCGATCCAGCTTGGATTTGTGGCTGATTTCTGACAACTTAACCCGCAGAGTTCCCTTGGTGGTTCCAGAGTGGACGATAGTGACAATGGATGCCAGCCTTTCCGGTTGGGAGGCAGTTTGTCTGAGGAAGTCAGTGCAAGGTCAATGGTCCCAAGAGGAGTCTCAATGGTCCATCAATCGCTTGGAAACCAGGGCGGTTCGACTGGCCTTACAGGCATTTCTTCCTCTCCTCCAGGGGAAGTCGGTCCGTGTACTGTCCGACAATGCAACCACAGTAGCATACATCAATCGCCAGGGATGTCTGTCGCGTTGGAAGCTCGTCTGCTGATCGGTTGGGCAGAACAGCACTTGGTCAGCATAGCAGCGTCCCACATTGCCGGGGTCGACAACGTTCACGTGGATTTTCTCAGTCGACATAGTCTTGATCCAGGAGAGTGGGAACTTGCAGACATAGCCTTTCAGATAATCTGCGACCGGTGGGTCACTCCTTGCATGGATCTCATGGCGACATTCATGAATTCCAAAGCTCCACGCTTCTTTGCTCGCCGCAGAGACACAGCAGCAGAAGGAGTAGATGTTCTGGTGCTTCCTTGGCCGACGAATGTTTTACTTTGTGTTTCCTCCTTGGCCCCTAATCAGCAAAGTCCTTAGAAGAATAGAACTTCATCCGGCAGACGTCATTCTAATGACTCTCGAATGGCCCCGTCATCCATGCTTTGCAGATCTGCTCAATCTGACAGTGAAGGCGCCTCTCAGGTTCCTGGATCTTCCGAACCTGCTTCATCAAGGGCTCGTTTGTTTCGATCAGGTCGATGGCTTGTGTCTAGCGGCATGGCTTTGGAGAGGCAGCGTCTGAAAGGTAAAGCTTATTCGGATGCGGTGGTGACTGCACTTTTACAATCACGTAAAACTTCCACTTCCTTGTCTTATGTTTGAATATGGAAGATTTTTGAGTCTTGGGGCGGATTTTAAGAGCCCTGCTCGCCTAAATCCGCCCAAATCCGGGCGGATTTAGGCGAGCAGGGCCCTGCGCGCCGGTAAGCCTATTTTAGATAGGCCTACCGGCGCGCACAGAGCCCCGGGACTCGCGTAAGTCCTGGGGTTTTCGGAGGGGGCGTGTCGGGGGGCGGGCCCGAACCGCGCGGCGTTTTCGGGGCGTGTCGGGAGCGTTCCGGGGGCGGGCCCGGGGGCGTGGCTACGGCCCGGGGCAGCCCGGGGGTGTGGCCGCGCCCTCCGGACCCGCCCCCAGATCGCGTCCCGGCGCGCTAGCGGCCCGCTGGCACGCGGGGATTTACTTCTCCCTCCGGGAGGCATAAATCCCCCAACAAAGGTAAGGGGGGGGTTTAGACAGGGCCGGGCGGGTGGGTTAGGTAGGGGAAGGTGAGGGGAGGGCAAAAGAAAGTTCCCTCCGAGGCCGCTCCGATTTCGGAGCGGCCTCGGAGGGATCGGGGGTAGGCTGCGCGGCTCGGCGCACGCCGGCTATACGAAATCGATAGCCTTGCGCGCGCCGATCCCGGATTTCAGCGGCTACGCGCGTATCTACTGAAATCCAGCGTACTTTTGTTGGCGCCTGGAGCGCCAACAAAAGTACGCCTATTCGCGGTTTTTGAAAATCTACCCCAGCGTGCGTAGACCGCGATGTTCTTCCTACACGAGCGTCCGTACCATATATTCTGTTTTCTTCAAGCTGGTTTAGCTAAGGGCTTATCATGCAGCTCCTTGAGGGTGCAGGTAGCTGCTCTCGGTTGTTTACAGGGTTCCATTCAGGGTCGAGCGTTGGCAGCCCATCCGGATATAATCTCGTTTTCTTCGGGGAGCAAAGCATTTGCGCCCTCCATTCAGACATCCTTGTCCTTCCTGGAATTTAAATTTAGTCCTCAAAGCTTTGTGTGCTGCACCTTTTGAACCTTTGAAACGCGCAACCTTAAAGGATCTTTTTTTTATATTAAAGTTTTTATTAGAGACAACAACAAGTGCGCCATACAAATCAACATACAAAACTTCAAGCAAAATAAACAGTATACAAAACACACCAGTCTCTGGGTTGGTTTTTCCCCACTGAAAAACCCCATCACCCTCCCCCTCCCCTCCCCGCCAATGTAACACTTACATGCAGTTACTACCCAGTAAAAAATCATCCTAGCTGCAAATGAAAGTCATGAATATTCACTCCTATGTACGAATAGCTCTCCACATGTGGTACGGCTGCCAAACCCTCAGGAAGGTCCCATATTTCCCTTGTTTGTGAGCAGTGATTTTACATAAAGAGTATATCTTATCCACTCTTGCTTTTATAGCGGCCAGGGTGGGGCCTTGGATCACTTTCCAGAGACAAGCTATTTCACATCTGGTTGCAGTGGCTACAAACTTTATAAGCTGCGAGTTATATTTATCCCCCCGAATTACCTCCCCATTCAGTAACGCTGTCTGAGGTGTGAATACTACAGACACCTTAAGCATCCCTGCCAGCCAACTAGCAACCTCCGCCCACACCTGGGAAATTACCCTACACTCCCACCAGAGATGAAAGAATGTCCCCACAGCCTTTCCAGCATCTATCAGAAAGAGCTGGCGAAATACGATGTAATCTCACCGGAGTATAATACCATCGATAAAGTAATTTGAGGCCATTTTCCACTAAAGAAGCAGAGATGAGACCCTTCCCCAAGGTGGAGTAGGTCTCCTCCCAGAAATCTTCATCTAAGGTCTCCCCAATATCTTTCTCCCAAGCGGTAACATAACCCGGGATAGCATTGAAGCCACCATTTAACAGTTTATAGATCTTAGACAAGAGATGCGGGACCTTGTCAACCTCCTTACAATAAACTTCAAACAAGGAAACCGGGGCCTGTAAGTCCCGCTGCAATCCCGATTGTAAGCAATAGCTCCGAAGTTGCAAATACCGATAGCTTTCCCGTAATTCCAATCCAAAACGAGCTTGTAAAGCCTCAAAGGGCACCCATCCGTTATTTTCCCATAATTGCTCGCAAGTGCTTATGCCTTTCTGGAGCCACACTTTGAATTCCCCAGGAGCCCGGCCCTTCAAAAAATCTCTATGAAAAAAGGGGGAAGCATTAATTGAGCCTGCTCTTTTGCCAATCAGTACCCTTCTCCAGACTTTCCAAATCTGCAGGGTGTTATATACGGGAGGTGGGATATCTTGCTGCTTGGGCCACTCTGTACATGGCCGCCAGACTAAAGCCGCTAGGGGGCGAGTCCCCACCACTCGCTGTTCAAATGCAATCCATTGTTTTCCCGTCCTCTTGCTATGCCAATCTGCTATCCCCCGTAGCTGCGCTGCTGCATAATACCAAATCAGATTAGGTACCGCCAAACCCCCATGCAGTTTTGGGCGAAACAGCACTCTACGTGCTACCCTAGGCTGTTTTCCCTGCCAAATGTATTTCATAAAACGACGCTGCCATTTCTCCAAAATAGGCACAGGAATAGGAACTGGCAGGGTCTGAAACAAATAACAGAGCCTGGGCAGCACATTCATTTTAAGGACAGCTATCCTTCCAAGCCAGGAAATATGATATCGACTCCACTCTTCAAGTTCTTTATAAATTTTCGCTAAGAGCGGAGGATAATTGAGAGTAAAGATATCTGTGCGCGCCCCAATATATATACCCAGGTATTTTATCTTATCCTTAGCCTACTTAAAAGGGTAAGCCGCCTTTAGTTCGCTAACTTGATCTTCCCTAACTGAGATATTTAATATTTCAGTCTTATCCCAGTTAATGGAGTAACCGGATACTCGACTGTACGAGTTTATTATTTGCACCACAGCTGGCAGCGAGCGCGTGGGATTGGTGAGCAGTAAAATCACATCATCGGCAAACATAGCCAATTTTGTCGAAAACTCCCCCACCTGAATACCATGCACATCGGAGGCACTCCTAATTGTCTGAGCTAGGGGTTCAATAAACATAGCAAATAGTAAAGGTGAGAGGGGACACCCCTGTCTCGTCCCTCGACCAACAGCAAAGTAAGGGGAATACCCACCATTAACCTTGATGCAGGCTTTAGGGGAATGGTATAGAGTTTGAATCCAATTTATAAAAAATTGACCAATGCCCAATTTCTCCAACACTTGAAAAAGAAATGGCCAGTGTACCAAATCAAAGGCTTTCTCAGCGTCCATGGCCATCAGAAGAAATGGGGACCTGTTCCGTTTGACCCACCATAGGGAGTCCAAAATCTTCCGAACATTGTCAGACGCCATGCGCCCCGGAATGAAGCCGGCTTGGTCTGAATGGATCAGCCCGGCTATATACTGATTAAGCCTTCCAGCCAAAATCTTTGCAAGCAACTTGAGATCAATATTTAAAAGAGATATTGGCCTATACGATCCGCAGAGTGTAGGATCCCGGCCCGGCTTCGCTATGATGGTGATGCCAGCTACATTTGAATTAGGTGCCAACTGGCTCTCATGCCTTAGGGCATTAAACATCCTACACAGGGGACCCGACAGTTCTCCCACACCACTTCTATAAAATCTGGCCGTAAAGCCATCCAACCCCGGGGATTTGTTCGCCTTTAATTGTTTAATGGCATAGGAGACTTCCGCCTCCGAAATTTCTGCATCTAAACATTCCCGCTGTCCCTCCAGCAAGCATGGCAAGGAAATGTCCTGGAGGAAGGCTTTAATGTCTGAGTCGGCAATAGTAGTATTACCCTGATATAGTAATTCATAGAAGCGGAGGAAACGCTGTCTAATGTCGTCATTAGAGGTGAGCATCTGCCCTTGCTCATCCTTAATTTTAGTGATAAGATTCTGCATACGCTTCGCTTTTAACTTATTAGCCAGTAATTTCCCCGCCCTATTCCCTCCTTCAAAATAGGAGTGTTCCACTAGTTCTAAATCGTGCGCTATTTTAGCAGCATCTAGTGCTGCAATCTGCGCGCGACAATACTCAATCTCTTCTAACCGAGCCCCCGTAACCTGTCTTTTATGATGCTGTTCCAGCTGGCATAGCTGGTCAACTAGCGTTTTCCGCATCTGCCGCTCTGTTTTCTTGACATGCGATGCTCTAGCTATTAGTGTGCCCCTAATTACCGCTTTCAGACAATCCCACACAATGATAGGAGAGCTATCGGGCGTCATATTCAATTGCAAGTAATCAGTGATATTTTGTTTACACTGTGTGAGAAACGCCTGGTCATCTAACAGGCTATCGTTTAACCTCCAGAATCTCTGACCCCGATCATACACGGGAAATGACAATTCTACCCAAACAGGCGCATGATCAGACCAGGTTATGGGGTCTACTACAGCCTTCAGTACACGGTGTAGAAAACCTTTGTCCACAAATATGTAGTCTATTCTAGAATACTGATTGTGTGGTGTTGAGTAAAAAGTATACTCCCTCCTCTTAGAATATAAGAAGCGCCAGGTATCCTCCAGCTGGAAATACCGAAGGAAGCCTACGAGGCTTCTCCTATCTTTCTTAGCCGTGGACCCCCTTCCAATAGATGTATCTATCTTAGGATTAATCGGGATATTGCAGTCCCCCGCCAGGAGTAAATGCCCCTCCAGGTGAGTGTGTAAAATTCCCCGTAAAGAATCAAAAAAAGCTGCCTGGTGTACATTGGGGGCATATACATTCAACAAGGTAATCTGTTCCCCTGCAACTATAATGTTAAGCAACAGGTACCGCCCATCTGGATCTGCTACACAATTGCGAAGTTCGAAGGCAAAGTCTTTCTGGAATAGGATCCCCACTCCTGCATATCGCTGTGTCTTGGTACTGGCAGACCAGAACTGATGAGGGTAATGAGGTGATCTCATTAAATGTTCAAATTTCCGTTTTAAGTGAGTCTCTTGCACCATAACTATCGCAATGTTAGCCCTCCGAAGGTCATGAAATAATAATTTACGTTTCCGTGGAGTATTTAAACCTTTAACATTTAAGGAGAGTAATCTAAACGTCGTCATTGTTCTAGAGTGATTGCACCTGTCCCATAAAACAATATCCGCAGCCAGTATAAAGGCAAAAAAAAAAAAAATTCTCTGGTGTACAACACTTAGCATGTAAAAACATATACATCCCAACTGAATGCCCCAACAAATCCCCCCTCCCTCCCCCCCCATCCCGCAGTCGAGACCATCTAAACCAGTGATCTCGTCTCCCATATCAGGGGTAAGGAACAGCAAACACTCGCTTCCCCTCCCGAGCGGAATCGTCAAATATCAACCAAACAAAAAGAAGGTAGCCATCCAGGGCTTCCCTAGAAGAATTCAAGGCCTCCAAGGGATAGCAGAAATGTCAGGTAGGCTCTGTCGGGTTGGGTTCCGGATCCGGAGTGCGTCGCAGTCTTTTGCCTCCTTTGCCTATGCGTTGCCATCGAGGTTCCTCCCTCATGACTGTCGTGGGTGAGGACGGGCCCCGGCATTCAGGCAGATTGAAGCCAGCTTCCTGAAGACACCTGGCAGCATCCTTTAGTGAGTGAGCCTGATAGGTTTTGCCTTGGATAGAGAAACTTATCCCAAAAGGAAATAGCCACCGATAGCGAAGGTTTTCTTTATTTAAAAGCGCCGTGACCGGTCTCATCTCCAAGCGCTTCTTAAGGGTGAGGGGAGAGACGTCTGCATAAACCAGAACCTCGTGGCCATCCAGAATGAACTTCCCCTGTTTTCGTGCAAGCATTAAGATTTGCTCCTTGACAGCGTATTCATGAAAGCAAGCTATAACATCTTTAACCTTATTCGCTTGTTTGGGCCCCCAGGCCCTGTGCGCTCTCTCAAGTTTCACAGTTGGTGGGCGATTATTGTCCCCAGAGGCGCCATCACTTTGCTCTTGCAGCGCATTAACACATAGTTTAGTGATCACTTGTAAACAATCAGAGTATTCCTGTGACTCAGGAATCCCTCTGAATCGCAGGTTAACCCTACGGCTTCTGTTTTCTAAGTCCTCCAGCTTAACTGAGAGCTGCTGCATTTCTTGAGCCAGGGCTGCGTTGTCTTTTTTGAGGGTTTTGAGTGAGTCAGCCTGCCCTTCTGTTAGGGTTTCATATTCAAATAAGCGGCATCCCATGTCGCTCACTTCCTCCCTCAAATCACCCACCACCTCCCGAATTTCAGCTTTAAAGCTCTGTAGATCATGCCTCAGCTCCTTAAACCAGATTTTGAACTCACCCCTGGTGGGGATTTCAGAGTCAGGCCCTGGTTGCAGATCCTCAGTTTCTCCCTCGGAGTCATTGCTCGTGGCGGCCGCCATCTTGGATTTTTCGGGACGGGCCTCCCGATCCAGTTTTTGATATGAATATTTTTGAAAATCTGGACCTTTCTTCCTGGTCGACATGGGGTAAGCTCCAGCAGTGAATTTAAGCCGTTGGCCGCACAAAACGAGCCCTGGATGGCCACAAACTAGTGCGATTCCGCTCTGATCGGTCCGGAGCTGAGAGCTAAGCTGCTGCTCGCTCCGCTGACGTCATCAGCCCCCCAACCTTAAAGGATCTTACTTTAAAAGTTGTATTTCTTGTTGCAATTTCCTCGGTTCGTAGATTGTCTGAGCTTCAGGCTTTATCCTGCAGGGAACCCTTCTTAAGGATTTGTGATTCCGGAATTGCCTTGCGTATGGTTCTTTCTTTTCTACCAAAGGTTGTTTCCTCCTTTCATCTCAATCAATCAATAGAACTTCCGTCCTTTTCAGATCTCAGCCGGTCGGATCCTTTTGCTAAGGACCTCAAGACGTTGGATGTTCACAGGGTCTTGATGCATTATCTGGAGGTTACAAATAGTTTTCGTGTCTCAGATCATCTCTTCGTCCTTTGGAGTGGACCAAAAAGGGGTAATATGGCTTCTAAAACGACTATTGCCCGATGGTTGAAGGAGGCCATTAATTTTGCATATTTGTTGAATGGCAATTCCTTACCAATGGGTCTTAAGGCACATTCTACACGTTCTCAGGCAGTGTCCTGGGCAGAATGTCAGCAAATTTCGCCGCAGGAGATTTGCAGAGTGGCCACATGGAAATCTTTGCATACTTTTTACTAGACATTACCGTTTGGATGTCCAGGCTCCAGGGACCGGTGGTTTTGGAAGTGTGCTGAGAGCGGGCCTCTCCGGATCCCATCCCAGGTAAGAAAAAAAAAAAGCTCTGGTACATCCCAGGAGTCTGGACTGATCTGGGTACGTACAGGGAAGGAAAATTAGTTTCTTACCTGATAACTTTCATTCCTGTAGTACCACGGATCAGTCCAGAGTCCCGCCCACTCGGCACATACAGGTAATGGAGAGTCCGCTCTTTCACTGATTGTATAATTTTACTCTGCAGATCAATCTTGCTTTCTGTATTCATTGGGTTCTGTTCCCAATTGGGGTTAGTGATCTAGTTATATGTTATAGGTTAGTGTATATAGTTTGGGTTTTTTCTCATCCATTCTGCTTTGTGACTGATCAATACTGATGGACTGTAGGTGGCGCCCTGCTATATACGTCAGAGTCCTTTAGAATTTCTATGTCTCTATCTGCTAGAGGGGGGGCATAACCCAGGAGTCTGGACTGATCCTTGGTACTACAGGAACGAAAATTATCAGGTAAACTAATTTTCCTTTTATGTACCCCATAAATGCTTTAACTATGCTGAAAGGGTTTTTGGAATTGTGCATAGAGTTGCAGCAAGTTGTAGCAAGAAAAATAGATCTTAATTTTGAGGGCAGTTTGGAATTACACAGTATTATAAACAGAAATTAGCATATGGACTGTATTTAGGGACCAAGCAATCAAAAGAAGTCTTACAAATTTGCTATATTACAATATTCCCTTACTCACTTCCCCTTAAGAGGCTATCCTTCCTTGAAAAATTGCTGATAATCCATTCTTAAATGTGTGAATTTTTTTCAAGTGCTATCAAATGTAAAACCATTCAGATCCTGCCTTGATTAAAAGCATAATGTACAATTAAAAGTATTCTGTTATTTTCCCCCAGTATAGACCTTCAGGGTATGTCTTCTTGTTCTGCAGGTTGAGAGACTAGTGAAATCCTAGATTCCATAATGTTTTCAATACTCATGAAGTGACCTCACTCTTCTACATTGTTTCCTGTTATTCATTGGACTCATGTAGGTAGAGGGTTTCTTGGAGTGGTTTTGCAGCTCTATTTTTCTTGACTATTTTTGGTAGTTATTTCTTTCATATTTAAATTTTTATTGTCAATGCAACAATAAAACACATCATAATGAAACAGATATCAAAACAGTGCCAACCAAATATGCCAACTTGGTTCCAATGGTAGTTATTTCTTTGATGGGAAGGATAACAACAATAGTTATTTCATTACTAGATTAAAGCCAGAAATGTTTCTCTTCTTGAGCACAGGTAAATATGAAGCTGCTGAAAGACAGACATATTTGAATGGCAGGACTGGGAACAGATGTTATGTATCATCCCTTACCTTCATGTGTGTTGGCATAGTGGCCCGCCCTGTGCAGCTCCAAAGGCTGTGGTTAGCACTTCCTGTCACAGGGCATCTTCGTATAGGCCCTGAGACCGTGACTTCTGGGGCGCTGACTGATGACATTACATCCTGTCCTAGTATATAAGGAAGCCTTCTGCTACCAACCAGCGCCTCAGCAATAGGTCTCCTGCTGTGCTTTTGCACGAAGTGTGTGTTTTCATGTTCCAGCCCTTGTCTTACCTCCATTTCTAGCCCTTGCCTCCAATTCCTGCCTCGTCCCAGCCTTGCCATCCTGTCAGTCTTTTCAAACTGTCTTCTCTGTGCTGATTTGGAATGGACTTTGACCTCGCCTGATTGCCGTCTGTCCTTTCATTTATTGGCTCCTGTTGGTACACTGCCGTCTTGACCTTGGCCCAAATCTCAATCTCTCTGCTAGCCGCCATCTCTGACTTCAGACTGTTCTTGGACTGTGCTCTTAGCTGCCACTTGCCAGGATCTGGGCAGTGCCTTCACTGCCCAGGTAGCATCAACCTAGCAACTGTAATAAAGCTCACCCCTGTTGCTCATGGCACGTTGCTTCCCTCCATTTTCTCTTTGGGATGGTGCTATTGTTTTTTCAAGCAGTGACTGACAATATATATATTTATTTATTTATTTGTTTTTATATACTGATATTCGATTTACATATCACCATCTGTTTACAAATAAATTATGACAGGTATAGAAGATGATTACATACCACATCGGTTTTACAAGTAAACAGGGAGGGTAGTAGGGATGGGTGGTATGGATAAGTATATAGCATAAATAGTTAATTCCCTGTACGTACCAGGATCAGTCCAGACGGTGGGTTATGTCCCCCGTCCAGCAGATGGAGTCAGAACAGAGCTCGAGGGCTCCGCCTCCTATACCAGCTCACCCTCTGCTGGAGCTCAGTATCTTTCTGACTCCAGCAGATGTGAGTTGGGGAAACAGTGCTTCCCCAGTCTGACAGGTTTTTGAGTCTCTTTCTACTTTTCTTTGAGTTCTACCTGTCTTTTGTTTGCTAGCTAACAATTTGGATCAAGTTAATTGAGAAAAAAAAAAAAAAAAAGTTTTTATTCTGTCAGTGATTTGAGGAGGCGTGCTTCTCTGTTCTGCCTCCTCCTGCAGTGTCACTTTCCTACGTTTGGGGTAAGTGTTATTTTCTGTGTGGTTTTTTCTTGCAGCTTTTCTCTTCACTTGGCGGCGTTTGCCGGTACACCCGGCTCTCTCACGCGGTCCTTGACGGTCCTGTGGCGTGGCGAACGCTATCTCGGGCCTGGGCGCGCCGCTAGCGGTTTTTCCCGCCAGCGCCTACGGATCTGTCAGGTGGGTTGTGTCGGCCTTTCGGCCCCCCCCGCGGTGCGCTTCCTTTTTGGCCCCCCCCCCCCCTCCCGAGGCGATTTCTCATAGCGGCGGCTTCATGCCGCGCTTTTCCCGCTGCGAGTCCTGCGGTGAGGCAGGGTCTCGTTTTTCAAAGGAGGGAGTTTGCTCGCGCTGCCTCCCTGAAGGGGAAGGTGGTTCGCGTGGCTCGGGTTCGCGCCCAGCGCCCTCCTCACCACAGCCAGGGATGAGCGGGCCGGCCACTTCCTTGCCAATGGCGGGAACGGCGGCCATTTTGGAGCGGGATTTTCCTTCAGAACACGCTCCGGAGGAAACAGACGCAGTTCGGGGCGCCCCCCGCCTGCACCGAAGCCCCGAGGAAGCTCTACCGGCCCGACCACCGCAAGGAACCCCTGCGGCTGCGACTTCAGCCAGCCTGCCGTTTTTTTTTTGTTTTTTTTTTCCCCCGGACTTCATTTTAAAGATGCACACGGCTTACCTGCAGGGCCTGACAGAGCCGGGGGGAGCCCCCTCGGGGCCTCCTGCTCCCAAAGTTCCCAAGCTCTCGTTTCCGGCCTCCGGGCCCCTGTCCTCGGCTGGGCCAGCCACAAGCTCCTCGGCTTTGCCATCCCAGCCTCGAGTGGCGGGAGCGGCTCCCCCTTTGGGCCCTGACCCTTCGGACCCTCCGGATCCGGCGCAATTGGAGGGGCAAACGGAGGGCGACGACCCGCGAGCCTTGCGGATCTTCCATAAGGAGGAACTAGAAGACCTGCTCCACCAGACCCTTCAAGAGCTAGATCTGGATCCTCCACCGGACCCCCCGGCGCCTGTGGCTCCGGCGGTCGCAACGTGCTCCAAGAAAGGGGTCCCGGTCCTGGCCGCCCTTAGGCCTAGGGCTAAAGCTTTCCCGGTCCATGAGTCTTTTCTCCAGCTCCTCACGGGGGAATGGGACGTCCCTGAAGCGGCATTGAGGGTCACCCGGGTCATGGAAAAATTATATCCCTTGCCTGAGGATTTCTTAGATCTCATCCGTTTCCCTAAGGTAGACTCGGCGGTCTCAGCAGTGACTAAGCGAACTACGATCCCGGTGACGGGCGGGACGGCCCTACGGGACACACAGGACCGCAAATTGGAGACATTCCTCAAGAGGGTGTTTGAGGTTTCGGCCCTAGGGATGCGAGCTGTCATGTGCAGTTCTTTGACCCAGAGGGCTAGTCTGCTCTGGGTCCAGCAACTCCTGACGTCGCAACAGTTGCCTCCGGAAGAAGCAGCTCAGGCCGACAGCCTGGAATCTGCCATCGCTTACGGGGCGGATGCTCTGTATGACCTTTTTCGCGTTCTGGCCCGCTCCATGTTGTCGGTGGTGGCGGCTCGTCGCCTCCTGTGGCTCCGGAATTGATCTGCGGACGCCTCCTCCAAATCGAGCCTGGGATCCCTTCCTTTTCGTGGGAAGTTTCTTTTTGGGAACGACCTGGATCAGATCATGAAGTCACTGGGGGAAAATGCAGTGCATCGTCTACCTGAAGATCGGCAGAGGCCTTATAGGCCGTTTGCCTCCACCAGAACCAGGGCTCGAGCACAGCGACGCTATAGATCCTACCGGCAGTCCAATCCTCGCACTGCTCCCAGTAGATCCCAACCGTGGTCGCGGTCCTTTCGTGGGCGGAGGTCCGCGAGAGAGGGCTCGGGCCAGGGGAACCCCCCTGGCAAATCTACCCAATGATGCCAGACCGACCCGCTCCTCCTGTCCGCCCATCGGGGGCCGACTCACAGATTTCGTCGAGGAGTGGGTGAAGATTACTTCAGATCAGTGGGTCCTGGACACCATCCAATACGGTTACACCTTGGAATTTGTCCGTCTTCCTCGGGACAGATTTCTCTTCTCTCCGTACGGCTCCGACCTCAAACGGATGGTGGTTCAACAGACACTAGACCGTCTGCAAGCCATAGAGGCTATCGTTCCCGTTCCTTTCGCCGAGGTGGGCTCGGGCCATTATTCCATCTACTTCGTGGTTCCCAAAAAGGACGGCTCGTTCCGGCCCGTACTGGATCTGAAGGAAGTGAACCGCTCTCTGCGGGTCAACCGATTCCGCATGGAGACGCTGCGTTCAGTGATTGCTGCGGTACACCAGGGGGAGTTTCTGGCTTCCCTGGATCTGACGGAGGCGTATCTGCTCATTCCGATACGTCCGGACCACAGACGCTACCTACGTTTCAAGATCCTCGGTCAGCACTTTCAGTTTCAGGCCCTACCCTTCGGGCTCGCAACGGCTCCGCGGACCTTCACCAAGATCATGGTGGTGGTGGCGGCGGCCCTCCGGCGGGAGGGGATCTTAGTGCACCCCTACCTGGACGACTGGCGGGTGCGGGCGAAGTCCTTCTCGCATGGACAGGCCTCGGTGGCCAGAGTCTTGGAGATGCTTCGCTCTCTGGGCTGGGTTGTGAATCTCCCCAAGAGTTCCCTCGTCCCATCCCAACACTTGGATTTTCTAGGGGCGACCTTCGACACTCAGCAAGGCATGGTCTTCCTGCGGGCGGACAAGGCACTCTCCTTGAGGGAGCACGTCCGTCAGTTCACGACTTTGTCGGAACCCACCGCTTGGAATTATCTACAGCTTCTGGGAGTGATGGCGTCCACCATCGACACGGTGCCCTGGGCGTTTGCTCATCTACGTCCACTGCAGGCGTCCCTGCTGTCGCGATGGAAACCGGTGTCACAGGAGTATCAGGTGGTTCTACCCCTCCCCCAGTCAGCTCGAGACAGTCTGAAGTGGTGGCTGGTCCCGGTTCACCTGGCCCGAGGCGTCTCCCTCAACGTTCCCTCTTGGGTAATCGTGACCACCGACGCCAGCCTCGTGGGGTGGGGCGCGGTCTGCGAACGAAGCGCCACACAGGGGACGTGGTCCCCGGAGGAGGCGAGGTGGCCGAATCAATCGTCTGGAGACCAGAGCAGTACGCCTCGCACTTCGACGTTTCCTCCCCCTGATTCGGAACCGAGAGGTACGGGTTCTTTCGGACAACGCCACCACGGTGGCGTACATCAATCGTCAAGGCGGGACGAGGAGCGAACAGGTCTCTGCCGAAACCACGCTCCTGATGGACTGGGCGGAACTTCATCTGGTTCGGCTCGCGGCCTCCCACATCGCCGGCGTGGACAACGTGCAAGCGGATTACCTGAGTCGTCAGCGGTTGGACCCCGGCGAATGGTCCCTTTCCGACGAGGCGATGACGCTCCTGGTTCGCCGTTGGGGAACGCCGCGACTGGACTTGATGGCGACCGCCCTCAACGCCAAGGCCCCTCGCTTCTTCAGTCGCAGAAGGGAGCGCGGCGCGGAGGGGGTGGATGCTCTAGCGCTGCCGTGGCCGGCAGATCAACTGCTCTATGTTTTTCCTCCCTGGCCCTTAGTGGGCAAGATACTCCGCAGGATAGAAACTGTGATTCTGGTAGCTCCGGAGTGGCCGCGTCGTCCTTGGTTTGCAGACCTGCTTCACATGGCAGTGGACGGACCGTTACGCCTGAGTCATCTTCCTCGGCTCCTGCAGCAGGGACCGGTATTTTTCGAGCAGGCGGCACTCTTTTGTCTTGCGGCTTGGCTCTTGAACGGCGCCGCCTCCGCCGACGAGGCTACCCGGAGGCGGTAATCTCTACGATCCTCCGGGCCCGCAAACCACCTACCTCTGTTGCTTATGTGCGAGTGTGGAAGGTCTTCGAGGCCTGGTGTACCGATCATGGGGCCCGACCCACGGAGGCGTCGGTACCTCTGATCCTTCAATTTTTGCAGGACGGGCTGGATAAGGGTCTTGCATACAATTCCCTACGTGTGCAGGTAGCGGCCCTGAATGTTCTGGTACAGACACCGGTCGCCCTGCCTCTCCAGGCGGATATCGCCCGATTCCTGAAGGGGGCCAAACATCTACGGCCGCCGGTCAGGGACCCTTGTCCGTCGTGGAGTCTTAACCTGGTTCTCCGGGCCCTAGCGGGCGCTCCTTTCGAACCTCTACAGGAGTCTTCGCTTAAAGATCTTACTATGAAGACAGTTTTTCTCGTGGCAATATGCTCTGCCCGTCGAATCTCGGAGCTGCAGGCTCTTTCCTGCAGGGAACCCTACCTTCGCATTTCGGAGGCGGGGATCTCGCTGCGTACAGTACCTTCCTTCCTCCCGAAGGTGGTCTCTTCGTTTCACGTGAATCAGACGGTGGAACTCCCGGCGTTCTCTCCAGAGGAGTCGAGGTCTCTTCGTCACTTGGACGTCAAGCGAGTCTTACTCCACTACCTAGAGGTTACCAATGCCTTTCGGGTTTCCGATCATTTGTTTGTGCTCTGGTCGGGACCTAAGAAGGGCTCCTCGGCTTCAAAGACGACCATCGCCCGCTGGATCAAGGATGCCATCTCGTCGTCTTATATCGGGGCCGGTCGGGATCCGCCCAGGGGCGTTCAAGCTCATTCTACACGCTCTCACGCAGCGTCTTGGGCGGAGTCTCGTGCCGTCTCCCCACAGGAAATTTGCCGGGCAGCGACGTGGAAGTCGCTGCATACCTTCGCTAAGCATTATCGCCTACACCTGGCGCCCTCGGCTCCTGGGCAATTTGGCGATCAGGTTCTCCGAGCAGGGCTCTCAGGGGCCCACCCATAGTAGGGAAGCTTTGGTACATCCCACCGTCTGGACTGATCCTGGTACGTACAGGGAAAAGAAAAGTATTCCTTACCTGCTAATTTTCGTTCCTGTAGTACCATGGATCAGTCCAGACGCCCACCACGCTGGGATCTTGCGACCTGCTCGGATTCATTGTTATCTACTGTCTCTTCTTTCTTCTCTCTGGTTCTCTATCAGAGTTGTACAGCTCCTCACAAGTTGACGTTGGCGACCTCTTTTGTTAGGTCATGCCTGTTTTATTGTTCTTGATGTTGACTTTCGTCAGGGTTTTGATCCAAATTGTTTTGTTATTGCTCTTTTGGGCTTTGTTATTCACGATACTGAGCTCCAGCAGAGGGTGAGCTGGTATAGGAGGCGGAGCCCTCGAGCTCTGTTCTGACTCCATCTGCTGGACGGGGGACATAACCCACCGTCTGGACTGATCCATGGTACTACAGGAACGAAAATTAGCAGGTAAGGAATAATTTTCTTATAGAAATTATGCGTAGACAGCATAAATAGAGCATGAAAATACAGCATAAATAGTAATATACAGCAATATATATACAATTCTATATAGTAATATATATGTACAGCATCAATAGTAGCATAACGAGAGCGGTTAGCATTGGTGTAGGAGGTGGTGGATTTTTTGTCGTGGTGGGAAGGGGTTGCTTCAGTTGCATGGTTGGGTTTAGTTTTGGGTTGGTTCGTGTCGGGTGTTGGAAAAGCTTTGCGGTATAAGCATGTTTTAAGATTTTTCTTGAAAGATTGGGTGAATGGATCTGTTCTAAGTTCTGTGGGGAATTTTTTGTTCCATAGGATGGGGGTGGCATAGGAAAATGATCTTTCCCTTGTTGATATCCAGTGGGGGGCTTTGGGGGGGGGGGGGTATTTGTAGGAGACCAGAGTTTGAGGAGCGAATATTTCGTGTGGGAGTATGGAGGAGAATGGGGGTGGGGAGCCAATTGGTTTGGTTGATGTGAATGATGGTAAGAGTTTTGTAGTGTATTCGCTGGGGGATTGGAAGCCAATGTAGGTTTTTGAGGATGGGTATGATGTGGTCTGATTTCTTACTGTTTGTGAGCGCTCTGGCCGCAGCGTTCTGGAGTAGTTGAATGGGTTTGAGAGTGGAGGCTGGGAGACCTAATATTAGGGTGTTGCAGTAGTCCAGTTTTGAGAAGAGAAGAGCCTGTAGAACTGTTCGGAAGTCCTGAGAGTATAGCAGTGGTTTGAGTTTTCTTAGAATTTGGAGTTTGTAGAATCCGTCTTTTAGTAGGTTGTTGATGTGTTTCTTGAGGTTCAGTTGGTTGTCGAGAAAGATGCCAAGGTTTTTGACTGTGGGGAGTGTGAGGTTTATAGGAAACTGCGTGGGGGGTGGTAGGGGGGGGTTTGTTGGCTATGTGCAGGATTTCAGTTTTTGCGTGATTGAAGATAAGGGATAGTTGTGATAGTAGGTGCTTTGAGGAGAGGTGTGTGTTCCATCGTTCTAGGGTGTGTTCGATGGAGTCTTTGATTGGGAGCAAGATTTGTACATCATCGGCGTAAACGTAATGCTGTAGATCTGCTTCCTTGAGGAGTTTGCATAGTGGGGTCATATAGATGTTGAATAAAGTGGAGGATAGGGAGGAGCCTTGTGGGTCTCTGTGAGGTAGGGGTATTGGCTTGGATTTGATGTTGTTGAATTTGACCTTGTATGATCTGTTTGATAGATAGGATTCAAACCATCTGAGCGTTGTCTTGTAGTCCGATTTCTTGTAGTCTGTGTAGTAAGATTTTGTAGTTGACGGTGTCAAATGCGGCTGATATGTCGAGGAGGATGAGTAAGTAGGAGGTGTTGCAGTCGAGTCCTTTGAGGATAGTGTCTGATAGGGAGAGTAACTGTTTCAGTGCTGAGGGAGGTTCTGAAGCCATATTGTGTGGGGAAGAGGATGTTGTGGGAGTCCAGGTGTTCAACGAGTTGTCGGTTTGCAATTTTTTCGAGGATCTTGGCTAAGAAGGGTAGGTTCGATATTGGTCTGAAATTTGCTAGATCAGTTTCATCAAGATGTGTTTTTTTTGGAGTATCGGCTTAATGGCGCATTTTAGGTTTTCGGGGAAGGTGCCTTGTTCAAGTGATAGGTTGATTAAGGATGCAATAGGTTTGGCAATGTGGCTCTGTATTTAAGGAATTTTATAGGAATGGGGTCGATGGGATGGGCTGCAGGGTTCATGTTTTGTATGATGGATTCAATTTCAGTTGATGCAAAGTTGTCGAAGTGTGTCCATTTGTTGCAGTTTCTGTGTGGATCTATGGTGACCTCGAAGTTTGGGATGGGGTTTTTTGCAAGTAGATTTAGGATTTTGTTATTGAAGAATTGTGCCAGGTAGTCACTGGTGTGTGTTGGCTTGGTTGTTGTGATTGAGTTTTGGATTGGTTGAGTGAGTTCGTTGACATAAGCGAAAAGGATTCTTGGATTGTGTTGGTATTTGTGGATTTTGACAGCATAGTAGTTGCGCTTGGCTGTGTCAATATCAGTCTGGTAGACTGATATTATAGCTGTCTTTTAGCTGGGGGGTGGGATTTCGTCTCCATTTCTTTTCAGCTCGTCTTAACATAAGTTTGGTCTTTCTCAGCTCAGGGGTGTACCATGGTGCATTATGTTTGGTGAAAGGTTTGAGTTCTTTCTTGATGATTGGGCATTTGATTTTGGTGACTTCAGCATTGATGTTGAGCCATGAGGTTATGGCGGAGTTGGTGTCCGTTGTGTTTAGGGACTCGAGGGAGTCGGGAAGTGTTTCAATTAGGTCTTCACTGGTGCATGGCTTGTTGAATTTGATTAGTTTGATTGGCTTCTTAACCTCTTGGGTGGGGTTTTTCAGATGTAGGTTGGTTTGTATTAGTTTGTGGTCTGACCATGGAATGGTCGTTTCTGTTGGCGTTGTGTGTGTTGCGATTTTTTTCATTTGTGAAAATGAGGTTGAATGTGTGGCCTGCTTTGTGGGTGGGGGTTTTTGTTATTTGTTGGAATCCAGTTGCATTCATTGCGTCCTCATGGAATCCAATTGCATTCGTTGCATCCTCACGGAAAAAAATGTAACTGAATTTTCTAATTGCTTGAGCACCTGGGACATTGTATGTGAGTCTGATAAATAAATGAAAGGTATGCAGATTCAGATTGTTGGTGTGTTTACTACCACATTCCTATTACAAAGCAGTGACCCATATTAGTGATTTGACCTGTGAACTTGAAAAGATGCTGTTAAAATAGAAGGGGACAAAATTCCTGAAATCAGGAAAAATCTTAGGGCAGTTTGTTCTGCTTCGTCATGATTTAGACACTGGTGCAAAGAACAGAAAATAAAGGCTTTATTAATGTGTCGGTTAAGACAGTTCTGCTGAAAATTCTACTCATGGGATTAAGGGTTTCTGTGCATAAAGCAGAAAAATGTTTCCTCCCTAATAGGTTTTTTTGATAGTTATTGACACATCTTGATATTCAATTTATTTAGGGCTGCTACGATCTTGATACCAAAGTTTGTGAAGTTCATTCTCAGGTGGTATTAAGCATTAATAAAATCTCCATTTGAGCCTTTAGCTATATCTATATTCCTGATCATCTTTATTAAAACGTGTTAAGCACTTATATGATCATCCTTAATAGACCAGTCTAGATGCATGGGTTTTTCTCCCCTACCAGCAGATGGAGACAGAGAATGGGAATGTGTTGACTGGGATAACCTGCACAGAGCAATAATTACCCTAAGAATATAATTGAATGTTTAAACTGTTTAGTAACAATATTAAACGTTACACGTAAACCTTCAAAGTACAGTGTTTCTTATGCAACTCAAAGGTATGTATATAAACATTTTTTTTCCAATTTTTGTATTCCTTCCCCTCTCCCACCTACCTCCCTTTTATAAACAAACCATAAAGTACTTTCCAGAAATCCAGATCGCATTCCAAGCACAGAACATAAGGTAATGCTTCATAAAGCGAAAGGTTGTCTACCCAAAAAACCACTTTCTACTCTCCCAACTTTAACAGGTCTAATATCCACATGCCTCCCCTTTCCATCCATCTCCCTATCACATTATATCCCCACAAGCCACAGCAGCCTCTCACTTTAGGAGATAGTCTGTATATACTTCTCCCAGATTGCTAAAAATCTGTCTTTTGAAAGTAACATTTGATGCTATATTTTTTATTTGTATCATATTGTGCAGCAAGTTACACCACTGCCGAAAAAAGGTGCCTCATCTGCTCTCCAATTGAGAAGAATAGACTTCTTGCCCAAAATCCAAGATTTCTTGACAATCCATCTATCCCCTTTGTTCTTGAATAACAATGGGGGAAACCGTTCAACCAACATCGATTCAGGAGACACCTCAATAGCATATTCCAGGATCTTAGAAATGTTCCATGTCACCTTGGACCAAAAGGGTTTTCTCCCAGGACAAGCTGGATGGTAGTCCTCACATGTGGGTGACGTCACCGGACTAAGCCCTATCACAGAAAACTTTTCTGTCAAAGCTTCTAGAACTTTTGACTGGCACACTGAGCATGCCCAGCATGCCATAAACCCTGTAGCCACAGGGTCTCCCTTCAGTCTTTTTTTTTTTCCACGCTGCAGTTTGCCTTGCGGTTAGGAGCTCAGTGAGAATTTTCTCACACAATTTTCCTCATGGAAAAAATTTGAAGATTACTTCATTAAAAAGTTCCCTCATAGGGGGTCTCCCATTGCGATATTGTTTTTCATCGCTCGGTGAATAAAGTTCACTGTCCCTGGTCGGTTTCTGCTCCTACCTTTTTTGGTGTCCGCAGGCCATCGACGGTTTTTGGGCTTCAACCTCTGCCACCATGGCAACAGGTTTCCGAAAATGGCCAGAATGCCCCCGTACCATGTCGATTACCGACACCCATGATGTCTGTGTGCTGTGCCTTGGCTCATCACACAATGTTTCTCACTGCCCAAGTTGTGCCCAGATGACTCCAAAGGGTAGGAGGGCTTGCCTCGACAAGATGAAGACCCTGTTTAAAATCAAACTAACTCCATGGACATCCACCTAATGGTCACCAGCAGGAGCATCGAAGAAATTAGTCATCAAAACTCGCCGGGAGCACCAGGGCAGCGGTGACCATCCATCACCGACTCAGTCTAAGGTATCTGTATCATCTTCCTCTGCTGGAGAGAGACCGGACTGAGCACCAAGGGAAGCACCGGCACAGACGCAAGTCTACTCCCGGTGCTGGCACGACAACACATCGGCCTGAGCCGCTTGCGAAGAGGACACGGGTAGAGGAGCCTTTAACATCCTCTCCACCTGAAAAACCAAGACGATCCCCATAGATTTCGGTGCCGGGTACTGAGCCCCCACAAGTCCCTGTTGAGATGCCAGCAGCACCTAGCCTGCCTCCCCCCGTAGCTGCGATATCTACACCAGCTTTCAGGGAGGAACTGGACGGTTTCATCCGCCAGGCAGTGCTCGATGCTCTCCGAGACTTACAGCCATCGATGCCTGCCCCCATACCGGCACAGACACCGGAGCCATCGATATTTACACCGTTGCTAACCAGACTGGACGCACTCATCGGTGCCCTTCCGACACAGCCCGTGCCACCGATGCCAAAGCAACCCGCAAAGTCTCTGAAAGTCCCGATTCCCATTCCGGGATCCTCAGAGTACAAAGGCACGGACTCCTTTCAACGCAGATTCCACCAATGCCGGCACTGATGCCTGGTCCATCAGGACTCTTGGGACCAAGGGGCCCACTTTTCCCCTCGATGCCTTCGGTGCCACCGAAACACACACCGGTGCCACCACATCTTCCATCAAGGCCATCTAAGGATCCATCGGTGCCAACACGTCCAACAGTACCAACCTTCTTCCCTCCCTCAGGATCTCAACTAGAGACCTTTTCTGACACATGGGAAGTGTTGCATCCGTCAGTCTCAGATGGCGGCGACCTCTGTGCCTCACCTTTCTTCCTTCTCTTTCCTCAAGCCTTGGGAAGATGGCTGCTGCTGCGTCTTCATGCCGCTCTCTCCGGCGTCCCCGGAACAGCAACGGTGACTGTGTTCGCCATGTTTCTCCTGAGGGCCTCCTAGGGTGCGCGCTCGCACGCCACCCACGTCTTTATCCACGTCATGGCAGGAACCTCGGGGGCGTCCACTCAGAGTGATGTCACACCATCCGGGTATTTATCCTGCCCTTTGTTTGCTAACAAACTGAGTTAGCAAGGATTGGACTGCCTCCAGTCTAAGCTACTCTGCCGCTTCCTTGCTGTTGCTGGAAGCTCTCTCTGCCCTTCGGGGTCTTTCATCTCTAACCTGGGTACCCGCTCCTCGGGGGCCCTTGTGCTTTCTTTCAGGTGCCTATCTGGGATACCGGGTACTCGCTGCTCGAGGGCCTGCTCTCCCTACCTTGGTGCCTACAGTTAACTACTTCTGCCTGCCAGGATCTTCATCAATACAGCTATCTGCTTCAGTGAGTAATTAACCTTGCACAACCTATCATCTACCTGAACGTGGGACTGGTCTCCTCTGCTGAGGACCCCTGGACTACTTCTACTGGGTTATCTCACTGCTGCCGCCCCTGGGCAGTACCACCAAGCTGTACAATAAATACAAGAATTCTCTGTGTCTCCATGTATATAGTCTAGCCTAGTACTGCAGTTCCTCACGGGGCTCCTCTCTGTGGGAGTGGCCATCTCCGCAGTACCCAAGAATCCACTCCAACACCTCAAATCCATAATAGGAAGATGTTGACACTGACACATCCACAGAGGACATCTTATCAGAACCATCTCCTCTGGAAGAAAGGAGAAAATCTCCCTCAGAAGATCACTCCTTCGCTAATTTTGTAAGGAAGATGTCAGAGACAATCCCCTTTGATCTGATTACAGAGGAGGACACACGCCACAAAACATTGGAAGTTCTCCAATTTGTTGATGCTCCGAAAGAAGTTAACATAGAAATGACGGCAGAAAAAGACCAAACGGCCAATCCAGTCTGCCCAGTAAGTTTCGCACTTTTTTTTCTCATACTTACCTGTTACTCTTGGCTCTTAGTAACCTTTTGGTTCTATTTCCCTTCCACCCCCACCATTAATGGAGAGAGCAGTGTTGGAACTGCATCTAAGTGCAATATCTAGCTTAATTAGGGGTAGTAACCGCCGCAATAAGCAAGCTACACCCATGCTTATTTGTTTACCCAGACTATGTAATTCAGTCCTTGTTGGTGGTTGTCTGTATATAGATCCACGTTTCTTCATTCCCTCTGCTGTTGAAGCAGAGAGTTATGCTGGATATGCATTGAAAGTGAAGTATCAGACTTTCTCCCCTGCCGTTGAAACAGAGAGCTATGCTGGGTATGCGTGAAGTATCAGTCTTTCTCCCTTGCCATTGAAGCAGAGAGCTATGCTGGATATGCATTGAAAGTGAAGTATCAGGCTTATTTGGTTTGGGGTAGTAACCGCCGTAACAAGCAAGCTACTCCCTGCTTTTTTGTGAATGCAAATCCTTTTTTCCACATTTCCTCTTGCCTTTGAAGCTTAGAGCAATGTTGGAGTCGCATTAACTATGTGTATGTTTATTGAATAAGGGTATTATCTACAGGTAGTAGCCGTCATTCCCGCGAGCCACCCACTCTTCATTCACGTCCTCTAGACTTTATGGATCCACAGTGTTTATCCCACGCCCCTTTGAAGTCCTTCACAGTTCTGGTCTTCACCACTTCCTCCAGAAGGGCATTCCAGGCATCCACCACCCTCTCCGTGAAGAAATACTTCCTGACATTGGTTCTGAGCCTTCCTCCCTGGAGCTTCAAATCGTGACCCCTGGGTCTGTTGATTTTTTTCCCGACGGAAAAGGTTTGTCCTTGTCTTTGGATCATTAAAACCTTTCAAGTATCTGAAAGTCTGTATCATATCACCTCTGCTCCTCCTTTCCTCCAGGGTGTACATATTTAGATTATTCAATCTCTCCTCAAGTCATTCGATGAAGATCCTCCACCTTTTTGGTCACCCTTCTCTGGACCACCTCTATCTTGTCTCTGTCTCTTTGGAGATACGGTCTCAAGAACTGAACACAGTACTCCAAGTGAGGCCTCACCAATGACCTGTACAAGAGGATAATCACTTCCCTTTTCTTACTTGATATTCCTCTCTCTATGCAGCCCAGCATTCTTCTGGCTTTAGCTATTGCCTTGTCACATTGTTTCGCCGACTTCAGATCATTAGACACTATCACCCCAAGGTCTCTCTCCTGCTCCGTGCACATCAGCCTTTCTCCCCCCATCAAATACAGTTCATTCGGATTTCCACTCCCCATATGCATGACTCTGCACTTCTTAGCATTGAATCTCAGCTGCCATAGTTATGAATATCCCTGTCCACGAAGTGCTAGTGGATCTCCAACATCGTCTCTGGGAGCATCCTTGTGCTGTCCAGTTAGTGAATAAGAGGACAGATACAACTTATCTGGTCCAACATATTCCTGGATTCCTAAAGCCACAATTACCCACACAGAAGAAGTCACAATTACCCACACAGAAGAAGGCCAGAAGACTGCGTCCTCAATCTTCAGCACCTCCTGGCAAAGACCAAAAATTCCTTGATATTTTGGGTCGCAAGGTATTTCAGATCTCTATGCTAGTGTCACACATAGCTGCATACCAACTTTACATGACACAGTATCAAAGGAATCTCTGGAAGCAGGTTCAAGGAATAGCGGACTCTCTTCCCCAACAACAGCAAGATAGTCTCAACGCCATACTACAGGAAAGGCCTTGAGGCTGGGAAACATGAGGTTCATGCTGCTTACGACTCCTTTGAAACAGCCTCTCGCTTGTCGGCAACAGGAATCAGCGCCAGGAGGTGGGCCTGGCTGAAAGCATCTGACCTGAGACCTGAAGTCCAAGACAAACTTGCTGATTTGCCATGTACTGGTGAAAACCTATTCGGAGACCAGATACAAGACACAGTGGCCTAACTAAAAGACCATAATGAGACCCTGCGGCAATTATCCACAGTTATTACCGAGGCCCCTTCCTCTGCAAGAAGATCCACCAGAAGGGACCCTAGAAAACCATTTTATCGCCCACGCAGATACTACCCGCCTACATTTCGCGTGAGGCCAACCAGGCCGTCTCAGAGAACACATCCTCGACAGCCTATTATAGTTAGTGAGGTTTGGGTGGACCCTTGGACACTGTGGCAGCTGACCACGCCCACGGGGGGAAGTCCCATGAGGGGCCATAGATCAGGCTCAACTCTGGACACACACACAGATAGTTCTTTATTTAGACAGTTTGAGAAGCCACCAGAGGTGGCAGTAGTGAGTAAAAGATGTAGCCTGGCTGGGCTAGTATTCCTCAGGGCGCTGGAACAGCGGTTCCTCCAGTAGCAGTGCTGTAGTGGAGAGAACTGAGAAAGTGAGTACAATAGAACATTCACAGAGTTCCAAATATGGAGAGGCCCCGAGATAGGGAGAGCTGGCCCTCGAGGAGCGAGTACCAGATCCCTGGAAGTAGAGACACTTGTTGGCAAAGTACTCACACGGCGGTTCCACGTAGGAGATGGCACTGGCGCTGGAACGGAGGCAGGCCCTTGAGGAGCGAGTACCTGGTTCCAGGGAGCCAGATCTGAGGAGTGGATGATAGTAGTGCTCACTGATGGTGTCTATAGCGAATTCTTCCAAGTAGAAGAGGAGATAGATGCAGGCAGCGGGTCAGGGAACATGGGCCCTCGAGGAGCGAGTACCGGTTACCTGATAGCGACCTGAAAGAAGCAAAGAGGCCCCCGAGGAGCGGGTACCCCGTTAGCAGAAAGAGTCCAATGGAAGTTGGAAGGCAGAGTAGCTGGGTACGGAGAGCGAATCCCATCCATAAGAACACCCTTGCTAACTCAACGGCTAGCAATAAACTGTAGGCTTAAATATCCGGGCAGCATGACGTCATCACAGGGGGACGCCCCTGAGGAACGTGCCAATGAGGAAATAAAATTGAGGGCCGCACGTGCCCTAAGGTACCTGAAGAATATGGCGGGAGGCAGCACCCAAGCTGGTCCGGGGACGCCGGAGAGGACGGCAGGCAGATGCCGCAGCAGCCAGGCATCTGTGAAGAGCAGGAGGAGTCGCAAAAAAGGAAAGTTAGACGGAGTGAAGCCATCGGGAAGCAACGGTCGCAACACAGCCCAAACATCCAGGCCTTAGCCACTACCACAATCAGGCCAAGCCTCTGGATTTTGAGACCTATCCAGAGAACAGCAGCCACTCCACAAATCCAGATCTACATTTGCCAGTAGGAGGTCGAATTCACCACTTCTTAACCAACTGGCTCAGCATTACCACAGACCAATGTGTTATAGCCATCATAACTCAGGGATACCATCTAAACTTCCTCATGGTACCCCCGGATTCACCACCCAGTCCACTGTGGATGCAAAAAGATCACACAAGTCTTCTATAGTCAGAACTGTCCACCCTTCTGGGTGCCAGGGCTATGGAACCTGTTCCCCAGGCACAGCAGTGCAGAGGGTTCTACTCCCGCTATTTTCTCATTCCAAAGAAATCAGGGGGCCTCCACCCCATCTTAGACCTCCGCAATCTCAACAAATTTCTAAAGAAAAGAAAAATTCAGGATGGTGTCCTTGGGCACCATGTCTCCCCTTCTGCAAAAAGGAGATTGGCTCTGTTCTCTGGATCTTTAAAACGCTTACACTCACATTCCAATATTCCCACATCACCACAAGTACCTGCGTTTCCTAGTGGGACATCAACACTTTCAGTACCGGGTCCTACCTTTCGGACTTGCCTCAGCACCCCTTGTATTTACAAAGTGCCTGGAGTGGCTGCGACCCATCTACGCAAGAAAAGCATACACGTCTTTCCTTACCTGGATGACTGGCTCATCAAGAGCCAATCCAAGCAAGGAGCTCTTGACGCTCTCAAGCTCACTATAAAATGTACATAATTTTCTGTACTTAGACCATAAAAGTTCCTTTATCAACATGGCTTTGATGCACTTTGTTTCTTCTGATCTCCTTTTGATCTTCTGTGTTGTGTAAACAGATAGTAGGACTGTGTTCTGAATAGAGAGTAGGCCTGAATTCTGTTGCTGGTGCCAGGACTTTAATTAAAGCTGTAACCTCAGGGAATCTTCGTTCACCTGGCTCCTGTTAGTAGAGATAGGCATCTGTGAGACACAAGCTTGTATTTTGGTTTCGTGAGAACCAAGCTTCCTTGTATTATGATTTAAATATTGCCATTGATGCCCACCTGGCCTTTAATTATAGGCTTTGCAGAGCATACAAGTTTCCCAGATCTTCTACATTCTTGAGTCTGAGATGGTCAGAAGTTCACTGTATTTCAACAGTGTCAGTGTGAATCAGTCAGCTGAGGATTCTGGGACTGGCTAAATGAGCCAAAGTTCTGAACCAAAGTTCTGAATTATATCATTTTCCCTCTTGTGGCACCGTCAATGGGAAAGGTGACACACCAACCAGTCTTCGATGATGAGCCATAACAAAGGAACTTAAAAGTGTGTCCTAACCACTAACCTTGGTATTTATCAGGTGTAGTGCATAGTTGTGTGTCCCTCTAGATTCCTAATTAATGTGAATGATACTCCCACAAGCATTCACTAGTTCATCAAATAACATCAAAACTGAATCACAATAGAAATTATCTAGTTCTATGGTTAAATTACAAATGTAATAATATCATAATTTTGGTCTTACACTAGAAATTTCATTGCATAAGAAGGAAATACTATACTTAAACTAATAGTATGAAGAGAATGATTTGTTCCTACTAGAAAATAGTCTGTATGCTACAAATCCTATAATGTTATATCACATACTAATATAACTAATTTTCACTAGGTAGCCATTAGCTCTATAATTGAGCTATACTGATACCTGCGTTATAAAAAGGACCTACTTCATAATAACAAGATCACATATGTTATCTTTCAGAGTCAAGTAAGTACATAATAGTGGGGTAACTGGTAAAGATAAGAAGAACAAAGAGATCAGTATGAAAGTATTATGTTTCTCATATAATACTAGGTATACTGGGCAAGTTAAATGTCCGAGAACTTAGTGTACACTTTTGTCCACCAAAAGTAACACTACAGTCAAGAATAACAATAATAGCAACAGCTATTAGGCCCCACGTTGCTGACGCCAAAAATGTAGATAATATTCTGTACTTTAAGAAGGCGCTTGTCAGCACTTTTTCCAAACAAAGATATGAATCAGAATTTGTTAGAACAAGTATACATTTATTATTTCATATCTTTGGAAGAAACAGGAGCTATCCTTCAAGATGGGCATAGCAACACTGTGTCTTGTAATATCTCGTACACATTGTTATTTTATAGTTTAACACCTACATAGAACATGCTTGTGAGAAAATCCTTCACTCATTTGTCAAAGTCACAATCTGCTACACTCTTTGGGATTTCTCATCAGCTACCAAAAATCCCACCTGATTCTGTCGCACATCCTTACTTTCATCGGTGCAGATTTGGACACCACAGTCGCAAAGGCCTTCCTGCCCAACGACCGCGAAGTCAGACTCTCCAAGCTAGCTTAGTCTCTGTGCACAAAAGTAGCAGCCTCAGCCCATCAATTCCTAACATTGCTGGGCCACATGGCTTCCACGGTCCATGTCACTCCAATGGCCAGGCTGGCCATGAGAATAACTCAATGGACTTTGAAATCTTAGTGGCTCCAAGCTAGTCAACCACTTCCATCCCAGATTCAAGTAACCCACCAGTTACGGTTATCGCTTCTCTGGTGGACAAACAAAGCCAACTTGCTAACAGGTCTACCCTTCCAGCAACCAGTTCCGCAAGTAACTTTAACTACAGACGCATCCAACTTGGGTTGGGAGCTCATGTGAACAACCTTTAAACTCAAGGTACTTGGACACGGCTTGAAGCAACTTTTCAGATCAACTTCCTAGAGCTTCGAGCTATACGTTATGCTCTATATGCGTTAAAGGACTGCCTTTCACATAAGACTGTTCTCATACAAACAGGCAACACAGTTGCAATGTGGTAGTTAAACAAACAGGGCGGCACAGGATCTTATCTCCTTTGCCAAGCAGCTGCACAGATGTGGGCCTGGGCCCGGGCCCTTGCACACTCCATGTATCTCCAGGCCACTTATCTGGCAGGCATACAAAACGTAGTAGCAGATCACCTCAGCTGACAGTTCCATCCCCATGAGTGATCTCTGAATCCTGTAGTAACGACCAGAATCTTTCAAAGCTGGGGTCAACCAACACTAGATCTCTTTGCATCCAAACTGAGTCACAAAGTGGACAGATTCTGCTCCCTGCACAGACAACAAAACAAGTTAACCATGGACGCTTTCGCTCGCCCCTGGAACACAGGCCTCCTATATGCGTATCCCCCGATACCGCTGATAGCCAAAACTCTAGTGAAGCTACAACAGGACAAAGGGTCAATGATACTCATAGCCCCGTATTAGCCTAGACAAGTATGGTTTCCCATGCTTCTCGACCTCTCAATCAGACAACCCATTCGCCTGGGTACAGCACCCACTCTCATAACTCAGAACCACGGCTTGTTACGCCATCCGAACCTTCAGACCCTATCCCTCACAGCCTGGATGTTGAAAGCTTGATCCTGCAACTGCTCAACCTTTCAACTGATGTCTCTCAAGTGCTTGTAGCTTCACAAAAGCCTTCCACACGCAAATCCTATCGTTCTAAGTGGAATAGATTTACCATATGGTGCACGCAAAAAGATATCGACCCTTTTTCCTGCCCCACTCCATTTTTTAGACTATCTCTGACACCTTTCAGACTCTGGTCTCCAGACTTCCTCGGTGAGGGTACACCTGAGTGCCATCTCCGCATACCACAAGGGAGTGGGAGATGCCCCGGTAACAGTGCAACCCCTTGTGAGTCGGTTTGAGGGGTCTACTACAACTTAAGCCCCCTCTACGGCCACCAGTCACTGAATGGGACCTAAATGTAGTACTTACATGGCTCATATGTTCTCCCCGTTTGAGCCTTTGCACTCCTGCGAAGTTAAATTTCTTACATGGAAAGTTCTCTTCCTAGTAGCCATTACATCTGCTCGAAGGGTTCGTAAGTTACAAGCACTTGTCACATACTC
Organism: Rhinatrema bivittatum; assembly: GCF_901001135.1. Taxonomy (NCBI): domain Eukaryota; kingdom Metazoa; phylum Chordata; class Amphibia; order Gymnophiona; family Rhinatrematidae; genus Rhinatrema; species Rhinatrema bivittatum. Next base: position 57,527,274 of record NC_042626.1, read on the forward strand.
ACCCTATACAAGGTTCCTACATGACCAAGTGGTCCTCCATACTCACCCTAAATTCCTTCCCAAGGTGGTTACTGACTTCCACTTGAATCAGTCTATAGTCTTGCCCACATTTTTCCCAAGGCCTCATTCTTACCAGGGGGAGAGGGTTTTACACACCTTGGACTGTAAACGTGCACTTGCATTTTACCTAGACCGCACTGCAATCCATAGGAAATCCACCCAACTCTGTTTCTTTCGATTAAAAACAAACCGGGAGTTCCAGTGGGCAAACAAACTCTCTCTAATTGGTTAGCAGATTGTATTGAATTCTGCTATGACAAAGCAGGCCTCTCCAGAGATGAGTGAAGGCGCACTCAGTGAGAGCCATGGCATCCTCAGTAGCACACTGTCATTCAGTACCGATTGCTGACATCTATAAAGCTGCAACATGGAGCTCTCTTCACACATTTGCAGCACATTACTGCCTGGACAAGGAAGGACGTCAAGACTCTGCCTTTGGCCAATCAGTCTTGAAGAACTTGTTTCCAGTATAATCCCAACTCCTTCCACATCCATCTGCTGTGATTTTCAGGCTGCCTCATTTTTCCCAACAGTACACCAGTTGTGCCTGTTGCACAAGTTGTATGCTGTTGGTCCAAACAAATGAGTCAGCCTGTACCTTGCTAATCACCCATATGTGAAGACTACCATCCTGCTTGTCCTGGGAGAATGTTGCTTACTTTTAACAGGTGTTCTCCCAGGACAGCAGGATGTCCTCTCGAAACCCACCCGCCACCCCATGAAGTTGGGTCCGAAACGTTTTATTATTTTATTTTTTCGCTCGCACCTTTTGCTGCAAACGAGAATGAAGGGAGACCCCTGTGGCTACAGGATTTATGGTATGCTGGGCATGCTTAGTGTGCCAGTCAAAAGTTCTAGAAATTTTGACAGAAAAGTTTTCCGTGATAGGGCTCTGTCCAGTGATGTCACCCACATGTGAGAACTACATCCTGCTATCCTGAGAGAACACCTGTTACAGGTAAGCAACTCTGCTTTATCTGTGAACAAGTCCAAAAATCATGCAATAAAGTACTTGCTTCCATTTTTCATTTTCCACAAACCTCCATAGTGGAAATTCCAGCCTTGAATGCACGAGCCTAGGAAATGAATGCCCTTTGCAAGCACTTATATTATTTATTGCTCCCTTATAGACATGTTGGAGGAAAGCTGTTGTATTCATTTAAAGCAGGTCTTCATACTACATTCTGAGATTGTAAACCCACTTTCACGGGTCCAGTGTGTCAGTGGGATTTCCATACTGACCTCTGTGCTACATCTATGCAGACCTTTACATACTCTAGCCACAGACATCTTCTTTACTGCATCGGGTTAAAAGAATTCCTAAATTCTTCAAAAAAGATATAGCCAAATCCTTCGTTGGCAGAAAGGTGATATAGTGCAACAGTTGTGCATAAGAAAAGTAATTATTCAGATTATATAGGTTTTTCAACCCCTCAAAGGACATAATCTTGTCCCCATCATCCAGTACATGTTGTAACTGTGTAATACTTTTAGACTTCCATCACTGAAAAAAGCAGAATTATTACTGAGAGAAAAATCTAAATTCCCTTGAATTTATTTATTTATGTATTTATTTGGAATCTTTTATATACCGAGGTATAGCAAGCTGCCTTCACTCCGGTTTACATTTTAACAACTTATTACAGATCATGAACAATATAACTGAGAATCTTATTAACTGAACGCATTAAAACCATTCTATATACAGGTGAATTGCGCAGGTATTACAGTGTACAAACAGCGTACGGACAGGTATTACAGTTAACAAACAGAGTACAAATAGAGTCCAATCAGGTCTTACGGTGTATAAACATTGTCTAAACAGAATACAAACAAGTAATGATACACAAATTACATAGAAACTCGAGAATGTCGTCGAGTCTCCGGAGTGTAAGCGATCAGTTTAGCCAACACCATCTATAAATGTTTGTGGGAATATCCAAGTTTTGAGTTCCTTTTTGAATGATTTGATGTTGCTGAGTGTGCATAAGTAGTCTGGTAACGAGTTCCATGTTTTCGGTCCCGCAATGGAGAAGGCTCTGTAATTGTGAGCAGAAAGGCCTCCTCTGAAATACTTTTGTCAGTCTTGTCCAGGCCCATTTAAATGGAGATACCAAAACACGTTTAGACCACCCTCTGGGCAGCTTTTGGAAAGGGGTATGGAAGACGTATTTCAAATTCATAGGTGTATTCAATATCTTTTCCCCTTCCAAATTAAAATATACAGATTGGGTGTATGACAAATGTGTATCACTCTCAATAAACATACCAAATTATAGATTTCCATATCTGAAAGTCCCAAACCTCCCTCAGCTCAGTCCTTCTTCAGAAACATCAGAGGCACACATGGTTTCCTTCTTTGCCAAATGGAAGTGGGCAATAAAGATTCAAGGGCACTCAGGTTCTTCAGAGGTAATCTAACCAGCAAATTCTGAAGGACAAAAAGCCATTTCAGGAACACTACCATTTTAAAAAGATTAATCTTTCCCCTTAACAAAGGCAAACCCCTCCAAGCAAAAAACTTCTGTTTTAGTTTTATTCAGTAGTTGGGAAATATTAAGACCATATAGCTCACCTAGATTAGTAGAAATCTGCAGACCTACATATTGATAGGTACCTGCTGCCCATTTATTTATTTATTTATTTATTTATTTATTTATGGTTTTTATATACCGGAAGTTCCTGTATACAATACATATCACTCCGGTTCACATTTAACAGAGATAACTATCGCCGGGGAGGCGGTTTACATGGAACATATCGAAATAATGAACGGATAATATATAATAAAGTACAATCTATTGGGAAAAACAACTAAGATCAATTTAGAACAACTAAGATCAACTTAGAACACAACTTGGAAACATATAACTGAAGTAATATAAACATTAGATTATTGCTGTAAGGCAAGGATGGTTGTTGTTGTTCTTCTTGCTTTTAGCTCTCTGGGAAAGCTTGACGGAAGAGCCAAGTCTTGAGTTTCACTTTAAAAGTAGTATGGCATGGCTCAAGGCGGAGGTCCGGTGGTAGGGAGTTCCAGAGAGACGGGCCCGCTGTAGATAGAGCACGTTTCCTCAGGGTAGATTTTGCAGGTTGGGTGATCATTCTGTTCTGGTATGCCCTTCTGGTTGGTTTTTTAGAGGAGTGTAGTTGAAGCTGGAAGGTTAAGGTGAGTGGAGAGATGTTATGTAGGGCCTTATGAATCATCATGCAGGTTTTGAACTGAATCCTGTATTTGATGGGCAGCCAATGGAGATGCTGGAGGATAGGGGTGATATGGTCCCTTTTTTTGGCGTTTGTAAGTATCCTTGCAGTGGCATTCAGTACCATCTGGAGTGGTTTGGTGGTGTATGCGGGAAGGCCCTGCAGAAGTGAATTGCAGTAATCTAGTTTAGGGAGAATGATGGCTTGGAGTACTGTGCGGAAATCCCTATAGAGTAGAAGGGGCTTTAGTTTCTTTAGCACTTGTAATTTAAAGAAGCATTCTTTTGTAGTGTTATTTATGAATTTATTGAGGCTGAGTCTGTTGTCTAGTAGTACTCCCAGATCTCTGACTTGAGGTGCGGTGGCATATCCTGAGGTGTCTGGAGAGTTGCTGGATGTTGGCGGGGCAGATTGATCTGGTGCTATTATGAGTATTTCCGTTTTGTTGGTGTTTAGAACCAGGTTGAGGCTGGTTAGAAGATCGTTGATGGATGAGAGGCATTTTTTCCAGTAGTCCATGGTTTTGTGTATGGTCTCCGTGATAGGGATGAGAATTTGTATGTCATCCGCGTATAAGAAATGGGTGAGCTTGAGGTTAGTAAGTAGATGACAGAGTGGGAGAAGGTAAATGTTGAAGAGGGTGGGGGAGAGTGATGATCCTTGTGGTACCCCCATCTTGGCTTGGATGGGGTGAGATTCCTTGTTGTTTATCTTAACTTTGTATGTTCTGTTCTCTAGGAAGGACTTAAACCAGTTCTTAAAACTGTTCTTAAAACTTAAAACCAGTTCTTAAAACTTAAAACTGTTCTCTAGGAAGGATTTAAACCAGTTGAAAGCTGTTCCTGTGATGCCGATGTCTGTTAGTCGTTGTAGTAGGCTAGAGTGGTTCACGGTGTCGAACGCTGAGGAAAGATCCAGAAGCGCGAGGAAACAAGGTTGGCCTTTTTCGAGATTGAAGATAATGGTGTCCGTTAGTGTGGATAATAAAGATTCGGTGCTCTTTTTCTTCCGGAATCCATATTGGTTAGTGGTGAGGATATTGTTGTCGTCAAGGAATTCAGAAAGTTGTCTGTTGACAATTTTCTCCATAATTTTAGCTAGCATAGGGAGGTTAGCTATAGGTCTGTAGTTAGCCGGGTCTGTGGTGGGAAGGTTGGGTTTTTTGAGGAGAGATTCATTTCAGAGGGATCCTGCCCACCCCATTGTTCTTCAGGCAAATTTGGGAAAGCTAAAGCTTCAGATTTATCCATATTGAGTTTAAAACCAGAAAATTTCCCTAACACTGCAAACAGCTGCACAAGGGCCCCAAAAGAGATTGCAGACTAGGTAATAAATACCAAAATATCAGCAAACACCGCATATTTAAATTCTTGGGTGATTAACTTCATGCCTACTATCTCCTTCGTCATTTGAATTGAACACAGTAGTGCTTCCAGTGACAACAAAAATAAAAGAGGAAAAACGGGGGCATCCTTACCTGGTGCCTTTCCCAATTGGAAACAAGTCAAATTGAATGCCAATAGCTGAAATACTTGCTTTTGTGTCCCATTATAGTAGTTTTACCGCCTATAGAAAAAGGCCATTTAACCCCATATAATCTAAGAGATGAAATAGGTAAGTCCACTCAATCCTTTCAAATGCCTTTTCAGCTTTGAAACTTTCTAACAAAATTGGAAGGTGTATGCTTTTACATAATCCACAAGCACAGTAAAGGAGCAAGTGCTGCACTCCAATTAAATTATCCAAGCATCAAGGGAAATGCAGATATGTGAAATCAGAACCAAATATTGACGAAACTATTGAGAAATGGAATACTGCAATCTCCTCATTAGACTCGATTGCCCCTTTAAAAACAATAAAATTACGACTAAATAAAAATAAAACAAATGCACCCTGGTACACAAAAACCTTACAGTCTTTAAAAACTTCTCTTAGAAAACTTGAACGCAAGTGGAGGTGGAATAAAACATCAGAAACAAAAAATGAGTATTATCGTCTATTACGTCACTATAACAAAAATATAAACATAGCAAAAAAATCTTACTACGCAAATAAAATCTCCAAGGCAAATGGTAATCCCAGTATATTATTTAATATTGTAAAAACTCTAACTGCCACCCAAAAAGGGAGTTCTATTACTCATGATACTGCCTCATGTAATAAAATTGCCAACTATTTTAAATCTAAAGTTACAGATATATCAAGCCAATTATCCAAATTACCATTATCTTTCTATAATAATACCGAATCTAATTATGAATGGTCTGAATTCACACCTGTTTCGGAAAATACCATACAAACTATTATTAGAAAACACAATCCCTCTAATTCACCTGACAATCCTTGCTCTGGAGTCTTTTTTAAAACATTAGGTCCCTACGCTAGCAATTTCCTTGCTTCACTAGTTAATCAATCTTTAGAAAATGGACATTTTCCATCATGTCTAAAAAAGACTTCTATCCTTCCCATTCTGAAGAATAAATCAAAAGATAGCTTTGACCTTAACAATTTTAGGCCTATTGCTACTTTAACATCTATAGCAAAACTCATCGAATCAGTAGTCTTATCTCAGCTTTCAAGCTGTCTCACAGAAAATGATATCCTACATACAAATCAGCATGGATTTCGTAAAGGCCATTCTACTGAAACTCTTCTATTAACCTCTTTTGATACTATATTCCGAGCTTTTGATTCTTACACAGATTACATCATTGTTTTCTTAGATATTTCCGCAGCCTTTGATACAGTTGATCATCAGATACTCATTTCTATTCTTACATCCATAGGTATATCAGGTCATGTATTAGTGGTTCATCTCATTTCTATCTAATCGTATTCAACAAGTTAACATAGACATTCACTCTTCTAATCCATATACTATTGCAACAGGTATTCCTCAGGGTTCTTCTTTATCTTCTATTCTTTTTAATATCTACCTGCTATCTCTTTGCCGTATTCTTGCTTCTTTAAATGTACAGTTTAAAATTTATGCCGACTATTTGTAGTTCATGGTACCCTACAGCACTTCCTGGATACATACTTTGTCATTAGTATCTTTGGGGCAGATTTTAAAACCCCTGCGCGCGTAAATCCGGCCGGATTTACGCGTGCAGGGCCCTCCCGCGCCGGCGTGCCTATTTTGCATAGGCCGCCGGCGCGCAGAACCCCGGGACTCGCGTAAGTCCCGGGGATTTCGAAAAGGGGCGTGTCGGGGGCGCGTCTAGAATGACACGCCGTTTCGGGGGCGTGACGCAACGTTTGGGGGGCCGGCCTGGGGGTGTGGCGCCGGCCCAGGGGCGTGGTCAAGGCCTCCGGACCAGCCCCCGGGTCTGATGATGGCGCGCCAGCAGTCCGCTGGCACGCGTTGATTTACGTCTGCTTTGGGCAGGCGTAAATCACGAAATAAAGGTGGGGGGGGGGGGGTTTAGATAGGGCCGGGGGGGTGGGTTAGGCAAGGGAGGGGAAGGGGAGGGCAGGCGAAAAGAAAGTTCCCTCCGAGGCTGCTCGGCGCGCACAGGCTGCCCAAAATCGGCAGCCTTGCGCGCGCCAATCCCGGATTTTATAGGATACGCGCGGCTACACGCGTATCTTATAAAATCCAGCATACTTTTGTTTGCGCCTGGTGCACCAACAAAAGTACGCGATCCTGTATGTTTTAAAGATCTACCTCCCTATATTTGACAACAATGGCTATCTCACAACCGGTTGAAATTAAATCCAGCAAAAACCGAAATAGTTCATCTCACTTCAATTTCGGATTCATCTATAGGTCCCCTATCTCAATTACAATTTAATGGAGTTTCTATTCCCATTTCTAAATCAGCCAAAAATCTAGGCATAACCATTAATTCAGATTTAACATTAAAACACATATCTTTGGTTACCAGAAATTCCTTTTTCAAACTACAACTCCATCCTTTACTATTTTTTCATGATTTCTGGACTATTCTTCAATCTCTTATTTTTTCTGGGCTCGACTACTGTAATTCCTTATATATAGGTCTTCCAGATAATGCACTTCAATCACTTCAAGTAATTCAAAATGCATCCGCATGCATCTTAACAAATTCTTCAATTAAAAATCATATTACTCCAATACTTCAGTCATTGCATTGGTTACCAGTCAAATACAGAATACAGTTCAAAATTCTAATCATTATACATTCTCTTATTCACAATCCTAACTCCACTTCTTTATGCTCTCTTCTCCGTATATATAAACCCACCAGACACCTAAGATCAATGAATAAAAACTTGCTAGATATTCCATCACCCCGTCTGGCTCGTCTAGAGATTACTAGAAAAAGAGCGTTCTCAGTCACTGGCCCAATTCTTTGGAATGCTTTACTAGATTCATTAAGATCCATATCCAACCTAAACCAATTCAAAAAATCATTAAAAACCTAAACCTATCTATTCCAAATTGCATTCAAAATTACACCGACAAAATAGTATAATTTTTGCAAAACTACATCTACCAATTACATCTCACATTAATTATATGGCACCTTATATTTATATTTTTATTTGTACTATCTTAATTAGTTTTCTTTTATATCCTAATAATCTATTTTATTTCATAATGTTTTTTGTAATTTTATAATCTTTCTCCCTATTTTCTTTTTTTGATTTTAATTTAACTTAATTATTTTTAGAAATGACCTTTCATGTAAACCGTTTTGATTAAACATAGTTTGTAAAAGCGGTATACAAACATTTTTAAATAAATAAATAAAATAAATAATAAAGAATCTCCTTCGACAAGGTCCTCACTCGGAGTACCCCAAGGATCATCGTTATCACCCACTCTCTTCAATATATACCTCCTCCCACTCTGTCAGCTTCCAACAGACCTTAACCTTATTCATTATCTCTATGCAGATGACATGCAGATTTTGATTCCGATAACAGAATCCATCGCAAAATCACTCTCGCACTGGAACAACTGCCTAAATCGGATTACCAGCCTTCTTAACAGCCTCAATTTGGTCCTTAACGCATCTAAGACCGAACTCCTCCTCATCTCCTCTAACCAAGACAACCCACTCCCACAGACCAACCTCAACACCCAGCTCATGCATACCCACGTACGAGATCTCGGGGTGCTACTTGACAACCGCTTAAACCTCAAGAAAATGATCAACACCACAACCAAAGGTTGTTTCTACAGGCTTCAAGTCCTAAAAAGACTCAAACCCCTACTTTTTTTCCACGATTTCAGAACAGTTCTGCAAGCCTTGATATTTGCTAAAATCGACTACTGCAGCGCACTCCTCATGGGACTCCCCAGCTCTACCACCAAGCCGCTACAGTTGATACAGAACGCTGCGGCAAGAATCTTGACTAACACCAACCGGGGAGAACACATATCTCCCATCCTACGTAACCTACACTGGCTCCCAGTGAAGTACAGAATCCTCCACAAATCACTCACTTTAATCCACAAAGCCATCTACAATCACTTGCATCTGGACCTCGAATTCCCCCTCAATCTCCACCTCACCAACAGACCGACTAGAGAAATATATAAAGGAACCCTACAGACCCCACCTACAAAAGCCACACGTCTCACCTCAACTAAAGGCCGATCCTTTTCAACAGCAGGCCCAACTATCTGGAACAACATCCCAGCTGACCTCAGAAAGGAACCCTGCCTACTAACATTTAAGAAAAAACTTAAGACCTGGCTTTTCCGCCAAGCCTTCTCAGATACCCATGACACACAATAGTCGACAGAACTTCCTTCAGGAGCATTGGATCTCCATACTACCCCTAAGTCCAGAATAAGAGCCCCCTGACTCAGCTTTGTTTATACTAATAATTTCTCTTCTGTCTCAAGCCTTTCCTTCCTTCCAGCAGTCTATGCTTCCAAGTTTAATTTCCCTGTTAAATGTAACTTTGTTTTTCATGTTCAACCTATTGTTTTTGGTTACTGTTCTTGGTTCAGTTCCCCAATTCGATGTAAACCGATCTGATATGGTCTCTACCATGAAGGTCGGTATAGAAAAGTGTTAAATAAATAAATAAAGTAAGTCTGTGGGTATACACTTCTGCTATATCTCTTAATGACACTGCTTGGGGAATGTTGGTATACAAGGGCTCAGTGTCCATTGTTACTAACAGTGAATGATCTGTCAATTCAGAGCATTATTATAAGTTACACAGCATATGAACAGTATCCGGTATACGTCATTTTAAAAACATATGTATTAAAAAAAATATATATTTATGAAAACCAATAATAGCTCCAATATTGATCCAATGCTCGACACTATTGCATACAAGAGATGTGGATGATTTGTGCAGATTGGGGACCCCATAATAACACATTCAAAAACATTTTTGTGGTATTCCAAGATGGCTGCCGCTGGCGTCCACTCCTGATGAGGCTCTCTACTTTTTAATTTAATTTCCTCATACAAAGTTTTCCTCTGTTTTGTAGATGGGGAAATGAAAGGGGAAGGCACGCACCTACCCGGAGGCTTCCTTGCCGGTGGTTATCAGCCCCATCGATAAATTTGTTGTTGCCACGAAGGGTGAGGTAGCTCAGCTTTTCGGTTCTGGCATTATGTCCTTGGGAGGTGCCGTGCACAAAGGAATGGTGTCACTCTCCTGGACTTTTTTTTTCTCGCTGGATGGCAGTCTTCCTCCTGACTGGCCTCTGCCTGCATTCAGAGTGAGACGGTCTCTGGAGCCACTGTGGATTTGCGCCCAGGGATTAGTGTCAGGACTGCCCCAGGCTGCTTGAGGGGGAGGAACTTGGAAGTTTGGAGAGCATACCACTGGTGCAAACGAGCATTCCTTTCTTCTCAAGTTCTTGACCAATGTAAGCCCGAGTTGTTTCCCAGAATTTCCTCTAAGTCTCTGGAAGACGTTGCACTACATAGACCTACTATTACCTTGGATACTATTTGGGAAACTATTGCTGGTCTTCTCAGTTAGGTCAGTATGTGACTTTTCAAGTCACTTTCTGTTTCCCTTCAAGCTAAACAACAGGAGCCTTAAGTAAATTCATTAAAAGAAAATATTGGCACTATTACGAAGGGCTATTCGGCTCTACAATTTAAAATGGAACTTTTGGAAAATGCAGTTTGGTCTAAAAATATCAGACTGATTAATTTTCTTAAGCAGAGAATGGTGCTTCTATGCAAATGCTGAGAAAATATTTTATGGAAATATTGAAATACCGGCAAGCATTTTACCACCTATTGCTAAGGTTTATTATATATCTTCTTCCAAGAAGGACCCTCGACCAGATTCTTCTTGCCAACCTTCTTTTGATGTGTTAAATGTTACTGATCTGCTGGAAAGTTTAATTCCGTGCCTTCGTCCACCTCAACTCTGTTGGTTACGTTTGTTGTGGACTCAGATCGTGATCTTGTAATGAGATATTTCTTTCCTAATTGAGTTACCCCCTTTTTTTTTTTTTTAATCATCATGTAAATGATTTTCCTGATGTAGCAAAAGCAACCCAACTTAAAAGAAAAAGATTTATGCTTCTAAGACCTGATGTGTTTCAACTCAGAGCTTTATTTTGGTTAAATTTTCCTTGGAAATGTGGGATTAAGTTGCAGGGGCTCAAATATATCTTTGACCCACCTCATCTAAATAATTTTGTAGTTCAAAAAAGATATCTGCCTCGCCAGTGCTCACTCCATATTATGCCATCTTCTCCATAAATATGGCTTAAATTTATATTTTGCTGAACTTATGCCAATGGTTAGACCTTCTTTATCTTTTTTATTTACATTTTCTTCTCTGTTTTGAGTATCTCTCACACACACCCCCCCTCCCTTAGTGGGTTAAGAATGGAAACAATGTTTTTTTTTCAGTTTTATTCCTTTTTAATAATTAATATTGTACTGTTTTCTGTATAAGGTTTGCCTTTGTAATATTGTAAAAGCAATAAAAAAAATTTTTAATTCTTTAGTTAAGAAACCTATATGTTCAGCCTCCACTATTAATGTGATGATAATTTACACCTGTAATGGAGAATCATCATTCAAAAGCTTATAAAACTGATTATCTAATAATTGGCATGTCTCCTGACCGTATTACTTTCTATGCATCATAACTATACCTCCTCCCTTGGATGCTGGTTTGATATAAAAAAAACCTGTGACATGAGATAGTTGTTTCAATGCTTGTTTCACTTTAGGACATTTTATAATTTTTTATTCTATTATGGGAGATTTCTATCTTACTTAGATCTTTTAACACTAAATCTTGAAAAGGGGCAATGTAAAAATCTATCTGATGCAGGGAAATCCAGCGTGATTTAAAACTCATCTGTATTTGCTGCTGCATTTAAGAAAAAAACTTGACCTGTAATTTTTGAATAAAATAAAGCAAAAGTGTACTTTGGATAGAATAATGGAAAACAGTGGGCACAAAACAAAGCCTTTTTATGTAGCACCTCTTCTTCAGTCTTTGTCAACGGACTCCCTAATAGGTTTATCACCACAGAACTTGACAAATCTGTGACATTGTCAGTGGATTGTCCCAGTCTTCCTCCATTGGAAATGTCTGTGCATGGCCTCCCCAAAAAAGCCTCCATGGTTCATGGCCTTCCCCTAAAAACGGTCAAATGTGATATGGTGCACTCACATTCTCTGATCCATTTGCATCATGAAATGGAACATGTCTTCTGTTTGAAGATTTGTCTTTCTTAGCCCAACTATACACACAATTGTTCATATAATCATTTTCATCCTGCCAGAACTTCATGATTTTGGTTTAATGGAAGCTTGAAATTAGTCTAGTGTCACATATTCTTGGAATGAGGCATTAAAAGACACAATTGATGCCATTTGTTTCCTTGTGTAGGATGACCATGATTAAAGTACTAATCCTCAAGATGTGACCTGGATATGTGGTGTTCTCCAGCAGTAGATTATTTTGAAACACAGGACCTGTGTTGAGACTTGGACAGAAACAATTTGGATAAGTACTTTTTTGAAAGTAGATATAAATTTTTAAGTGCATTATAAAAAAAAATTAAAAATAGGAGACTGATGATTAAACATTTAATACCATGAAACTAAGTACCGTTTGGCATACCTATGATGGTCTCCATCTCTATATAGTAACAGTTTACATAAGACTTCCTAATAGGTAGATCACATTATAGTTTGAAAGTATGCAAGCCAAAGTTGACAGGAAAAATAGTACATATCCAGAAGGACAACCAAGTGCCAATATACTACATCAACAAATGAGGTATAGGAACATACACTCTTTGCTGAGAAGTATGCAAGAACTGGGTTTGGGCAATTGCACAAAAAAAAAAATCATATAGTCACTGAATCACCAATTGCAACCACATAAGTGCTTGTTAGATAGCAACATAATGCAGCAACTTTTACACCTGTTGGGACTCCTGCAGATAGACCTATTTGCAGCATCTTTCAATCACAAGCTACTGCTCAAGAAGACCAGTGAATGACTGTCTAGATATCGATATGTTGTACATCCTTTGGAATCCAGGGTTGCTCTATGTACTCATAGCATGGCACCTTTTGGGCCCCATCTTTATTCATCAACCCATTCATCTGGGATGGTTACCAACACTAATTGTGCAATTTGATGGCATACTTCTCCATCTCAATATTCAAACTGTAGCCCTGACAGCATAGATTCTGAGAGCAAAGTAGTACATACAAGCTTTCAGTTTATTTTCAGATGTCACTGAAGTCATTCTAACTACAAGAGAGCCTTCCATGCAAAAATCTTACAATTTTAAGTGGAAAAGATTTTCCATCTGGTGTCAGAGTTAAAAAGAGAACCCATTCCGCTGTTCAACTAGGGTTATACTTTAATATCTTTTAAATCTTTCTAATGCAGGTTTAAAGACTAACTTTGTCATAGTCCACTTGAGTGCTATAGTTACATAGCACCAGTGTTCTGAAGGGCTTCTTGTATTTCAACAATCTTTAGTTGTTAGATTCATGAAAGGCCTAAATCATCTTTAACCCCCATTAAGAGATCCACCTACATCACGGGACTTAAATGTTATTCTTGCTAAACTCAGATATATCCTTTTGAGCTTTTGGACACTGCGAATTAAAATTCCTTACTTTAAAGGGATTGTTTTTGATAGCAGTTGCCCTGCACATAAGGTAAGTTAGCTGTAAGTCCTACTAGTGTAGCCTCCTTATTCCTGATTTTTTTTTTTAAAACAAGTTTGCTTTGAGAACTCATCCAAACATTTTTCCTAAAATTATTTCTAATTTTTATATAAACCAATCTCTTGTTCCCTGTACGTACCCAGATCAGTCCAGACAGTGGGTTATTTCCCCCTTCCAGCAGATGGAGTCAGAGCAAAAACTGTAAGGACGACCCCTAATAGGTTGGAGCGCCCTCTGTGTCCCTCCAGTATTTTCTCTGACTCCAGCAGATGGCAGGGAGCACCTACGGCTCCCCAGCATTCTTTATTATATTTTCAGTCTATACGTCTTACTTTTATGGTATAGATCAATTTAAAATAAAAGAAGAGGACTAAATTTTCTCACTATTCTCCCAATCATCCCAGGACTTGCAGGCAGAACTTGATAGGGACAGTTTCCCATTGTTCCTTCACTGTCTGTGGATTGGGGGTAAGTTTTTGGTTTTTAATGTACTTTCTTTTTTTCAGTATCTCTCACAACTGTCTCTGGGTGAATGTTGGTGGCTCCAACCTCTTCCCCTCACAGCAGCCCGCCCTGAGACGTCGCTTCCTCTGGCCGTGCAGACAGAGAGGCGCCATTCCTCTGTCTCTCTATCTTCAGCCTGTGTAGACACTGCTGCTGACAGCCTCCGGGAGAGTTATTTCTCACTCTCCTATGCTGCGTTCGACGTGATGTGCAGCCTGCGGGGAGTCTGGGCGACTCTCCTGCGAGAGCCTCTGCACGAGCTGCCTCCCCAGCGGGGAGGGATCCTCCAGATCGGGGGGACATCCGATTTTGCGTGCTTCTGCGCGCCTGCCCTCAGGAAGGCCAGCTCCGTCCTGTCCTGAAGAGGAAACGGTGGCCATTTTGTTTTCGGAGCTACCTGCTCCTCCATCTCCCGATTTGAACGATGACTCCGGTTCTTTGGCCGCCACCCCCACCCCTCCTAGTCTGACGCCGACAAGCCCTGCTGCTAATAATACCATCGTGAGACAGGCGAATGGAGTCCCTCCCGCGGCCCCCCCAGGGCTGTTTTCAGCAGAATTTATTTTGCTCATGCACAGTGCGTATTTGGCAAGGCTCTCCCAGGATGCAGCAGCTCCCCCTCCCCAAAAAATCTCCAGACTTCAAGGGAGTGGGGATTTTCCAGATCTCGCGCAGGTACCTGATCCCCCAGGGACCGGTACCACAGGGGGCTCACAACCAGGAATCCCTTGCCTTTCTCGAGTGCGGATAGTTCCCCAACCGGCTAATCCCGACCCCCCCCCCCCCCCCTAACATCCTGACCCGGACTTGGATGACCCGGTACTGCTACTGGAAGGGGATGACCCATGGATTTTGCGGCTCTTTCAGAGGGAGGAATTGGACCCGTTCACTCCACAAGTCCTTGAGGAACTATATTTTGAGGCCCCACAGGAGCCTGCGGGGCCCAGTGAAACTGGTTGAAAGGGGGACCCTCTCTTGACGGGTCTTCGGCCCCCAGTGAAAACTTTTCCTTTCCATCACAGGCTCCTTCAGTTGTCAAGAGAGTGGGATGTTCCTGATGGGTCCCTCCGGGTCGGCAGAGCGATGGACAAATTGTACCCACTTCCTGAAGAATCTTTGGATCTCCTCAAGGTGCCTAGCATTGATGCATCAGTGTCCGCGGTCACAAAAAGGACAACTATCCCGGTCACGGGTGGCACTGCGCTCAAAGACACCCAAGATCGCAAGCTCGAGGTGTATTTGAAGAGGATCTTCGAAGTTTCGGCTCTGGGAGTCCGTGCGGCGGTCTGCAGCTCTCTCATGCAGCGAGCAGGGCTTCGTTGGATGCAACAATTCTTGGGTCTCAAGAGCTTCCCCCTGAAGAAGCAAAACAAGCGGACGGCCTGGAAGCAGCAATGGCTTATGGGGCTGATGCTCTTTATGATCTTCTCCGAGTCCTAGCCAGAACCATGGCCTCTGCCGTCTCCGCTCGACGCCTGCTTTGGCTCCGCAATTGGTCAGCAGATTCTTCCACTAAAGCTAGATTAGGCTCTCTGCCTTTTAAAGGAAAATTGATTTTTGGAGACGAGCCGGAACAACTCATCCGTCCCATGGGGAGAATAAAGTGCATAAGTTGCCCAAAGACCGGCCTCAGGGTGCCAGGACTTTCAGCTCCACATGTTACCTCTTCAGAGGTCAACGTCATTTTCGTCAGTCCCGACCAGCTCCGCAGAGAACTGCCTCGTCCCGATCACAGTCCTGGTCTCATTCCTTTCGTGGCCGCAGACAGTCCAGGGACTGCCCCTCCCAAGGGGCTACCAAATCCACACAATGAAGTCTTGCTGACCCACTCTTCAACTCCCAGGATAGGTGGACCGCTGTCCCTTTTCTACGAGGAGTTGGGTCAAAATCACATCAGACCAGTGGGTCCTGGATATCTTAAAACACGGCTACACGTTAGAATTTGCTCGGCGCCTAAGAGACCGATTCATCTTCTCCCCCTGTGGTCCGGCGAAAAAGCAGGATATAGTGAGGTGCACACTGGTTCGACTCCTGGACTTGGGGGCCATCATCCCTGTACCCTTACCGGAACAAAGGTCAGGCCACTATTCCATCTACTTTGTAGTTCCCAAGAAAGAAGGAGACTTCCATCCTATCCTCGACCTCAAAATGGTCAACAGGGCCCTCAAGATTCCACACTTCCGGATGGAAACCTTACGCTCCGTGATCGCAGCGGTCCACAAAGGAGAGTTTCTAGCTTCCCTAGACTTGAGGGAAGCTTATCTGCATATTCCTATTCTTCAGTCACATAAGCACTTCCTTCGCTTCAAGATTCTGGGACAACATTTCCAATTCCAGGCCCTGCCATTCGGACTAGCGACGGTGCCACAGACATTCACCAAGGTGATGGTGGTGGTAGCTGTGGCTAGTTCACCCTTACCTGGACGACTGGCTCATTTGGGCGAAGTCGGAGTCTGTGCCATCAAGCTGTCAAGAGGGTGCTGCATCTCCTCCGCTCTCTAGGCTGGGTCGTCAACCTCACCAAGAGTCATCTCACCCCTTCACAAACAATAGATATCCTTGGCGCCCACTTCAGCACCAGACAGGGGAAAGTCTTCCTCCATCAGGATCGACCGAACTCCCTAATTTCTCAACCGCAACGCTTCAGGGATCTCGCCCCACCCACAGCCTGGGACTACCTCCAACTGCTGGGCTCCATGGCGTCAACTATAGACTTAGTGCCGTGGGCCTTTGCCCACATGCGTTCACTACAGCAGGCGTTACTGTCTCGCTGGAAACCTGTGTCTCGGGAGTTTCAGGCTCCTCTTCCACTAGCGGATTCGACCAGACACAGCCTTCTCTGGTGGGTCAGCCTGGATCACCTATTGCAAGGAGTGGACCTGGAAATCCCTCAGTGGAGGATTGTAACCACGGACGCCAGCCTCTCCAGCTGGGGAGCAGTATGTGGGTCACAGTCAACACAGGGGCAATGGTCACCCACCCAGGAGACCAGGGCGGTCGGTCTGGCGCTCAAACATTTCCTTCCCTTACTACAAGGGCGTGCAGTGCGAATTCTCTCAGACAACGTGACGACAGTAGCCTACATCAACCGCCAGAGCGACACAAGAAGTCGCCACATCTCCCAGGAGACTGACAAGTTGATGGTATGGGCGGAGTCCCATCTCTCCCGCCTGGCAGCCTCCCACATCGCAGGGGTAGACAATGTTCAAGCGGACTTCTTAAGTCACCAGTGCTTAGATCTGGGAGAGTGGGAACTCTCAGAAGAAGCAATGCAGCTCCTGATGCAAAGATGGGGGACCCCCCACCTAGATCTGATGGCCATGCACCGGAATGTGAAGGCCGCGCGATTCTTCAGTCGCAGGAGAGAGCACAGCGCAGAGGGTGTAGATGCCCTGGTCCTTCCGTGGCCACGGGATCTCCTGCTCTATGTGTTCCCACCGTGGCCTCTGGTGGGGAAGGTCCTCCGGAGGATAGAACTCCATCAGGGTCCAGTAATCCTGGTAGCTCCGGAATGGGCTCGAAGGCCGTGGTTTGTGGATCTGATCACCTTGGCAGTGGATGGCCCCCTACGACTGGGACATCTTCCGAACCTCCTACGTCAAGGCCCAGTATTTTTTGACCGGGTAGATCGCTTTTGTCTTGTGGCATGGCTTTTGAACGGCGCCGGTTGAGACACTGTGGATACCAATACAAAGTTATTTCCACCCTACTTCAGGCTCGGAAACCATCTACGTCCATTGCTTATGTTCGTGTGTGGAAAGTGTTTGAAGCATGGTGTGTCACCCTGCAGGTTTCTCCACGCCATGCTTCCATCTCCAACATTCTCTCCTTCCTGCAGCAAGGTTTGGAAAAGGGTCTGGCCTACAACTCTTTAAAGGTCCAGGTGGTGGCCCTCGGGGCCCTTGTGTCTCATTCCCATGGACTTCGTCTTTCTTCACACCCTGACATTATCCGGTTTTTGCAAGGGGTAAAACATGTTCCGTCCTGGAACCTCAATTTGGTCCTCCAGATTCTTGGTAGCCCACAGTTTGAACCTCTTCCCAGCGCTACCCTTAGGGATCTCACTCTCAAGACTGTATTCCTCATGGCCATTTGTTCCGCTCGCAGGATCTCAGAATTACAAGCCTTGTTGTGTTGGGAGCCTTCCCTCCGTTTACGGATTATGGGGTTTCCTTACGCATGGTACCAGCTTTCTTACCCAAGTTGGTCTCAGCCTTTCATCTGAATCAGTCGGTAGAGCTCCCATCCTTCCCGGCTGATAGTCCTCGAGAGCTCAAGCGACTTGACGTGAAAAGGGTCCTCGTGCGCTATTTGGGAGTGACTAACCCTTTTTGCCTCACGGACCATCTTTTTGTCTTATGGAGCGGACCCAAGAAGGGATGCAAGGCTTCCAAGACAACCATTGCACGTTGGTTAAAGGATGCAATTTCTTCCGCCTACATAGGTGCGGGGTGTACGCCTCCGACAGGCATTAAGGCTCATTCTCTTCGCTCCCAAGCTACCTCCTGGGCAGAGAGCCACTCTGTTTCTGCTCAGGAAATCTGTAGAGCAGCCACCTGAAAATCATTACACACTTTTGCGCGTCACTATCACCTACATGTTCCCTCTTTGCAATTTGGCTGTTTTGGTGCGCAAGTTCTTCGTGCTGGGCTATCCAGGGCCCACCCTACATAGGAGAAGCTTTGGTACATCCCACTGTCTGGACTGATCCGGGTACGTAGAGGGAAAAGAAAATTATTCCTCACCTGCTAATTTTCGTTCCTGTAGTACCACGGATCAGTCCAGACGCCCTTCCTTTTTCCCTGGATTGAGCCCTGCTCCAGTTTTTCTCTGAGTCTGTATGTCAGTTCTTTTTGCAAGTTCCAAGCATTATATATTTACAGTTGTGTTTACGGTTTTCAAGTTGATCCATACCATGGGCTTTTCTGGCTCGGATATGCTTTATACTGAAGAGACACAGAGGGCGCTCCAACCTATTAGGGGCCGTCCTTACAGTTTTTGCTCTGACTCCATCTGCTGGAAGGGGGACACAACCCACTGTCTGGACTGATCCGTGGTACTACAGGAACGAAAATTAGCAGGTAAGGAATAATTTTCTTTTCTAGCAACAGTTCTTTCCATAACCACACTCCAGCAAGGCTGAACAAACTCTCCATACCTTGGCTTATAGAATAGCACTATTATTCTACTTGGATATATGTGAATCTTATAAGAAATCCTCCCAGTTTATTTCCTTTACCCCTGTCAAACATGGTTTTTCAGTCACTGAGTAAACTTTTATCAACTTGGATTTTAGACTGCATTTTGTCTTGCTGTGCTAAATCATACCAACAACTTGAAGACAAAATCAAGGTGCATCAGGTTCAAGCCAATGCAACTTCTATGATCCATCTCTGCATAGAAGAAATCTAAAATGAAGCTACTTGGTCTTCAGTTCACATGTTCACAAAACATTACTGCCTTGAGAATGCACCATGGCAGGATAAAAATTATAGCCAAGCAGTTCTGGAAAACTTATTCAACTTGCTGGGCAGACTAGATGGACCGCTTGGTCTTTATCTGCCATCATTTTCTATGTTGCTATATTAATCACTTCAATTCTCCCTCTAGCCTGTTCTATTTCCAAGTTGCAATTCCTGTCATAAAATTTACAAATCTTTATTGCAACTCTTAATTTAGGAGTCCCCACGTGTGGCTGTTACAATCTTGCTTATCCACAGAAAAAGCAAACTTGCTTATCTGTAGCAGGTGCTCTCTGTAGAAGGCAGGACAAATCACCCACACATTCACCCCCCCCCCCCCTCCCCTCCGCAGAGTTGAAGTTTAGCTAAACACAAACAGACTTGTGGGGAACACCTGTGCATGCTCAGTAAAGACTTATAAGTCTTTCTTAGCTCTGAAAGAGCACATCCCAAGTCGTTGTCCGTTAGATGATGTCAGCTAGTTGTATGGCTGATTTGTCCTGGCTACAGAGAACACCTATTACAGGTAAGCAACTTGCTTTAGCTCCTGCTCAAAAAATTGCCCTAAATAGGCTCATAATAAGTTAAATGGAGCTTTGCTGTTTCCTGTTGCGGTAGTTGAGCGGATACAAATATTCTTGGCTACAGAATCAGGCCATTTCTTTTATATGAAATGAATTTGAAGCAAAGTTCTTAACATGCTGAACAAGGAGTTTCTGAAAAAACTCTGGGATGTTATCAGAAAATTTCAATGTATTTAAATATCCTGTGGGGTGCTGACCGGTCCATCATTATAAAGTGGAAATAGTTTGGTACCACCAAGATTACCACGATGAGACCTTCCCTCCAAAGTCAGTAGCCAGGAATTATGGCTGCAGAAGGTCACCGTAAGGCCTAAAATTACTTTTAGAAAACTATATAGGTCTCTGTCTGAGATTGGGGAAAATGTGGATTGTTCAACAATTTTAAGATTACACCACAAAGATGACCTGTATGGGAGGGTGGCAAACAGAAGCCACTGCTGAAGAAAAGGAGTACTGCATGCATGGTGGAGAAAGTTGTATGGTCTGATGAGACCGAAGTGGAACTTTTTGGTCTCTATGCTATGGAATAGGTATGGCATAAAACAAACATATCACCCTGCTACGCCATCCCTACAGTAAACCATGGTAATGGGAGCAATATGTTATGGGGATGCTTTGTGAAGATCAAGGGCAAGGTGGATGCTGCAAAGTATAGGCAGATCCTGGAGGAAAATCTGTTCCAGTCTGCCATAGACACTTTTCAGTAAGTATTGAGTCAAGGCTGTGAAAGATTTATGCAATCAAGACTTTCTGATTTTTTTATTCTTAACTAGCTGTACCCGGCCATGCGTTGCCATGGCTCAGTCTGGTTTAATTTCACAATGCGCATTAGCTCTGCTCCGGCCATCCCAACTCCCTCCCCCCCTTCCCCGGCGGTATACGGACTGGCTCGGCAACTCTTTTAACCCTTTCCTCCTCCTGTGTGTAACTGTCCGGCAGTCCCTACTCCCTCCTCCCTTCCCCAGCGGCGGAGGAACGGGCTGAGCCATTTCTCGGAGCGGCGACGCGTCTGCCCTTTCCTCCTCCCCTCTGTGACACCCAGCACTAAAGAAAGAAAAGAGAAAGTGCATGTTTCTGCATTAGCTCTGCTCCGGCCGTCCCACCCCCTGCCCCGGCGGTGGACTGGTTCAGCGACTTTTCTACCCTTTCCTCCTCCTGTGTGTAACTGTCTGGCAGTCCCTACTCCTTCCCCAGCGGCGGAGGAACGGGCTGAGCCGCGCGTTGCCATGGCGCAGTCTGGTTTAAATTCACAATGCGCATTAGTTCTGCTCCGGCCGTCCCAACTCCCTTCCCCGGCGGTGGACGGACTGGCTCGGTGACTCTCTTACCCTTTCCTTCTCCTGTGTGTAACTGTCCGGCAGTCTCCCTCCCCCCTTCCCCAGCGGAGGAATGGGGTGAGCCGTTTCTTGGAGAGGCGACTCGTCTGCCCTTTTCTCCTCCCCTCTGTGACACCCAGCATGTAGCGCAGAGTTCTATGGTCCGCACATGCGCGGTAGAGCTGCTCTCTACTGCGCATTTGCGGTCCGTCGGTCAGAGCCCATTTATATTGTAGATAGCGTGTGTTGCTTTTTATGTCCAACAGTTGGCACTGTTTTTCCCAAAAATCATGTTTTTACGTGTCACGTGTGACATCTATATAGTATAGGTATATAAAAACACGTGCGAAATCGAATGCAATGTTGTGTCAAAATTTCAAAGCAATCGGTGAAGAACTTGTGGAGATTTAAGATTTTGAACAAACATTCATTTACATTTTTATTTATATAGATTTCTTGTGGAACATTTCTATTATTATTCTTTCACAATGAACGTGTGGAGTATGTTTTGTAAATCAATGAAACATTCCTTTAATATATTTTGATTTGTATTTTTGACTGTGAAAAACATACAAGGGTGTGAAAGCTTTTGAAAGGCACTGGTAAGGTAAAATTACCATTATGAACTGTTTTGTTTGCTTTTATAATAGATGTGTTTGCCCTTGCTTCTGCAATTAAAGAGATGTCTGTGGCTACAAGGAAAGCACGCACAGCACTTTGGTGTGCTCTTCAGATGACCTTGCCAAAAACTGCTCTTGCTGCTGGACCAGTGGATATGGAGAAGACTTTGCAGGAAATTGTGAATGCTGAAGATAAAGTCTATGAAAATATGAACAACAGTAACACTAATAGTCAGAGAAGTGAAGAAATCAAAAATTAATGTCATCAGAGAGAAGAATACACTATTATGCAGCTATATCAGGGTATATAAAAAATATAATATTAATCTTATCTTTTGAATTTTAATGTTCATTTTTTCTTCCTAATTGGTAGTTTAGTAATATTTTTTAATGAAGCAATGTGAACTTCTCTGACTGTAATTTCTTAATGGAATTGCATGAAATAACTATACTTGCACCAAATTTTGACTTGTCAAAGATAAGAGGTTAGTAAAGGTAATTTGATTTTTCTGGAATAACCAAAGTATTACCTAAAGGGACATTGTCAGGGTTGCTAAAAAGGAATGGGAGACAATTATTCTCACTGTAGTGCAGCAGCAAAGATATGCAAATTAGAGCAAGCCACTCCTGCAGATTTTTGTCACAGCACCAGACAGGGACAAGAAAGCAAAATGGGATTCAAGTAGTCAAGGCATAAAATAGTAAACTCCAGTTTTTCTCAAAGAACATTCTTGTTTTTCTACTTTCATCTTGCTCCATGATGAAGTAGGAGAGAGATGCAAAATTGAATACAATCTTCCCATCCTGCTGTGCTCTGTTAACTCAAACTGTGAACAAACACCAACTAGTTAAAGCTTGTCCGCCTTCACATTTGTATCAAAAACTCACTGAAACGACAGTAAAATAATTTCAGATATCAAGAGCCTTCTCTTCCCCATAATACCAACCCCGGCTGTGACTCTTTGAACGGATTCTGCAGTGTAGGTGTTAATCTAAGTAATCTCTATTTCCTCTCCATTTGTCTCAATATTACTAAATAATGAATCAAAATGAGTATTAGCAGCCTGTTAGGCTGCTGTCTAGCTACATAAAGACCAGTTTTGATTGTGATATAAAGAACTTTAACGTATAAACTGGATACATTTCCAGGAAAGTACCCAGAAAAGGTGGGAAAAATAAAACCATAAATATCCAATATTCATGTAAAATACATAATTATTTAAATTTGACATATTTATGAATTTGAAATCCTAGAGCTTAAATATATAGAGGAAAGTACACCAGTTTTTCTCTTAAATTAGTGATACAAATGCCTTTTTGAAAAACCATGCTAGTTTCTGAATAAACCTGTTTAAAATCATTTCTGTTATTAAGAGATTTTATTTAAATTGTAGGTCTTATCCATTACATTTTACCAATTTTAAAGTATTTAAATTGAATCAAAATATTACATTACAATTTACTGAATCTTTTAGAAAATCCAGTGTTCCTGCAAAGGTGCTTAAATAATGACTTCTCAGAACTATATTGTTATTGTACCCTTGGTTTGCTATTAAAGGGTATCAGTTCTAATATATAATTTTAAAAAGTTGCTCTTTAGCTGGTTTGGTTTAAAATCTGTTAACATATATTTTGTGCCGTTATCTTTATTGGTTATCCTCCCATATTTTTTTGAAAGAAAGCTACACTCTGTTTGCTGTGCACTATTTCAGAAGTACACACAGCAAGCAGTACTCTCCCTGTACAGAATGTTGTTTTGGTGTATTTAAAGCTGCTTCCCTGAACCCATGGGAGGCAGAGTTACAAATCCCTTCACACTGGCTTGAACCATTGGATCCATGTTCATTTGGATGTCACAAGATATCACAGCATGAACCAATTTGATCTCATTTCATGTGGGTTAATTTGTGGCACTGAGTTCAGAGGAATTGCAAGATAGCTGTTTAAAGAATTGAAAAGATGACTCCAGCAGTTTTTAACTTAACTAGAATAGGTATTACTACTTGCTTTGCATACTTTTGAAATATTGAGCAGTACACAGATTATGGCCAGCTTTAAAACAGCTATTGAATATTTGGGTTTATCTGAGTTTCTTATCTCTAATATATTTGTATTCAATGTGAATAATTTATTCATTAATATAAAATGTTGCTATTATGTGACTCAGAAAATCTTGGGTTTTAACAATTCTAGCATAGAGTTAAACTATAATGTATGGATAAAATTTATTGAACTGCCCTTTGCTAGATATACTGATGTTTTAAATGTTGTCTGTTCTTCCTAGTTTTAGAAATCTGGTATGCAAAATTTCAATCACACCACATAAATTTTGTTTAGATGATGTGAGGAAGAAACTGATTGAGAATGCAGGTAAAAACTAATGAAAGCATATTGATCACTGATTAACTTCCAAAAACTGCCAAAAATGAACTAAAATTGGGCAGCAAAATAGTCATAGAACAGCACACAGTAGTCACTGTACAAAGCAACTCGTTAGGTTTAACGTAAGAATGTTGATGTTATGGAACAAATACCTATGCCTTCTACTGAATTTAATTATCTGATATGAAATAAATGGCTTTACTGGTAAAAAAAAAAAAAAAAGAATAAATAAAGTTCCAGCCTGCTGTTCATTGTTTGTGGATATAGACTGTACAAGGAGAATAATTCTTGGTAAGAGCATTCATTTTCTGTCAGTAGTAATGGAAACATCAAGTGTGATAGTGAAAATAAAGGCAAAAATATTAAATTGCAAAGTAATTATGAAAAAAAAATATTTTTGTATGAAGGCCTTTTTACTGTTCATGCACTATGCAAAGGTTACTAAAATTCATGAGTTAATGAGCTTCATTATAACACAAAGCACCTCATTAATCTGGAATTCAGCAAAAACTGGTGTGAAGACATTTGTGCAAGATACTTTTCACAAAAATAACCATCTTTTTTTTTTTGGCAGTCCTGGGACCTCAGCTTTGCCTCAGATTTTCTGTCCATCTCATTGTCAAGGGTAGAAAACTTGCATATGAACAAGGCCACTAACTCACAGGAAATCCTTGGAGTTGCTACATCAGCTTCAGACAGAAACTAATCTCTTTTTATTTTTCAGTCCAAAACTTCTGAGAACAGGCACAAAAATTATAAGAGGGTCAAGCTGTTACCTAGTTGCCAGTTTCCTCCCTTGGTGAATAGTTTACCAAAGGTAATTTCTGTAGAAAGAAGGGGGGACTTGAGCTGTTCAAATAGTCCCACAAGCTGAGTAATGTTGTGAATGGTGTTTTCTGGGTCTTTCATAAATTATCCAGTATACAACTATTGCTAGAAGTTGTTTATGTAGAGAATTGAAGAATAAATCAAAGATTCCCTGTACGAATAGCTTGAATATTAAAAATAATGGAATCTTGATTAAGTGCATCAGAAACTGCAAGGAAATATATTGTGTACCTAAAGTGCCATTTT
Source organism: Rhinatrema bivittatum (assembly GCF_901001135.1). Classification (NCBI taxonomy): domain Eukaryota; kingdom Metazoa; phylum Chordata; class Amphibia; order Gymnophiona; family Rhinatrematidae; genus Rhinatrema; species Rhinatrema bivittatum. Next base: position 57,552,607 of record NC_042626.1, read on the forward strand.
ATTACTTGAGCACAAAAGTTTTAATACTATTTTTTTTTTATATAAAACATAATTTGGGTGGCCTTTCAACCAAAAGCCAGAGTACAAACACTCCACCAATCTGCATGACCTGCTTGTAAGTAATGAAGAAATAGACATGCCCATCTAGCAAGTATAGATGACAACACAATATTTTGGGGATTTTTTTGGTTTGTTTCCTGCAGTGCTGCTGTGTACCTGCAGATCTGCCTGACAGAAAAATCTAGAATTATTATTGTACATAATGGAATGAGGAAAGCTTTGCAACAGTCATTTAATATTCAACAATAAAGCAACAAAAGCCTATGGGCAGGGAATGATCCAAGCCAACACCATTATTCTTCTGGCACATATGTTCTGCAGAATCTTGTGAATTTTTATGTCAAAGGCAGAGATGCAGTAATCACAGATGCTCAGTGAAGACAAGCCGAAAAACTTGGATCCATTTTGCTCATTTTACATCACTGATAATGGAATCTTACATACAGATTTTCAATTATTCTACCAACATTACCAATCACAAAGGCAAAATGTATAATAGCTTTGGGATGGTCAGCTTAATGAACTGTCGGGCCGTTTCAAGGCAGTTGATGCTGAACCATCAATTCCACACCAAAATAATGGTAGATCTCCCCAAACCCACCCTCCTTTCAGCGCCTCCAGAAAGCTTATCATAAATGGTGAAACAAAATATAAAGTACAGCACTCTCTCATCTTAACATCAGTTACATCAATGAATATGGTGATTTATCATATCACACATTAACATACTGACTATACTTTAAATATGGTGTGTATATAGTTAACATTTTCCCTGCTATAATTATGATAATAACTTTATTGAGTTTTGTTTGTAAATTATCACTATCACCATGTGGGAAAATTTACAACTTAAAGGGGTTTTACAAAGATTTCCTTTAGCTGTTCAAGAAGGGTGAACTGTTTTTCAAACAGGTTAGCTCTCACCAGAACCCAAAGCAGATTAGAGCTCAGCAGAAGAGTTATTTTAATATTGTCTCCTTACAGCAACAAAGAAAGATGGGTAATGCATTAGGTTTCATGTCAAGAGAGGTTCATTGTACTGAAGCATGCCAACAGACATACATGTGGGCAACTGAGACCTTGAAGGTGGGGGTCCCAGTTGGAGAGCAGTGAATTTGGCCCTAGGTCATATTCTCAGTTCTGCAGACAGAGTTGTTGTGATTGTTGGTGCCTGCTGCAGCTCACTGGTAATCACTGGCTCCTACAAATGCTGATCTTTATTTCAAACAAGTGGAGAACTGGCAGGTCAAGTAGGAATTAAAGTTGGACCTTTGTCTTTACCCCTATCAATGCTAGTAGTAAAGTGTAGATTAATTACCAATTACAATTAATGTATCCATTGCACAGTTCTTTGGTTCAGAAATTTTGAGCTACTACATCATCATATATCCAGCATCACAAACCATATGTTACACAAAAACATTGAAGCTCTTTGTGTGTCCTTTGCTCACAAAGCAGTAAAATAGGTGAACTCCTAGCCAGGCAACCACTGGTTTAAAAAGAAATTTATCCACACCATATGCATAACTAGTTCAAACCTTTAAAAAGTCCTAGACACAAGAGGCTTTAATTTATCGTTTCCGTTCTCCTTTCTGCGTCCTTTTCTTCTCTTTTTCCTTCCTTTCCTGCTTGGCCAGTTTATCCTTTTCTCGTTGGAGCTTGTCCTGTTCTTTCTTCTTCTGGGCTCCTTCACGCAAAGTATCTCTCTCCAACTTCCTAGCATTCACTATATCTTCTAAGTTGGTATTTTTAAATAGGGCTTACAGTGGATTGAAAGGAAAACAACTAAAAGCATACTTGGTCTATCCTATATAAAGTGCTTCACAGTAGTGCCATTTCTATAGAGACTTAATGAAAGTATGCCAGAACTACCAGATCAAGCCTGCTCAATTTAATTGTTTTCCTTAATGTAAACAGATGGACTCAGGACCAATGAGTTATGTGCTCCCTTGCTAGCAGATGGAGACAGAGTCAGGTTTCAAAGCTGACGTCACCTTAGATATACCCCTGCAGTGACCTCAGCCATTCAGTATTCTCTTCAAAAGCCATTGTGGCCATATTACTGAAAATTGCCCTCAATCCCCCTCATGTTAACTGCTAATTTCTGCTCTAGAAACTTCAATTTCTTTCACGATTATTTAGCACTATGTCCAAAGTTATTAGTTTTTACTATGGTTATAGTTACTTCTATACTAATAGTTATGTACCAAAACAGCACACCTCTCCTCAGTCAGAAAACGCACCATATCAATAGCCGGCCCCATACTACTGAACTCCCTTCCACCACATCTCAGCACAGAACCCTTGATCCAAATCTTCAAAAAGCACCTCAAAACATGGCTATTCCTGAAAGCCTTCCCGCCAGAGTCTTAGGCCAAAGCCCCCCACCCCCCGACCTTAAATCTAATCATTCTCTCACTCCCAACTCTTGTCTAATGCAACATTTATAACTCCCCTATGGTCCCCTGTTCTCCCCCATCTCCCTTCCCTTCCCCCTCTCCACCACAAGCCAATCCTATGTTTCAAGGTACAAGTTTATCCTCAAACAAGCTGTCATTCCTCAATCCTCCGAGTTGCCTTTGCACCCCATAAAATCCAGTTTTGTAAATTGTAAAAAATCAGTTCTTTGTAAATTGTTCCTAAACTATGAATGCTATCTGTTCCTAAACTATGTTCCAATATGCAAGCCAACAAGTTTCCTGACATGTCTAATAATTAGTCCCTTGTTAATTGTTCTAATGTTCCAAGTGATAACTGTAAAAATAAGCAGCCCGTGACTTATTTGCTGTTCAGTTTTATGTGAACTGATGTGATATCTCAATCTAATGTCGGTATACAAGAATAAATAAATAAAATGTTAAGCAACCAAATTGTTCCATGTAACTGTTACTCATTATTTAACTAAACTGTTCCATGTAAACCGATACGATGTGCAAACGGTTATTGGTATATAAAAACCTTTAAATAAATAAATAAAATTTAATTAAAATTTGATTAAAACTGGTGACCATAACTGTACTCAACCAAACATAAGCGCTGAATCCCAGCAATATTATAAATGCCCAGATCTAGGGATAGGGTAATGGCTTACCTGTAACCTCTTTGGGATAGAGATTCATGTTCGATTCCTTGGCACTGTTCACGGGCAGCCATGGGTGGGATGCTAAGTCCATCTGTCTACACTAAGGAAAACGAAATTATCAGGTAAGTAATTTCTCCATTTCCTAGCATGTAGCCAGATGGACTCAGAACCAATGAGATGAACAAAAGCTACTCCCAAATGAGGCAGGAGGCTGCCTATGTTCCAATTAGCACCAGCCTTCCTAAGACTGCATCTGCTCGGGCTTGGACGTCCAGGCGATAGAACCTGGAGAAGGTGTGCAAGGAAGACCACATCGCTGCTTGGCAGATGTCGACGGGAGACAGTAGCTTAGCTTCCGCCCAGGATACTGCCTGGGCCCTAGTGGAATGAGCTTTAACCTGAAGGGGTAAAGGCTTCCCTGCCTCTATATAAGCTCCCGTGATCACTTCCTTGATCCAGCGAGCTTTGATTGCTCGCGCAGCTGCTTCACCTTGTTTCCTTCCACCGTGAAGAAGAAACGAGCAGTCCATCTTGCGCACTGGTTCTGTATGTTCTAGATACTATACTAATAGTCTACTGCCATTAATGCACTGGTTCAGGTGAAACTACGAGACTACCTTTGGCAACAAGGAAGGGACGGTGCAAAGCTGCAACGTTCCTGTAGTCAACCAGAAGAATGACTCCCGACATGACAGCGCCTGTAGTTCAGAGATGCGACGAGCCGAGCATATCATCACCAAAAACACAATCTTCAGCGTTAACAGACGTAGAGACAGAGCACGCAGCAGCTGAAAGGAAGGCCTTGCTAAGAAGTCCAATACTAGATTGAGGTTCCATAGGGGGACCGGCCACTTTAAGGGTGGTCGAAGATGTTTAACTCCTTTTAGGAAACAGGCCAAGTCCACATGTGTTGACAGGTGGGCTCCATTCACCTCGTCTCTAAAACAGGAGAGCGCCACCATCTAGACCTTCAAGGAGTTGAGGAACAGTCCTTTGTTCAGGCCGTCCTGTAAGAATTCCAGAATAATGGGGATCTTGGTTGTCCGAGGATGCACTCCGCGTTCCTTGCACCAGGCCTCAAATATTCTCCAGATCCTAACATTCACCAGGGATGTTGAGAACTACCGAGTGCGGAGCACAGTGGCGATTACAGCCGCCGAATTTCCACGCTTCATCAGGCGAGCCCTCTCAAGGACCAGACTGTAAGACAAAACAGAGTTGGGTCCTCGTGAAGGATCAGACCTTGTGGAGAAGGTCCATGTGCAGGGGGAGACAGGGGGCTCTCCACCAGAAGCCTCCGCATCTCTGCAGGCATCTGGGCCAATCTGGGACCACCAGAAGGACTAATCCTCTGTGGCATTCGATCTTGCGAATGACCTTGCCCAGCAGAGGCCATGGAAGGAAGGTGTAGAGTAAGTCCTCCTCTGGACAAGGGTGTCGATCCCTTGGGAGCGTTGATCTCTTCTGTGACTGAAGAATCAGGGGACCTTTGCATTGTGAGATGTGGCCAGTAGGTCAATGGATGGGAGGCCCCAGCAATCTACTAGGATTGATGCCATCAGCAGGGGGTGCTGGAGTGGCTGCATGTGTGCCCTTGCCCTCAGTACTACCTCCAGGATTGATGCCATCAGGCCAAGGACCTGGAGATAGCTCCAGACCTCCTTATCGAATGGACAGAGTTAAATCTTGGTGGCTTTTGGTTTCTCCCTGGCGGTTGATGTAGGCTACTGTTGTTGCGTTGTCTGTCATCACGTGAACTGTTTGTCCCTGGAACCTGTGGCTGAATTGCAGACACGCTAATCTGACAGCTCGGGCTTCCAGGCAGTTTATGTTCCAGCGCGCCTTTTCCCTGGTCCATCACCCCTGGGTTGTCAATTCCTGAAAGTGGGCTCCCCACCCTCGGAGGCTCGCATCCATCGTGAGGACTAGCCAGTTCATTGGGAACAGTCTTACACCCTTTTTAGATGCATTTCCTGTAGCCACCACTGGAGCCAAGAACATACTTCCTTCAGTAGGTGGAAGCAAATCAAGTAGTCTTGAGACAGTGTGTTCCAACGTGACAGCAGGGGTTGCTGGAATGGCTGCATGTGTGCCCTTGCCCACGGTACTACCTCCAGGATTGATGCCATCAGGCCAAGGACCTGGAGATAGATCCACACCCTGGGGCAGCACATGAGGGAGGGAGGAAGACCTTGTCCTGCTTGGTGTTGAACCGGACTCTCAGGTACACTAAGGACTGGGCAGGCTTGAGACTGCTCTTGTCCATGTTCATGACCCAACTGAGTACCTGAAGCAGGGATCTGAGCCTGCTGGTCACCTGGAGGCTCTTTTCCAATGGCTTCGCCTGGATCAGCCAGTCGTCTAAGTAAGGGTGCAACAGGATCCCTTCTATCCTCAGTGCCGCCGCTACAAACACCAAAATTTTGGAGAATGTTCTGGGGGTGGTTGCAAGGCCAAAGGGCAACGCCTGGAACTGATAATGATGGCCCAGTACCGCAAAGCATAGGAAATGCTAACGGTCTTTATGGTTTGGGATATGAAGGTAGGCCTCTGAGAGGTCCAGGGATGTTAAGAACTCTCCCGGTTGTAAGGCCATTATGACAGAACGAAGAGTTTCCATGGAGAAGGGAATTACTCGTAGATGACGATTGATGCTCTTGAGATCCAGGATGGGGTGAAATGAACCCTCCTTCTTGGGTACGATAAAACTGATGGAATAACACTCTGTATTTTCCTGGGGTGTAGGTATAAGAGTTATAGCCCTCAAACTGAGGAGCCTTATCAGTGTGGATTCCACTGCCAGTTTTTTGTGCTGGGAGTGGCAAGGTGATATCAAGAACATGTCCCGAGGGATGCTGCGAAATTCTAGAGCGTATCCTTCTCGTATGATGTCCAGTACCCATTTGTCCAACGTGATCGACCCACCTCTGATAGAAGAGGGATAATCGGCACCTATCTCCTGTGGATGGGTCAGCTAAACTTCATTGGGAAGTTCGGGGCAAATCTGAGCCTGAACTAGTTCCTCTTTTTGGTTGTCAGCTCCGAACAAACAGACATTCCCAAGGGCCGAGATGTCTGGAAAAAAAAAGAGTTTCTTTAGGGCCAGAAGCGCTGGGAGCCCCTGGCCCGACCCTTCATGGGCAGGGAGTGCTGTGACCTCTTTCTTCAGGTAGCCAAGGCACTGGAGATTTACCCCACGTACTAATAGAAGGGATCCCTTAAAGTGCATCTTTGTGAGGTTTGCCTTAGAGGTTGCGCCCGCTGACCAATTTCGCAGCCATAGCTGTCTTTTGACTGCCACCATTGAGGCTACTCCTCTGGCCGAGGTACGGACTAGGTCAGAGCTTGCATCCGCTAGGAAAGCCGCCGTGGGCTCCATCACCTCTCTGGGATGCACCCCTGCGCTCTCTGCCTCTCTCGAGAGAAGCAGACACGAATGAGCCACCAGGACACAACAGGAAGCAATCTGCAGTGTCACTGCTGTCGTGTCAAAGGCTTGCTTAAGGATGGACTCCAACTGCCTATCATATTTCATCCTTCAAGGCCGACCCTCCTTCTACTGGGATAGTTGTTCGCTTCGAGATGGCGCAGACCAGGGCTTCCACTTTTGGGAAATGCAGGTGTTCTTTGGCCACCAGTTCCGGCGGGTACAAGGCCTCCAAGGCCCAACCTCCCTTAAAACTGGCTTCCAGGGCATCCCACTCCAGGTCAATCAACTCCTGGATGGCTTCCAGCATCGAGAAATAGCAAGAGGCTTTCTCACAGGACAAGCAGGATGGTAGCCCACACATATGGGTGACATCATCAGGATGGAGCCCAATCACGGAACACTTTTGTCATAGTTTCTAGAACTTTGGCTGGCACCTACTGGGCATGCCTAGCATAGCACAACCCTGCATCCAGCAGGGGTCCCCCTTCACAGTCTCTTTTTTTCCACGCAGCAGTAGCCACACGGGTTAAGAAGCACTCTAGAGATTCCTGACAGGAATTTTCCTCATGGAATTACTAAAAGTTAAACTGCCCCACAGGGGTCCCCTCTAACTTTTCTCTGTCCGCGGTACCCCGGTAAGTTTTTACCCGTCTTCCGTCAATTACTGTCGAGTTTGGCCCTCGTAGCCTACTGGCCGTTGACCGTACCACGGCTCGATTTTTTGCCATGGCGTCGGGGTTCCGTCTGTGCCCGGATTGTACCCGCACCATGTCTATCACAAACCCTCATAAAGTCTGTGTAATGTGTCTAGGATGCGAGCACGATGTCTTGACCTGCACCAAATGTGCCGTAATGACACTGAAGGGTCGCAAGGCCAGAATGGAGAAGATGGAACTTCTCTTCCGTGCTCAAACCCCGACTCCGTCCATCACACTGACGACATCAGAACTGGCACCGTCGACTTCGCGCCAGCAACGACCACCAACCGGTGACCGACCGGCATCGCTGACTTCTCGGCCATCGACACCCTCTACTCCCCCTCAGGATCGAGGGGATAGCAGGGAGAAACATCGCCATTGACACCATAAGACTTGGACCATCAAGGGAGCGAAATAATCGACCTTGCCATCGTCCAAGCCGCTGTCGAAGAAACCCCGTCCAGGAAAGGCACCGACCATTCCTGCGACCGGGTCACCGAGGCAACCCTCACCCGATCGGGGATCGGGAGCTGCGACTCCGCCTTTAACGATGGTCCCTCCGGCTATGCCTCTGCCTCCTTCTTCTGTTCCGGAGCCGGGGCTGCTTGCTCCAGGTCTCCAAAAAGAACTGGACCGGATGGGTCAGGAGGCCATCGACAAGGCGATGCAACGTCTTCAGGTACCTCCGACACCGGCACCGTCTGAGGAACCGATCATTGACCCGATTCCAGCAGCGCTGGCACCGCGGCTATCCAGGATGGAAGCGCTAATGGCCGCCTTCCCACCGATGGTTCCTGGGTCTCTGATGCCATCCCCACTGACAGCATCATCGGGAGGAGAAACACCGTTCCGCATCCCTCCATCGGAAGTTCTGCCTCAGCCATCGATGTCGATACATCCGTCAGCGCCACCAAGTCATCCATCGATCCCCCTCGATGCCTACACCAGTGCCTTTGATGCCATCATCGGTGCCTCTGATAATTCCTCAGATTCCTTCAGAGCCTAGACCGGGACCTTCAGGTATCCAACCACCCTGTCCCCCTCTAGTTCCTAGGGGTAAGGCTGCTGATCCTTATAATACCTGGGGTGATGATACCTCATCAGACATAGACTACTTACCTTCACCCACTGAGCGTAGGAAGCGTTCTCCTCCAGAGGACCTCTCATTTATAAAGTTTGTGAAGGAAATGGCTGAATTGGTTCCCTTTCAATTACAGACGGAACAGGATGATAAGCACCAGATGATGGAGTTACTCCAATTCCTGGATGCCCCCAAGGTAATAACCTCTATTCCCATCCATCAGGTCCTTCTCGATCTCCTCAAGAAGAACTGGGAAAATCCTGGATCAATTGCTCCAGTACACAGGAAAGCTGACACTACTTATTTAGTGCAGTCAGCCCCAGGTTTTCAAAAATCACAGCTGGATCATCACTCGGTCGTGGTAGAGTCTGCACAAAAGAGGGCAAAGAGGTCAAAACCTCACTCGTCTGTTCCTCCTGGAAAAGAACAGAAATTCCTAGATAACATTGGTCACCGAGTGTTCCAAGGGGCCATGCTCATCTCCCGAATTGCCGCCTATCAGCTTTATATGACCCAATATAACAGGGTCATTTTTAAACAGATACAGGACTTCTCATACTCCCTGCCTCAGCAATTTCAAGAACAATTACAAACCCTTGTAAACAAGGGTTTTGAGGCAGGCAAGCATAAGATTAGAACATCTTATGACATTTTTGACACCTCTACCAGAGAGTGTCTGCAGCTGCTAATTCGGCGAGACGGTGGGCCTGGCTCAGGTCTTCTGACCGGTTTATCCAACCTACCTTGTGGTGGCGATAATCTGTTTGGCGAACAGATCCAACGGACGGTGGCAGAATTAAAGGACCATCATGAAACCCTAAAACAGTTCTCTTTGATGCCTTCTGACTTCTCCTCAAAACAGCCTTTTAGAAAGGACTCTAAGAAGTCATTCTACCGCCAGAAGAAGTCTTACCTTCCACCAACTAGATCCCGTGCCACGAGACCTTATCAAAAATCACAGTCTCGTCAAGCCCAAAAACAAAAACTACAAGCAGCTCCTCAACCAGGACCTCCTTCAGGTTTTTTACTTTCACTTAGAGAGCAGCAGCCAGATTCCCCTGTCGCACATACCAGTGGGAGGTCGACTGTGCCACTTCCACAACCTGTGGCATTCAATCACATCCGACCAATGGGTATTGGCAATCATTGCTCAGGGTTACCATCTGAACTTTCTCGCCCTGCCACTGGACTCCCCACCTCTACAAACGTGGAAAGCATCCAAACACTCCATTCTTCTGGATCAAGAGGTCTCCCCTCCTTCTCCAGTCAAGAGCAATAGAACCCATTCCATCCTCTCAGCAAGGCCTAGGGTTCTATTCCAGGTACTTCCTAATCCCCAAAAAATCGGGAGGCATCCGTCCTATTCTAGACCTACGGGCCCTCAACAAGTACCTCCACCGAGAGAAGTTCAAGATGGTCACCTTGGATTCGCTTCTACCTCTTCTACAAAGAGGAGACTGGCTCTGCTCTCTGGACCTCCAGGACGCATACACCCATATCGCGATAAATCCAGCTCATTGCAAGTACCTGAGATTTCTGGTAGGCCCCAAGCACTATCAATACCAAGTGCTTCCATTCAGCCTAGTGTCTGCACCACGGGTCTTTACAAAATGCCTCGTAGTCGTCGCAGCCTTCCTCAGGACACAAGGTGTTCACGTCTACCCCTATCTGGACGACTGGTTAATCAGGGCTCCCACTCAGCAAGCTGCTCTGTCGTCCCTCAATCTAACCTTACATCCTCTAATTTCGTTAGGATTTCTCGTCAATTACGACAAATCCTACTTAGTCCCATCTCAAACCTTGTCGTTCATTAGGGCAGACTTGGACACCTTACAGGCAAAGGCTTTCCTGCCTCGACAACGAGCACTGACTCTCGTGTCTCTTGCTCACCAGCTGCAGTCTCAACATGCTGCGACTACACGCCAATTTCTCGTCCTCCTGGGACACATGGCGTCCTCAGTCCATGTCACAGCAATGGCCCGCTTGACCATGAGACTCATGCACTGGACTCTGAGGTCTCAATGGACTCAAGCTATTCAGCTTCTGTCGGCCATTGTCCACGTCACCAACTCACTCCGTCTGTCTCTCGCCTGGTGGAAAAATCAGACCAATCTCCTCCAGGGATTGCCCTTCCGGGTTCCGAATCCTCAAATCATTCTCACCATCGACGCTTCCAACCTCGGGTGGGGAGCCCATGTAGCAGATCTGCAGACACAGAGGAAGCCAAACTCCATATAAATTTCCTGGAGCTGCGAGCAATAAGATATGCTCTCAGGGCTTTTCAGGATCGCCTCTCAAATCAAGTCATCCTAATTCAGACGGACAACCAGGGGGCCATGTGGTACATCAACAAACAGGGAGGCACAGGCTCCTTCCTTCTGTCAGGAAGCTGCGCAGATTTGGGCGGAAGCCCTCTCCCATTCGATGTACCTCAGGGCCACCTACTTGCCGGGAGTGGACAATGTGCTGGCAGACAAGCTGAGTCGCGTCTTTCAACCGCACGAGTGGTATCTCAACCCCTCTGTAGCGAACTCCATCTACCAACAATGGGGATATCCTCGGATAGACCTCTTTGCATCCCCTCAAAACCACAAAGTGGAGAACTACTGCTCTCTCATTCGCAGCAAACACTCTCAGCCCAGAGACGCATTTTCCCTCTCATGGGCAGCCGGTCTGCTCTATGCATTCCCTCCACTTCCTCTTCTCTCGAAGACTCTCGTGAAGTTACGTCAGGACAGGGGAACCATGATCCTGATAGCACCTCACTGGCCACGCCAAGTGTGGTTTCCAATACTACAGGATCTCTCCATCCACAGGCACAATCCCTTGGGACAGGACCCGCCTTCTGATCGCTCAAAACAACGGGTGCCTACGCCATCCCAATCTTCAAGCCTTGTCCCTGACGGCATGGATGTTGAAAGGTTAATCCTTCAGCCACTTAACCTTTCTGAACCAGTTTCCCGTGTCTTGATTGCTTCACAGAAGCCTTCCACGAGAAAATCTTACTCTTGCAAATGGAAAAGGTTCACGTCATGGTGCTCTTCTCAGTCCCTTGACCCCTTTTCCTGTCCAGTCCCTAAGTTTCTGGACTATCTCCGGCATCTGTCAGAGTCAGGTCTTAAGACATCTTCCATCAGAATGCATGTCAGTGCGGTAGCCGCTTTCCATAAAGGTGTCGGGATGTCCCTTTATCAGTACAACCCCTCGTAACACTTTTTTGAAGGGCTTGCTTCACATCAAGCCTCCACTACGTCCTCCAGCCCCTTCTTGGGACCTTAATCTGGTTTTGGGTCGGCTCATGAAACCACCATTCGAGCCTCTTCACTCCTGTGACCCTCTATCTCACATGGAAAGTGATTTTCCTTTTGGCTATCACTTCAGCTCGCAGAGATAGTGAATTATAGGCTCTAGTTACCTATCCGCCTTACACTAAACTTCTGCAGGACCGGGTGGTACTCCACACTCACCCTAAATTCTTACCTAAGGTAGTTTCGGATTTTCATCTTAATCAATCCATCATACTACCTACCTTTTTTCCCAGGCCCCATGCCAACCCAGGAGAACAGGCTCTGCATACCCTTGACTGTAAACAAGCTCTAGCGTTCTACCTAGACTGTACAGCTGCCCACAGGGAAAGCACTCAATTGTTCGTCTCTTTCCACCCTAACAAGTTAGGGAAGCCTGTGGGTAAGCAGACTCTCTCCTCCTATTTGGCGGACTGCATCTCCTTCTGCTATCAGCAAGCGGGCATTCCATTCCAAGACCGTGTTAAAGCACACTCTGTGAGGGCCATGGCGACTTCAGTAGCACACCTACGATCGATGCCGCTTCCTGACATTTGCAGGGCTGCTACCTGGAGTTCTCTCCACACCTTTGTAGCCCACTATTGCTTGGGCAAAGCCGGAAGACAAGATTCCATCTTTGGCCAGTCTGTCCTTCTTAACCTATTTACTTTTTTTTTTTTTTTTTTTTTTTTTTTTAAATTATTTATGATTTTAATTCACAGAATAAAAAATCAAACATACATTTATAATGTTCATTACAATGAAATGAAAATTATTTTTGAGGAAGAAAGGTTACCATAATTAACTCTAACTCTTACAATAACCATACCATTTATACACCTTCTTCCAATTACCAAACAAAACTTGGGGAGCTACACTAAGCAAAAGCATTTTTTTTTTTTTAAGGAAATTAAATCTTACAACAGATTACAGAAGTACGTCTGCTTTCCATTTTAATCCAACAGTTGTTCCTGGCTAGAATTTCTATCACCTTCCTCCTGGGCCCTCTGGCCTTCTAAGAATTTTTCTAAATCCTGTGGCTCATAAAATATGTACTTTTTATCCTTCACCCACATTATGCATTTACATGGAAACCTTATGATAGTACGAATTCCAAAAGTTTTAGCAAGATTTGCCAATGTAATAAACTTTTTTCGTCTAGTTTGAGTTTCCTTAGATATATCTGGATAAATCCAGACCTTCTGGCCCAGGTAGAGAGAGGTTCTATTTAGCATAAAAAGTTTGAGAACTTTGTCTCTATCTTCTGACAGGGAAAATTTTACCACAAGGGTACCCCTATTCTCCACCTGGGCACTGAGGGATGTCTCTATTAATTCTGTGACATTCAGAGAAGTTTCCTGATATTCTTGATCTATTTTTACATTTCTACTTTGGTTACTCAATCCTATAAAGTAAGCGTTAGATATTAAAGGTAAATGTTCTGATGTTAATGAGAGAACCTCCATAAAATAGTTTTTCAATTGTTCTCTAGGTGACATTAGTTTACATTTGGGGAAATTAACTATTCTAAGGTTTAAATAACGGACCGCATTTTCCAATGTTTCCACTTTCTTAGCCATTAGATTTTCTCCCTTAATAATATTAGCTTGTACATTCTTAACATTATTTAAATCTTCTTCCACTTTTACCAATGTAACACTATTATTGGTAACCAAAGGATTAATATTTAGCATAACATTCTGCATCTCTTTTATGTTCACATTTAAATTGGCAATATTTTTCTGTAAAGCTGTTATTGCTTGCCACAACATTTCTAAAGATACTTGTTTTGGGTTTACAGGTTTAGCAAAAGGGGTTGAGGATAAAACAAAATTTCCTTCAAATTCTTGCTTGTCAGTGTTCCCAAATTCTGGAGAAAAGGATTTCTCTCCAGGAACTTTTGATCTCCCGTCGGTGGCCCCTGTATTGTCACCGACTATATGCTCGCCTCTTTGAGATGTAACAGCTGCTTCATCGAGCTCGCTCACTTGTACTGACTTTATACCCAGGACCTCCTCATTTGGACTCACTCCTAACAACGACTTCCGTATGTTGAGTGAGTCAGGTACCATGGTATTAACAGTATTCTGGGGCGGAGCCGGTACTGATGGTGCCCCGGGACTCAGACTAACTTCGCCTAATAGAGGAGATATTTGCTCCTTATCTACCTCTATAACAGGCCTCTCCGGGGTTACATTTCCAGACGGTGTGTAAAAACCCGTTATCACTGATTGAATAGGGTTGGGTCTCGCAGGTATTGAGGACTCCTGCTTGACCTTTCCCTTTCGTTTGGTATGAGGCATTTTGTAAACAAAAGAAAGTAGCGATCAATGAAACCGGGGTTTACTCACGCTTCTGTAGTTCAAAACGATTTTAAAGCTGGAGAGGTTCCACAAGTTCGACTAATGTGGAAAAGAGAGTCTCAGGCACCTTCTTCACCTTCGCCGGCCTAAGCCGGACCAAGCCGCGCGCCCCTTACGGAGCGCGCGGCTTAGGCAGTGCGCCGACGGCGCCGTCTGCAGTTCAATTTGAAGGCAGGCGCGGGCTGCTGACGTCACAGGGCGTCCTCCTTCCGGGTCTAGGGCCCGCAGGTGTTCCGAGGGATATTGGATGAAAAAACAGTCCGTCCAAGCGCCAGCAGTTAGGTATTCCTCTCTCTCCTCACCGTTCAGCAACTCCCCCTTCTTAACCTATTTACAACGAGACGTACCAACACCCTTCCGCCTGCCCGGTGGGGTTCAGGATGTACCAAATTTCACCCCAGTTGTTGTGCCTGTTGCACGCCTTTGGGTACATTTGGTGCATGTTCGGTCATCCTCAGCTCGGTACTCACCCATATGTGAGGACTACCATCCTGCTTGTCCTGTGAGAAAGCAAATATTGCTTACCTGTAACAGGTGTTTTCACAGGACAGCAGGAAACCCACTTGCCGCCCACTTGCCGCCCCGAGGTGTTGGGTTCGTAATGTTTTGTTATTTTATTTTTCGGCACTGCCTGTAGCTTTCAGATAAGACTAAGGGGGACCCCTGCTGGCTGCAGGGTTAGTGCCATGCTGGGCATGCCCAGTAGGGGCCAGTCAAAAGTTCTGGAAACTTTGACAGAAGTTTTCCGTGATTGGGCTCCATCCTGATGATATCACCCATATGTGAGGACTAACATCCTGCTGTCCTGTGAGAACACCTGTTGCTTACCTGTAACATTTGCTTTCTCACAAGACAGCAGGATGTTAGACCTCACGAAACCCACCCACCACCCCGCGGAGTTGGGTTCGCTTGCGATTTATTTTATTTTTCGCACGTACTTCTTGCTACACACGAGACTGAAAGGGGACCCCTGCTGGATGCATTGTTGGTGCCATGCTGGGCATGCCCAATAGGTGCCAGTCAAAGTTCTAGAAACTATGACAAAAGTGTTCTGTGATTGGGCTCCATCCTGATGATGTCACCCATATGTGAGGACTAACATCCTGCTGTCCTGTGAGAACACCTGTTATAGGTAAGCAACTCTGCTTTCTGTAGAGACACCAGGATGGGATTCTTCTTTGGTTCAGACATAGGGTCTGTGCCGGGAACTCTTCAGGGTCTGGGAGACCAGGGCCGGCAGTTCATCTCTGTGGAAAAACCATAGCATGGTCCGGTATGGCTCCAGGCCTGGTGGGATTTCTCCGTCCTCCAATGAGTCTAAATCCCCATCATCGTCTGCAGTGTCTAGGACCCTGTCAGGGATACCCCTTGGTGAGGCAAGGCATGTCCTGAGGCCTTCCCAGCTGGGGCTCAGACCAGGCAGGGGCAGATGACTGCACCTGAACAAAGGCTTGAAGGCCCTGAAAGAATTCCACCCAAGAAAAGGTCGCCGGGTCCATACCTAGCCCAGGAGGAACTGGGGTAGGGGCTGCTGAACTGCCCTCTCCAGAAGGTACCCCCTAAAGTGGCTGGTATCTTTATAGAATCTCAATCTAGTCTTAGACTTCCTAGCAGGAGCCTCCTTCAGACCCACCCGCAGTCTGTCCCTCCGACTACTAACATTGAAGACTGCATTTCTAGTGGCAGTCTGTTCGGCCTGTCACATCTCCGAGCTTCAAGCACTATCCTGCCGAGAACCCTTCCTCAGGTTCACACCAGGAGCCATACAGCTATGCACGGTCCCCTCCTTCCTCCCAAAAGTGGTTTCTCACTTCCATCTAAACCAAACCATCTCGCTGCCATCGCCAGACGAGCATAAGGTCGCTGAAGAATCTCGCAGCCTTCGCCATCTTAATGTCGGCAGACTCCTAGTCTGGAAAGGTCGGAATCCATACAAAAGATGGACCACCTCTTCATTCTTCACAGCGGGAAGAAACAAGGGGAAGCGGCCAAATGGGCAACCATAGCCCACTGGATCAAAGAAGTTATCAAGGCGGCCTACATAGAGGCAGGCAAGCCTCCACCTCTACAAGTCAAGGCCCATGCCACTAGAGCCCAGGCAGTGTCCTGGGCGGAAACCAAGATGCTGTCACCCGCCGAGATCTGTCGGGCAGCAACATTGTCCTCCATTCATA
The DNA here is from genome assembly GCF_901001135.1 of Rhinatrema bivittatum. NCBI lineage: Eukaryota > Metazoa > Chordata > Amphibia > Gymnophiona > Rhinatrematidae > Rhinatrema > Rhinatrema bivittatum. The sequence continues at coordinate 57,568,779 of NC_042626.1, forward strand.
CCTTCTCTAGGTTCTACCGCCTGGATGTTCAGGCTCAGGGGGACACAGCATTCGCAAGGGCAGTACTAAGTGGGCCACGGGCAGCCTCCCACCCGGTTCGGGAGTAGCTTTTGTACATCCCATTGGTCCTGAGTCCAACTGCTACACGCCAGGAAATGGAGAAATTACTTGATAATTTCGTTTTCCTTAGTGTAGACAGATGGACTCAGCATCCCGCCCAAGGCTGCCGACAAACATGAAAACCTCAGGTGACAATTCCCCGAGAGCAAGGCAAACACAGGTAAGCCAAGCTTCCCTCTAATTAGGACACCCATACCTACTGGGTGTCGGCATTTCTCGGTTGAGTGCACTGGCGGTCTCCAGCTATATCCACATCAACCAGTTCATGTTAATCAAAGTTAACCAAGTTAATCAAGTTGTTCAGTCACACAAATATCCACAATTGCTTTTCGAACAGAATACTGAAGAGCAGAGCTTCCTGCAGAGGTATATGTTCTAGGGCTGACATCAGATTAAAATCTGATCCATCTCCAACTGCTATCAGGAGCACACTATACCCATTGGTTCTGAATCCATCTGTCTACACTAAGGAAAACGAAATTATCAGGTAAGTAATTTCTCCATTTGTATTTTTCTTTTTTGTACAGAGAATATAGAGCTCTATAGCAAACAGTGGTATGGTGATTAGCTGAGGCTGTGACATACAGAGAGAATAAATATGAACTTTGTAGGCATAGTGTATACTAACAAAACAAGGATAGCTATATTATTTTCCTAGCGTGTAGCCAGATGGACTCAGGACCAATGCTCCCCTGCTAGTAGATGGAGACTGAGTCAGGTTTCAAAGCTGAAGTCACCCTAGATATACCCCTGCAGTGACCTCAGCCATTCAGTATCTCTCCGTCTCCTAGCAGATGTGGACTGTCCTTCCCTATCGGGAAATCAGTACTCTTTAGAAGAGGAAATTTTACCTTTAAATTGGAGAAAGATCGAGCCCCACTCTCTTGTGGTGATACCTAATGGTCCCTTCCCCAGTTGAGAATTCCTGAGGCGATTTCTGAGATCCCTCAGAAGAGGTGTGCCTTGGTCTGGTAGCTGGTTCCTGGCATGGACTTTGCTGCTGAAACAGCTGAAAGGCAACAGGTGCAGGAAGCCGAGTGCGGCGGTGACAGCCTATGCCCTCTCCCCCTGCAGCCAGAGATCGTCTCCATACTCAGCTGGTAAGTGCTGAGCCCAGGTAAGTAAAGAAAAACTCCTCCAATTCAGAGACGTGGAAGGGATTTGGTAAGTCTTTCCTCCGGTCTCCTTCCTCGGCGTGCCATACCGACGACATTCCCGATCCCGTTAGGGCAAGGGAAAGGGGTTTCTGAGCGGGTTCAGCGCCCCCCCCCCCCCCCCCCCGATGGGCTACCGCTTCAGACTCTGGGCACATGGCAAGCTGTGGCGCCGGCGCCGTTTTGCGCGCTGTGCCATTTTCCCCCATTGAGAGTCGGTACGCACAGTGTGGGCTGGCCTTCTTGGGCACATACCTGCATGCATACGTTTGTGCACAACCGGACACTTATACTTACACACGTAGGGGCGGATCTGTTTAACCCCTTTCAGGAAGCGGGAGACATTCGGATGATAAGCTAGGCTGCTGCCCGCCACCTTGGCTCTGTAGCAGGCCAACGCAGCCACCTGCACTTTGATGGAGTTGAGGGACAACCTCTTCTGTAAGCTGTTATGCAGGAATTCCAGAATCGTGGGAATTTTGACTCCATGGGAGGATGTCACGGTCTTCACACCAGGCTTCGAATATTCTCCCTATTCGTATGTAGGTTAGAGATGTGGAAAACTTGCGTGCTCGGAGCAGAGTGTCAATCACCGCCCCCCGAGTATCCGCTCTTCAGGCATGTCCTCTCAATGGCCAGACCGTAAGAGAGAATAGAGTTGGGTCTTCGTGGAGGATCGGGCCTTGTTGGAGCAGATCTCTGTGAGGAGGGAGAGGGCACCCTGTCAGTAGTCATCGCATGTCTGTGTACCACGGTCTTCTTGGCCAGTCTGGGGCCACTAGAAGTACTGGTCCCCTGTGGAGTTCTATCTTGCAGATGATTCCGCCCAGTAGCGGCCACGGTGGGAAGGCGTATAGCATGATTTCCTGTGGCCAGGTCTGGACGAGAGCATCAATCCCTTGGGATTGTGGTTCCCGTCTGCGACTGAAGAAGTTGGGAACTTGGGCGTTTGACCGGCTTGCCAGGAGGTCCATGGCTGGTGTTCCCCAGCGGTTTACTATCAACTGGAAGGCTGGGTTCAACAGCCTCCATTCCCCTGGGTCTAGACTTTCTCTGCTGAGGTAATCCGCAGTGACGTTGTCTTTTCCCACGATGTGGGCGGCTGAGATCTCTTGTAGGTTTGATTCCGCCCACGCCATTAGGGGGTCTATTTCCAGGAACACCTGTTGGCTTCTGGTTCCTCCCTGGCAGATGATGTAGGCCACTGTTGTGGCGTTGTCTGACATGACACTGACCGATTTGCTCCGGAGTCTGTGACTGAAGCGTAGAGGCAGGCTAGTCTGACTGCCCGTGCTTCCAGTTGTTTGATGTTCCATCCCGACTCTTCCTTGTCCCATTGCCCCTGGGCGGTCAGTTCCTGGCAGTGGGCTCCCCACCCTTGTAGGCTCGCATCTGTGGTGAGCAGGATCCAGGCTAGCGGGGATAGCCCTACTCTCTTGCTCAGATGGTCTTCTTGTAGCCACCATTGTAGCTGGGTTCGAACTTCCTCTGGGGCCTGGAGGCAAACGGAGTAATTCTGGGACATCGGATTCCATCGTGACAGTTGGGAACACTGTAGGGGGTCGCACGTGAGCTCTTGCCCATGGGACCACTTCCAGTGTGGATGTCATGAGACAGACGACTTGGAGATAGTCCCACATCTTGGGGCGAAGATTTCTTAACAGGTTTCGCAATTGGTTCATCAGTTTTGTTCTCCTTGAAGGAGTCAGAATGACCTTGTCTTGTCTGGTGTCGAACCGGACTCCCAGGCATGGTGAACGTTTGGGGTGCTGTGGCTAGCCCGAAGGGTAGTGCCTGGAACTATAGTGGTGGTCCAGGATCACGAAGCATAAAAAACGCTGATGCTCGTGATGGACCGGGATGTGCAGGTAGGCTTCTGACAGATCCAAGGATGTGATAAATTCTCCTGGCTGTATCGCCCTTATGACCGAGTGTAGGATTTCCATGTGGAAGCGACATACCCTGAGGTGGCAGTTGATGGACTTGAGGTCCAGGCTGGGCCGGAACGTACCCTCTTTCTTGGGAACGATAAAATAGATGGAATAGTGCCCCGTATTTTCTTGTTGCGTGGGCACCAGCGTTATGGCCTTTAAGTCGAGCAATTTGGCTAGTATAGATTCCACTGCCGTCCACTTCAAAGGGTCGTGGCAGGGAGATTTCACAAACTTGTCCAGAGGGATGTTGTGGAAGTCCAGATAATATCCCTCTCGAATGATGGTTAGGACCCACTTGTCCTAAGTTATCTCAACCCATCTTTGGTAGAACAGGGCAAGCCTGCCCCCTATGGCTTCTTCCTGTGGATGGGTCGGCTGATCTTCATTGCGGGATGCAGCTGGGGCCTGGACCAGTGCTGGCTCCCCTTTTGTTGTGTTGTGTTTGTTCTGAAAGGACTGGCCCCTGCCTGCTGGGCGAGATGCTTGATATGTACTTCTGTACGGTTTGAAGCGCTGTGATCCCCTCCCCTTAAATGTTCGGGGGGAGGGGCGCTGGCTTCTCTTGTTCTTGTTCTCCGGTAGCCACAGTACTGGGGATTCACCTCATTTGTCGGCTAACTTCTCCAGTTCACTTCTGAACAGGATGTTTCCCTTAAAGGGCATTCTCGCGAGTCTCGTCTTGGACATCGCGTCGGCTGACCAGCTTCTGAGCCAGAGTTGTCTTCTGGCTGCCACAATGGACGAAACGCCTCTGGCTGCAGTGCGCACCAGGTAGCACTCGTGAGGAATGATACTGCTGGTTCTAGTGCTTCAAAGGGTCTGGTTGTGTTCCTGGTCTTTGATAAGCAGGCGTGTGTTACCACGGCACAGCAGGCCGTGATCTGTTGTGACATAGCTGCAACGTCGAATGACTGTTTAAGGATGGATTTGAGATGTCTGTTCTGGGCATCCTTGAGTACCGCTCCTCCCTCGACTGGGATGGTAGTGCACTTTGAGACCGCACAGACCATGGCATCCACTTTGGGGAATGTCAGGTGGTCTTTGGCAGCGGGGTCCAGGGGGTATAGGGCTGCCAGGGTCCATCCCCACTTGAACGTAACCTCCGGAGCCTCCCATTCCAGGTCAATCAGCTGTTGAATGGCCTGCAGCAAAGGGAAATAGCGGGAGGCCTGACGGAGTCCCTCAAGGAGGGGGTTCATCTTCGGTTCCCCTGTGGTACTCGTGCCTGGAATAGCGAGCTCTTTCAGGCTGTGAGCCACGAGGTCTGACAGATCGTCTTTAGCAAAGAAACGCCTCATGGTTTGGTAAGGTTCCGTTCCTGGAGGGATTTCCCCTTCCTCCAGGGAGTCTTGATCCTTGTCCGAGGGGTCCATGTCCCCAAAGTTGGGGCTTTGAGGCGGGAGGGCACTTCTCTGGGTTTAGAGGGTCCCGGGATGTTCGGGTCCTCTGGGGCAGGCTGTGGCATCGGGGGCGCCAGTTGCATGTGGACAAAGGTATGTAGGCCTTTGAAGAATTTTACGCAGGAGAAAAATACTGGGTCTAAATTGAGAGGCGCCACGTCCCCGGGGAGCCCCGTTTGAGGAAGGCTTCCGCTGGGGGTAGTCAGATCCAGTGTACTGTCGGTGGATCCGAATCCCAGTGCCGGCTGGAGAGGACCTTGGCCTGGTTCACCCAGAGCCTCCTCGCACTGTAGACACAGGGCTGTGGCCTCTTCGTGCTGCGCAGCTCTGATGTGGCATGCTGGGCAGAAGCCCTAAGCCTTGAGCTTTTTTGTCCAGTAGTGCAATGGTTTGTGTGTGTAAGATTGCAGAAAACTCTGGTTTGTGTGTTCAAGAGTATGCCGGGAGGCTTAGTTATGCGCCGAAGTTGTGCGTGTAGGTCAGATGTGCGCACAGAGTTTACTTATGCGCCCGGCACAGTGAAGCATGTGGCTGTGCGCCCGGCGCCCTTGTGCGCGTCGCTGTGCGCACGGCTCACCTCTGTGCGCACGGATCGAATCGGCGGACAGGGCGGCGATCAAGTGAAAATGGCGACGGCGACCACACGAGCAATATGGCTACCACCTTGGAGGGTCTCCACGTGGGAGGACCCTCGTGTCGGACTGGGGTCTAGCCCGGATAGGGCTAATGAGCCCGGTAGCACTAACGCCGGCTGGCGATCTGTGCGGCTATTCAAACCTCAGAGACTTTTAGGAAGTTTTCTACCTTACCTTGTCTCAGCGTTGCCCAGTTTCATCCCAGGCGGTCTCTGGCTGCGGGGAAGAGGGAAAAGTACCTTCACCGCCACGCTCGAAGTTGCACCCGCTGCCTCTCAGCCGCACCCGTTGCCAAGGGCTAAGTCCACGCAGGGAAGCTGCCGGACCGAAGCCTACCTCTGAGGGATCGCGGAAATCACCTCAGGAATCTCAACTGGGGGAGGAACCCGTAGGTATCACCGCAGGAGAGTGGGGCTCGTCTGTAGAGGTAAGTTTTCTTCTTTGTTTTGGATTTCTTTGGTTAGAATACTCTAATGCTGTGCAAGCGTGTATAGAGTCCCGAACTGCTATGGAGATGGAAAATAGTGAAGAGCAGAGCTTCCTGCGGGGGTATATGTACTAGGGCTGACATCAGATTGAAATCTGATCCGTCTCCAACTGCTATCAGGAGCACACTATACCCATTTGTCCTGAGTCTATATGCTACATGCCAGGAAAAATGGGATTTGGCAAATATTACCAGAAAACTTAGCTCTACACCTATAATTAGGATATAAAGAACGAACTCTCAGTGAGGTGATTTATAATATGTATTTGTACAGGAAGGGAATTTGGAAGCCAAACACTCTTGACACTAGAAAATTAAATTGTTTCTATCATTTTTTAAACTTTCCCCACTTGCTTTCCTGCCACTTCCCTTGAATGATTGCTTGGGTCACTGAATTCTTCTAGCTGAGGAAGAGCTGGGAAACCTTAATGGAGGTTGAACTCTTCAGTACCACTCAAGTGGCAACAGAGTGCACCTTGGCAACAGCAATCAGGGACTGAGCTCACCTCCATGATACTGTAATCTTGAGGCAAAAAGTCAAGTCTCCTATACTATACTTCGCATAGCTATCAGCAGGCCATAAAGCTCGACATTAGAGTTCCTTATCGTGCTCCACCACTCGAACATATGGCTTCTGACCCCTATCAAGCATCTGGAGACAGACTTTTTTTTTTGTTTTCTTTTTTATATCACGGGTATGTCATATGGAACCAGTATAGCCAGTGTTCTCTAGCTACTGGATGGACAGTTGTGGACAAGACACACCTTAAAATTTTTGGATTATTCTTAAGGGTGAAATTTGGTATAGTATAGCTTCTATACTAACTGGCAAGCTATACTTAAATTTGAGCCAAATTTCTGCAGATCTGATCTGCAATGAGGAAAGCCGTTGCAGATCAGATCTGCAATGGCTTTCCTCTTTTGGGCTGATACAGTAAAAATCGCAGGAGAGCACGTGCACAGGACACTCTCCTGTACGTGCAATACAGTAATTTTATTTATTTATTTCGAGGCTTTTTTATACCGAAGTATAGCGGGATGCCTTCACTCCGGTTTACAAGATAACATACGTAGTGGTGACCTATTGGTAACTTATACAAATATAACATCTTATACAACTTAGATAACTTGTTTATTTAAATAGGGCCGGTGGTAAAAAGAGGCGCTAGGGACACTAGCGTGTCCCTAGCGCCTCTTTTCGAACAGGAGCAGCAGCTGTCAGCGGGTTTGACAGCCGAAGCTCAATTTTGCTGGCCCGCTGACAGCCATGGGTTCGGAAACCGGACGCCGGCAAAATTGAGGGTCTGGTTTTCGAGCCGCGGGCCTATTTCAATTTTTTTTTTTTTAACTTTCGGGACCTCCGACTTAATATCGCCATGATACTAAGTCGGAGAGTGCACAAAAAGCAGTTTTTACTGCTTTTCTGTGCACTTCCCCGGCACCGGCAGAAATTAACACCTACCTTTGGGTAGGCGCTAATTTCTTAAAGTAAAACGTGCGGCTTGACTGCACATTTTACTTACTGAATCGCGCGGGAATACCTAATAGTTTAATTGAGTTTATGAAAGTTCTCTTTTAATAGTTTTCCTGTATACTTGTGTTAATGTATTCTGCCTTGGGGCGACTGTTTTAATGTATTTCCGCCCTGGAGGCGACTGTTCAGTTCCTTGTAAACCGGTGCGATATGTATTCTTTACAGGAACATCGGTATATAAAAATTAAAAAATAAATAAATAAATAATAGGGCCATCAATACCTAATAGGGCCATCGTAAAACAACAGACAAAGCCAAGAAAAACTTCTATACAGCAAAAATCCATCAATACCAGTTCAACCCACATGCCCTCTTCCAATATGTTTCTAGCATAGTTACCCCTCCAATAAACATCAACCCAGAAAATGGGGATAAAAACAAATGTGAGAAACTAGCAACCTATTTCCACGACAAGGTTGCTAATATCATGGCTCGCTTTACCTCTCCCTCTCCACCAGAATCCCTACTGTCCACAAGCACCATGATGATCTCAGCCACACTCTCAAATTTCGAAACAACAACTGCATCAGAAATTGAAGCAATCCTCAAAAAAATCAAACCAGCCATGCACCCGATTGATATCATGCCAACTAAAACACTCCTCTCCATTCCTACAAGGATTGCCCCTCCCATTTCTAACATTATCAACAAATCCATATCGTCTGGTGTTTTTCCTACGCAACTCAAGCACGCAATAATAAAACCTACACTCAAAAAATCTGATTTGGATACCTCAGGACCTGCCAACTATCGTCCAGTCTCGAACCTCCCTTTCTTGTCTAAAATCATAGAGAAAGTCATCAACAAGCAACTCACAGACTTTCTAGATGAAAATCTATTACTCTTCCCATCACAATATGCTTTCCGTAAGAACCATAGCACAGAAACCCTTCTAGTATCCCTATCAGATTCAATACTAAAAGCCCTCGATACTGGTCATTCTTACTTACTGGCTCTCCTTGATATTTCCTCTGCTTTTGACACTGTCAACCACAATACCCTCCTTTCGCACCTCTCACAAATTGGCATCGCTGGCACTGCCCTATGCTGGCTCCAATCTTTCCTGAAGGACAGGACATACAGTGTCAAGATGGACAGTCATGTTTCGAAACCCAGAAAACTATCACAAGGTGTGCCACAAGGATCCTCTCTTTCATCTACACTTTTCAACATATACCTATCTCCTTCTCTGTCGACTTCTGGTGAAACTGGATCTCCTACATTTCATATATGTAGACAGGGGTGTCCACTGTCTCCTCTGTTCTTTTCCCTATTCCTTGAACCCTTTACCACCAGGGTCCGGGAAGCACCTCATATTAAAGGGATAAGAAGGGGGAATCATCACTTTAAGATCTCCCTTTTTGCTGACAATGTTATGTTCACACTCACGACCCTGATTTCTCATTGCCCGGGGTTATGACGGAATTACTTGGGTTTACCTCCGTTTCTGGTATGAAGGTCAATTATGATAAAATCGGAGCTCCTTAACCTAACTTTACCTGTGCCTTCTGTTCATGCCCTAAGTCAGAAATTCCCATTTAAATGGGCAACATCATCCCTGAAATACTTAGGGGTCCATTTGGGTTCTCACAATAATCAGCTTTTTACGTTAAATTATCTCCCACTTTTCTCCTCCATACAAGCGGATTTAACAAAATGGCACCAGCAACACCATTCCTGGATGGGGAGACTGGCCATACTTAAAATGAACGTCTTGCTCCATTTTCTATATTTTTTCACCACCATCCCAATTTGCATCCCCTCTCCTATGCTCAAGAAGTGGCAGCAAATCTTATGCAGCTTTATCTGGCGCAAACGGCCACCAAGGATAGCACGGTCCATACTGTACAGAGCTAAAGATAGGGGTGGAATGCAATTTCCTAATTTGTTTTGGTATTTCTGTGCTGCACAACTTCAAGCATTAGTGATTCTACATCGCACAGGGGATATCCCACAATGGGTGCTGCTAGAGCAATCGTTGATAGGGAATTTTCCTATAGCAGCTTTGCCTTGGCACCCCTCCAAGACATGGGTGCAAATACAACTTCCATACGCATTACAAACAACAATTAAGGTGTAGAATCAGTGGAAGTCGGTCTTGGTGGGGACGGAACTACATTCACCCATGACCAATTTGTTTTCAAATACTGTTTACCCAGCTTCTGTCCTCTCCCAAACTATGAGGAAATGGATTGAGGCTGGGATTACCAGATTGGAACATGTATTTGTTACTTAGTATTTGTTACTTAGTTTTTTAACATGTTCAATGTAAACCGCTATATGAAGCGATAATTACCGTTCCTTGTAAACCGGGGTGATATGTATATTATACAGGAACCTCCGGTATATAAATCCTTTAAATAAATAAAATAAATATACGCTGATGACGTAAGATCCTCATCCCCATCAATGATTCCCTCGCTTATGCCCTAAAAACTTGGGATACGGCTCTGGTTGAAATAAAAAAACTACTCACAGAAAACTTCCTAGCTATTAACACCTCCAAGACAGCTCCTCATCATCACACCGCACAATAACATCTCCTCTAACCCTACTCTACTTTCGCCATCTGACTCTCCCCATTTGCAGCAAGTCCGCAGCCTTGGCGTTATCATTGACAATCATTTCTCCTTAAAGAACTTCATCACGGCCACTATCAAAAACGGTTTCTTCAAGCTACATACTCTAAAAAGAATTAAACCTCTTCTACATCCACATGACTTCCGGACAGTGTTACAAGCTACAATATTGTCGAAACTAGACTACTGCAACGCCATTCTACTAGGTCTCCCTAAAAACACAATACAACCATTACAGATGCTACAGAACGCTGCAGCACGCCTACTCACGAATACTCACCGCCATGAACACATTACACCAGCTCTCATGTTCCTGCACTGGCTTCCTGTAGCATCTAGGATTATATTCAAAGTACTCACCCTCATTCATAAGTCGATCCATAACCAAGATATGCAATGGTTCTCCGATCATTTTATTTTCCATACATCAAAAAGACCAATAAGAAATATTCACCAAGCTAAACTCGCCTCTTCCTCACTTAAACACATCAAACACGTTGCCACAAGAGACCGCTCTTTCACTATAGCTGGAACCAACATCTGGAACAAAATGCCCACGGACCTGCGTCTCGAACCCTGCCATAAGAAATTCAAACAAAACCTCAAAACCTGGCTGTTTGAACAAGCTTTCACGCTATGAACACCTCTTCTGCTGAAATACTGTCTTCATGTTCCCTGTCTCCCTGATCTATTCCACCCCCTAATTTATTTTTCTTGCTGCTAAATTTCCTTTATCACTCGCTCACCCCTTCCTATGATTTTGTCTCGCCACTAACCATGGAATATGACTTTCATTGGTTTAATTGCTTTAGTTCTTAACTGATTTATATTATGTTGATTGTTCTTAAATTGTTCTTAAATGATTTATATTTTTTTCCCACCTTAATTTCATATTGTCTGTAAAGCCTGTTGCTGATTTATTGTTTTACTGTAAACCGAGGTGATGTTTCTTACTGGCCGTGGTATATAAAAAATCACTAAATAAAATAAATAAATAAATAATAAATAAATCAACATGCATTTGCATGTTGCGGGCGCTATTAGGTTTGGGGAGGGGGGGTTGGACGCGTGTTAACAGTGCTCTCCGCCGGCGCGCACTGTACTGTATCGGTCTGTTGGTGAGGAAAGAGGTAGAGCATTTCATTAATTTTAAGCAAACACTTCTGTTACGAAAAAGGCTTGTTTGGCTTATCCTTTTTGTTTTTCCTGTGATAGGGTAGGTCACTATTTATTTTAAACCCGATTTTTCTGGTAAGGCCCAGTGTGGTCCATTATTCTATTGCAGGAAAAAAAAAATAAAAACGCCACCACACCTCCTACAGGAACAAAGGTTCCTCAGTCTCTTAACGGTTCATTGTACTCGTCTGTCGCAATGCCATGGATTTGAGGGAGTTCTCTAAGATGTCTCATTCCTCCAAAAAACTCCAGCTAGTCAGATCCTCCACCAAAAAAGTAAATTTTGCAATTGCAGGTGTAAACGAGGACATCGAAGCAGAATACTCAGCCTTTGAAAAAGATGAGATGGCCATTTTGATGTCAGCATGAGAATCAATGAGTGCAACGAGAGGAAGTGTAACCTTGCCCCACGAACCTCCAAAGTTTACCAAAGGGAAGTATTGAACCGAACACCACACAGGAAAGGGATGCTACTTAAAACTCTGAATATTCACCCATATTTTTTAAGTTCCTTCAAGCCTTTCAAGGACAGTGGTTGCAGATGAGCCTGATTTAATTACCCTAGCTTCTGTAAATTCTCCTTTCTTGAAAGTTGAGAAAGAATATGCACAAAATAGCCACAGATCCCTCAAGGAGGAGGAAATCTATTCTGGAGGGGAAGAAGAAGAATTTATTAGATTGTTGCACATGGATGAGATGATAGCACTGATTTCTCAGGAGACTTTAGCCTTAAGGCTGACTGATGGGAAGGTCAAAGAGCCTTCAGGTTGAGATTCAACTTTAAAGAGTATCCCTAAGTCCACAACTACTTTCTCATTGCATACAGAAATAGAGACAATGATTGTCTTTGGAAACTAGAGGCTGGGAATAGACAATTAAAAATCTTTAATAAATTATATCCTTTACCAATGTAGTCACAGGAATGGCAATGGTGGCAGCTGCAAGAATGACTACGATTCCAGTAGAAGGTGGAACTGCCTTAAAAGATAAGCAGAATAGGAAAATGGAATTGATTTTAAAGCACGTATTTTCAGCAAACTCCATGCTATAGGCAGCAGTTTGTACAAGTTGTGGCGAGAGCATTGCTGTGATGGATTCAGCAACTGACAGAAGAGGATGAACAGGTTGAGATTACGTGGAATATACATTTTATAAAGTAAATAAATGATTCAGCAAGACATCTGTTACGGAATATTTTATAATGACCTTCCTTATTAAGAGTATCTGCCAGATTTTTATAGCACTTTCGGGGGGGGGGGGGGGGGGGGGGGCAAGAATACTTCTTTGGATTCATTACTAGGCAGCAGATACCTGGTCTAAATCTCATCTATGCAGATTGCCTTTTAGGGGCAAATAACTTTTTGGAGAAGAGCTATACAGATTATTGAAGAATCTGAACAAGTCAAAACCTCAGAGACGTCCAGAAGATAGATTTATATTGAATTACCACTCATGTTGTGGGTGGAGTCAATTTAATGTCAGAAGGTATCGGCCTGGCAAGTGACTTCCAATATAGGCTTCTCTTGTACAGGGAAGAATGCAGTCCTTTCAGAGTGCAAGAAGGCCATGTCCAAGTCAACTACAGCCTCATAGTCTTCACAATGAAACCCAAGGATTCACTCTTTGATAACCCCTGGAGGAGGCAAGTTACAGGAATATTTCAAAGAGTGGATCCATATTATGATGGATCATTAGATCCTGGATTTTTATTCAAAACGGATATTTCCCGATTTCATGAATCTGGATAAGAGAATGTTTTATGATATCACTTGCTCAGTTCCCAGGAAAACTGACATCAATTTATTCAACTCTGAACAAGTAGTAATGTTGCAAGCCATATGTCTAGTACCGATCAAAACAGTGGGAAGGCTGTTATTCAGTCTATTTCGTCATTCCCAAAAAGGATGGCACATTCTGACCAATCTTAAATCTAAAAGAGGCGAACAAAAGTTTACATGTTCCTCGCTTTCATTGGAAACCCTCTGCTTAGTAGCATCCTTGGTAAGAAAAGGAGAATATCTAACTTCTTTGGATCTGAAGGAAGCATACTTCCATATTCCTATGAGATAAAGCAGCCAAAGATCTCTCTGATTTTGTATACTAGAGAGGCATTATCAATTCAAAGCACTCTCTTTTGGATTAGTAATGGCTCCAAGAACCTTTACGAAGGTAATGGTAGTGGTGGCAGCATTTCTAAGAAAAGGAATCTTGGTTCATCCATATTTGGATGATTGGCTGATCAGGAGCAAGACATTCAGAGGGTGTTTCAGCAACAGATTACATAGTATCCTTTCTCCAGAGATTGAGATGGATAATCAACTTTAGGGAAAGCCAGCTACAGCTCTCTCAGGTAACAGAACATTTGGGAGCCCAGTTCAAGACCTGAGAAGGTTTGGTATCCTTTATTAGGATCAAGATTAAGATCAAGGCACAAGTGAAGCAATTTTCAAGGGCGCAAGCACCATCAGCATATCTCCAACTTCTAGGTACAATGGCTTCGACCTTAGATGTGCCATGGGCAGGAGTGCATGAGGTCATTTCAGTTAGTTCTTACGACAAGGAAGTCTCAAACACAAAACTACGGAGGTTCGTCTTCCTCTAGAAGAAAAACAAGGAAAAGACTACGTTTGGTGGTCCACCATGGAAAACTTACAAAGAGGAGCGCCTGAAGTGGATTTTTAAGATGCCAGCCTGACAAGTCAGGGGCTCATTGCCAAAATCAGTATATTTATCTAAAACATTTGTTTGCTGCTCAATCCAAAGTTCTTGGTGGCTTCCAAAAATGCAATCTTAAAATCAAACCATTTAGAATAACATAATAGACAACATCATAAATAAAATATACAAAGTATAAAATCTGATGACAAAACAATTAACTGCCTTAAAAAGGTTCTAGCCTAAACAAATGGGTTTTTAAAGCTTTCTTGAAAGCTATACTGCTTTCTAGTTTATGGAAAATCACTGTGAGTTGGTTCCGTAGCATGGCCCCTGCTACCAATAGCATATGCTCCCTGCATTTCACTAGCCAAATTAATTTGAAGCTAGGTATGTATAGAAAGCATTGCCCTTCTGATCTGAGACTCCTAGTTGGACAATACAGCATCAAGAGTAGATTGTGTAAGGTAAATCATTGTTTAAAGTGTTGTGAATGATGGTAACTTTTTTCTCACAGGACAAGCAGGATGGTAGTCCTCACATATGGGTGACATCATAGGATGGAGCCCAATCATGGAACACTTTTGTCAAAGTTTCTAGAACTTTGACTGGCACCTACTGGGCATGCCCAGCATGGCACTAAACCTGCAGCCAACAGGGGTCCACCTTCAGTCTTCTTTTTTCTGCGCAGTAGAAGCCACGCAGGTTAAGGAGCTCCACAGAGATTTCCGACAGGAATTTTCCTCATGGAATTACTAAAAAACTTTCATACCCCACAGGGGTCCCTCCTTCGAATTTTTTGACTCAGAGGTACTCCGGTAAGTTTTTACCCATTTTCGGTCGATGTCCGTCGAGTTTGGCCCTCACGGCCTACTGGCTGTCGACCGTACCGCAGCTAAATTTTTCAAAGGCCATGGCGTTGGGGTTCCGTAGGTGCCCGGACTGTACTCGCACCATGTCCATAACAGACCGGCATAAAGTCTGTGTAATGTGTCTCGGGTGCGAGCATGATGTCTGATTTGCACCAAATGTGCCTTAATGACACCAAAAGGTCGCAAGGCCAGAATGGAGAAAAAGGAACTTCTCTTCTGTTCTCAAACTCCGACTCCTTCGATTGCATCAACGTCGTCTGAACCAGCACCGTCCACTTCGTGCCAGTATCGGCCACCGGCCGGTGACCGTCCAGTGTCGACAACTTCTCGGTTTCAACTACCTCTACTCCCCCTCAGGACCGATGGGATCGTAGAGAAAAACATCAGCATCGACACCACAAGTCTAGGACCATCGAGGAAGGAAAATCTTCGACCTCACCATTGTCCGAGCTGCCATTGAAGAAACCCCATCCAGAAAAAGCACCGACCCTTTCTGTGACCAGGTCACAGAGGCAACCCTCACCCGGACGGGTATTGGAAACCGCGACTCTGCCTTTAACGGTGGTCCCTCCGGCTATGCCTCTGCCTCCTTCTTCCCTTCCAGAGCCGGGGCTGCTTGCTCCAGGTCTCTGTGAAGAACTGGACCGGATGTTTCAGGAAGCCATCGATAAGGCGATGCACAGACTCCAAGGTCCCCAGGCGCCGAAATCGGTGCTGGTCGCGGAACCGACCATCGATCCCATTCTGGCAGCATTGGCACCGCTGCTCTCAAAGATGGAAGCGCTCATAGCCGCTTTTCCACCGATGGATCCTGGGTCACCGATGGCTCTGGTGCCTTCCCCGCTTACCCTGTCATCGGGAGGGGAAACACTGTTCCGCATTCCTCCATCAGAAGTCCTTCCGATGTCTCAACCATCACTGCAGATGCACCCATCGGTGCCACCAATCCATCCAATCGATGCCTTCAGATCCTAGACCAGGAACTTCAGGAATATCATTGTCCCGTCCTTCTCAGGTTCCTACAGGGCAGGTGCTGATCCCTAGGACACCTGGACTGACTATTCATCTCAAGACACCGATGATTTACCATTGCCACCTTTTCCTACTGAAAGTAGGAAGCGTTCTCCTCCAGAGGACTTTTCCTTCATAAATTTTGTGAAGGAAATGTCTGAATTGGTTCCCTTCCAATTACAGACTGACCAAGATGATAGGCATCAAATGATGGAGCTGTTAAAATTCCTGGATGCTCCCAAGGAAATAACCTCCATCCCTATTCACCAGGTTCTTCTGGATCTCCTCAAAAAGAACTGAGAACACCCTGGTTCTGTTGCTCCAGTCAACAGAAAAGCTGATACCACTTATTTGGTCCAGTCAGCCCCAGGATTCCAGAAACCTCAGTTGGATCACCAATATGTGGTTGTAGAATCTGCCCAAAAGAGGGCAAAAAGATCAAAACCCCACTCTTCCTTTTCCCCAGGTAAGGAACAGAAATTCCTGGATGCCATTGGCCGGCGTGTCTTCCAGGGATCAATGCTTATCTCTTGGATTGCCTCCTACCAACTGTATATGACCCAGTACAACAGGGTCTTATTCAAGCAGTTACAGGACTTTGCAGAGTCCCTGCCTCAGCAATTCCAGGAACAGCTTCAAACCCTGGTACACAAGGGTTTCGAGGCAGGGAAGCATGAAATAAGATCTTCTTATATCTTCAACACAGCTTCCAGGGTATCTACAACTGCTATTTCAGCAAGAAGATGGGCCTGGCTCAAGTCTTCGGACTTGCGCCTTGAAGTACAAGACATTATCTGATCCGCCCTGCATAGGAGACAATCTGTTTGGCGAACAGATTCAGCAGACGGTGGTGGAACTCAAGGAGCATCATGAGACCCTTCGCCAGCTCTCTCTGCTGCCCTCTGAGTAATCCTCCAAACAGCCTTTCAGGAAGGATACTAAAAAGCCATTCTTCCATCCAAAGAAGTCCTATCCACCATCTAGAACTCGTTCCATGAGACCTTTCCAAAAGGCCCAGTCTCGTCAACCTCGTAAACAAAAGCCACAAGCAGCTCCTCAGCCGGGCCCTGCTTCCTGTTTTTGTCTCCTGCATAGAGAGCAGCAACCATTTTCCACTGCCTCAGATACCAGTGGAAGGTCGATTGTGCCATTTCAACAACAGGTGGCATACAATTACCTCAGACCAATGGGTCCTTGCCATATTTTCTCAGGGTTATCACCTGAACTTTCTCTCCATGCCACCGGACTCCCCACCTCTGCCGACGTGGAGAACATCCGACCACCACTACTCCTGGAGCAGGAGGTCTCCCTCCTCCTCCAGTCCAGAGCAATAGAGCCAGTGCCCTACTCCCAACAAGGCCTAGGATTCCATTCCCGGTACTTTCTAATCCCCAAATAATCAGGCGGCGTTCGTCCAATTCTGGACCTACGTGCCCTCAACAAGTACCTCCACCGAGAGAAGTTCAAGATGGTAACCTTGGGGTCCCTCTTTCCTCTTCTGCAAAAAGGAGACTGGCTCTGCTCTCTCGATCTCCAAGAAGATCCCCAAACTCTTGCAGATTTACACTGGCTCCCAATAGAACAGAGAATTCAATTTAAAGCACTATGCACAGTTCATAAGCTAATAAACGACGAAAACTCGGACTGGCTAAACACCGCATTACGACTATATGTCCCCCAAAGAAACCTCAGATCAGCCAATAAAGCTCAACTAACCATACCCTCAGTCAGAACAGCAAAGTTAACCAAAGTTAGAGAGAGAGCACTATCTTTGGCAGGACCATTATTATGGAACACATTATCACTAGAATTAAGACTAATGAAAGAAATAAAACTCTTCAAAAAAGGCTTAAAAACATGGCTCTTCAAAAAAGCATTTCACAGTGAGGTAACGGAATAACACATACACAAAGCAGGAATTCACCAAGAAAAAGCAGTATTGCTTACTTTTGTTATTTTCTCACAATTTAAGTATAAATTATAAAGACAGTTATTAGTAAATGGTAATCACACCCTTTCCCATTTAGAGTATATTATCGAACTATGCTACCGTATAATAATGGCACCCTTTGGATAAATTAGAAACCACATATTTGTGCCTAACTGTAAACCGTTGTGATGGTGCTCCACTATACGACGGTATAGAAAAGTTTTTAAATAAATAAATAAAGCGTACACACACATTGCGATAACTCCATCTCATCGCAGGTTCCTGAGATTTCTGGTAGGCCCCGAGCACTATCAGCAGCGAGTGCTAACATTCGGCCTGGCATATGCACCACGAATCTTCACCAAGTGCCTCGTAGTAGTAGCAGCCTTCCTCAAGACTCAAGGTGTTCACGTCTACCCCTATCTAGACGATTGGCTGATCAGGGCTCCCACTCAGCAAGCTGCTCTGTCGTCCCTACGTCTTACTTTACACACTGATTTCGCTAGGATTTCTCATCAACTACACGAAATTTTGCTTATTCCCAACTCAAACTTTATCATTCATAGGGGCAGACTTGGACACCTTGCAGGCAAAGGCATTTCTGCCTCGACAGCGTGCTCTCACTCATCTCTCTCGCACACCAGCTACAGTCTCAGCACCGCATGACTGCACGCCACTTCCTCATCCTGCTAGGACACATGGCGTCCTCAGTACAGGTTACCCCAATGGCCTGCTTGGTCATTAGAGTCATGCAGTGGACTCTGAGGTCACAATGGACTCAGTCCGTCCAACCTCTATCGACCACTGTCCACATCACTGATTCACTTCGTCAGTCTCTAGCCTGGTGGCAAAATCAGATCAATCTCCTCCAAGGCCTACCCTTCCAGGCTCCAGACCCTCAAATGATTCTCACCACCAATGCTTCCAACCTCGACTGGGGA
Source organism: Rhinatrema bivittatum (assembly GCF_901001135.1). NCBI lineage: Eukaryota > Metazoa > Chordata > Amphibia > Gymnophiona > Rhinatrematidae > Rhinatrema > Rhinatrema bivittatum. Next base: position 57,587,207 of record NC_042626.1, read on the forward strand.
GCCCATGTCGCCAATTTGCAGTCACAAGGAACTTGGTCTCCAGAGGAAGCCAAACACCAAATCAATTTCCTGGAGCTGCGAGCAATCAGATATGCTCTCAGGGTCTTTCAGGATCGCCTTTCCAATCAGGTCATCCTGATTCAGACGGACAACCAGGTGGCCATGTGGTAACATCAACAAACAGGGAGGGACGGGCTCCTACCTACTGTGTCAGGAAGCTGCGTAGATATGGGCGGAGTCCCTCTCCCATTCGATGTACCTCAAGGCCACCTACTTGCCGGGAGTGGACAATGTGTTGGCGGACAAGCTAAGTTGAGCTTTCCAACCGCACGAGTGGTCCCTCAACCCCACAGTAGCGGACTCACTAGTCCAACATTGGGGTTATCCTCGCATAGACCTCTTTGCGACACCTCAAAACCGCAAAGTAGAGAACTTTTGCTCTTTCACTCTCAGCCAAGAGATGCATTCTCCCTCTCATGAGCAACCGGTCTCCTATATGCATTCCCTCCACTTCCACTTCTATCAAAGTCTCTCATGAAGTTACGTCAGGACAAAGGATGCATGATCCTGATAGCATCTCACTGGCCTCGCCAGGTGTGGTTTCCAATACTTCAAGATCTCTCCATTCGCAGGCACGTTCCCTTGAGCATGGACCCACTTCTGATCACTCAGAACGACGGGTGCCTACGCCACCCCAATCTTCAAGCTTTGTCCCTGACGGCCTGGATGTTGAAAGGTTAATTCTTCACTTAACCTTTCGGAGCCAGTTTCCCGTGTCCTGATTGCTTCACGGAAGCCTTCCACGAGAAAGTCTTATCTCTACAAATGGAACAGGTTTAAGTCATGGTGCTCTTCTCAATCCCTTGATCCCTTTACCTGTTCCACCAAGAAGTTTCTAGACTATCTCTGGCACTTGTTAGAATCAGGTCTAAAAACTTCCTCCATCAGAATGCATGACAGTGCGGTGGCTGCTTTCCATAAAAGTGTCGGGGACGTTCCTAATTTCGGTACAACCCCTCGTAACACGTTTTCTGAAAGGCTTGCTTCACCTCAAGCCTCCACTGCGTCCTCAGGCCCCTTCTTGGGACCTCAATCTGGTTTTGGGTTGGCTCATGAAACCACCATTCAAGCCTCTCCAATCCTGTGATCTTCGCTATCTCACATGGAAAGTGATTTTTCTTTTGGCAATCACATCTGCTCGCAGAGTTAGTGAGTTACAGGCCCTAGTTACCTATCCGCCTTACACTAAACTTCTGCAGGACTGGACAGTACTCCACACTCACCCTAAGATCTTACCTAAGGTAGTATCGGACTTTCACATTAATTAATCCATTATACTACCTACCTTCTTTCCCAGGCCCCACTCCAATCCAGGAGAACAGGCTCTGCATACCCTTGATTGTAAACGGGCTCTAGCATTCTATCTAGACCGTACAGCTGCCCACAGGAAAAGCACTCAGTTGTTTGTCTCTTTCCATTCCATCAAATTGGGGCAGCCCGAGGGTAAGCAGACTCTCTCCTCCTGGTTAGCGGACTGCATATCCCTTTGTTATCAACAAGCAGGCATTCCACTTCAAGACCGTGTTAAAGTACACTCTGTCATAGCCATGGCGACTTCAGTAGCATACCTACACTTGGTGCTGCTTCCTGACATTTGTAGGACTGCTACCTGGAGTTCCCTCCATACATTTACAGCCCATTATTGCTTAGACAAGGCCAGAAGACAAGATTCCATCTTCAGCCAGTCTGTCTTGCGTAACCTTTTTACAACTTGATGTACCAACACCATTCCGCCTGCTCGTTAGGGTTCAGGATGCCCTCTACCAAATTCCACCCCAGTCCTTGTGCCTATTGCACATCTTGGGTACATTTGGTGCATTTCTCTGACATCCTCAGCTAGGTACTCATCCATATGTGAGGACTACCATCCTGCTTGTCCTGTGAGAAAGCAAATGTTGCTTACCTGTAACAGGTGTTCTCACAGGACAGCAGGGTGTTAGTCCTCACGAAACCCGCCCACCACCCTGCGGTGTTGGGTTCGTTTTCTTATTTTATTTTTCGGCACTTCCTGTACCTTTAAAACAAGACTGAAGGGGGACCCCTGCTGGCTGCAGGTTTAGTGCCATGCTGGGCATGCCCAGTAGGTGCCAGTCAAAGTTCTAGAAACTTTGACAAAAGTGTTTCGTGATTGGGCTCCATCCTATGATGTCACCCATATGAGAGGACTAACATCCTGCTGTTACAGGAAAGCAACATTTGCTATACTGTATACAAAATTCTACTGGTAGCCAATGAAGTGCTTTTAGGACTAGTGTAATATGGTCAAATATTGATGTCCCTGTGATTATACAGACTGCCAAATTTTGTATTGTTTGTACTGCTTTGATAGTGTAAGCTGGAAGGCCTAAAAGTATCAAATTACAGTAAGCCATGTTAGAAAACATCAATAGCTGCACTACTGTCCAAAAATCTGATTGCTCTAAATAAGGTTAGAGACGTTTTAACATGCAGTTTCCAATAGGCCTTTTGAATAAGAAATTTAGTATGTGCTTTAAAGTTTAGGGATGAGTCGAGGATCACTCCAAGATTTTGGGCTTCAGTACTGATGGGAACGTCAGTCCCAAGAAAGTGGAAAATATTAGGGTATGGGTTCTCATTTTTTCTATTGAACTAAAGTATTTCTGTTTTGTTGAAATTTAATGTTAATCTGTTGTGGGCGAGCCAGCTATTGGTGCCAGATAAGTAGACAGATAGTAATCCTAGTGTGGTATTTGGATTTGAATGACATGGGAAATAAAACTGAATATCATCGGCGTAAATGAAATAATTGAGGCCTAGTCCATAAAAAAAAGTTTTCAGAGAGGAAGTAGGTAAATGTTGAAAAGTACAGCGAAGAGACAGGAACCTTGTGGAACACCCGTCTTTAGAGGAAACTAGTTGAAGTCATAGATGATACTTTGACAGGTTGGGTTCTGTTCGGAAGAAAAGAGGAGAACCAGTTTACCACCACCCCCCTGCCCCCCCCCCCCCCCAATCCCAAACTAGGCAAGGGAGGCACACAGCATGTCACGGTGTAAAGTATTGAATGCCGATGAAATATCAAGGAGAACCAGTAGAAAGCTTAATACTCCATTAAACACTCTTTGAAAGAAATCTATTTTAGATCTTGAAAGTAATTCTGTGCTGTGTTTTTTTCAAAACCTGAATTGGAAGTTATCCAGTAGGTTATGTTCTTCTAAATAGTACCGAAGTTGATTCAGGACTGTGCTGTCAATTAATCTGGCAATAAATGGCAAAGATGATACCAGTCTATAATTAGAGAGCTCATTGGGATCAGTATTGATTTTCTTTATTAACAGAGTAACTGAGGGCTCTTTAAGGAACCAGTATACACAGGGCCAATAGTCTCAAAGAAGAGATTTATTGTCCATAAACCAGTTAGAAATGAGAGCAATAAGACTGGCATTACTTTACTTCCAGAGTCACATCAAGGGTAAGGCAGTGAGAATCCTGAGCGACAATGTCACAGCAATGGCTTACATAAACAAACAAGCAGTACACAAAGTCAAGGGATTTCAGAAGAAACCATCTCTACCTTATTATGCATCCTTCAATGGCCATGGCTTGGGCCTAGAAATCTGCTTCAACTCTCCGTTTTCCACATTGCAGGAGAGAAAAATATTCAAACAGTTTGAGCAGGAACATAATATATCCAGGACAGTGGGACTTAAGCCAGTGGGCTTACCAGCAGATAGTGCAAAAATGAGAAAATCCTCAAATAGATTTCATGATGATCCGCCATAATTCCAAAGCAATGAGGTATTACAATCAGCAAAAAGAATACGGCAGTGAGGCTACTGATGAGTAAATGCAGAGGTGGCCAGGAGAAACTTTAATGTATGTTTTCCCTCCATGGCCATTAATAGGTTGCATAATAAAGTAGAGAAGGAAAGTGCTTACATGGTTCTCTTGGCACTAGATTGGCCTCGAAGATCTTGGTATGCAGATCTGAGCAGGCCTGTAATAGCCCATTACATATACTAGGAATCAGGGGTTTGCTTCAGCAGAGACCAAAAGTAATGGATGATCCTTCTCCATACTCTGATATGGCATGGCTATTAAGAAGTCGCGGCTAGTTAAGAAGGGTTACTCACCATCTGTTATTAAAACAATGTTGAATTCTAAGAAGAATCCCACATCACTGGCATATGTGAAGGTATGGCATGCCTTTGAGGCCTATTGTAAATAGGTTAATTGCTAACGTTGGCATTTTCAAATAGGAGATATTCTTGAATTTTTACAAAGAGGTTTTGAAAAGGATTTAGCATTAAATTATTTAAGAACATAAGTTGCCATACTGGGTCAGACTAAGGGTCCATCAAGTCCAGCATCCTGTTTCCAACAGTGCCCAATCCAGGGTACAAGTATCTGGCAAGTACCCAAACATTAAACAGATCCCATGCTACTAATGCCAGTAATAAGCCGTAGCTATTTCCTAAGTCAACTTGAGTAATAGCAATTTATGGACTTCTCCAGCAACTTGTCCAAACCTTTTTTAAACCCAGATAAGCTAATTTAAACCCAGATAAGCCTTAATCACATCCTCTGGCAACAAATTCCAGAGATTAATTATGCATTGAGTGAAAGAATTTTGATTTGTTTTAAATGTGCAGCTGGCTAACTTCATGGTATGCTGCTACCTGTACCTTTGAAGGTACAGGTAGCAGACATTTGTTTTCGGGGAAGCATAAAGAGTTTATATCTTCCCATAAGGATGTTTCACATTTTCTCCAGGGTTTTAAATGGCTTCATTCTCCACTAAAACAGATAGTTCTGCAATGGAATTTAAATTTAGTATTACGTACCCTAACACAGGCACTGTTTGAGCCTTTAGAACAGGCAACTAAAGGATTTAAAATTGAAAACTGTCTTCCTGGTATCAATTCCACAAGACGTATTTCAGAATTGCAGTCCTTGGCGTCAGGCACTTTGAGATTCAATAAGGCCAGTACCATCCTTCTTACCAAAGGTGGTTTGGTAAAATTGTTTTAAATTGTTCAGCAAGAATGAGTATAAGGGAATGATGAAATCACTACAATTCTTATATGTAAGAACATAAGAACATGCCATATTGGGTCAGACCAAGGGTCCATCAAGCCCAGCATCCTGTTTCCAACAGTGGCCAATCCAGGCCATAAGAACCTGGCAAGTACCCAAAAACGAAGTCTATTCCATGTTACTGTTGCAACAATAAGTGTCGTAAGTTATTTGCAGTTTACAAGGGGGTTTCATAACTCAGAACAATTATTTGTGCTATTTGGTAGCCCTTTGTTGCATTCGTGCCTCTTCTCGCCCCTCGCTCCACCCGCTCTACCTTGGGAGAGGCTCCCTTCGGCTCCGATGGACAGATGCAGCCGTGGCTTCTCTCTGCCTCTTGGTCCCCATGTCCCCAGGCTGGCTTGACACTACGGATCCGCCATGTTCCTGATGATGTAAGGGCGCGAACCTCAGGGGTGCCCCCCATAGTGACGTCCCCCCATAGTGACGTCATCCATTTCCACTTTAAAAGGTCTGTTTGCTAACCTCTAACGACTTAGCAAGGAACTCCAACAGGACTTGCTTTGGCAGTCCACAATATTTGCAATAACGATCCGAGTCAGCTAGGGGAATCCTTCTCCACTGCTCGGCCTTTTCAAACTTACCGGGAGTACCCGCTCCACGGGGGCTCTGCTCTCTCTTCTTGATTTCAAATTGCCAAGATGGGATCCGATACTCGCTCCTCGAGGGCCTACGTCCCTGAATACTCAGAAGACTTTGAGCACCCTCCAGCTGTACCGCTGCTCCACAGGACCCGACCGCTGCTTGACCCTTCCTCTACGCTCCACGGTCTGCCAACAGCTCCGTGACTCCAGGCACCCATTAAGGTTACCTGCCCCAAGCACCTACTTTCAGCAAAAACTTCACACGCCTCAGGTGACTTCTATCTTTCGCAGCTTGCTGTTAGCATATGTACCTTTAATTTCTGCTCTTGACTCTCCTGACACCGCTGTATATGCTTCAACCTCTATTAATTCACTGTTACAGTCACCGCTTTACGCCGATATACTATTTGTGACCACAACCTCATTGTTTATTTCCTCCTGCTATCTGCCCCCTGCCTACAGCACTGACCGTTCCTCCTTATCCCCCCCCCCACCATGGCTGGCAATTCCAGCCTCCCTATCCCACGCATCCATCACTCCTCCCACAGAACACATTATCCCATATTAAAGCGTAGAACCTTCCTCCTCCCTATTCTAGTCTCACCTTTCACTCAGCTCCTAGGTTTCACCACCCTCTTCATCATGCTTATGAATGCTCAGTCCCTATCCAAGAAAACTGTCATACTGTCTGATCTACTAGATGACCATAAGCCAGACATATGCGCAGTCACTGAAACCTGGCTCAAGGACTCTGATATTGTCCTCCTCAATCAGCTCCCTTCTGACACCTATGACTTTTTCTCCATCCCTAGACCGAAGAAACGAGGCAGTGGTCTCCTCCTCGCTGCTAAAAAAGCACATGAACCTCAAACCTGTAAAAATCATCACACAACACAAATTAGAGATTGGGCTATTCAAATCTCAGAATCTTCAGGTCTGCCTAGTATATGCCCCCCTTAGCATTCTCGAACACAACCCCTCCCCCCTTATCGAGTTCATCTCCAACAACATCAACAGCGATGCCCCTGCCATTATCCTGGGGGATTTCAACCTCCATGTTGATGCTACCCCCCGCTCCACCTCATGTGAAGCCATCCTCAGCACACTCGAAGCCATCGGCTTTACCCAAGTTATCACCTCCCCCACGCACAAAGCAGGGCACACCCTGGACCTCCTCTTTGTCAACTCCAGCATTAGCCTACCCTCTAAACCACGCTGTACCCCTGTCCCATGGTCCGATCACGCTATTGTCAAATCCTCCATCTCTATAAAGATACCCAAACCATCCAAATCCCCCTCCACCACATCTTTTGCCTACAGAAAATCCTGCCCCAGTGAGGACCTCACTTCAGTCTTCGCCAGCTCTTCTCTGAAACTCAACTGCTCAACTCCAAACACAGCCCTAGACTCTTGGAGCCACATCACCTTAGATATCGCAAACAAACTGTGCCCTATCACCACACATAAAACTAAACTATCTGCAAAAAAATAAAACCCATGGTACTCCCCAGACCTCAAACTAATGAAATATGAGCTCAGGCAGAAAGAACGCACATGGCGTAAAGACCCATCCCCGCAAAAAGCATCCATATTCAAATCCTCACTACATCTCTACAGGCTAGCCACCCTTAAAGCCAAACAAGACTACTACACCCTAAGAATCCACGATTACAAATATAACCCCAAAGCCCTCTTCACCTATGTTTCTTCCCTTACCAAACACACATCCCCCCCCATTCCTGACAGCGAAGCTAGCAGCAAATGTGAAGAACTGGGACGCTACTTTCATGACAAAATCGCAACCATCCTTCTCCAATTTCCCTCTACTCCCTCCTCGCTCCCAGCTGACACAGGCACTGTCCCACCCTTGTCCTCCTTTAACGACCTTGAACTCGTTTCATCCACTGAAATCACATCTATCCTCAAAAAGATGAAACCTGCGACTCATCCATCAGACACTATCCCCACCAAAGCCCTCCTCACCATACCTGACATCATTTCCAAACCCATTGCAGATGTTATCAATTGCTCCCTCTCTTCAGGCATTGTCCCTGACCCACTCAAGCATGCTGTGGTCAAACCTCTGCTCAAAAAACCCTCACTTGACCCCAAGGACCCTGCCAACTTTCGCCCTATCTCCAATCTCCCTTTCATCTCAAAAATCATGGAGAAGGTCGTCAACTCACAACTTTCAGAATTCCTCGAAACTCACAACCTTCTCCACCCTTCTCAATTTGGCTTCCGTAAACACCTCAACACTGAGACCCTCTTACTTTCCTTGACAGACTACTTACTCAGGGGAATGGATCAAGGTCACAGCTACTTTCTTGCTCTACTGGACATTTCAGCAGCTTTTGACACCATAAATCACACCCACCTCCTTGCCCGCCTAACCGACATTGGCCTTTCCGGCACAGCCCTTAAGTGGTTCTCATCCTACCTCGACAATAGGAAATTCACCGTGAAAATAGGCAATGCTGAGTCCTCCCACTACGCCCTCGCCCAAGGAGTCCCCCAAGGCTCCTCCCTCTCTTCTACCCTCTTTAACATTTACCTCACCCCCTTGTGCAAACTCTTATCAGAACTTGGCCTCAAATTCTCTCTCTACGCTGATGATGTGCAAATCATCATACCCATTCTGACACCCTTGAATCCTGGGGAAACCATCTCGCTGCCATCAACTCCTTACTTACCAACCTCCACCTTGCTCTAAACCAGTGATGGCCAACCTTTTGAGCTCAGTGTGTCAAAATTCATTAAAAAAAAACAAACCGAGCATAACTCGGGTGGTGTGTCACTTCTAGAAAAATCCATAATTTTGTGATATTTGTAGCTCTAATTAATAACAAAAAGTTATAATTTTAATATATGTACTGTATTTATTAATAAAGCAAAAACAAATAATTCTTTACCTTACCTGCTTAGTGACTTTTTTGTTGCTGAATTTCATTGGCTAAATCTTCAATTAAAACTAATAAGGATTTTAAAAAGCCCCTGCTGTCCCCTTCTGTGGAAGCTCTTGATTTCCAGTCACCCTGATATTGTCGAGGATTAGGAGGTTATCCTCTCTCTCTCACACATACTCACATGTCCATTCTCTCTCACACATACACCGTCACATACATACACATTCATGCTCTTATATCCACCATAACCTCTCGCTCTCACAGACACTGTCACACTCTCAGGCTCTAAGATACTCTCTCCCCCTCCACACACACACACACCCACACACAAAATCTTACTCCCTTGGATTTTCTCATACACACTCATGCTCTCACACTCACTGGCTCCCTCATATACACACAAACACACACACCCAGGCAAGCTCCCAGTCATTCTCACATACACACACTGACCCCCAGGCAGGCACCCATACATTCATACACATACACTCCCAGGCAGAGTCCCATTTATACACATGCACACACTAAAGGCAGACCCCCCCCCCCCCCCTCTCTCTTTTGCCAGGAACCTCTCTAATTCCTCTGCTGCCACTGTCACTGCTGCCACATGGCTATTGGGGAGGTGCGGATTGCTGCTACTGACACTGAAGCCCATTCTGCTGCCTCCTCTGTGCAGGCCCCATGGGCTTCCACTTTCTCCATGCTGATCTGTACATTGTGAGATCTGCATGGAGAAAATGCTATTCTTGCACATTCCCAAAGATTACATGTGCCAATCACTAAAAAGTAATTTATTTTTTATTTTACCTTTGCTGTCTGATCTTAGTTTTCTAATTGGTTGGTCACAGGCTTTTTTTTTCCACCTTCCCTTTCTTATTTTTTTTCCACCTTCCCTTATTTTTTTTGCCAGTTCCTTTTATATTGTCTTTTTTTCTGTTTCTTTTCTCTCCATCTTTTTCCCTTAAAAACACAGTCAGGTTCAAATTCTCACATGCATTTCTCTCTCTCTCACATACACACAGGCTCTCACTGTCACATGCTCTCTCTCATACAATCATTCATACATACAGTCTCTCACTGGCACATGCTGTCTGACTCTCACACACACAGGCTCTCACTCCCACATGCTGTCTTGCTCAAGCACATGCTGTCTCTGCAAACATTCAGGTCCTCACTCTCACACACAATCTCTCAACTCATCTCATACACGCACACACACACACCCTCTACAGACCCTCAGCCTCTCTCTCACCTCTGGGCCTCCTCTTCGCGGGTCGCCGCAGGATGGGCTCTGCAGCGGCCCTGATCTTCTCGGCCCACGACGGCCCTGCTACCGGGCCTCTTCCTCTTCCTCTGACATGAGCCTCACCACAGCCCTGCCCATCTGCCTGTCACTGCACCGCATGAGCCTCCCTGCGCCTGGGGACATGGGGGGGGCGGGTGGGTGGAGGGGTCTGGAGGGTGGGGGAATACTAAAAAACTAATTTTAAAGGGTCGGGCTGTGTTTTTGGGTTATTGGCTAGGCGCAGCCGATAAAAAAAAATAATAATTTTCCGATAGTCCACGAAACGCTGCGCGTGTCAGCAAAAACATCTCGGCGTGTCACCTCTGACACGCGTGTCATAGGTTAGCCATCACTGCTCTAAACACTGCCAAAACTGAACTCCTCCTCATATCCCATCACCCCCCTACCAATCCCGCACTCACAATTGACTCTGCTATCAAGATTCCTCATGCACAGCCCTGCGCAAGGAACCTGGGGGTCCTAATCAACCAACAGCTGTAACCGTTTTGGTCAAATTTGTTTGAAAAGACGGTATAGAAATATGTTTAAATAAATAAATAAATAAACTTAAAAAAAACATATCAGTGCCATACTCAAAGAGGGACTCTTCAAACTTAAAGTCTTAAAAAACCTGAAACCACTCCTTCACGCTAGTGACTTCCGCACTGTCGTCCAGGCTACACTGGCATCCAAGATGGATTACTGTAACTCCCTCTTTCTTGGCCTATCCTACTCCTCCTTAAAGCCCCTCCAAATGCTACAGAACACTGTAGCCAGAACCCTCTCCAACGCTCATAAATACGACCATATTTCCCCTATACTGAAGGACCTACACTGGCTCCCTATTCCCTCCCGCATCCTCTTTAAATCCCTGACCATTATCCATAAAGCCTTATATTCCCATCACTCCAACTGGCTGGTAGATCCCTTCCAATTTGCCTGCTCGAATCGACCGACAAGGACCACCAACAAAGGGTCCCTCCATGTGCCAACCCTAAAGAAAGCACACCTCACAGCTACAAGGGATCGGGCGCTCTCCATTGCTGAACCTATGCACTGGAACTCACTCCCAACCCACCTCAGACTTGAACCTTGCATCACCAAATTCAGAGCCCAGCTCAAAACCTGGTTATTCAAACAAGCCTTTCCCCAACACCCTTGATGAATATTGAATTGTGATGGATCATGACCTGAATTTGTCTATGAACTTGTTCTTATGACATTATAGTTCACTTGTTAATTTTTCCTATGCTTCTCTGCTCTCCTATCGGTTCTTTGTACCCCCTACCCTTCCCCTGTTACTTGTAATTTCCGTTGCTTTTGTTCCATGTAAACCGAGGTGATGTTTCGACTAACATCAGTATAGAAGACTCTTCAAATAAATAAATAAATAAATAAATAAAGACTCCTCATTGCCTGGAAGCGATCACAGACATGTTCTATTGTAGATAGGAATCGGTACTCACTCCACGAGGGCCTACATTCCTATAGCTCTGAAGACTCCCTTCCGTCCAAGACGTTATCGCAGGTACGGAGATCGAGAGTTCTATCGGCAAGATTGCAGATAGGAACCGGTACTCGCTCCAAGAGGGCCCATGTTCCTAGAATCCTTTACAGACTCTCTTCTACTCTAGAAGCCATTCCATGTACAGCTATTGTAAGTTCTTATTACAGACTATTTGTGGGAACCAGTGCTTGCCTACGGCTCCTCTTCCTAAATATACTGAAGACTCTCTGTGGCATAGAGACCATTGCAGACATCTACTATTGTGAATGTACCATCTTGTATCCAGTATACCCTGTCTACTCACTAATTCTAGTCTCTCTACAGCTCAGCGACCCAGAGATTATATTCCAGTATCAGAGGGACTTCAGCCCTGCCGAACACATCGACTCACTACTGCCACCTTTGGTAGTCCAGCTTCCAGCCTAATAAAGAACTACCGTGTTTCCCCGATAGTAAGACACCCCTGATAGTAAGACGTAGTGGGAATTTTAGGGGGGGTCGGCTAATGTAACACATCCCCCGAAAGTAAGACGTACCTGTCATTTCAAAAAAAAAAAAAATTTTTAAATACCTGTCGGAGGGCCGCGTGGGTCCAGGCGGCTGGCGGCGGGAGCCGGGTGGTCGCGTGTTAAATCTAGGCCGCGGGCGGGTGGGCGCTTGTTCCAGGCGGCGGCGGGGGGGGGGGGGGGGGGGGGGCGGGTGGACGAGCGTTAGTTCGAGACGGCCGGCGGGCGGCGGGTGGTCGCGTGTTAAATCTAGGCTGGGTCGCACAGGCGCGCGTTCATTCACTGCCGGTGGGGGCTGCCTCGGCAGCCCCCACCGGCAGTGAATGAATGCGCGCACAGGCCCACAGCGCCTGTGCGACCCCTGCGATTCGGCGCTGGGGGCTGCCAGTGGGGGCTGCGGCAGTGAATGAATTCATTCATCCAGGCGGAGGAGCCGGCTGCTTTCGCCGCTGCCGGCTGCTTTCGGCGCTCAAGGCAGTCACATGCTGTGACGTCACAGCATGTGACTGCCTTGAGCGCCGAAAGCAGCCGGCAGCGGCAGCCGAAAGCAACCGGCAGCGGCGAAAGCAGCCGGCTCCTCCGCCTGGATGAATGAATTCATTCACTGCCGCAGCCCCCACCGGCAGCCCCCACCGGCAGCCCCCAGCGCCGAATCGCAGGGGTCGCACAGGCGCTGTGGGCCTGTGCGCACATTCATTCACTGCCGGTGGGGGCTGCCGAGGCAGCCCCCACCGGCAGTGAATGAATGAGCGCCTGTGCGACCCGGCCTAGATTTAACACGCGACCACCCGCCGCCCGCCGGCCGTCTCGAACTAACGCGCGTCCACCCGCCCCCCCCGCCGCCGCCGCCTGGAACAAGCGCCCACCCGCCCGCGGCCTAGATTTAACACGCGACCACCCGGCTCCCGCCGCCAGCCGCCTGGACCCACGCGGCCCTCCGACAGGTATTTAAAAATAATTTTTTTTTGAACACAGGTTTTTTTTTCCAATATAAGACATACCCTGAAAGTAAGACATAGTGGGACTTTTGGGGGTAAAAAGAAAGTAAGACGCTGTCTTATATTCGGGGAAACACGGTATTTGTGTTTATCTCCTATTCTAGCCTAGCTGGTGGTTCCTCTCAGGATCTCCTCCTGGGGGCGCTGTCATCTGCCATCGACCCAGGGATTCACCATTTCCTCCAAGTGGTCATTCCTTACACTACTATCACTCTGTGGGAGCCAACCACTACCGACCATTAACACCACTTAAGGAAGTATTATATAGATAGCTACCTTCTCTTTCTATGGGACTTGCCAGCAGCCTATATATAACAGATTGCTACTCCGTAGCGGAGACATGCTAGACTGCTATCTCTGTAGTGAAGTACAATATACCTATTGTTAGCTCCTCTCCTCAGAAGAGTATCATTGAACAGATTGCCAACTCCTCTTCCTGGGTAGTTGATCCTTAACAGATTGCTATCTCCTTACTTACAGGAGCATTTAATAGCAGTTCGCTAACAGATTACTAACTCCGCCCTCCTGGCGGGGTAAGCACTACAGATAGCTAACTCCTCCCCTCTGGAGGAGCAGATCATGACAGATTGCTAACTCCTCCTCCTTTCAGGAGAAAAGCAGAATAAATAGCTATCTCCACCCTCCTGGCAGAGTGAGCGATAACAGATTGCTAACTCCCCCCCTCTGGAGGAGGAGAGCGTAATACCCTTGTAAAGGCAAAGCCACCTCAAAAGCAACAATTGCAAGATGGATTAGAGAAGCAATCTCTGCCACATATTTATTGCAAGGAAGTAAAGCTCCAAGGGTGATTAAGGCACACTCAACTCAGGCACAATCTTCTTCTTGGGCTAAAATAGGCATAGTTAGCCCTATTGACATTTGCAAGACAGCCACTTGGACTACCTTAAGTCCATTCACAAACATTATAGGTTAGATGTACTCACCAAACAGGATGCATCATTTGGTGCAACTGTTTTGAGAGCAAGTTTACAATCTACCCACCCTTCGTAAATGAGCTTTGATACTTCCCATATATTCTTGACTACTGGAGCAGAATTCCCATATATTCTTGACTACTGGAGCAGAAGGCTAAGGAAGGGAAAGTTAATAGTTGCCTGATAATTTATTTTTCCTTTACTTCTGCTACACTAGTCGAGAAGCCCACCCGGGAAGAATATGCCATGCTGCCATTTTAGTTATGAATTTATTTTAAAAATAAAATAGAAAGGCAATCAGAGCTATGTTATCCAAGGATCTTTTTAAAGCTCTTTTTTGTATAAAGAGTGATTATCTTTTAGAGAATGTGAAGAGAAATGTAGTTGAATTATTTTTCTAATATTAAGAATTTAAGTGTTATCTGGTTTGTAGTTGTTATGGCCATAATTTTTTGTTTAGCTATGACATAAGTATACTACCTATACCAGTTCCATATATGACATACCTGTGGTGTCATCCAAAAAAATAAAAAATAAAAACCACCTCTGCCTCCAGATGCTGGATGAGGGATAGAACCCATATGTTCTTGACTGGTGTAGCAGAAGTAAAGGAAAGGAAATTTATCAGGTAAGTCTTACTTTCCCCCTTATGTCTCACTGGGCAATGTATACTTGCCTGCAGGAACTATGCAAATTAAAAGAAATGCTTTTAAAAGTTAAGCTTATATTCTGTCCTCAAGACCTTTGGCACCAGATAGAAAAGAAACTTTTGGATAACTTTACCGTTACCTATTCCTACACCAAAGAAAAAGAGAATGCATTGAAATATACACTGCAGCAAAAGGATACAGTTATCAGAGCTGAAGGCTGAAGCTGCAGCAGTGGCTCCTGCCTCTTCATCCTCTGCAGTGTTAGGAATCAAGGAAAACTGCAATTTCCACAGGGAAAAAAAAAACCTCACATGCTTACATTACTGTACACAAAAGTTTCCACTGTTTCAGAGACTCATGCATAGAATTAAAAATGACCTTGAGGTCACCTAGTCCATCCACTGTCCCCAGGCAACATACATCTATCTATCCCATCCCAGATAGATTGGGAAGTAAGCAGGCTCAACAGGTTGCACAAGATGAGTGAAGTATTCCTATCCTCCAGAAGTTTTTTTATGTGAGCAATCCCTAAATCCAAAATCTTTATAGTACATTGGCATCTCTAACTTTGTTGCTTTTGCATCATTTTCTATTGATATATGTAATGTTTATGTTATGCAGAATATTTAATACACCAGGTAGGGCACCATACACAACAAAACATTTAAGGAAAAATATATTCTTTCTTTTAAAAAAAATTACAGTGATGGAAATTTGTCCACCTCCCTAGCTAACTTTGTAATGCTCAACTAACCTTAAGTTACAACATGTAGCCAGAGTTATTAGGACACTTGGCTCTTACCACAACAAAAAACAAGTTACACTTGTAAAGGAGAGGGCTAAATAGAATCTTGCTATTACCAGGCAGGCTCTTTCCATGCCCAATCCTAGGAATCTAATAAATCCATGTTTAATTGGGCACAGGAAGGAATATTCTTCAGCAGTGCCTTGTGGGCCCACATAAAAAGATTAATTCTGCAGGGGAGGGGGATCGAAGCTGAAAAGGCACAATATCTTAAATTGCTAAATTTACAGCACGTAAATGACTTCAAACAGCACAACAAAATTATCAAGAAGAGCATTAGCAGTAAATCTGAGAGATTTGGATCATTCCCAACATACCCTGGTTTAGGAATGAGGTTTATTCCTGTCGAAGTATGTGATTACTCATAACAATTTATTCTGCAAATTTGGAAATTCGAAAATGTGCTGTTATTTGCAAAGTCTTCTTTTTAATAAAATACAATTTTCTAGACATAAGTAGGTATTGTCTTTAGCGCACATACTCCCACCACCAGAAAAGCGCCCAGGCAATGCACTCAATGGAAAGGATATTCTTCATCATCTGTCACGTTGGCATATTGTGCCAGGACAGC
Source organism: Rhinatrema bivittatum (assembly GCF_901001135.1). Lineage (NCBI taxonomy): Eukaryota > Metazoa > Chordata > Amphibia > Gymnophiona > Rhinatrematidae > Rhinatrema > Rhinatrema bivittatum. Next base: position 57,603,072 of record NC_042626.1, read on the forward strand.
AGCTTTCCTCTGCTTCTCTTCTTCTGAAATTTCTTTTGCCTTCACTACAATCCGGGCCTGTTTCTCGATCATGCTAGCAATTGCCTGAATTTCATCTAGGACATGCAGTTAGTCTAAATTAATCTGTCTGCAATTTTATATTCAGACATAAATCTTCCCATCCCAACATTTTTTTAAAATTTTCCTAGACTCCTCCCTATTGCATAACTTTAATGGGTGCTCAGCATTCCCTGATACAAAATGACAGGGTGCTAGCTGCACTGACCATGCTGAAGATAAGGAAAGCAATAGCATGCATTCATTGCTCAACCTTCTGGTTTCCCTTTGATTCCAGCTGTTTTCTCAGCTTCACGCCACTTAGCCACTATCTCCTTGCAAACAGCTTCCAAGGAATCTTCTTCCTGATGGAGAGTAAGAAATAGCTTTCTGTCAAGATGAATAAACTCAAAGAAAACAGATCTGAGAATTAAAAGGCAGAGAGAAGCAAACCCTTGTTAGATACTTGCAGGAAACTAGAAGACCATAAGGAAATTATTTGTTTTTTCTGGGGTGTATTTTTTTTATATGGTTTTATGTCATTATGATTTTACTTTGGGAGGCCTATCAAAAATGGGGGAAAAAAAAAAAGCAATAATTACAGTGGTAATCTACCAACAGCAGATGTTGCAAGGCTCCTTGTAAAAGTGCCTATGATACAACAATGAGGCGTAAAACATGCCAAAATACTTAACATCTAAGCCTTAGATTTCCTCTGCTTCTTTAAGGGTAGAGACTTGTACGTGGCGTTACTGTTCCCCTTTTAACAGGGGAGTCAGGCATGCCAGTTTATCTACATCCTCAGACCTTCACATTTCACACTCGTGACCCCTGATTAGGATGACTGGAATTCAAAAAACATGGTAACTGCTTAGCTGGAGCAGCTAAGGTTGCATTTTCAGACTGAAATAAATATTCCTTCACCTCTGAATCAACTTTCTCAAGTTTATGAAAACTTCATTAATAGGTCTGTACGCTATATTTAGCTCCTGGAAAGCTGAGAAAGCACAAACCTCTCAACAAGCCATCTTTACAAAACACATCCTACATTTTAGACCTCAGTACTGCTATTTTATTACTGTAAATGGTTATCATTTTACATCTTATCCTAGCCACTGGTAAAACCGATCAGGAGATGCCTGGTTTTAAAATGACTACTGACATCTGCAGTGCACACATATATATATATATATAAACAGCTGTACTTTCTAAGCAACTATGATGCCTATTTCAGGCACATTTCCTGAAATTGTCCAGCAGAAACCTGAGACCCCATCACAAGTCTAAGGTTACGGAGAATTTGGTTTCCATTCAAGACAGCTGCTGGCCCACTGCTCGAGCCTTCTCTATATTTATATCTTCCTGACCCTTCTCCGAAAGCAGAGCTGTCCAGTAGGGCTACCAACTGGCTCTACTATTTTCAGGACAAGATGATCCCAGCTTCGATCTTACCACACGGACCTACTTTTTTTTTTATGGAAATGAGAATTTCAAACCGATGCATGCAATTGGTGGAGAAATGATAGCCAGTTGGCAGACCTACTGCCCTGTAACCAAGACTTCTGAAGAGAAAGATTCTGGGCCATTCCTGCTTTAATTTGAACTCACGATGAACGCATTGTGGGGACTGTAGTTCTGGTCCCCCCTTCCACTTGAAATCTATACTACAGATACCAGAATGCATCATGTCTAGCGCCAGCCTGCTCTGCTGCTCACGGGTCCCTCACCAGGAAAGCAGCCAGGGTGCCCTGAAGCGCATCCAGCTTCTCGTCGTCGCTCTCCTCCTCCCGCAGCACACCTTGGATATAGGCGGTATACACGTCCCGATCAATGCCCAGCGCATCCAACCGTCCATCCAGCCATCCCGCAAAGGCCACCGGCTCTTCGCAGGGCGCCGCCATCTTGGAACAGGAGAGGCTGCTCGGGAATGGAATGCCTTGGAACGTCACCTGCCAACTTCTATGCGCATGTCAAGGGAGATTCAGCGGGGCGGAAGTTAATTTTTAGAACTGCGGATTGGGAAAGAGCGGGACGAAAGTAAAATCTTGGGGAGAGCGGGGCGGAAACAAGTTCTTAGCACTCCGGGCAGGGGGAGCACCCCATTGTTGAGGGCAGCAGGCGGTGGCTGGGGAAATTAGGAGGAAGCCTGGACAGCAAAACTAGGCTGCGGGGCAACCTGCGGCCTTTAGTTTTCAAGGACCCACCCCCCTCCCAATCCCAATACTGGTCTCTGGTGCCCCACTAGGGGCACTGGAGAAGAGAACAACTTTCCCTTTTTAAGGGGAAAAATAGATCCAGACTGGGGAGACCGGGGTGGAAGTAAGATCTCACGGCTCTAGACTGGAAGAGAGTCGCTCCGCCAGTCTGGAGCGGAAGTAAGAGCTCCAATCTTGGTGAGCGAGACAAGACGCCAGCCTGGGAAATAGTGGAGGAGAAGTCAGATCTCTTTGCGTGTGTGATGTACTTCAGTAGTAGTAGGTAGTACATGAACCCTTCATAATTTTAGTTAGGAAAAACTCAATTGATTTCTTTATAAATAACTCATCCATTTTTTCAGAGGTTCTCTAAGTTTTGTCGGACTTTTTTTAAATATCACAAGCGGATTGTGAAAAATTGCAGGAGGACTTTGCAAGACTAAAACTAGGCATTCAAATAGCAGATTAAATTATAATATACCCATTCACACACATGCTCACTTTCACACACCGCTCTCCTTCCCCCAGCTTGAACCCACGTGTGACAGACTGCATGTGTCACGGGCCTGCTCTATTTTCCTGCCGCACAGGCCAATGCGGTCCCCTCCTGCCGGCTCGGCAAGCCCCGACACTCTCCTTGCACTTTCTTCGAGGGCCAACTGATGCTCTGCTGTTCCAGTGCCCGATATTCCCCCTGCTCCTGCCAGCATAGGCCTGATGTTCCGTCTTCTGTTCAGGGCCCAGTTGACTTCCTTTTCCAGGCCTGTGTGGGACCTTGTTCAGCTGCATCAGTAGCAGCACCTGAACTCAGAGTTTTGTAAAGTTGACCCGGATGGCATTCTGGAGTCTCCGGGTTAACTCTAGATAGTTCCCAGGTTTGATCATATTGCTCCATAGTAAGGCAGCACCTAAGACCATAAGAACATGCCACACTGGGTCAGACCAAGGGTCCATCAAGCCCAACATCCTGTCTCCAACAGTGACCAATCCAGGCCATAAGAACCTGGCAAGTTCCCAAAAACTAAGTCTATCCCATGTCACTGTTGCTAGTAATAGCTGTGGCTATTTTCTAAGTCAACTTAATTAATAGCAGGTAATGGACTTCTCCTCCAAGAACTTAGCCAATCCTTTTTTAAACACAGCTATACTAAATGAACTAACCATGTCCTCTGGCAACAAATTCTAGAGTTTAATTGTGCGTTGAATGAAGAACTTTCTCCGATTAGTTTTAAATGTACCACATGCTAACTTCATGGAGTGCCCCCTAGTCCTTCTATTATCCTAAAGAGTAAATAACCGATTCACATTTACCCATTCTAGACCTCTCATGATTTTAAACACCTCTATCATATAGAGATGTGAATCGTGTCCTCAATCGTCTTAACGATCGATTTCGGCTGGAAGGGGGAGGGAATCGTATCGTCGCCGTTTGGGTGTTTAGAGTATCGTTAAAATCGTGAACCGGCACACTAAAACCCACCCCCGACCCTTTAAATTAAATCCCCCACCCTCCCGAACCCCCCCCCCCCAAATGCCTTAAATTACCTGGGGGTCCAGCGGCGGTCCGTAGCTAAATTGGGGGAAGGGGGAGGGCAGGAAAACCGGCACACTAAAACACCCTAAAACCCACCCCCGACCCTTTAAATTAAATCCCCCACCCTCCCGAACCCCCCCCCCCCAAATGCCTTAAATTACCTGGGGGTCCAGCGGCGGTCCGTAGCTAAATTGGGGGAAGGGGGAGGGCAGGAAAACCGGCACACTAAAACACCCTAAAACCCACCCCCGACCCTTTAAATTAAATCCCCCACCCTCCCGAACCCCCCCCCAAATGCCTTAAATTACCTGGGGGTCCAGCGGCGGTCCGTAGCTAAATTGGGGGAAGGGGGAGGGCAGGAAAACCGGCACACTAAAACACCCTAAAACCCACCCTGACCCTTTAAATTAAATCCCTCACCCTCCCTCACCCCCCCCCCCCAAATGCCTTAAATTACCTGGGGGTCCAGCGGCGGTCCGGAACGGTCTCCTGCAATTGAATCGTGTTGTCTTCAGCCGGCGCCATTCTGCGCCGCCATTTTGCAAAATGGCGGCGGCCATAGACCAACACGATTCGACTGCAGGAGGTCGTTCCGGACCCCCGCTGGACTTTTGGCAAGTCTTGTGGGGGTCAGGAGGCCCCCCCAAGCTGGGGGGGCCTCCTGACCCGTTCCGGACCCCCGCTGGACCCCCAGGGACTTTTGGCCAGCTTGGGGGGGCCTCCTGACCCCCACAAGACTTGCCAAAAGTCCAGCGGGGGTCCGGAACGACCTCCTGCAGTCGAATCGTGTTGGTCTATGGCCGCCGCCATTTTGCGCCGCCATTTTGCAAAATGGCGGCGCAGAATGGTGCCGGCTGAAGACAACACGATTCAATTGCAGGAGACCGTTCCGGACCGCCGCTGGACCCCCAGGTAATTTAAGGCATTTGGGGGGGGGTGAGGGATTTAATTTAAAGGGTCAGGGTGGGTTTTAGGGTGTTTTAGTGTGCCGGTTTTCCTGCCCTCCCCCTTCCCCCGATTTACGATTTTTTGACGATAAATCGGGGGAATTGGTATTGTATCGTGGCCCTAACGATTTTTGACGATTTAAAATATATCGGACGATATTTTAAATCGTCAAAAAACGATTCACATCCCTACTATCATATCCCTCCCTCAGCCGTCTCTTCTCCAAGCTGAAAAGTCCTAATCTCTTTATTCTTTCCTCATAGGGGAGCTGTTCCAACCCCTTTCTCATTTTGGTCGCCCTTCTCTGTACCTTCTCCATCGCAACTATATCTGAGAGGCAGAGACCAGAATTGTACATAGGGGAAGATTTTCAAAGGGGTACACGCGTACCCCCTGAAAACCTACCCCAAATCTCCCCTGCGCGTGCCGAGCCTATTTTGCATAGGCTCGGCGGCGCGCACAAGCCCCGGGATGCGCGTAAGTCCCGGGGCTTGCATTGAGGGGCGTGTCGAAGGGCGTGCCACGAGTGACGTGGTGTTTCGGGGGCGGGCCCGGGGGCGTGGCGTGGGCCCGGGGGCGTGGTCGAGGCCTCCGGACCAGCCCCTGGGTCGGGTGATGGCGCGCCAGCAGCCCGCTGGCGTGCACAGATTTACGCCTGCTTTCTGCAGGCGTAAATCTGCCAACAAAGGTAGGGGGGGGTTTAGATAGGGCCGGGGGGGTGGGTTAGGTAGGGGAAGGTGAGGGGAGGCGGAAGGAAAGTTCCCTTCGAGGCCGCTCCAATTTCGGAGCGGCCTTGGAGGGAACAGGCAGTGCGCGCTGGGCTCGGCGCGCGCAGGTTGCACAAATGTGCACCCCCTTGCGCGCGCCGACCCCGTATTTTATACGATACGCGCGGCTACGCGCGTATCTTATAAAATCCAGCATACTTTTGTTCGCGCCTGGTGCACGAACAAAAGTACGCCCGTGCGTACATTTATAAAATCTACCCCACTGTATTCAAGGTGCGGTCTCACCATGGAGCAATACAGAGGCATTATGACATTTTCTGTTTTATTCACCATTCCCTTTCTAATAATTCCCAACATTCTGTTTGCTTTTTTTACTGCCGCATCACACTGAACTGACGATTGCAATATGTTATCCACTGTGATGCCTAGATCTCTTCCTTGGGTGGTAGCTCCTTTCTTGGAGTAACTATAGCATGGGTTATTTTTCCCTATATGCATCACCTTGCACTTATCCACATTAAAATTAATCTGCCATTTGGATGCCCAATTTTCCAGTCTCACAAGGTCTTCCTGCAATTTATCACAATCTGCTTGTGATTTAACTACTCTGAATAATTTTGTATCTTCTGCAAATTTGATTGCCTCACTCGTCGTATTCCTTTCCAGACCATTTATAAATATATTGAAAAGTACGGGTCCCAATACAGATCCCTGAGGCACTCCACTGCCCACTCCCTTCCACTGAGAAAATTGTCCATTTAATCCTACTCTCTGTTTCCTGTCTTTTAGCCAGTTTGTAATCCACGAAAGGACGTCACCACCTATCCCATGACTTTTTACTTTTCCTAGAAGCCTCTCATGAGGAACTTTGTCAAACGCCTTCTGAAAATCCAAATACACTACATCTACCGGTTCACCTTTATCCACATGTTTATGAACTCCTTCAAAAAAGTGAAGCAGATTTGTGAGGCAAGACTTGCCTTGGGTAAAGCCATGCTGACTTTGTTCCATTAAACCATGTCTTTCTATATGTTCTGTGATTTTGATCTTTAGAACACTTTCCACTATTTTTCCTGGCACAGAAGTCAGGCTAACTGGTTTGTAGTTTCCTGGATCGCCCCTGGAGCCCTTTTTAAATATTGGGGTTACATTAGCCACCCTCTAGTCTTCAAGTACAATGGATGATTTTAATGATAGGTTACAAATTTTTACTAATAGGTCTGAAATTTAATTTTTTAGTTCCTTTAGAACCCATGGGTGTATACCATCTGGTCCAGGTGATTTACTACTCTTCAGTTTGTCAATCAGGCCTACCACATCCTCTAGGTTCACTATGATTTGGTTCAGTCCATCTGAATCATTACCCATGAAAACCTCCGGTACGGGTATCTCCCCAACATCCTCTTCAGTAAACACTGAAGCAAAGAAATCATTTAATCTTTTCGCAATGGCCTTATGTTCTCTAAGTGCCCCTTTAACCCCTCAATCATCTAACGGTCTAACTGACTCCCTTACAGGCTTTCTGCTTCGGATATATTTTAAAAAGATTTTACTGTGAGTTTTTTCCTCTACAGCCAACTTCTTTTCAAATTCTCTCTTAGCCTGTCTTATCAATGTCTTACATTTAACTTGCCAAAGTTTATGCTTTATCCTATTTTCTTCTGTTGGATCCTTCTTCCAGTTTTTGAATGAAGATCTTTTGGCTAAAATAGCTTCTTTCACCTCACCTTTTAACCATGCCAGTAATCGTTTTGCCTTCCTTCCACCTTTCTTAATGTGTGGAATACATCTGGACTGTGCTTCTAGGATGATATTTTTTTTAAATGACCATGCCTCTTCCACACTTTTTACCTTTGTAGCTGCTCCTTTCAGTTTTTTTCTAACTATTTTTCTCATTTTATCAAAGTTTCCCTTTTGAAAGTTTAGCACCAGAGCCATGGATATGCTTACTGTCCCCTTCCAGTCATTAATTCAAATTTGATCATATTATGATCACTATTGCCAAGAGGCCCTACCAAGGTTACCTCTCTCACCAAATCCTCTGCTCCACTGAGAATTCGATCTAAAATTGCTCCCTCTCTCATCGGTTCCTGAACCAATTGCTCCATAACACTGTCATTTATTCCATCCAGGAACTTTATCTCTCTGGCATGTCCCAATGATACATTTACCCAATCAATATTGGGGTAATTGAAGTCTAATAACAAAAATGTGGAACCCAAAATAATATTTAAATAATAGCCTAAGAAGGTGTCAGCAAGCCTTGACGTTGTATGTCTCTTAAAGTAGACACTAACCGGTCTTTTCAATAATCCACCTTCATCATATTTTAATACATAAAATTATTTTTTGAAAAATTTTTTCTTATTCTTTAAAATAGTCCTCCATTCATGTTAGCAAAAATGACTCGAAATCTGACTCTTAACAGCCGAATGTTAACATCGCCCTACACAGGCCAGTGTTTCGCTGGATCAGCTTCCTCAGGGGCATGTAAGAATTGATTTAACAAGAGTCATTTACCTAAAGAAGTTAATAGAAATATGCATTTAAATAGCGAATGACAAAATAGAAATGAAGCCAGTACTTATCTGAGAATAGCATGGCTACCCATTCAGACGGGACCAGACGTCTCAACCATCTTGTCAGGAGAACAGGAGGAGGAACCGAAACTGAGGCTAGCGTCTCTTTAAATTCGCCCTTGTAGTATGACGTCAGCGACCAATGATGTATTCATAGTATATCAGTAGAGTAATCTGCCAATCATGATAAATAGAAACGATCATCCCAGAAATACATATAAATCCAACTCGCTGTTTAGACCTGATGGATGAACAGTATTCAGTCTGTAAATCCAGCGTTGTTCAGACTGTAATAAAAGGCGTTCTCGAACAGGACCGGTCCCAACACCGATCCTCGTGATACTCCACTTAACACCATTCTCTCTTCAGAGCAGGTTCCATTTACCATCACACGCTGTCTTCTATCCGTCAACCAGTTTGTAATCCACGCCACCACCTTAGCGCTCACTGTCGCTACCGCTCCCGATGCACCGAAAGGTAAGAACCGCATTCCCTGCTCCAGAAGCTGCGCCAAGTTATCAGCGGCACCTGACACTGTGCCTTATCCTGGGCAGGCATCACTGTCTCACTGGGGAAAAAAGGGGAGGAAGCGACGGCAGCACACTCACATATATAAGTACATAAGACCTGCCATACTGAGTCAAACCAAAGGACTATCAAGCCCTATTGTTTCCAATAGTAGCCAATCCAGGTCACAAGTACCTGGCAGGATCTCAAAGTGTAGAGAGATTCCAAGCTGCTTATCCCAGGGATAAACTGTGAATTTCTGTAACTCCACCTTAATAATGGTTATGGACTTTTCCTCCAGGAATTTAACCAAAACCTTTTTTAAATGCAGCTACACCAATAGCTTTCACCACATCCTCTGGCAACAAATTCTAGAGCTTAAAATATTTTTTTTCTCAATGCAAATTATCATATTAGTTTTAAATGTATAACCTAGTAACTTCATTGTGTATCCCCTGGTCTTTGTACTCTTTGAAAAAGTAAACAATCAAACTCGTTCCATTCCACTGATTATTTTATAGACCTCTATCATATCTCTCCTCAGCCATCTTTTCTCCAGGCTGAAGAGTCCTAACCTCTTTAGCTTTTCCTTATAGGGGAATCATTCCATCCCCTTTATCATTTTGGTCACCCTTTTCTGTACCTTTTCTAATTCTGCTATATCTTTTTTGAGATGTGGTGACTAGAACTGCACACAATACTCGAGATGAGGTTGCATCAGGGAGCGATACAGAGGCATTAGGATATTCTCTGTTTTATTCTCCATTCCTTTCCAGATAATCTGTAGCATTCTATTTGCTTTCTTGGCCGCTGCTGAACACTGAGCAGAACATTTTATCGACATAATGCCTAGATCCTTTTCCTGAATGATTCCCCCCAATGTGGAACCTTGCATTGTGTAACCAAAGTTTGGGTTACTCTTCCTTAAGTGCTTCACTTTGTACTTTATTTATTTATTTAACATTTTTGTATACCGACATTCTTTAGAAACATCACATCGGTTTCCAGATAACAGTAACTGCAGCCTAGGAGCTTTACAATGAAACTCATTTAAAACTGGGGAGAGGGAAAACTACATATACAAACTAAACGGTGTTAGGAAGAACAGGAGAAAATTTATATACATTATATACAGAAGCTACATATACTAAATAGATATTGGGAAGAACTGGAGTTTAAATACAAATAAAACAAGATAAATACAAAATAAGTATAGGAGACTGGGACAAGAAATAGAGGGAAAAAGGTGACAGATGGGAGGAGGTAAGAAGGGAAATACAATATGTAACGATAAAGGAGGTTATGAAAATCGAATTCCAAATAATAGAGTCCGAACTATATGGTCTCATAAGGAATGAAAAAGAGATAAAAGGAGAAGTAAAAAATAGGAGGAAGGGGGAGCTGGTTGCAGGAAAAGACAGAAAGGCACCGACATACAGTCCTTAGGACTATACAGTAGATTAGTCTATGAACGCTACACCACAATAAAACATTACTATAATACTATGTGTAATAAAACTACCGGTGTAAGTACCTTGGTACAATTGGTCATGAACTACTTCGCTAAATGACTATATCTAATGATATATTGTAACCGAACCTTTGACGGCACCTGTTAGAATGTACTATAGTACACTTTTACTTACATTAAATATGTGCCTATATGTAAACCGTTGTGACGGTATTTAACTTAGCAACGGTATAGAAAAGTTTTAAAATAAATAAATAAATAAAAGAAGATAACCTGTAACTATCAAGATGAATAATATTTTACATTCAGTCAGAATTCTTAGAGCACATTAAATTTAATTTGCCATTTCCCTGCCCAGTTTCCCAGTATTGTAAGGCCCTCTTGCAATTTCTCATGGCTCTCTTGCAATTTCTCACAACCCTCTTGTGATTTAACAACTTTGAATAATTTTGTGTCATCGGCAAATTTGATCAGCTCACTCGTTCCCATTTCCAGGTCATTTATAAATATATTAAAAAGCTTTATGTCTGGGATGGCATAGAGTTCAAAAGGATAAAGATCCTGCAAGAGACTAAATGCACGATAGAATCTTTATAGGTAAAAATCCCATATGTGTCGAGGAAGCATACAGTGATAGGAGTATACTTTCATCCACCTGGCCAAAATGATGAGACGGACGATGAAATGCTAAGCGAAATTAGGGAAGCTAATCAAATTGGTAATGCATTAATAATGGGAGATTACCCCAATATTGACTGGGTAAATGTAACATCAGGACATGCTAGAGACATAAAAGTTACTGGATGTAATAAATGACTGCTTCATGGAGCAATTTGGTTTCAGGAACTGACAAGAGAGGAAGCTATTTTAGATCTAATTCTTAGTGGAGCGCAGGATTTGGTGAGGTAATGGTGGTGAGGCCTCTTGGCAGTAATGTTCATAACATGATCAAATTTGAATTAGTGACTGGAAGGGGACAATAAGTAAATCCACAGCTCTAGCACTAAACTGTCAGAAGGGAAACTTTAATAAAATGAGAACAATACCGGGTGATGTTTCACTTGAAGGAGTGCAGGAAGGCACAGTACCCCTTCGTGACTGGGAGATCTCACTATCCCCGGATCAGAGGTCCCCCCCCTGAGAATCCTGCAGTGTTAAGAACTGAACCATCTAAAGACACTCTGGCACCAATTGGAAAAAATGGTAACCAAGATGTTGTTCTAGGGTCAACTGTGGATCAAACTGCAGAAGTGGCCAACAAGGCCAATATTCTGGAGGGGGAGGTTATAGATGAGTTGTTGATGTCTCAGGAGAATATTATAAGTTGTGATGTTCCTGAAATTATTCCAATTGATAGACCATCTGAATTCTCTTTGGAAGTTATATGGGAAACTTTGGTTGTGTTAAATAAAAATGTTACATTACAATTAAAACCTATAGTAAAAAAACATAGAAATATTGGAAGCCAAGATTAATAAAGTAATACTTAAGGATAAAGTGAGAGATCAGACAATTGAGAAAAATGTTCAGGATATAAAAAAAAATCCCTCCAAAATGAATTAATAATAAAAGAGAACCAATTTTTGACTAGGAAAATGGAAAACTTAGAAAATCAATTACGAAGTAAAAATCTAAGACTGATAAATTTTCCTAAGTCTCCAACTTTATCAGCAAAAGAAATGTGGAACAAATTTGCTTTAGAATTTCTTAAAATTCCACAACAAGCACTTCCTCCTTTAACTCAGATATATTATGTTCCAGCTTGGAAAATTGATTCTGAGAAGGAACAGGAATATCAGTCTGTAGTACCATTGAATATTACTGAAATTCTGGAATCCACTAATGAAGAGATGGCTCAACCAGCCACTATGATAATCTCCTTTCTTTTAAATTCAGATAAAGAATGGGTTCAGAAGCTGTTCTTCAGAAACATAAAAGAAAAATTCTGTCAATTAGATGTTAGAATGTTTCCAGATGTTACAAAAGAAACACAAAGGAGAAGAAAAGAATTTCTAAATTTAAAACCGAAATTACTTCAAATGGGTGCACTTTTCAAATTAAAATTTCCATGCAAATGTTGTATCACATTTGAGAAAGTAAGGTATTATTTTTTTCAGCCGTCTCAATTGGTGAAATTTATTGCTAGTAAACAGATTGAGTTAAATCCAGAGACAGAATAATAACTCTGTAATATAACGTAATCTCTCTGAATACTAAGGTTGCAACCCTAGTGTGATCGTTTGTTACTTCTTGTATTTTATTGCAGTGTAGATGCCTTAATAATTATTTCTAGTCTGAAATCCCCCATTATTGAGGACTTAGAAATATTTGGTTTTTGCATTAGAATTTCTTCATATACTAGTAGTATAATAGTAGTCATGATTGTTATGCAAACCATATATGTACTCCAAAATATGTTTGATGTATTTTGAAGAAAACTATGAGAAATAAAGTATAAAAAAAAAAAGAGAGAAAAAAAAACCTGAAAGATGCAGCTGCAAGGTTACAAGTGTATAACATGCATGGACATTGTCAAAAAATATCATCTTAGAAGCGCAGTCCAGATATATTCCATACATTAAGAAAGGAGGAAGGAAGGCCAAACAATTGCCGTTATGGTTAAAAGGTGAGATAAAAGAGGCTATTTTAGACAAAAGATACATTTTCAAAAATTAGAAGGATCCAGCTGAAGAAAAAAGGAAAAAGCATAAGCATTGACAGGCTAAAAGAGAATTTGAAAAGACGTTGGCAATAGAGGCAAAAACTCAAAATAAAAACTTTTTAAAATGTATCCGAAGCAGGAAGCCTGCGAGGGAGTCGGTGGGACTGTTAGATGATAGAGGGGTTAAAGGGGCACTTAGGGGAAAATAAGGCCATCACGGAGAGACTAAATGAATTCTTTGCTTCGATGTTTACCGAGGAGGATGTTGGGGAGATACCCATTCCGGAGATGGTTTTCAAGGATGACGATTCAGATGACCTGAGCCAAATCATGGTGAACCTGGAAGATGTAGTAGGCCAGATTGACAAGTTGAAGATTAGCAAATCACCTGGACTGGATGGTATGCATCCCAGGGTTCTGAAAGAATTCAAAAATGAAATTTCATTCCCATTTGTAACCTATCATTCAAATCATCCATTGTACCTGAAGACTGGAATGTGGCCAATGTAACCCCGATACTTAAATAAAAGCTCCAGGGGTGATCCAGGAAATTATAGGAACATTATCGCCGGCAGTAGTGCAGCGAATAGCTACACCTTTTACAGTGTCGCTATTTGGTGTGAAAGGCTGGCCTGCCCCCGCAGGCCCACCCCCTCCCCCTTTTTCGCAGGATTCATCATTCCGCGAGGAATCCTGCCCTTAGATTGTAAGGCTTCTGGAGACAGGGAAGTACCTGAATGTAATCCACTTTGAAGTGCTAGGAAAAGCCAGTAACTTCATTTTGTGTCCCCTTCTCTTTGTACTTTATGAAAGAGTAAACAAATGATTAATGTTTACTCGTTTCATTCCACTTATATTTTATAGACCTCTATCATATCTCCGCTCAGGCGACTCTTCTCCAAGCTGAAGAGTCCTAACCTATTTAGCCTTTCCTCATAGGGAAATTGTTCCATCCCCTTTGTCATCTTGGTCGCCTTTCTCTGTACCTTTTCTAATTCTGCTATAACTTTCTTGAGATGTGGTGACCAGAACTGAACACAATACTCAAGATGCGGTCGCACCATGGAGCGATACAGAGGCATTATGATATTCTCTGATTTATTCTTTCCTAATAATCCCTAGCATTCTATTTCCTTTCTTGGCTGTTGCTGCATAATGAGATGCACATTATTTAATGGGACACAACCAACATGGATTTACCTAAGGAAAGTCTTGCCTCAAAAATCTGCTACTTTCTTAGCGTACAGACAGATGAAGCCAAAACCAGTGGATTATGCATCTCTACCAGCAGATGGAAACGGAGCAAAGCTAACATCCAGTATATATACCCCTGTAGTGATATCAGCCCACCATTATTCTCCATCTCTAGCAGATGGTGGACGTGCATCTCCCTACTGGGGATTGCTTTAAAGTTTTGAAGGAGAAAAGAAGAGGAAATTTAATTCGTCCCGTTCTCCTTTAGTGATATCTTTTGGTCCCTCCGTCAGTTGAGAATTCCTTAGGTGATTTTTGTGATCCCTCAGATGAGTGCCTTGGTCTGGTAGCTGTTTTTTAAACTGGCATGGGCTTAGCTGAAAAAAAAAAAAAAAACAGCTGAAAGGCAAGTGGGGGCAGGAAGCCGAGCACAGCGATGAAGGTCTATGGCTAGTAGGTGCCCACAGTCATTTTTTTCTTTCCTTTCTGGCCTGCAGAATTTCCTCCTGCCAGCTGGTGGGGTCAGACAGTAGCATCTGTCTTTTGCCGTGTCACAGACAGGGGGGTAGACCTCGAGGATGCTGACTGTCAGACCCAGGAACCATTCCAAATCATAGAAACATAGAAATGATGGCAGAAATGGACCAAATGTTCCATCCCCAGTCTGCCCAGTAAGCTTATGGGTAGTATCTGCTACGTCGTGTAGGTTACCCATGGTTATCAGTTTCCCCACACCATAAAAGTCAAGGCTCTCCTTGGTTGCTGTTTGAATCCAGTTCCCCGTTATGCCTTCCGTTGAAGCATGAGGTGTAGACGTGGTCGAGCAGGCCAGGTTGAGGCAGGCGGAATTGTGTGCAGAGGTGGACTTTAGGCAAGACTCAGTACAGGTGGCATACAGAAGCAGAGCCATGTCAAGCAGGGTCAAAACCAGGAAACAGCAACTGTAACAAGGGAAGAGAACCTGTTGCTCAGGCACCAGCCCAGAGGACTGGTCTTCTCTTTATGTCTCAGCAGGGATGACATCATCAGCCTGCACCACAGGGAGATGGGGTTGCTGGGTGTATAAAACTGGTGAGTTACTGCAAGGCTTACTCAGAGCAGCCAAATACCATGGAGGGGCATGATGCTGGGAGCCATGCCAAGCAACCCTGGCAGATTGCAGGACCCTGCACTGGGCCCGAGACCAGGTACAAGATGCCACCTGCAGAACAGCAGCGTGTAGTTGGTGGCATATTACAGTTCCCGCGCCCCCCCCCCCCCCCCCACCCCCCCAGGAAGAGTCCCTTATCTTACGGTTTTGGGGAAACAGTTGATTAAATTTCTCAATCAGTACTGGGGCATCAAATTCTGGGTCTGGGACAAACAAGACTGGCGTGGGAGCCAGGGTTTTCTTGGAATATTTGTTAAGAACTGTGGTAACTTGTGCGATAGCGGCTTGGAAACAGCCAGAAGGAACGAGGAGGCAGTCTCTGGCTGTTTCCTTTTGTGCAATTTATTTACAGTGAAAATGAAGTGCAAAGCACACAAATGATGCAGCTCACCTTAAATTCAGGTAGCACAGAGAAATCATACATAGCAGGTTTTCTCATAGAGTGGCTTCCTGCCTGCACCCTGGGGCTTCCCTAACCCTTCTGGGCCCTGTCTTCTTATGCTAGGCTGAAGGGATCCACCCTATGCCCAGAATCCCTTGCTGAGTTGGAATTTAAGGAGGACCAGGCCAGGTAACTGTGGCCAGTCCCTTAAGGTGGTCTGAGGGAGTTTCCTGTAGACTCCCTCACAAGAAACAACAGCTTAAGTAGAGATCCATGAAAGGAGTTAGGAATAAGGAAATAGGGGGAATCTTGAGTTTGTAGGTCATGGGTTCCGTTGCCTTATAATCTGGTAGGGTTTGATAAATCTTTAAGCAAATTTGACAGTGGATACTTTGAGTTAAATATTTCTAGTGCTGAGCCAAACCTTATCTCCAGAGGCAAATTGAGGCACGGTTTTATGCCTCTAGTCCGCACTTTCTTTGTACCAGTCAACTGCTTTCCTAAGGAGAATCCTAGTGTTCTGTCAAATGTCTTGCAAATTGGACAAATCCTGCCAGCAGAGCTGAGAGGCCGCTCACGGGCTAGTTCCACAGCAGCATCACAATATCTCTCTATAGGATTTAAGGTGGACCAGGCATCTAACCTGGTCCCACACAGGTTAAGAAGGGTTAGTAAGCCCATTCCTTCACATACCCTCCCCAGGTAAATTCTTGAGTGTGGCTATAGAGTTGTGCTTTCCCCTTCTCGCTAACATCCATCCAACATCCATCACCATAACCATCACCCACTGTGCCCTTTGTGCACTCCCTGTTCTTCATTTGACTCTTTATACAGTTTTGGTCTCCAATTGCAACGCCTCCCTCTAACCATTCTGCAGTGGTTCTGGTTGGGCACTCTCAGTGCCTCCGACTGGCCCCTTCGTAGTACCTCTTGATATGTTCCTTGCAGTGCCTCCAACTGGCTTCTCTGGGCTTTCGCCAGTGCTTCTCCCTGGCACCTCTGCAGCACCTTCTTCCGGCCAGTCCATGCCGTTTCCTAGCAGCCACTCTGTACCTCCCCCTTCTGGGCAGCCTGTGATTTTGTTATCCTCAGGCCAGGCTGTAAAGCCCTACCATGATCTCTCTTGTGTCTCAGTCACATTCAGAGCCTGTTTCATCAGCTGATTCCCCTTTTCTTTTTGGAAGTCAGTTCTTTCTGCCAGCTGTTCCAGTGATGTGCTCCTTGGTTCCATGCCATGTTTTCCTGTCACAGCACCCACAGGCTTTTCTCCATCTTCAGCAACATTGCTGCTTTTATAATCCTCTGCATCTGTGTTCACTGGCATTTCATCTAGTGCTGACTGTACTCTTCTCATATTAGCAGAGACGCGCAATGCTGTTTCTTTGCATTCTGTCAAATTAGAGGTCCAGGCCATCTGGCTTCTCCTAACACGGCTTTCACTTGCTTCTGGCCTTCCATGAGGCTTTGACACAATGCTAGCAAAGCTTGCTCATTCATGCTTGCTCCTGGACGTACCACACCCTGTTCAATCACACAGCAGTCTGGCAGCTTAACTTCTCTTTTCAGGGGCCATGCCCTGTTCAAACAGTCTTTCTGCAATACTGTTCCCTTTTTTTTTTTTCCACAGGAAAAAGGGAAAGAAATAAAAGTCTGCTTCACCAGTTTCTTATTGATTTACTTTTATTCCTTAACTTTCTTGGGCAAATGGAGCTTCTCTCCTGCTTGCAAACAAACTTTCCCAAACTATTCAACTTTCCTTTAAGCTTCAAGACAGGCCTCTCTGTATTAGAGAAAAAAATCTTTTGATGTGTTTTTCTCCTTTGTGCTCCTTTTTGATCCACAATCTTTTAAAGTCCTCAGTGTTCTGATGCACTCCTGTGCTCTGTACTCTGTTTAGAGCCACAGCTCTTCTTTTCAACTCTCTCTATTCCAACAGAATCTCTTTTTTTATTTTTTAACTGGTTTACTTCGGTGTGCTCCCTGAGCCACACTCTTTTAAACTCATCAGCACTACTTTGCCTCGAAACTTCTTGCAGGCCACCCACACACACACAATAACTTTCTCTCTCAATCTCCCCTGGAGACTTGGGTTTTCTCTGTGCCTTGCATAGAGAAAAAAAGTCCCCAAACTGCACCATATATGGATGACCAAGCAACTTTCTTAGGCTGGAGACATAGACACTCAGGGCTCCAGAATTTCTTCATGCAAAATAAAACTATTTCTTCCATTAATCAGCAAACACACTATTAGACTGCTTGTCCTCTTCTAGCAGTGTACTCATACATAGACACTTTGTAGACTGCTAATCTTCTTCTAGTAATATACTTCATAAACCTTAATGCAGAGCTCCTCGGCTGGAAATGCTGGGGCCTGTTGAACCTAGCTAGGCTCAGTCTCTTATCCTGCCCCAGTAGGGTCCCGCTCACAGAGCCCTCTCTCTCTCTCTCTCTCTCTCTAGGATTTAAGGTGGACCAGGCATCTAGCCTTCTCCCACACAGGTTAAGAAGGATTAGAAAGGCCACTCTTTCACAGCCTCCATCTCAGGGATGGATAAGAGGGTACACTCTGCGTCAGGGTAGTGTTTTACTGGGCATTAAATCTATGGTGCAATCATACAGACGATGAAGTGGAAGGACCTCTGCTTTTTTTTGTTGAAGACGTCTGCAAAGGATGCATAGGGCATGGGGAGGTCTGGAAGAGCTGAGAGTTGACTAGGGGAATATAATGGACACAGATAATTTGGGAAACAATGATTATCCCAGAAGAGGATATCTCTATTCATCAATTCACAACTGGATTGTGTTGTTGCGATTCTGCTCGTGGTCAGGCCCGCAAGTAGCCTCTCACCTCCAGCTTGCCTGCTGTCCCGCACTCCGTGGCAGTTGAAGCTGTCATTGTTCAGCTTGCACGGCCTGGAGGTCGCTGACGTCGTTGCTCCTCCTGCGGCAGTCAGAGCTGCTGCCGTCCTGCTTTCATGCGGTCGGGAGGCTGCCATTCTCCTCCTTCCACGCGGCCTGGAGGCCGCTGACGCTCTCATCTCCCCTGCACTGGCAGGGCCTCCATGGTTCCTTCTGTGGCATGGAGCCACTCTCGCCGGGGCTTGTTACGTGGCATGGAGCCGCCCCCAGCCTTTTCTCCTGCGGCAGGAAGCTGCCTCTAATGCTGGGCCCTGCTTCAAGGCCTAGTGATGCTCCTGTTCCTCCTTTGCGGCAGAGACACCGCTCTCCAGGGTCCTGTCTCCTTAGGCGCGTGGCTGCGCCTCCTTCAGCCTTTTAAAGGGCCAGCAGTGGGAGTGGCCTCGGCCCCATCTGATGACCTTACCCAAGGTGTTTCCTCTTCAGCCCTATAAAAAGGGCTCTGCCTTCAGTTCATGGTTGCCTTCGCAAGGAGTCAGTCATGGAGCTGCCGGCTCCTGGATCTCTTCTGTTCCAGCTCTTCTCCCAGGAGGCTCCGATGTCCATCTTTGCTTCTTCAAGGCATTCTGTTCTTTTTGGGAATTCCCTTGTCTTCTTTTGTGGTTCCTGATCCTTCGTCTGCATCTTCGTTCCATGTCCTGGTCTCTCATCAGATCCCATGTCCTTGTCTTCAGATGTCTTTGTCGTTTGATATTCCTGATGTCCTCGCCTTATTTATTTTATTTATTTATTTAACACTTTTCTATACCGACCTTCATGGTGGAGACCATATCAGGTCGGTTCACATCGAATAGGGGAACTGAACCAAGAACAGTAACCAAAAACAAAAGGTTGAACATGAAAAAGCAAAGTTACATTTAACAGGGAAATTAAACTTGGAGGCATAGACTGCTGGAAGGAAGGAAAGGCTAGAGATAACGGAGAAATTATTAGAATAAACAGAGCAGTCAGGAGGCTCTTATTCTGGGCTTAGGGGTAAAATGGAAATCCATTGCTCCTAAAGGAAGTTCTGTCGACTATTGTGTGTCATGGGTATCTGAGAAGGCTTGGCGGAAAAGCCAGGTCTTAAGTTTTTTCTTGAATGTTGGTAGGCAGGGCTCCATTCTGAGGTCAGCTGGGATGTCGTTCCAGATAGTTGGGCCTGCTGTTGAAAAGGATCGGTCTTTAGTTGAGATGAGGCGTGTGGCTTTTGTAGGTGGGGTCTGTAGGGTTCCTTTATATATTTCTCTAGTCCTTCAGACCTTCCTGATGTCCTTGCCGTCTGATGTCCTTTCTCTCCAGAGGTCCTGTCGTCCAGTTGTTCTGCCTCTCGGTGCCTCCTCGATGCTCTTGATTGAGTGACCTGGGGGTCTGAAGTCCAGATGTCCTGATGTTTCAGATGTCTTGTTCTCCAGTTCTCTCGGCACCTCCTTGATGCTCTTGACTGAGTGTCCTGGGGTTGAAGTCTTGATGTCCTCACATTCCAGACATTTTCGTGTCCAGATGTCCTTGTCTTCAGGTTCTCCTGACGTCCTCGTCTTCAGATGCTTCGCTTTCAAGCGTTCATTCCTTTTGGCTCCTTTTCTGGGAAGCCTTCTTCTCAGATGTCCTGGTTCCGGATTTACCTCCTATTGGGCTGCTGTCCTCTGTTCAGCTTCGAGATGACTTTCTGGTGCATCTTCCATGCTGGGTCTGAAGTTTTCTCTTCTTCTGATTGGCCTGTTAGGTGCATCGATCACGCTGGGTCACCGAAGCCCTGTCCAGGTCAGTTGCTGCTATGAGTCTTGGCTGGATTCCTCTTCATATTGAGTTTTAGCTCTGCTGTCATCTTTCCACTCATCAAGCGTCTTCTTCAGTGGTCCTGATGTTCTTCTCTTCAGCCTTGCCTCAGCCTTGCCAAGTACCTTCGTCTGATCATGTCTTCAAGTATCGTCATCTGATCATGTCTTCAAGTATTGTCGTCTGACCATGTCTTCAAGTACCTTCATCTGTCCATGTCTTCCAAGTATCGCTGTCTGTCCATGTCTTCAAGTATCGTTGTCTGACCATGTCTTCAAGTACCTTCGTCTGATCATGTCTTCAAGTGTCTTCCTCTTGTTCTAGTGCCATCGCTTGTCCTCGACCTCTGTCTGTCCCGACACATTTGCCGTTCACGTATGGCAGGTCCAAAAGGACTATTGAGTGGCTGGAGGGCTACCCCAGAGACCAGCATTGCGTTGTTGGGTCTCTTCTGATGCGTTCAGGTTCGGCAGAGGTCAGAGTCTCTGATCTTCAGTCTGTCCGCCTGTGCTTGGACATGTCTTACCTGCCTCAGTGCTTCTACGGAGCTCTCTGCAGTCGCAACCGTGGTCCAAGGGCACACCAAACCTCTCCGGATTAGGGACCGCTCCCTAGCACTCCCCCGACAAGTGTCGCTGCAACCAAGGTAGACTAAGCTGTACGAAGTTAACAGCCATCTGAAGCACAAACAATAAATTGTTTCTTCATATAGGAGATCCACTGTTAACATCTTAGGGCCAATGGTGTAGTGAATAGCTCCTGGTAATAGTTCTCTGTAAACCAAAGAAATGCAGGCAGGGTTTTTTAATGGCACCAGAGATAACTGGAGCTTTTCCAGTGTCTGTGAAGTTGGCGGTGACACTGAATTCCAGAAATGCCTCACAGAAGAAATCCCTACTTCTAAAGTCCAACCAGACTGATAGAATAATATGTCATGGAGGAAGAAGGTGAGTAGTGCCTAGGGTTGCCTCTCCCATCAACCCTTAGTGTGGGAATTTCCCTTCTTCTCCAGACATGAGGAAGTTTAATAACCTTTGCCTGCACTAAGTATAGGTTGTGCAACTTGCGCTGGTGCTTCTCCTCCTCAGATAATTTGGCTTGCCCTAGCTGCATGGGCTCCTTCATAGGTACAAGTGAAGGTGGGAACTGGACAGGAAACATCATAGTTCTTTGAAAGTTGGAAGCCAGGCAGGTCCTGTGTCTAGAGACTTCCCATTCTTGGGGCCTCGCTTGAAAGCGGATGTCTATTTATAAGGTCATTCAGTTTGGCAGGGGTATCATGACCAGCCAGTTGGTCCTTGATTCTGTCTGAACGACCTTGCCAGAATATGGCTATCTGTGCTTCTTCGTTTCAGAAACGTTCTCATGCCAAGGTATAGAATTATACTATATACTGCCCAATAGTCACGGAACCCTGCCTCAGGAAGAGTAACTTAGGAGGGTGAAGATGATGCTCAGTTGGACTCATCAAAGAGCTTCCTGAAGCAAAAACTGGGGTCATCTCTCTCCCATAAGTGGGAAACCCATGCCAATGCCCGACTGGACAGCAGGGATGCTATAAATACAAAGTTGACTGGCTGGAGTTCAAAATGGATCAGGCACTGGTTGATGAAGCCCCTGCAGGCCTTGGGGTCACCATAATAACAGGGTGGCAGAAGCAGACTGAGATGAGGCAATGGCAGTGACCGACTGCAGTGAAGGTGTGGGTAACGTTGTCACTGCTGTGGACGACTGCAATTTATTTAGCCACAAAGGTCTTGCAGAACCCCAATAATGTGATATTGGTTCTTTTGATATTGTTGAACCATCTGCAGGAGATCCCACAGATATTCCTGCAGGGGGACATCAATGGGAGTCCATGGCCTGAGCAAACTGTCATAGACTTGGTGGGGAGAGTGCACCTTGAGGATGCTGCAGGCCCAGGAATCATAGTGAATCATGAGGCATAGACAGGTAGAGTTTGTACAGAGGTGGAGATCAGACAAGAGTCAGGGCAGGCAGCAAACAAGAGCAGAATCATGATCAGGCAGGGCCAAAATCAGGAACCAGCAACTGAAATAACTACTAGCGCAAAAATAAGGGAAGAGAACCTGTTGCTCAAAGGTTCCCTTTATATCACAACAGTGGAGACATTTTATTTTTTTTATATACCAACATTTGATCTGAGATATCATATTGGTTTACATTCAGGTACTGTAGGTATTTCTCTATCCCCAGAGGGCTTACAATCTAAATTTTGTACCTGAGGCAATGGAGGGTAAAGTAACTTGCCCAAGGTCACAAGGAGCAATAGCAGGACTTGAACCCTGGTCTCCTGGTTCATAGCCCACTGCTCTAACCACTAGGCTATTCCTAGTGGTTGCCACAAGAGCCAGGAGCCAACATCCCTGGCTCCTGTGCCATCAGGAGCCAGGGATGCTGGATCTATAAAATTAGTGAGTTACTGCAGGCCTACTCAGAGCAGCTGAATACAGTGGAGGGGCAGGATGCAGGGAGCCATGCCAGGCAACCCCAGCAGATTGCAGGACACCACGCCAGGCCCGGGCCCAGAAGGTACGGGATGCCGATTGCAGAGCAACAGCCCACATTTAATGGCATGTTATAGGCCGCTGCAGACTTTCCTCTGCAATGGAAAATACGGGGGTCCTGAATCTTGCCAGACCTGCTGGCCTTGTGCACTTGTGATTGCAGAGGCAAGCGAGAAGTACCAGGTAAGTGCTGGTCAGACTTCTTTCAGAACAGCAAAAATAATGTGTGGCAAACAATGTACTGGACAATGACCAGGTCCTTGCTTGTACACTATGATTGAACTGTATGTCTAGAATTATGCACAACTGATGTGTGCTTGTGCATAAACAAAATTCTTTGTTAATGGTCATTGTCCAGTACATTGTTTGCCACACATTATTTTTGCTGTATTTTCCCCATATGTGTGATCTGTTTACCCATGCTTCAGACTTTTTTTAGTACCAGGATATGGGGGGGGGGGGGGGGGGAGAAGGACAGATGAATGTGCCAAATTGTGCGAGAGATGGATGGGAAGATGATGATGCCAGGGAGGTGGAGATAGGGGAAGGGAGGTGATGATGCTAGGATGGTGGAGAAGGGATGGTGATGATACCAAGGAGAAAGGGAAGGGGAGAGGAGTTAATGATGCCATGGGATGGGGTAGAGAGAAGGAAAGGTGATGATGATGCCATGGGTTGGGAAAGAAGGAAGGGAGGAGAAAATGATGGGGCCAGGGCAGGTGATAATAATGCAGAGGATGTGGGAGGAGAAGGTGGTTCTGATGGAGAAAGGAGACTGTGAACCTGGAAGATGTAGTAGGCCAGTTTGACAAACTAAAGAGTAGCAAATCACCTGGACCGGATGGTATGCATCCTAGGGTTCTGAAGGAACTAAAAAATGAAATTTCTGATCTATTAGTTAAAATTTGTAACCTATCATTAAAATCATCCATTGTACCTGAAGACTGGAGGGTGGCCAATGTAACCCCAATATTTAAATGTAACCCCAATATTTAAAAAAGGCTCCAGGGGCGATCCGGGTAACTATAGACCAGTGAGCCTGACTTCAGTGCCAGGAAAAATAGTGGAAACTATTCTCAAGATCAAAATCGTAGAGCATATAGAAAGACATGATTTAATGGGACACAGTCAACATGGATTTACCCAAGGGAAGTCTTGCCTAACAAATCTGCTTCATTTTTTTGAAGGGGTTAATAAACATGTGGATAAAGGTGAACCGGTAGATGTAGTGTATTTGGATTTTCAGAAGGCATTTGACAAAGTCCCTCATGAGAGGCTTCTACGAAAACTAAAAAGTCATGGGATAGGAGGCGATGTCCTTTCGTGGATTACAAACTGGTTAAAAGACAGGAAACAGAGAGTAGGATTAAATGGTCAATTTTCTCAGTGGAAAAGGGTAAACAGTGAAGTGCCACAGGGATCTGTACTTGGACCGGTGCTTTTCAATATATATATAAATGATCTGGAAAGGAATACAGTGAGTGAGGTTATCAAATTTGCGGATGATACAAAATTATTCAGAGTAGTTAAATCACAAGCAGACTGTGATACATTACAGGAGGACCTTGCAAGACTGGAAGAATGGGCATCCAAATGGCAGATGAAATTATATGTGGACAAGTGCAAGGTGTTGCATATAGGGAAAAATAACCCTTGCTGTAGTTACATGATGTTAGATTCCATATTAGGAGCAACCACCCAGGAAAAAGATCTAGGCATCATAGTGGATAATACTTTAAAATCGTCGGCTCAGTGTGCTGCAGCAGACAGAAAAGCAAATAGAACGTTAAGAATTATTAGGAAGGGAATGGTTAATAGAACAGAAAATGTCATAATGCCTCTGTATCGCTCCATGTTGAGACTGCACCTTGAGTATTGTGTACAATTCTGGTCACCGCATCTCAAAAAAGATATAGTTGCGATGGAGAAGGTACAGAGAAGGTCAACCAAAATGATAAAGGGGATGGAACAGCTCCCCTATGAGGAAAGGCTGAAGAGGTTAGGGCTGTTCAGCTTGGAGAAGAGACGGCTGAGGGGGGATATGATAGAGGTCTTTAAGATCATGAGAGGTCTTGAACGAGTAGATGTGACTCGGTTATTTACCCTTTCGAATAATAGAAGGACTAGGGGCATTCCATGAAGTTAGCAAGTAGCACATTAAGACTAATCGGAGAAAATTCTTTTTCACTCAACGCACAATAAAGCTCTGGAATTTGTTGCCAGAGGATGTGGTTAGTGCAGTTAGTGTAGCTGGGTTCAAAAAACGTTTGGATAAGTTTTATGGAGGAGAAGTCCATTAACGGCTATTAATCAAGTTTACTTAGGGAATAGCCACTGCTATTAATTGCATCAGTAGCATGGGATCTTCTTACTATTTGGGTAATTGCCAGGTTCTTATGGCCTGGATTGGCCACTGTTGGAAACAGGATGCTGGGCTTGATGGACCCTTGGTCTGACCCAGCATGGCAATTTCTTATGTTCTTATGAGGGGTGGGTGGATAAAGGGGTGATGATGCCATGGAATGGAAGAAGAGAGAAGGGAGAAAGTAATGTTGCTGGGAGGGAAGAGGTGGAGAGAAAGGGAAGGGAAAAGGCTATGATACTGGGGGAGCGAGAAGAGAAGGTGATGATGCCAGGGGGGTGGAAGGAAGGAAGGGTGATGATGCCAGGGGGTGAGAGAGAGGAAGGTGATGATGATGCCAGGGGGGAGAGGTAAAGGAAGAGAAGGTGATTATAATGATGGTGCTGAGGGTGTGGGAGGAGAAGGTGATGATGATGATGCTAGGGGATGAAGAGGCAAAGGAAGAAGGTGATGATGCCAGGGGATGGGAGGGAAGTGATGCAAGATTAGAGGGAAAGGAAGGTGATAATGATACCAGGGGGTGGAGTGAGAGGGAATGAAAGAAAAGGTGATGGTATGGGGGAGGGAAAAATGAGTGATGATGTTAGAGGGTGGGGGAAGGAGAGATGGTGAATGATGCCCAGGGGGTAGGGTGAGAGGGAAGGTGATGCTATTTTTAAATTTGATTTATATTCTGCCTTTCAGGAATTTTAGAGTGGCTTACATGCCAGGGGTTGGGAGGACAGGGAAGGTGATGGTGCGTGCAACGATGAAATGAATTCTGTGCTAGGTTGCTGTGACACAAAAAAAGGTTGGGAACTTCTGCACTAGGGTGTGTTTCTGCTGGCTCTTCATTTTTTTTTTGCAACTAAAGATCCTCTGTGTTTCTCATGTCCTATTGAAATCTGTTACTGTCTTAGCCTCCATCACCTGCTCTGGGAGGTCATTCCAGGGATATGCCACCCTTTTAAAAAAATATTCCCTGATGTTGCTCCTGAGTTCACCTCCTTAGATCAGGGCTTCCCAAACCTGTCCTGGAGATTCCACAGCCAGTCTCATGCATATTCATTGTGGATATCCTGAAAACCCGACTGGCTGTGCGATCTTCAGGATAGGTTTTGAAAGCCCTGCCTTAGAGCCTCATGTCATGACTTTGTTTTAGAACTTCCTTTCCACTGAGAAAGATTTTACCTCTTGTAGGTTATTAAAACCTTTCAGGTATTGGAATGTCAGACTGAGGTCTTAGAAAGCTGAGCCTAAAAGTCCATCGATACGATGGAGCTCATTGGTGACCTTGCTGTATTCTGGCCTTTGACATGATTAGCAGCTCTCTTACATCAGTTCAGGTCCTAATCCATAGCCAGGGAAAGTCTGTGTGGTTCAGGACGAATAGACTGTGTAAATGGCTTCTAGGAATTGGAAGGCTCTCATTTTGCCAAGTGCTTGGAGATCAAGTGTTACTAGTCACTTTACAAAGCTTCCTTGTAAATTATCTAACAAGTGTGAATGTCAGAAAAGCCTCGCATTAACCCAGTGTCAGGTAGACATGAATTCTGATATCAGCCATAAATGTTTAAACTGACCCAGGCTGGTAGTTTACCATCTGTGCTAGTCCTCTTCTCTTGATTTTCTGTGAGGGACGGTCTCTCACAGAAATGGGCATACCTTTATCTTTATTAAAATTTGTGAATCACTTAACATTATTTATTTATTTATTTAGTTTCTTTTTTTATACCGAAGTATAGCAGAATGCCTTCACTCCGGTTTACAGAGAAAAACAATATACATAAAACGTGTTCATAACGCATATAAATGTAGATAACAATTATAATTTCGGCATAAGCAGAAAAGAAACAGATTTAAAAACAGATTTAATAAAGAATGACATATGAATTGGACTTGCTGAGATTTAACAAATGATGTTAGTTAATTAGGGGAATAATTTAGGAGTAACATTGCAGGGTGTGATAGAGCAATTTATTCAAAGGTGAGCAGGTAAGGAATAAAAGGAAAAGGAAAGGTTCAAGGGAAATAGAGGAGTAAAAATAAGTATTAATATAAGATTGGATGAGAATAGATATGGTATAATAGGTAAGAAGGGGTGAGGAGGATTTAAAAGCATGGTTGTTACTGGGAGTGAGTCTTAAGATAATATATTGGGTTATCCAACTCCGTTTGAGAAAGATTGTCTAAATAACCATGTTTTAAGTTCTTTTTTGAAAGATTTGGAGTCCCTGATTGAACTTAGGTAGATTGGTAGAGAGTTCCATTCATTAGGTCCGGCAATAGAGAAGGCTCTATTCCTGGTGATGGATAGTTTAGCAGAGGTAAGGGGGGGTATGATTAGTTGCACTTTGCCAGTGATTCTTGTAGTGCATGGAGTTTTGTGCAGTTGAATCATGTGATCAAGGGAGGGAGTTGTCAACTTTGTAGATTTCATTATGTAGAGTAGTTAATGTTTTGTATTTGATCCTTTGTATGATCAGTAGCCAATGGAGATTCATCAAAATTGGGGAGATGTGTTCATATTTCTTCTTGCCGTAAGAACTCGTGCTGCAGCATTTTGGAGTAATTGTAAAGGTTTTAGTGTAGATTTGGGGAGGCCGATGAAAATCGCATTGCAATAATCCAGACTTGAGAATATGAGTGATTGCAAAACTGTTCTGAAATCATACGGGTGTAATAAAGGTTTAAGATGTTTGAGTACATGAAGTTTGTGAAAGCCCTCTCTTGTTTTTGTTGCGATGCATTTTTTGAGGTTTAATTCATTGTCTAACCAGATACCGAGGTCTTTTACTGGGTTCTTTAGTTGGATATTGATGTTGTCGATTTGAATGGAAGGCATTTGGGATGTTTGCTCTGGGTTGTTTCTTTTTATGAGGATGCATTCAGTTTTGTTCATATTGAGACATAACTTTAGTTGGTTCAGGAATTTTCTGATTGAGTTGAGGTGGTTAACTGTGAGGTGTATAGCATCTTGGATGGTAAATGTAATTGGGATGAGTAATTGAATGTCATCTGCATACAGAAAGAAAGTGAATCCTAGATTTGAAATGAAATGACAGCGTGGGAGTAGGTAAATATTGAAGAGGGTGGCCGAGAGGGCAGACCCTTGAAGAACCTCGGTTTCGAGGGGACAGGGATCAGATGATATGTTATTAAAGGTGACTTTGAAGAATCTGTCTTTTAAGAATGAAGTGAACCAGTCAAGTGTTTTTCCAGAAAGACCTATGTTGGCAAGACTTGAAATTAGTTTTTTGTGGTCTACAGTGTCAAAGGCTGCAGATAGATCAAGTAGTATTAATAAGTGACTTAGTTTGTTGTCGAAGCCTCTTATTATTTTGTTAGATAAATTGATCAGTAGTGTTTCAGTGCTGCGGTTCTTTCTGAAACCGTGTTGAGCAGGGTGAAGAATCTTGTTGATCTCTAGGTGTTCGTTGAGTTGGTTCAAAGCTGCTTTTTCAGTCAATTTGGCAAGAAGGGGAAGGTTGGAGATGGGACGGTAATTATTCAGGTCTTTTGGGTCTAGATTCTTTTTTTTTGCGATGGGAGTGATTGTTGCAGTTTTCAGATTGGCTGGTAGATGACCTTCTTCGAGTGATTTGTTTATGATTGCAGCTAATGTTGGTGCAATGATATGTTTTATTTCCTTTAATACTCGGGTTGGGATAGTATCGCGGTCATGTCGAGCAGGGTTTATTTTTTGAAGCATCTTTTCTATTTCAATAATTGAAATTGGTTCGAAATTCGACCATGATGCTAAAGATGGTGGATCATAAGGTACTTCGTCAGTAGAAGGGATGATGAAGGATTCAGTTATTTTGTCTATTTTGTTCTTGAAGAAATTTGCGAGGTCTTGGCTTAGGTTATTTGCATCAGTAGTTGGTATGTTTTTGTTGTTATTTTCGATTAGGTTTTTTACAATGTTGAAGAGGGAGTTTGATTTATTTGTAGAGTTTTTTTATCTTTAGGCTATAGTATTCACGTTTAGCATTCAGGATTGCTTTCTTGTAGTCGGCGAGTTGTGTGCGGTATCTTTGAATGGTTTGTTGGCATTTGGATTTGCACCATTCTTTTTCTAATTTTCTGAGATTGGATTTCAGAGTTCTGAGGTGTGAATTGAACCATGGGTTGTTTTTTGTTCTGTTTTGTTTTATCAGTTTCATTTTCTCGGGATTTATGTTGTTTGCTGTTTGTTTTGTAAGGTTGAACCAGGACTGAGTGGCGTTATGTATGTTGGATAGGTCCAGATTCATAAGCTGTTTCCCCAATTCTTGTTTGAGTGAGTCGAGTTGGAAGGGGGGTCTGTATTTGAATGATATTGGTTTGTTAGTTCTTGTCATTTTGTTGGTACTGATTTGTGCACAGCATTTAATTAGATAGTGATCTGACCAGGGGACAGGTTTAATAATGTAGTGTCGAAGAGGTATTGGTTGGTGAATATCAGATCCAGCGTATGACCTGCTTTGTGAGTTGGGTTGTTTACAAGTTGGATCAGGTTTAGGCTGGAAAGCATGTCGAGTAAGGTTTGGCAGTTTTGAGATCTAGGTAGGGCATCAAGAAGGTTGAAATCACCGAGTATTATGGATGGTTTATTTGTGTTAATGTTGGTTATTAAAAATTCTAGTAGGGGGGAGATCTCATTGTCGAGAAGTTTGGGTGGGCAGTATACAAGGCATATTTGTAGGAATTCAGAGTCGAGTAAAGCAATTTTGAATTTCTTAGGAAGGTTGTGAGGGATCAGCTTAGAGAAATGTTTTTTTATGAGGAGGAGTAGTCCTCCTCCTCTGCGGGATTTTTGTGGGATTGAGAATATGTTGTAATCGTTGTTGGTTAGCTGATTTGTAAGTACAGAGTCGATGTCTTTGAGCCAAGTTTCTGTTATAGCGAAGAAGTCAGGATTCTTTGCTTGGATTAGGTCTGAAATAATCATGAATTTCTTAGACAGAGATTGGGCATTTATCAAGAAGAAGGTGAGGTAGAGAAGGTTTCTTGCATGTTTGAGAAGTGGGATTTTAATCAGATGGTTGTTTCTTGTCTGGTTGTTCACAGCAGGGTGAGTCATGATGGTGTTTATGGATAGCTTTTCAGGGAATTTTAGAGTTCACTTTGTCTGGAGGATAGTATGTGATGTTAGTTAAGTTACGAATTGAGATCTGTATGGTAGGGATCAGTACGAGAGTTCCTGAGGTTGGAGAATCTTGGTTGGAGGAGAAGGGTGAATTTGAAATACAGAATTTTATCTTCTTTTCTATCTCAGTGGCTGCACGAAGGGGCGCACAAAGGGGCCTGCCACTTTGTCGCGCACCTTCGGCGCGCGACGCCTGAAGATCTGGTAATTTTTTTTTTTTTTTGAACTTTCTTTATTAGCATTTTCAATATTTTCCAACGAAACCATACACTGTGATACCTATCATTTCACACTTAAACAAAGTCTCACCCCTTCCCCCTCCGCCCCATCCCCCCCTCCCCCAACTCCGGACACATTACCCCAACTCCCAGAAATACAGGATACTCATGATAGTCGGACATAGTCAAACAAGAATACAGGCGGTCATCAATTATCCCACTTCTCCCGTGCAAGACACCCATGTATCTCTCCAGTAACACAATAGCATGTCCCTTTTCCTGAACTGTATCTCGTCCCTTAATGTCCGGACTCTGATTTGGGACCCTCTCCGGAATGCCGGTATTTATATCCCGTTATAGTCAATATAAGAGTTCTCCTTGCATCAGTTAAAGACCACCAAAGTTTGTTCCACACTCCTGAACACATAGCCTGTTTTGCTTGTGGTTGAGACTGCGCGGTCCATAGTTCCTGTTGCAATAACGCTAGCAGGCGTGCATGCCATTGTCTCCCCGTGGGTCTCTCAGGCGAAATCCATTGGGATAAGATTGTCTGAACTGCAATTAGCAGTGCTTTTTCCACAAAGGACCACTCCCCATCCGGCAAGTCCTGTAACGTAGAGGTATGAGGGAGACGAAACAGGCACACCTTAATATCCCTAGGAATAGCAATCAGAGTAATCTTCTCTAGGCTCTGCAGTACTTCTGTCCAAAACACTACAATGGTAGGACAGTCCCATATACTGTGTAAAAATGTCCCCCGTTCCCCGTGACATTTAATACATACAGCAGATTCACATAGTTTTGCAGCATATCTTTGAGCCTGTGATACATACATGCCGTGTAATACCTTAAAACCTATCTCTTGAAGAACGACATTTTCAGACACCTTAGCGCTTTTTTCTAAAATTTCCCCTATGTCTGCGAGAGCCAGGTATACATTTGCCAGTCTCACCCACTTATTTTGGATCTCCAATTTGGCCGCTAGGACCGGAATTGCCCGTAGGGCTTGGGATAGCGAAGAGCAAGAATGCCCAGACTTGGTTCCTGGCCCAAAAAACGCTCTCAAAGTATCCCACTTGGAGTCTAACGTATATGCTCCGAAAAGTGCGTGCGCATAATGTCTGGCTTGCAGAAAAGCAAAGAAATCTTGTTTCGGGAGCTCATATGTGGCTTGCAGCTCCTGAAAGGACCACATAAACCCAGTCCCAGGTGCGAATAACTGAAAGACACTCCATATCCCTTTTTTACACCACCTCTGGAATATCGGTCCCAGCAAACCACTAGGAAACATAGGGTTACCCCAGAACGTTATGTAAGGGGTACCAATGCCGCCTAAGCGCAATTTTTGAACGCACAGATACCTCCAGGCCTTCCGCCCCTCCGTGATTATCATATGATTTTTATATTCCGCCGGCACCTGAGCTCCTGGGATCTGTATCAACGTTTCTGGACTATAGGGAAATAACCAACTCAGTAGAAACTGTCTGGGGGTGTACTTTCCCGTGTTTTCCAGCCAATCCTGTACATGACGCAGTATGCATGCTAAATTATATTCTCTCCAGTTGGGACAAGCTAGCCCTCCCTGCCCTCGCGTCAGCTGCAATGTTTTTAAGGATAATCTGGGTTTGCACCCCCCCCCACAAATATATACGTATCGCCCTATTCACGAGATCTAACTCCTTCTTTTTTAACCACAGGGGAACTTGTTGGAGTACATATAACCACCGCGGTAGTTCCAACATTTTAAGTAGAGCAATCTTCCCTTTCAAAGATAGTGGTAAAGAGCCCCAGGTGGACAGCTTTTTGGTCATGTTTTGGAGTAAGGGCGTGATATTCACGTCATACAGTTTGGTAACATCCCTGGTTAGTAGAATTCCCAGGTATCTCATGGTGGTATCCGCCCAACGCAATCGGAAGTCCCCCACCCAATTTTCCCGCACCCGGTTTCCGATGTCCATTGCTTCCGATTTTTCAACATTTATTTTAAGTCCCGCAAATGCTCCAAACAAATGTTGGTGAGCCAATACCCGTTCCAGGGACCTTTGTGGATTTGTCAGAAAAACAAGGACATCGTCCGCAAAGGCGGAAACCTTGAATTCCTGCCTCCCCCAGGTAAATCCTGATATCTGTTGGTCCGTTTCTAACTTTCGTAGCAAGGGATCTATAGATAGAATATACAACAGAGGCGACAGCGGACACCCCTGCCTTGTACCCCGATAAAGCTGAAAGTCCTCCGAAACCTGTCCATTGGCTCTGATCGCCGACTTTGGGGCCTGATACAGCATGCGAATAGCTTCCACTATCGCGCCCTTAAAGCCATATCTATGAAGAACTGAAAAAAGATAATCCCAGGAAACCCTATCGAATGCTTTTTCCGAATCAAAGCCTACCAGTACTGCCTCGGTACCCTTTTTTATGCATTCTTCCATTGCTATTATTAATTTTGTGATATTGGTACTTATTGCCCTACCTTTCACAAAACCCACCTGATTTTGTGTGATAATGTTCGGAAATACCCCACTCATCCTGTCTGCCATAATTTTGGCAAACAGTTTCGCCTCAAAGTTTAACAGGGAAATCGGCCGATATGCCGCTGGCATGGATAAATTTTTGCCCGGTTTTTCCAAGACCGTAATAAAGGCCCTCGTAAGATCATCCGGGAATTTACCCCTCCTTTGGGCTTCTCTATAGAAGGCCAGGAGATCGTCCCCCGCCCGGGCATGTAGGCTTTTGTAATATTCGGCAGTAAGCCCATCTGGTCCCGGGGCTTTGTTACCTTTGCTTGCCATAATAGCCCCCCGCAATTCTTCTAGGTGTATGGGCTTATTCAGATACTCCAAGTGCTGAGCAGTAATCTGTGGTATATGCAGTCCCGCAAAAAACTCAGCCTCTTGTGCTCCGCCCCCCAACCTGTCCTCCGTATATAGCTTCTCATAAAAAGAGCGAAATTCTGCACATATTTCCTTCCCCGCGACAATTGGGGTACCATCAGCCCTACAGAGCTTATCAATCATAGCACTGCCTCTAGCTAGCCGTACCATGTTCGCCAGGACCTTGCCAGATTTATGCCATGCCTGAAAATTGGTGTGTTCCCCGTTGTAGCCCCCTCTGTGCCCTTTCATGTAATAAAGTATTCAGCGACCTTAAAATGTCGTTATAGTGTGTTTGCGCCTGGGGAGATTTCTGGCGAGCTAAATCCTGTTTGGCCGTGCTTAGTTGGCTTTCCAGGGTCAATATATTCTGAACCAGCGCTCTCGATTTTGCTATGGTGTAGGACATAATTTCACCTCTCATTACCGCCTTACTGGTCTCCCAGTAAAGCCAAGGGTCTGCTTTATGCGCTGCATTATTTATGGCAAAATCTTCCCATTTACTTGACAGGAACTCCTGAAACTTAGAGTCTCCATACAAGTGACTCGGAAACTTCCACTGATTGGCCAAGGACTTTCCTTCCCTATCCCCTATATCCACCCAAATTATCGCATGGTCCGATATTTCTATGGGCCCGATCGCGGCCCGACCAATTTTGGGGAGCAAGCTGGTCGAGAGCAACACGTAGTCAATTCGCGATAAAGTCGCATGTGCTTTAGAGACGTGCGTGTAGTCTCTTTCAGTAGGGTTAAGCGTACGCCAAATATCTATCAACTGTAGTTCTGCACATAAATACGCCACTCCTTTTCCTTTCATATTTTGCGTATGGAGAGCCCTTTGAGATCTATCCACAGATGGATCATTGACACAGTTGAAATCCCCTAGGATCACTATCGGGCCCTGCAAATTCTCCACCAGCTTGCCCATCACGGCCTGAAAGAAGGAGTGGGCATAGGCATTTGGGGCATACAGGTTGCACAGTGTAACCGCCACGCCGTTCACCTTAGCAATTAAGATGAGGTATCTCCCCTGATCATCAGTTATTTGTCGAAGTAGTTCAAACTTTACATTTTTGTGTATTAAAAATGCTACCCCCGCCTTTCTCCCTACCGCCGGTGTAGCAAAACACTGTCCCACCCACTGTTTTTTTAATTTCAAACTTTCCTCCATAGACAAATGCGTCTCCTGGAGAGCAGCTATCCCCACTTTGTGTCTCTGAAGTGCACTCAATATTTTTTGTCTCTTCACCGGTGTACCTATACCACCCACGTTCCATGATATATATCTCGTCTGACCTATCCTGTAGTTAATTCCGTTGCATAACCCTCCATCCAGTAGTATCCTAACCTGGCGAGCAGTTCCCCAGCCTGAACCGCTCCCCTTCTTTCTAACCTACCTCTTTCCCACCAACTACGTCCACCCAGGGTAGAATGTGTCCTCCCCCTCCCCCACCACCCTTCCCCGCCCTCAGCTACCCGCCCTCCCCTCCCCGCAATCCGCCCCCCCACAACCAGAAGTAGAAAGAGGTTGGCCCACATACGTGTGGGCTAGAGGTCCGTGTATAATGCGACCGGGTGTGGACCCACATATCCCCTTTCCAGTCCCCATACTCGGCACTCAAAACATCAAGCCTAACATACACTTGATAAACACTGGGTCGTTTCGTTGTCTGTGTTGTGTATTGTTACAAACAGCGCATTAACTATATAAACTACTAATGCATTACTAATGAAGGAATTCCATAAACTTGAGTCCTCCTGGCACCTCCTTCGGAGCCGGACAGCCTCCGGACTTCGCCAGCGGACACTACTCTCCCTGACAGTTGTCGTCTGTAATCCGTATTCAGTGTCTACAGCTCCAGGATCCCCATGTGCTCTCCACAGACACCGTCCAAAGTCTCCAGGAAAATGGTCCATTCGCGCTGTGCCACAATCTCCAAAGGATAACGAAAAACAACAAGGAAGAAAAAAAACGAAAAAAAAACGGTCCATACTCAACAGATAACTAGCAACCGGTAATGCTGCTGTTCCTCTTGACTGAAGAAATCCCTCAGCTCCCTCCAGCCGGTACGAAACTGAAAGCTATCAGACAGGCTGAGCTAGTCCCCAAACAATCTAGCCAAATGGCCTGCATCCTCTGATACTCACTTCACCCCAGCTGAGTTCTGCAGCCATTCCTTTGCCGTGGCCGGTGAATCAAAGGTGAACACTTTGCCATCCCGCCAGACCTTTAGTGTAGCAGGGAACTGCAGCGCAAATCTGATGTTACTATTATAAAAATCATTGCAGATTGGGGTAAATAGCTTCCTTTTTGCTGCCACCGCCACGGAAAAGTCCTGAAAAAGGATGATTTTATGCTCCTTATATCGGAGGTCTCTCTTCTTCTGGAACGCCGTCAGTATAGCGGCCCTGTGCGCCCAATTCATGAATTTGGCAATGACTAGGCGAGGCCTCGTGTCTGCATCCCTCCTAGGCCCCAACCTATGGGCCCTTTCAATAACAAGCTTGCCCGCCAGGGTCTCCAGATTGAGCGCTCCAGGCAACCACGTTTCAATTAGGGTTTGTAACTCACTTTCCAGTATCTCCTCCGGCAAACCCAGGAATTTCAGGTTATTTCTTCTGGCTCTATTTTCTAAATCTTCCAGCTTATTGTCTGCAGTGCTTACCGCTTGCTCCAGGGCTTTGACTCGTGCCGTGAGTGCGTGCTGCTCTTCTTCCACAGCAGCTATGCGGCCCTCAGCCCCCTCGATCCGACGACCAATGTCCCCTAATGAGTCCTTAAGGGTCGTGAAGTTCTCCGCAATGCCGGCAAAGTTAGGTTCCAGCGCCTCCACCACAGCCGCAGTCATTTTAGAAATCGCCGCTTCATCGATGCCTGCCGAGTCCGTTTCCTTCGCGCCGTCGGCCATTTTGGATTCCCCGGCGCTACCCTTCGGTTTTTCTTTTTCCTTCCTGAGTGGCTTTGCCGACATGCCTGCTGAGGTGCCGCTCGCCCTGCCTAAACACCCGATGTTCCGCTGCACTCCGGTCCTCTTAAATCGCACTTTAGTTTAGTTAGACGCCGCCGATTTGCAGTTGTTAGCAGGCCCACACCCGGAGCTCAGGAGAGCGCGACTCACCAGGCTATCGCATCACGTGACCTCACCTCTGGTAATTTTTTAAATGTCCCTCTCTGTACACTGATTGGTTGGTTGGTCGTGCTGTCGGGGGGGTCAGAGGGCTGTGCGGAGGGACACCACGGTGAGCTGGTCGCGTGTTCGGCGTCTGGGCTTGCCGGGGGTAAGGGGATTTGAAAGGCCTTACCCCGACGGGTCTGGGCGCCGATCGCGCAGGCCTCCCCTCTTTAGATTAGCAGCGGCAGCTCGGAGATGGAATGAGCGGCGCCTGAAGATCTGGTAATTTTTTAAATGTCCCTCTCTGTACACTGATTGGTTGGTTGGTCGCGCTGTCGGAGGGGTCAGAGGGCTGGGCGGAGGGACGCCGCAGTGAGCTGGTCGCGTGTTCAGCGTCTGGGCTCGCCGAGGGTAAGGGGGTTTGAAAGGCCTTACCCCGACGGGTCTGGGCGCTGATCACGCAGGCCTCCCCTTTTTAGATTAGCGGCGGCGGCTCGGAGGTGGAATGAGCGGTGCCTGAAGATCTGGTAATTTTTTAAATGTCCCTCTCTGTACAGTGATTGGTTGGTTGGTCGCGCTGTCGGAGGGGTCAGAGGGCTGTGCGGAGGGACACCGCAGTGAGCTGGTCGTGTGTTCGGCGTCTGGGCTCGCCGGGGGTAAGGGGATTTGAAAGGCCTTACCCCGACGGGTCTGGGCGCCGATCGCACAGGCCTCCCCTCTTTAGATTAGCAGCGGCGGCGGCGGCTCGGAGGTGGAATCTAACTAATCTAACATTAATCTAACTGGGAATTTTTCACTTCTGGTCACCCCGAGATTGGTGTTGATTGCGAGGGGGTGGGGAAGAATAATGCATATCAGCTTTCTCTGTTCTACTCCCTCCCTGCTAATCCACACCCTCTCTCTGCTAACACCACCACTTTCCCTCCCTCTAGGGATGACCCCTAGCATTCTTTCCCTTCCTCCCTCCCTGACTTCAGCACAATCTTTGCTCTCACCCCTCTCTTAAATCACAAATCCTTGGCTTGTGCTCCCTCACTCACCCCTCAGCTGAGTCACAAATCCTGGAATCACAGCTGCTGCTGTCTCTTTCCAGTTTCTCCCTAGTATTCTTGCAGTGTGTGCTATAGCTGATCCCCCTCTTCTCTTGTTCCCTGCAGGCTTTCTGAAGCTGTAAACAGAGACCCTGGCGCTTTTTCATGTTTCCCTGGGGATTCAGATTCCCTGAGTCTCTGGCAAAATCTGGAGAGTTCCCAAGTTTAAAAATGGGACTTCATTAGTCAGGGAAAAAGCAAAATTTGGGGGGACTTGTCAATTAACAAACTCCAGAAAGGACTTGAACACACCTGCTAATCAAATTAGGCAGACTTTTGAGCACCAAACTCTTTACCTTTTCCCCTCCACAGTCTGTCTTTGGAGCACTTTCCATTAACTCCATTCTATTCCCTTTGCCCTGACTCCATCAGTCATGTCCTCTTAATACTTTAGGTCAAAAGCCAATGTGATGGGAGAGGGCTAGAGCTTTCCAAAGATGTCCTGGGGACCCCACAGCCAGTTGGGTTTTCAAGATATCTACAATGAATATGCATGAGATATATTTGTATTCAATGGCGCTAGTGCATGCAAATATACTTCATGCGTGGTCACTGTGCGTATCCTGAAAACTATAGAAACAGAAATGACGGCAGAAGAAGACCAAATGGCCCATCCAGTCTACCCAGCAAGCGCTTTCACACTTATTTTGTTGCATGTCCCATGCATAGGTATTTGTATCCCTAGGATAGGCCCACCTAGTAACTCGAGGTGGGGATTAGGTAAGAGTGTAGGGGGTTAGGGGCCGCGTTCACATTGTACATGAGACATACGAACAGAACAGTGGTCTCTTGTGAAGATTAGCTGGCCTTCGGAGTGAGGAAACTCACTCCAAGATGAGATTTGGGCAAGGGTCTCTCAACCTAGCTTGATGTTACCCAGGTAGAGAGTCTCTCTCTCTCATCGCAGAATATGAAGTGGTATGGCAATGTGCACTAACTTATCTCTTCGCATAGGTAATTATCGCAAAATGCGATAAATACTACATTAGCATAAACACGCCCCTTTTGCTATCGCATGCGGTACTTACCGCATTCTGATAAATCTTGGCCTTAATTGTTTAGGGGTAGTAATCGCCATAATAAGCAAGCTACTCCCACCCTTTTTTACCCAGATCTGGTTGTGGTACTCCAGGACCAACGTTGCCTACCCCAAGCCAGATGGACTTCAGGAAAGCTTTTCACACAGACTGTAGACACTGCCCTACTAATAAACTTAGTGACCTGAACTTGTATATAGCGTGAGTATGTCTGTGCGCTCGCAAGACGGCGGTGGTTTGTCTCCTCCGCGCCGCCGTCCCTCGCTCCCAGGGCAGCGGCGGGACGAACTAGGATCAGTCAGGAAATTTAAATCTGTGAGAAAGAGAGCGAGAGAGGCGGTGGTGACGGAGGACGGGAGTATAAGCTGGTGCCTTTATTGACGGTGTGTTCGGGGTTACCGTCGGCTTGGGGGCCCTGAACTCTCTTAAAAGTGCCACGCAAATGAAGAATATTACTAATAAGATCCCCGAGGAAGAGGCGGGGGAAAGCTCCTGGACAGTTCTCGAGAAATCGGGGGGAGGGCAGTGTTTGGCGTTTTTCGTTATTTGATTCTTTTGAAACTGCTTGCAGAGGGACGGGGGTGCTCAGCTGTTTGAACTGGAGCCCATGACCTGCGACTGTTTTGCAAATCAAATATTTGAAAAGTATTCTCCGAGAAGAGGGGCTTGGTATATATTTCCCACCCCCGCCTGCTTTACTAAAATGTGTACTGTCTGTTTTGACCCGATCGTCGCTAAATGCAGCCACAGTATTACTAAATTCACTGGGAATGCAGAAGTTCTGCTTCCGCTCTGTTTTGCAGCCAGCCCCTGCCTAAATAGTCCTTCCTGTGGTACATGTTTTGTTCAATTGGTTGTCGTCTATGGAGGTAAATATATGGTATAACTGAAGCGACCTCCATTCGCCACCGCACCTGCCCTCTCAAAAAAAAAAATTACTAAAACAAACTAAAGGAAATTGCACAGGTCTTGCGTTTTCTACTGTGGCTTGACCAGTGCGGTAGTTACAGTAAGGACATAAGTGCCACGTTGGTTTAAACCAAAGGTCCATCGAGCCCAGTATTCTGACTCTGACAGTGGCCAATCCCTGGAAATCATAGGGTGTGAGCAGCAAGAAATTGAATAAGTGGTGGTCTCCTTGAATCAACTGGTTAATAACAATTTATAGACTTTTCTTCCATTAACTTGTCCAACCCCATTTTAAACCCAGCTATGCTAATTGCCTGGACCACATCCTTCTGTGGCTTGTAGTCCTGTAATGCTGCTACTATAACTGTTACTCTGATTCTAGCTACTTCTTCAATGGCCAGATGAAATTGGCTTTTCCTGCTGGCCTAGTTCCATGTTTAAAATCTGGGTTTCTGTCCTCTAGGAGCTATTCTACCTCTTGAGTGAAGGTTTCACAAGTTGCCCCCAATGGTAGCAGGTTACAATATAGTGTGTTATGTTCAGATCTCCCTGTTATTGACTTTGCAAAGCCAGTGTAGGAAGGTCAGTATCTGGGAAAGGCTGAACATCAACATGATTATACAGCATTTTGTGACCTCTTCATGCTAATGTTTGGGTATTGAACACATGTATGTAACATTAACTAGTCTCTGTGAAGCTTGGTTGAGAAACAGATCTGAATAACCCAGTCTTCCTGTATTAAAATAATGGGTCTACAGTTAGAGTAAATGACCTCCTAAACCTTGGTATGGGGAGGGGAAGGGGGGAATCAAACCTCATGACCTTTTGCTTAGTAAATGTTTTAACAGCCTTTAGCATATACATTATCAAGACTTGAAGTTCCTCAGTGTTTACCCTGTGCTTGCATAAGATTCACTTGCAATCTTGACTTGTGAGCTCCCATCCCAGTACATTCTACAGGTCACTGAAGACCAGGTTGCCCAGTGATGGAAATTGGAAAACTTGCCCTAGACTGACAGTTTTTTTTTTATTAAACATGCAAAATAAAGGGTTGAGCCAACACCCTAAATGTAGTTAGTTATTTGTACAGTAAGCTGCATTTAATTGACTGGGAAAGTTTGTCAGATTACTAAAGCTAAATTAGCAGAAAGGAACAGCAGTGTTGATTCTCATGACTTCCTAGTGGGAATAAGAGTTGGGATTAGATGCTGAATTGTGAGGCTTCACAACTATCTGCTGTTTATGTATGGTTGTCAGGCTTGTATGGATTCACACATTGTATCATATTAGAGAAGTTAATAATTTGATGTACTGACCCTTGTTCCACGGACTGGTATATCCTCTAGTGCTGTGACGAAGCAGAGGCTATCCTTGGAAAGAAGCAGAAAATGAGTATCTCTACCAAGAATCAGCCTTTTTTGGGGGAATCCTTCTATCTAGACCTTCCAGATAACAAGAACACACAGTTCCTTATCAGGACAATAAAGAAGCTGGGAGGGGTGAGTATATCTTAGCACTTTTCTTGTGTGAGCTGAAAGTAAGGATTCTTCCTCAGGGTTTGGGGAGCTATTTTGAACAGCAAGAGCACACATAGACCTTTTACGTTAGTTGGAAAATTGATAGAATATACTGAATAAAGTACTTTGTGTTCTAAAAATTTAGTTTAAAAACTTTATATACTGTTAATATATTAACTTATCTGATCAAAGACATGTACAGTATGCATAAGTCTGACAATCAGGATGCAAATGTATAACACGTCAGGCCAAAGTTGACAATAGAACATATAACAATTTAAAAAATTGATGAATGTTTTTGTGCCTCCATGTGTTCTTGTAACTGTCCAAAATGAGTTTATTGCGTATAGCCATGTCGATGCTCAGCAATCATGGTATCGTGCTGTTAGGTTGTACATGGATCTGTGCACTGATGCTGTTGTGTGAATAGAAAGTCATGGCTTCTTTCAGTATTGTGGCTTTTAGCTTGTTTTACTACACAGAGGAGAGAAGTTTGTTTTGCACATGTGGATGGCCAAGGAAATCATCTCTGCTGTCATCTGCATTTAGGTGATTGAAAGTTTCCTGAGCAAAGAGGTGACATATGTAGTTTCCAACAGCAAATTCAGGAAAAGAAGGACTGCAAGACATCCAGAACTACAGCATTCCCCAAGCTGCAGGGAAACCAGGACCAATCTGCTGTCCTTGGGCATTCTTAAAGACAGCTCATCAGTGCAACAACAGCAAAAATCAACAGAGAATGTAAGAGGGCAGTGAATTTTTTTGGGCCTGTGGAATGGATGATTTTGTTTTATAATCTGCCTTTCAGGCATTCAGAGCAAAATACATTCAGGTTCTGTAGGTATTTCCCTATTCCCAGAGGGTTTATATTCTAAGGGTTTCATTTACTAAGCATTTTTTTCCCATAAAGTGGCAGAAAAGCCTTAGTAAATCAGGCCCT
Organism: Rhinatrema bivittatum; assembly: GCF_901001135.1. Classification (NCBI taxonomy): domain Eukaryota; kingdom Metazoa; phylum Chordata; class Amphibia; order Gymnophiona; family Rhinatrematidae; genus Rhinatrema; species Rhinatrema bivittatum. The sequence goes on from NC_042626.1 coordinate 57,644,827, forward strand.
GTTTGTACGTGAGGCAATGGAAGGTGAAGTAACTTGCCCAAGGTCACAAGGAGCATTAACAGGATTTGAGCCCTGGCTTCCCAGGTTCACAACCCACTGCTCTAACCATTAGGCCACTCCTCTACTTGTAAAGGAGAAAAGATCATTGTGATGGCTCAGGGCTCTCTCTTTTGTTTATAGGTCACACTATAATGTGCTTTAATTGGGGTTGGGGGGGGGGGGTGAAACTGCTAAGGGCCCAGACTCCATCGCATAATAGATTCCAGGAAGTCTTAACCTGGCAATTACTTTGAAAAGACTAACTGCTTCATTCCTTGTAAATGGAGATGCCAGGTGATATTTCATAATTGGGTTTATCCTTCTGTGTATGTGGTGCACTGTTGGCTGTAGAGCACTGAAAAAGGTTTCATCATTTCTACTCTAATGGGAATGCATATTAAACCTCTTGGAAAATCAGAGGGTTGATGTGGAGAGTGGGTTACCCACCTCATGTGGTCTATTTTCTGTCCTTAGCATACCCTCATCAGCCGGGGAAAAGAGCTGCTGCAGAAGGCTATCCGTAATCAGGTGAGCTGCACACTAAGAAGTAAGCTTCTACAGAACATGGCTATAGGCCTCGACTTTTCTGATAGCTATTTGGTGCAAAAGGCTTCCTGGAGAAACTATTGACTAATTCAGTTCTATTTTTCAAATAAAGTGTCGTAACCATCCAAAGAGATGCACAACTTGTTTTCCCCAACTCTTCCTTCGAGAGGCAATGTCAAATTTAGGGAGGAAAGCAATTTTATTTTTCCTCTGAATGGTGTGTGGAAGGATATGGCAGTGGTTGTATAGATATTTTTTAAATTTGGAGATATTCCAGGGTTGTCTCCAGAAACTTGCTCATCCACAGTAATAACCAGAATCTTGTTGCAGAACAAGTGGGTTACATAAAGACACGGACTGGTTCATAAAGTTCAATCTTCTGCGGGTTTTTCGCAGTTAAGAGCAGTATGGGTTTAAAAGGTCCATGACCTACCTTTCTTTTCTCCAGTCATCTGGGGGCAATATTTGGGTGTTTGCTTTCTTAACGCTGCTCTTCCCTCTCTCCAGGATGGTTCTGGTGGCAGCAGCATTCTCGTCAATGCTCACTCATGGGGAGTTCGCATCCTGCATGTCGGCGGTATCCTTTGCAACTGTGTGTTGGTGGTATTTTGTACGGGGTGAATGAAGTGTTTGGACCTCATGCCTATTTGATGGAGGGTGGGGGGGGGAAGAGAAGCGGGTAATTCATGACCCATGTGAAAAGTTGAGGTGGCATTGGACTGGCAGTTACTCCTAAGTGGTGCCAGTAGTATTAAAAGAACTTCATAGTGTTTCTGTAATACATAAGTATAATATTCAGCCTGTCTCCCCTGAATTTACTGCAAAATCAGTTTGAAATTCTTTAAGCTACTCTTCTTAATTCCTAAAAGGAGTCACATTCAGAAGATAGAATGGGATCTGTTTATGCTTGGGATGTTAGCTAATATAGACCTATTGAAACTGAAGCTTCCTTGCACACACTAGTCTTATGGACAGCTGAGCCCCAGTTTCCCTTTTCCCATTTGCAAAGGGATTATGGAGTCTTATCTGTGGGAGTGGATTTTTATTTTATTTAAGTTCTGACTTTTGCTGTTGTGAGGTGAGGACAGTTTGGATACAGAACTGTATCCTCCCCATGATTCTTCTATATTGAGCTCATAGCACTCCATTTCCTCTGCGTTTAGAAATGCATCTGTAGCCATTACTTAGGGATAACATATCCTGATAGTTTAAGGGTTCTTTTAAAAACGGTTGAGTTCTAAATACTGTGGAGGAAAATGTGCCCAAATCCTCTCTCTGCCAACTTAATGGTGCAGTCAAGACTCTGGAATAACAGCAGATGCTTCCAAAAGTGTGGTTGTTTATTGACGGGAAAGTGTTCTACAGGAGCAACTGAGAGGGCACAGTTCAAAGAAAGCTGTGCTGAACATTTGGGTTCAAATTCACAAGTCCAATATGGAAAAGTGCAGGCTTCACGTTCATCTCCATTCCAGGCCATACTCCTTTTAACAATGCTTAAGGGTTTGGTGTGTTTCTTCTCCCAGACTTTGTTTACAGCTCTCATTTCAGGGCTTATCGTCACTTCTATTCTTGGATTTTGTTTCTCTGAGGTAATAATCACTCTTTCAGGCTTCATAGTCATCCTGCAAGGTTTAGCTTTACCAGGAGCCAAGAAATTAATATATTTTCTAGAGCAGGATTACGTATCTCTGGTCGTGGAGTGCCACAAACAAGTCTGATTTGCAGGGCATCTACAATAAATATGCAGGAAATATGTTTGTATACAATGCGGGCGGTGCATGTGGATATACTTTATGCCTCTTCCAAGCAGGGGAAACGTTTGGAGGTGGCAGTGGCCTATGTGGCAGATGCCTTGTATAACTTATTTGTATGTCCGCAAGAATTATGGTTTCAGCAGTGACAGCTAGAAGACTCCTCTGGTTGAGAAATCGGTTGGCGGATGTGTGGTCCAAATTATAGCTGGGCTCTCTCCCCTTCAAGGGCAAGCTCTTATTTGTGGAGGACCTAGAGCAATTGGTAAAGCACCTGGGGGAGTCCAAAGGGCATAATGTTGCTAGAGGATAAGCTTTAAGGAAACAAGAAGAGTTCTTCCTTTTGACCACGATTTAGAGTCAACAAGAGGTATCTGCCATCCTCTTCACAGAATACAGTCCTTTCAGGGTGCACGTAAGCTAGCCTGAGAAGGCTCTGCTCAGTGAAGCAGGGCGATTCCCTGTATGTATCCAGATCAGTCCAGACTGCTGGGTTTTATCCCCCCTCTAGCAGATAGAGACAGAGGTGGTTTTTAAAACAAAACTCCGCCTTATATAGGAGTGCGCCACCTACAGTCCACCAGTATTTCTCTGTCTCTAGCAGATGGTGGAGGTGCAAAACCTACAGTCTGGACAGAGTTTTAATTTAGGGGAAGTTTTAGTCAATTTTTCAGAGTTTAATACTGTTTCTTTTGGTGTTGATGATTTTTAGGAGTGTTACTTTTTTTTTTTTTTTAAAGAATTGCCTGAGTCCTGCCTCCCAGAGGGTAACTGGGCTGTGAGAGGGCCATCCCCTGCTGGTCTGAGGCAGCTGCCGATGAGGGTTGAGGACCCTAATTGATATTTTGGGCAGCATGGGTGCGATACCGGGGAGCCCGGCTCACTCCACCCAGAAAGATCAGCACCCTGGACCACTTCAGGCAAGTCCTGATTTAAAAAAAACAAAAAACATTTTATTGCGTTTGAATTTTTTACTTTCACTTTGGACAAGCAGTCTCTCCTCGGGGGGGGGGGGGGGGGGGGATTTTCGCTGTGTTTTTTTCGCCGTCGGGGGGGGGGGGGGGGCTTTAAAGTAGTTTTCTGGGTACTTCATTTCTGGCTGGCTCCCTTGATGGCGCGGTCGACCACGTGTCTCGTTTGCGGCTTGGCCTGTGCACGGCTCTCCCGGGAGGGAGTTTGTACAGCATGTTTACCAGGGGGAGAGGGATCCTCCAGGGCAAATGCAGTTAAAAAAGGACAGAAGAGCAGATTACTGCAAGTTTCTGCAAGGGCAGCAGCGGCTGTTCAGCTTGCCCGAGATCTCTTTCCCGTAAGCGCAGGAACAGAGGCCATTTTGCAGACGTTCCGTTCTGCTACTCAGGCAGTCTTGGGGGAGGGGGGGTTTCCTCCTCAGGCAGCCTCTGCTGAGGAGAGAGAAAGCTGAGGATAGGGAATCATTACAGCCTGCTTCTCCTGACCCGGAGGTCAGTCCTGAGGGGACTTCTGATACCTCATCGGAGTCCTCCTTCATTGTTTTTTTGCATAAAGCTTTTAAAACAAGGGAAGCTGCATGAAGGGGGAAAGCCTGATTCCCTAGGGCACAAATCCCGGGCGTCCAAGTGCACGCAGTCTCATATGGGTGCAGGGCCTGGCAAGCCCAAGCGTCCCCTCTGCACTCAAGGCCCGCAGGGGGATACGGACTCTTCCGAGCTGGAATTGGATCTCGGGGATCCGGATTCTAAACCCCCAATACCGCATGGAGCGGATGAGCCGGATCCGCAGCAGGCGGAGAGGGGATCTCAGGCAGCGGAGGGGAATGACCCTAAGGTGGTGCGCCTTTTTCGGAAGGAGGAGTTGGCACCATTTATCCCAGCTATTCTCACTGAGCTGGGTATTGATAACCTTCCTGAGGAGTCAAAGGTCGGTAAGATGGACCCGGTATTGTTTGGGCCTGAGAGGTCCTGCTACAGCCTTTCCCTTTCATTTCTTGGCTACGGATTTGTTTCAAGAATGGGACACCCTGGATCTCGGTTTGAAAGTCAGCAAGGCCATGGATAAGCTATATCCCCTGCCTGAGGAGGCCTTAGAGATGCTGCGGGTCCCTAAGGTAGACGCGGCAGTGTCTGTGGTCACCAAGAAAATCACCGTTCCCGTCACAGGAGTGATGGTGCTCAAGAACCTACAGGACAGGAAATTGGAGGTGCAGTTAAAGAGGATTTTTGAGGTCTCTGCCATGGGAGTCCGGGCGGCCATTTGCAGTAATTTTGCTATGCGAGCAGGACTCTGCTGGGTCCAGCAATTGCAGGCCAATGCGGGTTTCTCAGAAGAGGAAGCTGCCTAGGCGAACCGTTTAGCATCCTCCGTGGCTTACTGCACTGATGCCTTCCATGACCTAAGGTTGTCTGCCAGGTCCATGGTGTTGGTGGTCTCCGCTCAGAGGCTCTTGTGGTTAAGAAACTGGTCAGCGGACGTGTCCTCGAAGTCTCAGCTAGGATCTTTACCTTTTAAGGGTAAACTGCTTTTTGGAAAGATATTGGAAGATATGATTCAGTCCCTGGGAGATAAGGTACATCAGCTGCCGGAGGGTAGACCTCGCTCAAGAGGTTCCTTTTCATCTCGTGCCAGATTCAGAGGGAATCAGCGGTATCACCCGTCGAAGGCACCCTCCTCTTCATTTCATTCGCGCCCGCAAAGCAACAGCCCTGGTCCCAGCCCTTTCGAGGCTGAAGATTCGGCAGACCTGGTCTGGCTCAGCCTTCCTCAGGAGCCAAGTTTTCTCAATGAAGGGGTGCCGGTCCACTCCTCTGTGCCAGAAGTGGGGGGCAGACTGTCCCTATTCTTCGAGGAGTGGGCCAAGGTGACTACAGATTAGTGGGTGCTGTCCGTGATAAGATAAGGCTTCGCTTTTAGATTTTGCACGGTGGCCCCGAGATCAGTTTTTTCGTCTCCCCCTGCGGATATGCCGCGAAGCGGGCAGCGGTACGGGAGACGTTGCAGCAGCTTCTGCAGTTGCGAGCCATAGTTCCCGTCCCTCCAGAGGTTCAAGGAACGGACAGCTACTCTATTTACTTCGTGGTGCCAAAGAAAGATGGTTCCTTTTGCCCCATTCTAGACCTCAAGAGTGTGAACAGATGTTTTAAAGGTTCCACGTTTTCACATGGAGACTCTACGGTCGGTCATCGCTTCCGTCAGACAGGGAGACTTTCTCGCGTCACTGGATCTCACGGAAGCTTACCTGCACATAGGCATCTGTCCAGACCACCAAAGGTTTCTCCAGTTCTGGGGCAGCAATTTCAGTTTCAGGCTCTACCCTTCGGTCTGGCAACCGCACCCAGGATATTCACCAAGGTGTTGGTGGTGATGGCAGCCCATCTTCGAAGGGAAGGTCTTCTGGTTCATCCATATTTGGACAACTGGCTGATTCGAGCAAAACCGGAAGCGCTGGCAAAGGACGCGATTCACAGGGTGCTACAGTTCCTGCAGTCACTGGGCTGGGTTGTCAAATTCTCAAAGAGCAGACTCGTACCCTCTCAGTCCTTGGAATATTTGGGAGCGCTGTTTGACACTCAGAAGGGACGAGTTTTTCTTACCATGGAGCGCATCTTGAAGTTACAAAACCAGGTGAAAGTCGTCTTGCTCATGGATCCTCCCAAGGCCCGATATCCTCTACTGGTGCTTGGGTCCATGGCTTCAACATTGGAGCTAGTGCCCTGGGCGTTTGCTCATATGCAACCCTTGCAGTATGCCTTACTGTCCCGTTGGAACCCAGTGTCTGAACTGTTTCTTCTGCCTTTGCCACTTCCAGCAGAGGCGAGGGACAGTCTTGCATGGTGGCTGGTGACAGGCAATCTAACCAAAGGGGTTCCTCTGGAGCTGCCTGAATGGACAGTGGTCACCACAGACGCCAGTCTCTCCAGCTGGGGAACAGTGTGCCTATGGTCCCCTGAGGAATCTCTGTGGTTGATCAATCGGTTGGAGACTCGAGCAGTGCGGTTAGCGTTACAAGCATTCTGTCTGCTCCTGCAAGGGAAAGCAGTCCGAGTGTTGTCGGACAATGTGACCATGGTGGCATACATCAAGGGGGCACCAGGAGCCGCTCTGTGGCGGTGGAAGTTAGTCGGTTGTTCAGCTGGGCGGAACAACACTTAGCATCGAGGCGTCTTACATTGCAGGCGTGGACAACGTACAAGCGGATTTTCTCAGCCGCCATCATCTCGATCCCGGAGAATGGGAGTTGGCGGACGATGCCTTTCAGCACATATGCATAACGTGGGGCAAACCCAGCATGGACCTCATGGCAACTTTGTTTGGAACACCAAGGCTCCGAGGTTCTACTCTCGTCGTCGAGAGACAGGGGTGGAAGGAGTGGATGCCCTGGTTCTACCCTGGCCTGTCGACGTTCTCCTGTACATCTTTCCGCCTTGGCTGTTGATTGGCAGATTTCTCCGGATAGAGCGTCATCCGGCGTGAGTAATTTTAGTGGCGCCGGAGTGGCCGAGGCGCCCTTGGTTTGCGGACCTTCTCAATCTAGCAGAGGCAGGTCCGCTACGTTTTCCAGAGGTTCTGGATCTTCTCCTCCAAGGACCCGTTTGTTTGGAAGAAGTGGATCGCTTCTGTCTAGCGGCATGGCTTTTGAACGGCGCTATTTAGTAAGGGGTATGCTCCTGCGGTAGTTTCTACTCTCCTCCGGTCATGTAAGACATCCACTAATATCGCGTATGTTAGAGTGTGGAAGGTTTTTGAGTCCTGGTGTCTAGAACCGGGACGTTTCACCAACTCGAGCTTCAGTGTCTGATATTCTGTGTTTCCTTCAAGATGGTCTGTCTAAGGGCTTATCGTGCAGTTCCTTACGTGTACAGGTAGCAGCTCTTGGTTGTTTGCGTGGTTCGGTGCAAGGCGGGACGCTGGTGGCGCATCTGGATGTAGCTCGTTTCCTTCGTGCAGCGAAGCATTTATTTTATTTATTTATTTATTTCGTGATTTTTTTTTTTATATACCGCGGCACGTTAAAAACATCACCTTGGTTTACAATAAACAATAATTCAGCAACAGGCTTTACAGACAAATTGAAATAACGTGGACATGATATATATCAAAATAAATACAAATACAATAAATCAATGGTGATAAAATTCCCTAGTTAATGGCAAGTCTAATAATAAATGGTATTTCATAGACCAATAAAGTCAAAGTTAGCAGTGAGAAGGAGAAAATCGGCGTGTAGCAATGATTCAGGGAGAACAGTAAAAGTAATCGGCATTTCAGAAGAGGAGAGGATCGTTTGCATCCTCCGGTCAAACAGCCTTGTCCATCTTGGAGTCTGAATCTGGTGCTTACAGCCTTGTGTGCTGCGCCCTTTGAACCTTTAAAGAGGACAACGCTGAAGGATTTTACCTTGAAAGTGACTTTTCTGGTTGCCATTACTTCGGCTCTGAGAGTGTCGGAACTCCAAGCCCTTTCCTGTCGGGAACCTTTTTTGAGGATATCCGATTCGGGAGTTTCCTTGCGAATGGTTCCTTCCTTTCTTCCGAAGGTGGTGTCTTCTTTTCACATCAATCAATCAGTGGAGCTTCCAGCCTTCGGGGATTTAGACAGGTCGGATCCTCTATCCAGGGAATTGAGGAAGCTGGATGTTCGCACAGTGTTACTGCGTTATTTGGAGGTTACTAATGAGTTTCGTTTGTCAGACCATCTTTTTGTGCTATGGAATGGTCCTCGACGTGGTCACATGGCTTCAAAGGCTACCATTGCTCGATGGATGAAAGAGGCTATCAGCTCGGCCTATTTGCTAAGGGGTAGATCTCTCCCAATTGGACTCCGAGCTCACTCTAGGTCGCAAGCGGCGTCCTGGGCGGAGTGTCGTTTGGTTTTTCCACAGGAGATCTGTAGAGTAGCTACATGGAAGTCTCTACATACTTTCGCACGGCACTACAGATTGAATGTGCAAGCTGCAGAATCGGGAGGATTTGGAGAAGGTGTGCTGCGAGCAGGCCTCTCTGGATCCCATCCCAGGTAAGGACATCTCTGGTACGTCCCAGTAGTCTGGACTGATCCGGGTACGTACAGGGAAAGGAAAATTTAGTTTCTTACCTGATAATTTTCATTCCTGTAGTACCACGGATTAGTCCAGCGGCTCACCCAGATGGAGTCATGCAAATGAGGGAGAGTCCGCTCATCTTTTGTTTCTTTCTGCAGAAAATTGACTTGCTTACCCTTGAGTGGTTCTTCAGGTTCAGATCTTCCAGGGGTTCAGTGACCCAGTTCTGTTTGTTCTACTTCAAGAGTTAGTGTATATAGTTATGGTATCTTATGGGGCCATCTTGCTTTGTCAATGCGAAATACTGATGGACTGTAGGTGGCGCACTCCTATATAAGGAGGAGTTTTGTTTTAAAAGCATCTCTGTCTCTATCTGCTAGAGGGGGGACAAAACCCAGCAGTCTGGACTGATCCGTGGTACTACAGGAACTTCTGTGGAAGTAGTCCAAAGGCAGTTGACCCTGTTTTACGAAGAGTAGACCAAAGTCACGACAGACCAGTGGATCCTAGAGGTGATAAAAGATGGCTACGCATTAGAATTTATGCGTCTCATTTGAGAGGCTACATGATCTCTCCTTAAGCTTTTTTCCACCATGTTAGAGTACCTGAGACATCTCGAAGTGATTGTGCCAGTTCCCCTAGGGGAACAGGGGAAAGTAAGGTATTCCTTACTTCAATACCAATGTAAGGTATTCCTTACATCAATACCAATGCACCAGCGATCCTGCTAGGAGACTTCAACATCCATGTTGACTCCCCATCTCCCTCCGCCAACTGCGAAGCCCTCCTCTCTTCCTTCATGGCCATGGGCTTCAAACAAATTATTAACAAACCCACGCACAAAGCAGGACACACGCTAGACTTAATATTCACAAATGATCCGATCTCGACCACTTCTCTTCCGTCCTGTACCCCATCCCCTGGTCAGATCACTCGTTGATTGAAACTGAAATATCCATAAAAAAAAACCGACCACCAACATCCCTAAATCCTCGATCCAGTTTAGAAAAACATGCTCCATGGAAGTCCTCAGCAACACTCTCTCACCAAGGAACTAACTAACTTGGACCTCACAAATGCGGACACCACCATGAACTCTTGGCTAACTATCACCCACTCAGCAGCTGATAAAATATGCCCCTTGACATCCAAAAATATCAATCCTGCCAGTACTAACAAAAAACCCTGGTTCTCATCAGAATTAAGAAAACTCAAACTAGACCTACAACATAAAGAACAACACTGGCGGAAGGATCCCACCTCCACCGCACTGGCCTCCTACAAAACCGCAATGAGCTACTATAGGACCACTATTCTTCATACCAAAAGGGACTTCTACGCTAAAAAAATACACGGCTTTCTATACGACCCAAAAACACTTTTCTCATATGTTGCAGCACTCACCACCCCTATTCCTCCAATCATCCCGGAAGAAGAAGCACAAAACAAATCTTCTGAGCTAGCAGTTTTCTTCGACAACAAAATAAAAAATTTACTTATTCCGCTAACATCGTCTAACCCCATTCCAAACCCCCAGCATCCACGTGACCAAAACCACGCCCCATCGATACACAAACGGTCTCTAGAATCTTTTGATACTACAACATCCTTGGAAATAGAATCTATCATCAAGAAAATGAAGCCCTCATCGCACCCAATAGACCAAATCCCGACCAAACTACTTCTCACAATCCCTAATATCATCGCTAAACCTCTGGCCGACATCATAAACTGTTCACTCACTCACGGAACAGTCCCGGACGCTTTAAAAACAGCCTCTCTGAAACCTTTACTAAAAAAACCTAACTTGGACCCTTCCAACCCCATAAATTTTCACCCCATAAATTTTCGCCCCATTGCCAACCTTCCTTTCATAGCCAAGCTAATGGAAAAACTGGTCAATACTAGACTCACTGACTACCTCAAATCCCACAACATTCTATATCCATCTCAATTCGGTTTCAGGAAACGCAGAAATACAGAATCTCTCCTACTCTCATTAACGGACAACATCCTGTTGGGCCTCGACAAAGATCAATCATGCTTGCTAGCTCTGCTAGACATCTCGGCAGCATTCGACACGGTTAACCACACAATCCTCATCAACCGTCTGATGGAAATAGGCATCTCAGGTTCTGCACTCCTCTGGCTAAAATCCTTTCTAAGCGACAGATATTATAAAGTAAAAATAATCAACAAAAAGTCTCACCCTGTAGCGGCCAAGCAAGGAGTTCCCCAGGGTTCCTCGCTCTCGCCGACCCTATTCAACATATATCTTCTCCCCCTATGCCAACTTCTCAATAACCTCAACCTCACCTACTTCATTTATGCGGACGACGTGCAGATCCTTATCCCCATCAAGGATCCCGTCCCCGACACTCTTAACTATTGGAATAGCTGCCTTCATGCCATCAACCTCCTTCTCACAAGCCTCTGCCTTGTTCTCAATACGTCCAAGACCGAACTGCTAATCATTTCCCCCAATGATAATAACCCTCTAGCCATCACTACAAATACACCATTAGTAAAACAAGTGAGAGACCTTGGGGCCATCCTAGTCTCCGGAATGAACTTTAAAAAATTCATTAACAACACCACTAAAGAAGGTTTTTTACAAAATACAGGTCCTAAAACAGCTAAGACCTCTCCTACACTTCCACGACTACCGTTCGGTCCTTCAAGCCATACTATTCTCAAAGATTGATTATTGTAATGCGTTGCTGCTTGGTCTCCCGGCCTCTTCTACCAAACCTCTGCAAATGCTGCAAAACGCTGCAGCCAGGATCCTCACAAACGCTCGCCGTATGGACCACATCACACCGATTCTAAAAATACTTCACTGGCTACCCATTCGCTACAGAATTCTCTTCAAGACACTGACCATCATTCACAAAACCATATTTCAGCAATCATCTCTACAACTCACCATACCCCCTCAAACCACACTCCTCAGCAAGACCTACCAGATCTGCCTACAGAGACTCCCTCCAGGTACCCCCAAAAAAATCCACTATACACAATGCCATTGATAAACGAACGCTATCAACTGCCGGGCCGCATCACTGGAATTCTTTCCCACCAGATCTCCGCCAGGAACATTGTCACATCACATTCAGAAAAAAATTAAAAACTTGGCTGTTCGCCCAAGCATATCCCTGAAGAAGCCTCATAGTCACCCACACGGTCCTACACCCCACGGTTGCGTCCTCTTTCTGCCGCACAAAGGAACTGTTTTTCTGCTAACTGCGCTTTCATATAACTTGCCTAATTGACTACACTGTGTAAATTGTGTAAATTGTATATAATTGTGTAAATTGTATATAATTCCTACCATGTAAGCAATTACTCTATGCTTACATGCTCTGCTCTCCAGTTAGAAATTGTTAACCTATCTTTTTTCTAACAGCCCAGTTCCACACTCCCTGTGTAATGTAACTTTCGCTTTCAATGTTTAATCTGGTTTACTCCCCTAGTTTATTGTAAACCGGTACGATAAGACCTGGTCTTGAGCATCGGTATATTAAAAGAATTTAAATAAATAAATTCCATTAGTGTCCAAATTCATGAAAGGCTTATGGCCTACTAAGCAACCAGTTGTAAAACCTCCCATTCTGTGGGATCTAAATGTGATCCTGGCACAGCTGTTGAAGCACCCTTGAATCATGGGAGATGGCCTCACTCAAGTTTCTAACATGGAAAGTTATATTCCTAGTTTACTTCTGGGAGAGTTCTGCATGCACAATTTTAAAATTCTGCATACTTTATATTGGTCAAAATAATACAATATACTAGGGATGTGAATCGTGTTCCATATCGTCTTAACGATATAAATCGTGTGGCAGGGCAAGAAAATCGTGTTAGGCACAATTTTTTAGTTAAAAAATCGTTAAAAATCGTTTTTTTCCGATTAGTGCGCACTAACTGGGAGTTAGTGCGCACTAACTGAAAATGATACAATTTGACACTTTTCAGGTCAGTTAAGGTCAGTTTAGGAATGAATATGTATTCCTATTGGCTGCCCTCTTATTTATTCATGTTACCAAGGTTCCCACTGGGGGATGGGAAATGGAAACAGTTGGTAGCTTGACAAAACAAGTAATGTGATCAGTCAATGTGACTAGAACTTGTGCCCTAACCCTGATACCAGGGGTATTGTGATCTTCCTGCACACAGTGCCCTATCCCTATTAATACCAGCAGTGTTGTGATCTTCCTGCACACAGTGCCCTAACCCTGGCACCAGGGGTGTTGTGATCTTCCTGCACACAGTGCCCTATCCCTATTAATACCAGGAGTGTTGTGATCTTCTTGCACACAGTGCCCTAACCCTGGCACCAGGGGTGTTGTGATCTTCATGTACACAGTGCCCTATCCCTATTAATACCAGGAGTGTTGTGATCTTCCTGCACGCAGTGCCCTATCCCTAATACCAGGGGTGTTGTGATCTTCCTGCACGCAGTGCCCTATCCCTAATACCAGGGGTGTTGTGATCTTCCTGCACGCAGTGCCCTATTCCTGATACCGGGGGTGTTGTGATCTTCTTGCACACATCCCGGTATCAGGGATAGGGCACTGCATGCAGGAAGATCACAACACCCCTGGTATTAGGGATAGGGCACTGCGTGCAGGAAGATCACAACACTCCTGGTATTAATAGGGATAGGGCACTGCATGCAGGAAGATCACAACACCCCTGGTATCAGGGATAGGGTACTGGGTGCAGGAAGATCACAATACCCTGGAGGAGTGAGGGTCAGGCAGCTCCCCCCCTGTCTGTGAAGCCAGCCTCTCACTAGTAATGCAGGGAGGGAGCTGTCTCAGACTGGTATCAGGGATAGGGCACTGAGTGCAGGAAGATCACAACACCCCTGGTATCAGGAATAGGGCACAGGTTCTAGTCATATTGACTGATCACATTACTTTTTTTGTCAACTACCAACAGTTTCCATTTCCCATCCCCCCAACCATCACCTCAGTTGGAACCTTGGTAACATCAATAGATAAGAGGGCAGCCAGCCAATAGGAATACATATTCATTCCTAACTGACCTTTACTGACCTGGAAAGTGTCAATAATTTGTATCATTTTCTGTTAGTGTTCCTGAGTTTCCATTTCCATTTCCCATCCCCCCAACCATCACCTCAGTGGGAACCCTGTTAACATCAATAGATAAGAGGGCAGCCAGCCAATAGGAACACATATTCATTCCTAACTGACCTTTACTGACCTGGAAAGTGTCAATTTGTGTCATTTTCAGTTAGTGCGCACTAACTCCCGTTAGTGCGCACTAACACAATTTAACGATTTTTAACGATAAATCGTTAGAATTTCTATTGTATTGTGTTCTATAACGATTTAAGACTATATTAAAATTATCAGACGATAATTTTAATCGTTAAAAAACGATTCACATCCCTACAATATACATACATCAGTCTTTGAGCAATTAACTTTTCTGAATTACATTTTCAGTTATTACTCAAGCAGAGGTTTAAATATTTTGAGCAGAATTCCTCTAGAAGTGCACTGTAGGGAGTGTCCCTTCCACCCTCACTCCCTACTAATCTATCCGGAACCCTTTCACAATCTAACTCTTCTCCCCTCCCCTTCCACTGTCTCAATCCACCAGTCCCAGAGTTTTACTGTGCTCTCATACAGCCCTTCACACATTCACCCTCTCTCACACACACACATATACACCCTCACAAGCTCCCTCTCTCTTGCACATATACACCCCTTCATACAGGCTCCCTCTGTCCTCTCAGACACACCATCGGATAGGCTCCCTCTATCGCGCATGCACTCCCCCTCAAACAGGCTGTTTGTCGCACACTCACGCATCCCTGCACATAACGCTCTCTCTCTCTCAAGCACGCACCCTCAAAATCTTTAAGTACTCACCCTTACAAAATCTTTCTCATTCTTAAGCAAGCATCCTCACAAAATTTCTCTCTCAAGCACGAACCTTCACAAATTCTCTCTCTAAGCACGCACCCTCTTTCAGGCACACAGACTCCAAAACACACACACTCAGGCTGCATCAGTTGTAGGCAGGTCTCCTGGGCCTTTCGTGTTCACTGCTTCTCGGCCACAAGTAGGATGGGCTCCACTCAACCCATCGGGCATCAGTTGTGAGCAGGATGGGCTTCACTCGTGGCCCATCGGGCCTCTCCAAATTCTGTGCAAAAAAGGGGAATTCTGCACTATGCAGTTGTGCAGAATTCCCCCAGGAGTACTTGTTGCAGTAATCTCAGCCAGATGAATCAATGAGTATCAGGTTTTAGTTCATTCTCCTTCTTACATGCAATTTTCAGAATAGGGTGGTGCTTCGCACCCACGTGAAGTTTCTATCAAAGATTGCGTAAGCTCTGTATATTAAGCCATCATGCCACCTACATTCTTCCCAAAATCTCCCTCACATGAAGGTGAGAAAGCCCTTCATATCTTAGACTGTAAATGGGCCTTGGCTTACTACAAGAGAAGAATTCAGCTTCATCGTCCATCTTCAACTATTTGTCTCTTATGATCCGAACAGACTGGGCATAGCAGTAGCCAAACATACATTGTCCAGCTATACTCTAGCAGGCCTACAAATTACAGATCCCATCAAGGCTCATCATGTTAGAGCCATGGCTGCATGCATGTTCATCTGCTAGCCATAATTCTTGAAGATTTCTGCAAAGCTTCAACGTGGTCATCAATACACATCTTTGTCTCATTACTGTCTAGGCAATCTGAGTGACTAAATTTAAACAAGCAGGTTTGCGTTTTGGGAGGGGAAGGGCCCTCCCTCCTCCTGAGGGGCTCAAAACGCCGTCGCCTATGCAAGCGCACGGCTGCCGCGCTTGGGTCATATTTACAGCCTCCCGAGGTCCCCGGGGCTGCTGGCTCCTCCGATGCAGGAGCAGCGGCCATTTTGGCCCTGGATTTGCGCGCGCCGCCATTTTCGGAGGGGAATGGGGAGCTCCCACCGCAGCTGTCCTTGGTTCATCCCGGTCCCCCCGATGCACAGGGGTTATCCGGCGGGGGGGGGGGGGGGGGGGGGGCAGATCAGCCAGGTTCTTTACCCTAGGGGCCTGGGGGAGACCCGGTCCCCATTTACAGAGCTTTACAGGGTCTGATCCCTCCGGCAGGGGCAGCACCGGGTCCCATAGGGCACGATCTGTTTCCTCCGGACCCAGATCAGCCATCTGTGGCAGAAGAGGATGATCCCAAGATTCTATGGTTATTCCGGAAGAAGAAGTTAGCTTTTTTTTGCTTCCGCAAGTCCTGGAGGAGCTGGGTTTAAAACCTCTGTAGGAAGCTCCAGAAGTGGATGGGGCGGATCCCATTCTGGACAGTTTTAGGGCTCCTCCCGCGTTTCCGTATCATAGGTCAGTGCGGCAGTTGATTGAGCATGAGTGGGACTCCGGTTTGAGGGTAGGTAGGGCTATGGCAAACTCTATCTGTTGCTTGAACAGACCTTGGAGCTGTTTGCGCTTCCGCAGGTAGATGCCGCGGTTTCCGTGGTCACCAAAAAGACTACGATTCCGGTGGAGGGGGCCACGGTTCTCAAGGATGTACAGGATCGGAAATTAGAGCTTCGCCTTACAAGGGTTTTTGAGAGTGCTGCCTTGGGGCTCTGAGCAGCTGTGTGCTCTGGTTTTATGCAGAGGGCATGTTTAAGGTGGGTGCAGGATTTTCAGGTTGCACCTCCTGGTCCCGACACGTCAGAGGAAGATCGCGTGGAGACATCGATCGCGTATGTAGCAGATGCGCTATATGACTTGGTGCATTCGCTGTCCCGGATTATGAGTTCAGCGGTAGTGGCCAGATGTCTACTTTGGCTCCGTCACTGGTTGGCGGATGTTTCTTCCAAGGCCCCTTTCAAGGGTCATCTCTTGTTTGGGGAGCAACTGCAACAGCTCATTAAGCAACTTAGTGAGACAAAGGTTCACAAGCTGCCAGAGGATAAGCCAAGGAATCGCCAGGCTTTTCAGTTCAGGTCTCGCTTCAAGGACGCCAGAAGGTCTCATCCTTCCAGAGATCCTGTAGGGACGCAGTCTCAAAGGACTTTTCAGCAACCGTGGGGAACAAATTTGGGTCAGTCCTTTCGCAGCGGCCAACTACCTTTCTGAGCTCCCTCGGCGGGGAGAGAAGTGGCAGCAAAGCCCCCCCCCCCCCCGCCCTCCAATGAAGCGAGGCTGGCCTACTCCGCCGTTCCCTATATAGGGGACCGGCTGGCAGATTTTTACGGGGAGTGGGCCAGAATCATGCAGGATCAGTGGGTCCTCTCTGTGATAAGAGACTGCTATGCCTTAGAGTTTGCACAACCCGTTCGAGACCTCTTCTTAGTCTCCCCTTGCGGGTTCTCGGCAAAGCGTCAAGCGGTTCAGGAGACGGCGCAGGTTGCGTGGTTTGGGGGCAGTAGTCCCAGTACCATCTGGAGAACGGGGCAAGGGTAGCTATTCCATCTATTTCGTGGTTCCAAAAAAGGAACGTTTCGACCCATTCTGGATCTCAAATCGGTCAACAGATCCTTACTGATTCCACGGTTTCGAATGGAAACGCTACGGTCGGTCATTGCGGCGGTCCACTCTCGGGAGTTTTTGGCCTCCCTGGATCTGACGGAAGCATGCTTGCATATCCCAATCCGTCCAGAGCATCAGCGGTTTCTACGCTTCGCGGTGCTGGGTCAACATTTCCAATTCCAGGCTTTACCTTTCGGCCTAGCGACGGCTCCTCGCACGTTCACCAAGGTGATGGTGGTGGTGGCGGTGGCCCTCTGGCGCGAAGGGGTGTTGGTATACCCTTATCTCGATGATAGGTTAATTTGGGGAAAAATCGTTGGAAGGCTGCCGTTCGTCAGTTCAGAAGGTTGTTCACCTGTTGGAGTTTCTCGGTTGGGTGGTCAACCGGGCGAAGTCATTTGGAGCAGTCCCAGGCGCTAGAATATCTTGGAGCTCGCTTTGACACGAGCCAAGGCAGGGTGTTTCTCACTCAGGAGAGGATACTCAAATTAGTCACAAGTTTGACGCCTGTCGGCGTTGGAGATACCATGAGCCTGGGATTTTCTATAGGTTCTGGGGTCGATGGCTTCAACCCTGGAATTGGTACCGTGGGCCTTTGTGCATATGCAGCCACTCCAGAGGGCCCTGTTGGACCAATGGAATCCCCTGTCAGGCCTTTCATTTACCAGTTTTGCTGGATACGTCGGCACGGAATACGTCGGCACGGAACAGCCTGTCGTGGCTACAGTCTTCCAATCTACAGCGTGGAGTCAGCCTAGAGGTTCCGGAGTGGGTGCTTCTCACTACCAATGCCAGTCTCTCTGGTTGGGGTGCAATCGGCGAGCGACAGTCGGCCCAGGGCACTTGGTCGGCGGTAGAGGCCTCATGGCCAATCAATAGGTTAGAGACCAGAGTGGTGCGGCTGGCCCTTCAAACCTTTCTTCCCCTCGTTCAGGGTCATTTGGTCAGAGTTCTGTCGGACAACGCCACAACGGTTGCTTACATCAATCGTCAGGGCGGGACCAAGAGCCAGGGGGTGGCCATGGAAAGCACAGGAGTTGTTTCACTGGGCAGAATGGTACCTGGTTCACCTAGCAGCTTCTCATACTGCGGGGGTCGACAACATTCAAGCCAATTTCCTCAGTCGTCAAAGCTTAAATCCAAGCGAGTGGGAATTGGCGGAGTCCGCGATGTGGCTCATCCGGAGAAGGTGGGGCCGTCCCCAAGTCGATTTGATGGCAACTCTGCTCAATGCGAAAACTCCTAGGTTCTTCAGTCGCAGGAGAGAGTACGGGGCCGAGAGAGTCGACGCTCTAGTAGTGCCTTGGCCTCCAGAAGTATTGCTGTATGTGTTTCCGCCGTGGCCTCTGGTGGGCAAAATATTGCACAGAATAGAGAGACACCCCAGGGAAGTGATCGTAGTGGCTCTGGAATGGCCCCGTCGACCGTGGTTCGCAGATCTAGTCAATCTAGCAGTGGACGGGCCATTGCGTCTGAGTCATCTCCTGGAACTTCTTCGCAAAGGTCCCATATTTTCTAACCAGGCCGATCGCTTTTGTCTAGCGGCTTGGCTTTTGAGAGGTGTCGCTTGAGGCGGAAAGGTTATCCAAAATCTGTGATCACCACGCTTTTGCAGGCTAGGTGGCAATCTACTTCCCTCTCCAAACTCGAACATATGAAAGTGTTTGAAGCTTGGTGTTCCGACCGAGGGATACTGGCGGTTCAGGCATCGATTTCTCAAGTCTTGTCCTTTTTACAGGATGGGTTATCTAAAGGTCTTGCCTTTAATTTAAAGTGCAGGTGGTGGCTTTAGCCTGCTTACAAGGCAAGCTTGAGGGGTATTCCTTGTCGTCTCATCCAGACATCCAAAGGTTTCTTCGGGGAGTTAAGAATTTGCGTCCTCCGGTGCAGAAACTATGTCCTCCTTGGAACCTTAATCTGGTTCTGGGGGCATTGTGTGACGCTCCATTTGAACCGATTCGAAGGACGACCCTTAAGGATTTGACTCTCGAGGTGGTGTTCCTGGTGGCCATCTGTTCCGCCAGGAAAATTTCAGAATTACAAGCTTTGTCTTGTAGGGATACATTTCTTCAAGAACATAAGAACATTAGAAATTGCCATGCTGGGTCAGACCAAGGGTCCATCAAGCCCAGCATCCTGTTTCCAACAGAGGCCAAAACCAGGCCACAAGAACCTGGCAATTACCCAAACACTAAGAAGATCCCATGCTACTGATGCAATTAATAGCAGTGGCTATTCCCTAAGTAGAATTGATTAATAGCCATTAATGGACTTCTTCTCCAAGAACTTATCCAAATCTTTTTTGAACCCAGCTACACTAACTGCACTAACCACATCCTCTGGCAACAAATTCCAGAGCTTTATTGTGCGTTGAGTGAAAAAGAATTTTCTCCGATTAGTCTTAAATGTGCTACTTGCTAACTTTATGGAATGCCCCCTAGTGCTTCTATTATTCGAAAGTGAAAATAACCGAGTCACATCTACTCGTTCAAGACCTCTCATGATCTTAAAGACCTCTATCATATCCCCCCTCAGCCGTCTCTTCTCCAAGCTGAACAGCCCTAATCTCTTCAGCCTTTCCTCATAGGGAAGCTGTTCCATCCCCTTTATCATTTTGGTTGCCCTTCTCTGTACCTTCTCCATCGCAACTATATCTTTTTTGAGATGCGGCGACCAGAATTGTACACAGTATTCAAGGTGTGGTCTCACCATGGAGCGATATAGAGGCATTATGACATTTTCCGTTCTATTAACCATTCCCTTCCTAATAATTCCTAACATTCTATTTGCTTTTTTGACTGCTGCAGCACACTGAGCTGACGATTTTAAAGTATTATCCACTATGATGCCTAGATCTTTTTCCTGGGTGGTAGCTCCTAATATGGAACCTAACATCGTGTAACTACAGCAACGGTTATTTTTCCCTATATGCAACACCTTGCACTTGTCCACATTAAATTTCATCTGCCATTTGGATCCCCAATCTTCAAGTCTTGCAAGGTCCTCCTGCAATGTATCACAGTCCGCTTGTGATTTAACTACTCTGAATAATTTTGTATCATCTGCAAATTTGATAACCTCACTCGTCGTATTCCTTTCAAGATCATTTATATATATATTGAAAAGCACTGGTCCAAGTACAGATCCCTGAGGCACTCCACTGTTTACCCTTTTCCACTGAGAAAATTGACCATTTAATCCTACTCTCTGTTTCCTGTCTTTTAACCAGCTTGTAATCCACGAAAGGACATCGCCTCCTATCCCATGACTTTTTAGTTTTCGTAGAAGCCTCTCATGAGGGACTTTGTCAAACGCCTTCTGAAAATCCAAATACACTACATCTACCTATCTGATTCAGGTATTACGTTGTGAACGGTTCCCTCTTTTGTCCCAAAGGTGGTCTCAACCTTTCATGTTAATCAGTCTATCGAGCTTCCAGCATTTGCAGACTTGTATTCTTCTACGCAGCATGCTAGGGAGTTTAAACTGTTGGATGTCCATAAAACATGCTTCGCTATCTCAAGGTTACTAATGAGTTTAGGAAGTCGGATCACCTTTTTGTGTTATAGAGCGGTCCAAAGAAGGGTACCAAGGCCTCCAAAGAAACTATTGCCAGGTGACTTAAGGAGACTATTGGGTCAGCGTATATACTCAAGGGCTGTCAGGTTCCTGCCGCTTTGCGAGCTCATTCAACGCGGGCGCAGGCCGCTTCATGGGCGGAGGTTCTGTTGGTGTCTCCGCAGGAGATTTGCAGAGCAGTGACTTGGAAGTCGCTGCATACCTTTGCAAGGCATTACCGTTTGGGGTTGGGATTTTTAGATTCCAGATCTTGTGGTGAAGGTGTCTTGCGAGCGGTACTCTTCAGGTCCCACCCTCTCTAGGAAGCTTTGGTACATCCAGGAGTCTGGACTGATCCGGGTACGTACAGGGAAAAGAAAATTGGTTCTTACCTGATAATTTTCTTTCCTGTAGTACCAACGGATTAGTAAGGGTCCGAAAACGCGCGTCCAACCCGCAAATGCATGTTGATGGCCCTATTAGGTATTCCCGCGCAATTCAGAAAACAAAATGTGCAGCCAAAGGTAGGCACTAATTTCTTCGGGCACCAGGAAAGTGCACAGAAAAGCAGTAAAAACTGCTTTTCTGTGCACCCTCCGACTTAATATCATGGCGATATTAAGTCGGAGGTCCCGAAGGGTAAAAAAAAGTAAAATAAATAAAAGTTTGAATTCGACCCGTGGCTGTCGGGTCGAAAACCGCTCGCTCAATTTTGCCGGCGTCTGGTTTCCAAGTCCGTGGCTGTCAGCGGGCTCAAGAACCCATGCCGGCAAAATTGAGCATTGGCTGTCAAACCCGCTGACAGCCACCGCTCTGGGCCAAAAGGAGGCGCTAGGGACGCGCTAGTGTCCCTAGCGCCTCCTTTTGCCTGTTTCTACCGCCGGGCCTCATTTAAATACTGAATCGCGTGCACAGGCATGTGGCCTGTGCGTGCGCTGGGAGAGCGGGCGTTTGCCCGCTCTCCCGCGGACTTTATTGAACCGGCCAGATAGTGTGTTTTTAGCTTGGGTACAGATCAATACTGAGCTACTGCAGGTGGCACCAGGATTTTCAAGCAGTGTCAGTGAAGCTTTTCTCTGTCTCCATCTGCTGGCAGGGATGAATAAACCCAGGAGTCTGGACTGATCCGTTGGTACTACAGGAACGAAAATTATCAGGTAAGAACCAATTTTCTTTTATGGCTAATGCATCCTACTATCTATGTAAAACACCATTTATGGTAAGCAAACTTTTTTCTTTTTTTTTTTTTTTGCCTTACTTAAATCAGTTGATGAATCTGTGTTTATCCTTAATTTTCCTTCCATTAAAGAACTGATGGATTTTATAAAGCAACTGTCCCTAGAAGCAAGGAATTCCTCAAGCCAAAAGAAGTTTGAGGTACTTGCTAACATAGAAATATGCTCAGTCGGTGCTGGTGCCAACATCACAACATGCACAAAGACCCTCCAGTCTCAAAATGGGGTGGGGCAGTCTTGCATATCTAACCTTTCCTCCTGAAAGTGAGGGTACAGTCACTGGTTTTTATCTGTTCATTCTGTGATAAGTTACCTAATGCAGGGAAGGGGGGAGGGTGAGGAACAGAAACATGAGCTGAGGATCTCATTAGCTCGGAGGGGAACTGGCATGCTCTCAGCTTAGGAGGGTTCCAACTATGTCGCTGGAGCATCACAAGTGCAAATTTCAAAACTTGTGGTTGGGGAAAAAAGTCAACTGTAGGAACCCCAATACATAAGTAGTCTGACATCATAGCAATGAAAGGAGTTTCCAGGTCAGCTTTCCTTTCATTGGTGCAATGGCATCTTTCCCTTCTCTGAAAAAAAATTGTTGGTTTTTTTTGGTTACTGTAGAAGTACCGTGGTTCTGGAGTGAGATCTGTTAAAGGTAAGAGGTTTTTTATTTTTCTTTAAAGCATGAACCTTCCATTTGCTGCTTCTGCTTGCTTACTTCAAGCTTTTATTTGCTACAAAATTCTGCTGATACTAACCAAAAGAGTTCCAGCCTTCAGAGCCTATATCTCGTACATAGTGCTCATGGAGAATGTCCTGGCATGTGTGAATGCATCCAAAAGGGCAATGTAGGGTGTGCAAGGGGAGTCATTCCCTAAAATGACTGTACAGTATTCCATCTTCTCAAATGTAGAAAAGGCCTTTCTCTGCTCATCAGGCTTTTGTGGTGTAGCAGCATGAGCAATTGACTTTTTGGTAATTCAGGTTGTGTTCTTGAGATCCATGTTCCTGTTCATACCCCGGATCAGTCCGGACAAGTGGGTTTATGCATCCCTACCAGCAGATGGAGGCAGAGAACCAAAACTTTGAGGCACTGTTACATAACCAAGAGTGCCACCTGCAGTCCCTCAGTATTTCTGTCTCCAGCAGATGGTAGAGGTGCAAACCTGCAGTCTGACTAAAAAAAAAAAAAATGTTTAGAGACTAGACATTTTGGATTCAAAGGCTCCCTGTGGTGTTAGGCTCCTTCATGGACCATCCCTCAGGTGGAGCCGGGCAACCAAGGGGTTTGGAATCTCTGGCTGGTTTAGCCCCTTACTGTCCGGAGGTTTTGATAGTCAGGGGCTGGCTCCCTCGTGATCTCTGAAGTCTCCGCCTGTGAGCTGCCATTCCCTCAAGGGAAGTACTTGTTATTGTTTCTCTTTGGATTAAAATTTGTTTAAAAAAAAAAGTTTGATCTCACGAAGCAGGAACTGCTGTCGGGACTCGACGTTCGGGGCACCTTTGACTGCGGGAGTGGTCGGAGAGGTATGGGAGAGTGAGTGCCTTCAGGTTGTTCCTTCTATCCGGGGGTGCTGAAGGAGTTTTCCCAGTGTGTGGCTTGGCTCGGCCAGGGCGCAGCGGGGCTGTCATGAGGGCAGTCTAGTTTTTTCCTGCGCACCACTTCAGTCGAGGTGGACCGGCAGCGGGATGCTTGCTTATTTATTTTAAAATGTTTGTATACCACCTTTACAAATAAAAATTTAGTCAAAACGAAGTAATGGTTGGCCCATATTTACTGTGTTCCGCCGGGAACGAGAGGAGCTTTCCTGTGCACCGCTTCAGGAGGTGGACCGATGGTGGGACACTTGCGGCAGCAAGGGCTGTCGGCGCCGCTTGCGGGAAACGAATGGTTGGCCCTTTTTTCCTATGTTCCGCGGGGAGATTCTGGGGGTGCAAGACGAGCTTTCCCACACGCCATTCAGAGCGGCACAGCTGCGCGGCTCTTGTTGCTGAATGCGTGTGGGGCCGAGGTTTTTCTGAACATGTTGCACTCTGCCTCCTTAGTGGTGCGCGCCGGCTGATATTTTTGTTGTCCTGCAGCAATCTGTGCCACATAGGGAATGGTGGCAGAGCCTGCAGCCTCTGGTCAGCGCAGCTCAATGTGGCTTCCTTAGCACTGCTGATGCGGTGGGGAATTATTTGGACGCAGCAAGTGAAAGGAGGTCTCTAAGGCACTGGGATCTGCAACTGCAGCTCTTCTCCTTTGATAAATTTTAGCTCTTCTACTTTGTCGAATTTTGCTTGGCGGCTGTGTGGAAATGGCACCAAACCCGTGCAGGCGGTGTGCAGGGCTTATGGCCTTTGGTCAGCCCGGTTCAATTCCCACTCCCCTTGCACTGGCTGAGCTACAGCCAAGTACCTTATCTAGCACATTGGATCACCGGAAGGTCTTGAGATAGTTGGGTGCGCGGCTGTGGTCCTGGGGGGATCGGTTGCGACTGCCGGATCGACAAAGGTTTGCGGGTCCTAGGGAGGACGGTGATTCCCCCTCTACTCTCCCCTGTAATTCAGGTACCGGCGGAGGATCAGAATGGAGGAGAGGAGTCTGAAGGTAGTTTGCCTGATCTCTGTGCTGAGGATCCGGAGTATTTCCTCGGAGCTTGTACTCCTGCCGCCTTTCTGGCGAGAAAGGGAGCCGGGGGGAAGCGTCCCAGCGAGAAGGTTCCCGGTTGCTTGGCCAAGAAGCAGAAGATGGGATCTTCTAGTAGCTCAGGGGATCTTCTGAGGCGGTTGGAGCTCGGCTGCACAGGGATCGAGAAGGTTCCCGGAACTTGGGAGGACGCCAATGTTTTCCAGGAGGATTCTGAAGATCTTCCAAGAGCGGACCTGGATGTGGCCGCTGATCCTGATGTGAACGTGGATAAGCTGGATCCGGATGTGTTTCCCATGATGGAGTGGAATGACCCCAGAGTAGTCGGTCTGTTCAGAAAGGAGGAGTTCGGCCCCTCATTCCCCAGTTTCTGGAGGAGCTAGGGATGAAGGTAGCCCTGGAAGAATCAGATAGGGAATGGGTGAACCCGGGTCTGGGCAGCCTATGTTGGCCCCCTAGCAACTTCCTACTGCCTAAGAAGCTCCGTAAGCTGGTTAATTGGGAGTAGTACATCCTGGAAGAGAGCTTGAAGAGTAGTTGTGGATGAAGACACTGTATCCATTGAATGAAGAAATTCTGGATCTTCTAGGGTCCCAAAGGTGGATGCAGGCGTGTCTGCCATTACTAAGAAGACGACGATTCCAGTGACAGGGGCTGCCGCTCTGAAGGATGTTCAGGACTGTAAATTGGAGATCAGTTGAAGCAGATTTTGAAGTCTGCCTTAATCCTGAGGGCAGTGATTTGTGACTGTATGATGCAGAGGGCCTGTTTGTGCTAGGTTCAGAAGGCTCAGGAACAGGTTTCGTCTGTGGCGTTTAGCATCATATGGTCTGCGTGGCTGGAAGCTGGGGTAGCTTATGTGGCAGATGCGCTTGATAACTTGGTTCGTGCTGCGGCCAGGAGTATGGTCTCTGTGGTGGCAGCCAGTAGGCTTTAGGGTTGCGCAATTGGTCAACGGACACGTGGTCCCAGTCCCAGTTATGTAATCTCCCCTTTGAGGGCCAGATCCTCTTTGGGGAGAATTTAGATTGGTTGATGAAGACTTTGGGAGCATCCGAAGGAAATAAGCTGCCATAAGAGGAGTGGCAAGAAGGGTTTCCCTCCCTGGTCTTGCTTTTGGGACGCAAGGCGGTTTCGTTCTGGCAAGAGTTCCTCCCGCGTTGGGACAGAGGCGGAGTCTTGGCAGGCAGCAGTCCTTTCGAGGGATCCTCAGATTTGCCAGAAATGGTGCCGGTCATCCTAATGATGCCAGGGGCACCCCTTCCTCCCTGGAACTGGTAGGGGGCAGGTTGTCCCATTTTTATGGGAAATGGGCTAAGATTACCACAGAGCAATGGGGTTCTGGAGGTGGTAAGAGAACTGTTTTTGCATTAGAATTTTCGCGCCCTGTCAGGGAGACCTTTCTAGAGTCCCACTGCGTGTTTCAAAGCAAACAAGAAACAGTTAAAGGGACTCTGCAGAGGTTACTAATGATGGATGCCATAGTTCCGGTCCCTCTGACCAAGTAGGGTCAGGGGAGGTACTCCACTTATTTCGTGGTTCTCAAGGAATAGGGCTCCTTTCGGCCCAGTCTGGATCTACTAAAGGTGAATGTAACCTTACAGGTTCTGCGTTTTCGGATGGAGACGTGCAAAAGAGTTTTTGGCATCATTGGACCTGAAAGAGGCCTACCTCCATATTCCCTTTCAAAGGGACCTCCTGTTGAGCCTCCAGAGCCATCGTCTGCCTCGCTGACAATTGATGTAAGCCACCGTTGTCATATTGTCCGAGAAGAAGCTACTTGGAAGTCTCTGCATACCTTTGCCAGACATTACCAGTTGGATGTCCAGGTTTCAGACACCAACAACTTCGGTGCAGGGGTTCTTCGAGCAGGACTTTCGCATTCCCACCCCGATTAGGGAAACTTTGGTACATCCCAGGAATCTGGACTGATCTGGGTACATACAGGGAAAGGAAAATTGGATCTTACCTGCTAATTTTCATTCCTGTGGTACCACAGATTAGTCCAGAGTTCTGCCCGGTAGAGGAATGACCTTTTGGAGAGTCTGCTCAAACGGTCTTTTTGTCTTTGTTGGCTGAAGAATGGTACAGGTTTCTGATCACTACTTCAAGTTTCTTTAAGGTCTATTTTGTAAGTTGTCTTTCTCTTGCTCGTTCAGGTGTTATTGTTCCTTAAATTGGTGGCAGGGGTTTTCTGTGATAGCTTGGGTACATAGCACCTGCATTTCTTCAGTATTTCTACATCTGGTTATGTGGCTGTGAAAATTTTCTGTCTCCATCTGCTGGATGGGAGGCAAAACCCAGCTGTCTGGACTGATCTGTGGTACTACAGGAACAAAAATTAGCAGGTAAGAACCAATTTTCCTTTGGGCTTGCAGCTCAGCCGTCGAAACCAGGGCTGGGGTTTGACACCATGAGCCTTCATTTGCAACTACCCAGAGATTTTTCCTTATTTTCTCTCTTCTCCTGACTAACTTTAGTTCAGTTATTGCCGTGACAATCCTTGGCCGGGGAAAAGGGGTGATGAGACTATGCACCGGGACTGTTCAGCAATTTACTACCTCTGCCTCCCCCTGCCCCCCCCCCCCCCCCCCCCCCCCCCCCCACACACACCAAGGGCTATAAGTGCTGCCTCTGCAGCATGCCAAGACAAGACTTGACCCCCAGGACCCTGTGCCTAGTAGCACTTGGCATGATCATTGTGCTGGCCCCACTGTTTTATACAGGTCTTAGTTATAAAAGCGACATGCCTTTATTGTATTACAAAATACTACTACTATAAGAAATATTCTGGGATAAGAAAAAGGAATGAGATTCAGAAGTAATTCAGAAGAGAAGTTACTGTTTTTGTGCAATGTGAGTACGGTGCTGGACAGAGAATAAACAGATTGCCTAATGCAGGGAATTGGTTTCTAATCCCTCTGCTTTTTATTTCTCTAGTGCTGAAATTGAAGTCTCCTTTTCTGAAGATTGAAGACACCAGTAGGTGAGGCAGGACCCTAATGATTGCCTGTTTGCTAGCAAATTCTCATCCCCCTTCCTCAGTTTCATATTGAACTACCTTATTGTGCATTTCTCTCACAGGCTGTTCAGGCCTCTCAATCATCGGTTCCAGTGTTTCCCTGAGCTGAATTATCTGGCACCCCAAGGGGTTAACCCATATTATCAGGCATCCAACCCTCACCAGCGGGAAAAGGCAGGGTGAGTACCTCAAGGAGCTGTGGGAGTTCATTTTTGTAATTTTTTTTTTTTTTGGGGGGGGGTGCCTTTCCACCTGATGTTCCAGCCTAGTAGGAACCTGCCCCCAGCACCACTGACATTTGACAGCAGGCACCATAGACCTCATTGGTTACTAGGATTCTTCTTTCCTTGCCCTTCTTCCTGCCCTCATCCCACCACTCCACGGAAAAAACATCTTTCCCCCTGGATTGCAGGGATTGTCATCCTGTTGAGTTGAGAACACATGATTCCTCAATCTGTCCTGTAGTGGTCATTTTTGGGTTTCCTCCCCACCTGGAGGGACCTGGATTGTAAACCCTGCATCCTGTAAACTTCCTATAGTTGTTGAGCAGTGCCTGGAAGCAATAGATTTTTCTGTTTCTCCTCATCTTTTCCCTTTGGCTGTTTCAGTGCTTATAGTAACATAATAATGACGACAGAAAAAGACCAAAATGGTCCATCTAGTCTGCCCAGCAAGCTTCCCAAGGTAGTAACTGCTGCTCCGTGCCGGTTTAGCTTTTTTATCTATTCCCATCCTCTAGCCTTTTAGGGATCCACAGTGTTTATCCCATGCCCCTTTGAAATCCTTCACAGTTTTAGTCTTCACCACTTCCTCCGAAAGGGCATTCCAGGCATCCACCACCCTCTCAGTAAAGAAATATTTCCTGACATTGGTTCTAAGTCTTCCTCCCTGGAGTTTCAAATCATGACCCCTAGTTCTACTAAATTGTTTCCAATGGAAATAGTTTGACAACCATGGATCATTAAAACCTTTCAAGAATCTGAAGGTCTATATCATATCACCCCTGCTCCTCCTTTCCTCCAGGGTATACATATTCAGATTCCTCAACCTCTCCTCATAAATCATTCGATGGAGACCACCCACCATTTTGGTCGCCCTTCTCTGAACCGCCTCCATCCTGCTTCTGTCTACTTCGAGATACGGTCTCCAGAACTGAACACAGTACTCCAGGTGAGGCCTCACCAAGGACCTGTACAAGGGGATAATCACTTCCTTTTTCTTACTAGATATTCCTCTCTCTATGCAACCCAGCATTCTTCTGGCTTTGACTATCACGGTGTCACGCTGCTTCGTTGACTTCAGGTCGTTAAACACTATCACCCCAAGGTCTCTCTCCTGCTCCGTGCACATCAGCCACATCAGTGCACTCCCCAACGCATATAGTTCTTTTGGGTTACCACGCCCCATATGCATTACTCTGCATTTCTTGGCATTGAATCCTAGCTACCATATGCTTGACCACTCTTCCAACTTCCTTAAATCCCGTCTCATTTTCTGTACTCCTTCTGGCGTGTCCACTCTGTTGTAGATCTTAGTATCATCCGCAAATAGACAAACTTTACCTTCTAACCCTTCCGCAATGTCGCTCACAAAGATGTTGAACAGAACCGGTGCCAACACTGATCCCTGTGACACTCCACTTAACACCAGTCTCTCTTCAGAGTAGGTTCCATTTACCATCATCCGTTGTCTTCTGTCTGTCTACCAGTTTGTAATCCACGCCAACACTTTGGAGCTGACTCCCAAGCTTCTCATTTATGTTGACGCGTCTTCTGTGTGGGACCGTATCAAAAGCTTTACTAAAATCCAAGTAAATTACATCGAGCACTCTTCCCTGATCCAGTCCTCTAGTCATCCCATCAAAGAATCAATTAGATTCGTCTGACAGGACCTTCCTCTGGTGAATCCATGCTGCTTCTTATCGAGCAACCCACCGGATTGTAGATAGTTCACTATTCTTTCTTTCAACAGAGTCTCCATTAATTTTCCCACCACCGAGGTGATGCTAACCGGCCTGTAGTTTCCAGCCTCTTCTCTACTCCCACTCTTGTGAAGTGGGACCACCACCGCTCTTCTCCAGTCACTAGGCACTTCACCCTTTTCCAAAGATCTATTGAACAGGTTACACAGTGGACCCACCAGCACATCTTGAGTTCCCTCAGTATTCTGGGGTGAACCTCGTCAAGCCCCATGGCTTTGTCCACTTTCAGTTTTCTTAGCTCTTCCCATACATTCTCTTCCATAAATGGAGTTTCATCTACTCCACCCCCTTCTACAGTCTTGATAACAAGTGACTGTCCTTCTCCAGGGTCTTCTTTTGTGAACACTGAACTGAAGTATTTGTTTAATATTTCCGCTAATTCATCATCTCTCTCCACCCACTGATCCTTATCCCCTTTCAATTTCACTATACCACTATGTACCTTTCTCTGATATATCTGAAAAATGTTTTGTCACCTCGCTTTATCTCCTTGGCAATCCTTTCCTCTGCCTGACTTTTTGCTTTCTTGATTACTTTTTTCATCTCCCTTAGTTTCACCAGATAATCCTCCCTGTGTTCCACTTTTTGGGATTCTTTATATTTCTTAAAAGCTGCTATTTTTGCTTTTATTACATCAGCCACCTCCTTTGTGAACCAGATTGGATTCTTATTTCTCTTACTTGTGTTTACTTTTCTAACATACAAATTTGTTGCTGTTGTAATTGCTCCTTTTAGTTTGGCCCACTGTTGTTCCACCTCTCCCATTTTCTCCCAGTCTTCAAGTTCTGCCTCCAGATATTTCCCCATTTCAACAAAGTCTGTTTTTTTGAACTTCAAAACTCAGGTCTCTGTGACAGTTCTCCGGATCCTGTTTGCAATATCAAACCATACTGTTTGATGATCACTGGTGCTGAGGTGGGCACCCACCCGGACATTAGAGATATCCCCGTTAGTGAGCACAACCCACGAGTATCACACCCTCCCTCGTAGGTTCCTGTACCATTTGTTTGAACAGAGCCCCTTGCAGAGCATTCACTCTCTCTACTTCTGGTCGATTCTGCAAAAGGGATTCTCCAGTTCACGTCTGGCAGATTAAAATCATCAACAATCAACACTTCCCCCTTCTTTCCCACCTTTGTAATGTCTTTGATAATGTCTTTTGATTCTGTGGAGATTTATTTATTTAGTTTACATTTCTAACATGTTCAATATTAAGAAAAATCCCTGAGTGAGGAACAGCATTCATCATACATATCAATTAAGAAACATAAAACAGCAGGGGAAGTGACGTCACCAACCTGGAAGCCTAAGAACGGAGCTCCCTCTCCACCACCGCTAATTGAGCGAAAATTAGCTTTGTCACAAGATCGCTTGCACTACCGCTCGGCTAGCGCGCCCTGCACATCAAAACAGATGACGTCCAAAAAGAAAAATATAGACTTGAGCCAGTTTTCTTACGGCACGGCAGCTATGGAGGCAAACAGCAGGAGTGGAGACAAAATGGCCGACCATCCCACAGAGGAACAAAACGCAGCAGCAACAGATAAAAACCAAGGAAATCCCAAATAGAACACACATGACGCTATTTCCAAAGAAACATAAAACAAGTGGAAAAGCTCTCTCTAAAAAGCTGTATTTCTCATCTTTCAAGTAGTCTTTAGTTCCTCAACTCTAAAGGCAGACCATTCCACAAGTTAGGACTGATGCATGTAAATGGCATCTCCCGAGAGAACATCAATTGTACCTCCTTTAGAGAAGGAATAGCCCAATGGGCACCTTCCCCCCCCCCCCCCCCCCCATGAGAACTTCAGAGATGTTGGAAAGATCTGTCCCATCTCCAGTCTCCTGCTTGCCAAGACTCCGCCTCTGTCCTAAATGGCATTCCCTGTACGTACCCGGATCAGACCAGACTGCTGGGTTTTGACTCCCTTTCAGCAGATGGAGACAGAGAAAAACTTTGAGAGCACCCCCTTTTAAGCTGGTGTGCTACCTGCATCGCTTCAGTATTTCTCTGTCTCCAGCAGATGGAGGTGGTGCAAAACCTGCGGTTCTGAACCAGTTTGGGTTTTCAAAAAAGAAGAGTGAACAGTCTCAGAGTAGTTTTATTATTTTGGCCAGAAGGACAGAAGAAGCATCTTTTTTTTCTTTCCTCCCTGGTTTGACCATCTCCCCTGGTAGCAGGTACAGCGGGAGCCATGCTTGGAAGCCCTCAGTGCTCCCAATTGTTGGTGAGGTGCCTGGAGTGATACCGGTGGTCCGGTTCCCCCTCCCCCCCCCCCCCCCCCCCCCCATTTCTCTGCCGGGATCAAGATCAGCCTGCACTTCTAAACAGTATTGTGCCTTAAAAAAAAAAAGTCACAAGGCAGTGAGCATGGCAGGGCTGATCTCCATTTTTCTTCAGCAGGGGACCCCCTCAGCAGGCTCGGGGGGGGGGGGAAGGGGGTTTCGGGTGGGCGCCAGTCTGATCGCTCCCTTGTGGCAGCCATGCTGCATGAGGCTCATTGTTCGGCCTGCTCTCTTGCGCAGGGCTTTGCTCTCGTTGCCTCCCTAGCAGGCAGGGACCTCAGGCAGGACCCGCGGTTCGGGTAAGAGTCCCGCTTCGCAGCAGGGTGATGGTGATCCATTCCCTGTAAGCATGGGAACGGCAGCCATCTTAAAAACATTTTCTGCCGCTCAGGAAAAGGCGGCTGGGGGAGGGGATCTCCCGCCGACTCTATCACTTGCTGCAGGGAGTCTGGGGGACCCTAGGGACGATTACTCTGATTTTTCTGAGGATGAACCTGTTCCCCTAAAGGGAGAATTAGCAGACCAACCTGCTTATACTCCTGGTCTTTGTGCTCTTGATGCACAAAGTCTATTTGGCTAGCTGGTCTCAGCAGGGGGGCTTTCTTACACAAGCTCCTTATTCTGGTCCTTCCAAAAAGATCCCCAGGCAACCAGAGCTGTCTGGCTCGGTCCAAGTCCGGGAGATCTGGGGCCCTGCATTCCTTAACAGCCCTGCTGAATCTCCCTTAGGGGTTGTGGAGCTCGTGAATCCATTACCTCAGGATGCTGGTCCAAGCTCCTCCTTTCGCGGTGGCACCGATCAGGATAAGGACCCGGAGAAGCCTTTGCCCCTGGATGGGATTGATCCGAGAGTCGTCCTCTTATTTCAGAGGGAGGAATTGGAGCCCCTCATTCCCTATGTTCTGGAGGCTCTGGGGCTTGCCCTTCCTCAGGCTGATCCAGGCCAAGACCCAGTTGATCCCATTCTGGCCGGCTTACGGGGCCCAACCAAGACTTTTCTCCTGCATCAGATGCTTCAACAGCTGTTGGTCCAGGAATGGATACCCTGGAATCGGGCTTGAGAGTGGGCTGGGCAATGGTCAAACTGTACCCCTTGCCTGAGGAGATCTTAGACCTTCTGAAGGTTCCTAAAGTGGATGCTTCAGTCTCAGCAGTCACAAAGAAGACCACTATACCGGTTACAGGGGCAGCGGCCCTTAAAGTACTCCAAGAAAGAGAGCTTGAGGTTCTCCTCAAACAGAGTTTTGAGGTCTCTGCCCTCAGCATTAGAGCAGCAGTTACATCCTTCAGGCGAGCCTCAGGTGGGTGCAGCAGTTGCTGAGTGCAAGAGATCTCTCACCTCAGGAGTCTGTGCAAGCGAAGCACCTGGAGGCGGCCGTGGCTTATGGGGCGGATGCCTTTATATGACTTGCTTCATACTTCCTCCAGAACAATGGTATCTGTGGCGTCCGCAAGAAGGATCCTCTGGTTGCGTAATTGGTCGGCTGATGTTTCCTCTAAGGCTCAGCTTTGAGCTCTTCCCTTCAAAGGCAAGCTTTTGTTTGGGGAAGATTTGGAGCAACTGATAGTCGTTGGGCGACAATAAGGTTCACAAGCTGCCTGAGGATAACCCTAAGGGATCCAGAGGTTTTCTTCTGACATGCTCTGGCTTTAGAGGACAAAAACACTTCTGCTAGAGCAGGGCGCCTGGTCCGGGCTAGCATCAAACATTGGGGAGGTCACAGTCCTGATCTCGGTCCTTTCAAGGGCGTCAAGCTAGCCGAGATGGCTCCGGGCAAAGTTCCATTGGAGCCATATCCTTGCAATGAGATTCAGCCGACCCATTCCTCCATCCCTGTCATCGGGGAGCGGCTGTCCCTTTTCTTATAAGGAATGAGTCAAGATTATCTCGGACCAGTGGATTCTAAACATCATAGAACATGGCTACGCTTTAGAATTTTCTCACTTTCTCATGGACTTTTTTATGATATCGTCCTGCGGTTCACTGATGAAGGAGCAGATTGTTTGTTTGGCAGACCCTCGACAGATTAGAGTCCCTAGGGGGGCTATCATCCCCATTCCCCAGGAAGAGCAGGGAGCGGGGCGTTACTCCATCTATTTTGTGGTGCCGAAGAAGGAAGGCTCCTACCGCCCAATTCTGGACCTCAAGAAGGTGAACAAGGCGCTCAGGGTGCCAAATTTTTGGATGGAGACTCTGCGCTCAGTCATTGCGGTGGTGCGCAGCAGGGAGTTCCTGGCCTCCTTGGATCTGACGAAGGAATATCTGCATATCAGGATCTGCAAGGATCATCAGATTTCTTCGCTTCATGATCCTTGGAAAGCACTTCCAGTTTTGTGCCCTCCCATTCGGTCTGACTATGGTGCCTTGTACCTTCACCAAGGTGATGGTGGTAGTGGCAGCAGCCCTCCGGAAGGATGGTGTGTTGGTTCACCCCTATCTGGATGACTGGCTTATCCGAGCGAAGTCAGAAGATCTCTGCAAGCAGGCGGTGGGACAGGTCCTGCATCGGCTGAGGTCACTCGGTTGGGTCATCAGTCAGGCCAAGAGTCGTCAACTTCTTTCACAGATCCTGGACTTCTTAGGGGCACGATTTGATACTCACATGGGCATGGTCTTCCTTATGGAGGATCACATCGACAAGCTGCAGATGCAAGTTCATTGTCTCTTGGACCTTCCGGTGCCCAGAGTCTGGGACTATTTACAGGTCCTTGGTTCCATGGTGTCCACGCTGGAGTTGGTTCCATGGGCCTTTGCTCATATGAGGTCCTTACAGGCAGAGTTATTGTCCCATAGGGATCCGAAGTCTAAGGAGTTTCAAATTTCTTGGACAAGCCACCAGTCTTGGCTGGTGGCTTGTCCAGGAACATCTGAAGTGCAGGGAGGACCTTGAAATGCCTCAGTGGGTGATAGTGACCACGGATGCCAGTCTCTCAGGCTTGGGAGCAGTCTGTCAGTCCCAGTCGGCCCAGGGACAGTGGTCGACGGAGGAAGCCCAGTGGTCCATCAACCGCCTGGAGACCAGAGTGGTAACGGCTGGTGTTCGTTTTCTCTTACTCTTGTGCAACCGGGCAGTGCGAGTCCTCGCAGACAATGCAACGGCTGTAGCCTACATCAATTGCCAGGGGGGGAACCAAGAGTCGCCCTGTACCTTTCGAAGCAGAACAGCTGACAACTTGGGTGGAATAACATCTAACTCTATTAGCGGCGTCCCACATAGCGTGGACTGACAACGTGCAAGCGGATTTTCTCAGAGACTGGACCCTGGGGAGTGGGCGCTGTCATTGGAGGCGATGCCCCTTATCTCCCGCAGATGGGGCATTCCTCATCTTGATTTGATGGCAACTCTGACAAATACCAAGGCACCCCATTTCTTCAGTTGCAGACTAGAACATGGAGCAGAAAGGGTCGATGCCCTAGTACTTTCGTGGCTGCACGGGGTGCTGCTTTACGTGTTCCCTCATGGCCCCTAATTGACCACTTGCTAGAAGGATAGAGGTACACCTGGGACCGGCAATTCTCGTGGCCCCGGAGGCCCTGGTTCGCCGATCTGGTCAACCTTGCTGTGTATGGACCTCTACGGCTGAGTCATCTTCCAAACTTATTGCATGAAGGCCCTATATTTTTCGACCAGGTGGATCGCTTTTGTCTAGCGGCCTGGCTTTTGAAAGGAAACACCTAAGGAAAAAGGGCTATTCGGAAGATGTTATTACCTGCTACTAGTGCGAAAGACTTCTACCTCTCTAACTTACGTCTGGATCTGGAAGGTCTTCGAATGTGGGTGTCGTGAACATGGTACTTTTCCTCGACAGGCCTCGGTGGCGCAGATTCTGGCTTTCTTGCAAAAAGGTCTTCATGTACAGGTTGCGGCTTTAGGATGCCGGAGAGGTAAGCTTCGAGGGGCACCTCTGGCGGCACATCCAGATGGTTATCCTCCTTCCACCAGGTCTCTGTGATGCCAGTTATGTCAACCTCATCATTTACTGCTATAAACTCTAACTCTCCCATCTTTCTTCTTAGACTTCTGGCATTGACATACAGACATTTCAAAATGTGTTTTTTGTTTTGTTAACAACCTGCTTTTCAGTTGTTTGGAATAATTCGGAAATGATTAGCTTCGGTGATTTTTTACATATAGGCACATGGACTACATTTGCTTTTGTTGGAACCTCTCTGTTGGGATGCCCTAACTCTCCTGTTTCATTAGTATCTTTCAAGGATACATTTCTCCGAACCATGCACTGCTGAGTGACTGTCTGCTTTCCCCCTTGTTCTAGTTTAAAAGCTGCTCTATCTCCTTTTAAAAGTTAGTGCCAGCAGATTGGTTCCACTCTGGTTAAGGTGGAGCCCATCCTTTCAGAAAAGTCCCCCCCCCCCCCCCTTCCCCAGAAGTTTCCCCAGTTCCTTACAGAACTGAATACCTCTTCCCTGCACCATCGTTTCATCCATGCATTGAAACTCTGGAGCCACCCTGGAAGTTCTGGATTTTAGCTTTCTACCTAAAATCCTAAATTTGGCTTCCAGAAACTCTCTCCCACATTTTCCTATGTCGTTGGTGCCCTCATGTACCACGACAGCCAGCTCCTCCCCAGCATGGTCTATATTCCTATCTAGGTGACGAGTGAGGTCTGCTACCTTTGCACCAGGCAGGCAAGTTACCAGGTGGTCCTCACATCCACCAGCTACCCTGCTATCTACATCTCTAATAATTGAATCACCAACTATGATGGCTGGCCTAACCCTTCTCTCCTGGGCAGTATTCCTGGGAGATTTGTCCTCAGTGCGAAAGGACAATACATCACCTGGAGAGCAGGTCCTTGCTACAGGATCACTTCCTGCTACACCAGGATGATGTTCTCCAACTGGGGAGATCTTTCTGATCCAAGGCAGCACTGGGGCTGCCAGACTGGATTTGGGACTTGGCTACTATGTCCCTGAAGATCTCATCAATATACCTCTCTATCTGCCTCAGCTCCTCCAAGTCTGCCACTCCAGCTTCCAGAGATTGGACTCTTTCCCTGAGAGCCAGGAGCTCTTTGCACTGAGTGCATCCATACAATCTCTCACCAGTGGGTAAACAATCATACATGTGATACTCAATGCAAAAGACTGGAAAGCCCCCCTCTTGCTGCTGGACTGCTGCCTTCATCTTTATTTTGTTGAGTTCCTAGTTAGGGTTAGGATACTAAGGGAGTTGGAATTAGAATACTTTAAATTTACAGGTGAATTTACTAATTAATCAGCTAGTGTCCTACAAGGGGATGATTAAACTTTCAGTAAGGGCTGGTGCAATAGTATGATTTAGATAAGAGCCTGATTGATTTTTAATAAGAAAGTGTCTCCTGCCTAAAAATCAAGGGTTGAGTAGGTGGGAAAGACAGACCCTAGAATTAACTACCTCTGGCTTGCTTATTATTTCAGACACACACAAACTCTAAAGAATATATCCCACTACTTCACCTTTCTTCAAACTTTTTAAGTCCAAAGATTTCCCAAAGCTATACTTACCAATCCTGTTTAACCTCTATTAAATTGATCTTCATGCAAAGAATTGAAGAATTTGAGATTCGCGCGCCCTTCCAGTCCTCTTCTACTGCAAAGGGTTCGGGGCCTCTGGAAGCTGGGGCTGTGGAGTTCAATCCCTGGATCGCTTGCTGTGACCTCTGGAGTCCTCTCCCGGGGGATGCTGGGAGCAGTATGCAGATGAGCCTTTCGGTCCTCTCTTCATACACACTCACTCCTTCACAATCTCCTCGCATAGGTTCTCTCTTTCTGGCACCCACACCCTCACCCCCTAGGCTCTGCAATCTTTTACAGTCACACTCACACACACACTTACACACTCTTCGCCGCGAGCAAGTCCATGTCCACTTACGGCTCAGCAGCTGTGCAGGAGGGGAATATTGATGCTGGCTTGATGGGTTACAGGCTTCCCTAGCCTTTAGAGTTCCTGTTTTTAATGACCATGTTAACTGATGCCGAGTAGAGGTAGGGGTATGTTAAGCTTTTGCACATGGAGTTTGATTTTAAATTTGACTGGTTCCTCATATTGAATTCTAGGGCAGGAGGGACTTTCAGGATTCATGTGGTGATGGATTATTTTTTTATTAGCTTTATTTCCTCTCTTCACAGAGACCCAGTGGACTACCCCATCCACAGTGAACAAGAGGAAGAAGAGAGGAGTCACAAACCACTGGCACCCACTACACCAAAGAGAAAGAAAGGGTTCTGTGAGTGCTGCCAGGAAGCCTTCCAGGAGCTGAGCATGGTGAGAGGTGGCAGCTGGCTACATTTCTCTACTTGCAGATCAGGGCTAGGCAGCTTCATTTCTGAAGAGCCACACACAGGTATGGCTTTCAGGATCTCTAGAGCGGGCATTTTTGTTCATACCCAGATCAGTCTGGACTCCTTGGTTTTGCATCCCTGCCAGCAAATAGAGAAAATTTTACTGATTAACTGCTATAAATCGTTGACTTAGGGAATAGCCACTGCTATTAATTGCATCAGTAGCATGGGATCTTCTTACTGTTTGGGTAATTGCCAGGTTCTTGTGGCCTGGTTTGGCCTCTGTTGGAAACAGGATGCTGGGCTTGATGGACCCTTGGTCTGACCCAGCTTGACAATTTCTTATGTTCATTACCTAGGATGTGCCCCCTGCAGTCCCCTCAGTATTTCTGCCTCCATCAGATGGTAGACAGTGTAAAACATGCATTCCCCCTGGTGCGAGGAGGAAGAGCAGGGGTTTGGTCACACTTTTTGGTTGCTTATTCCTAAGTCTGTGGAGGGACATCTGTGGTCCAGATCCTTCATCCCCCATGAAGCAGCCTTGGGACCCGCTGGCAGCTCTGCACTACAGTCAGGAGGAACAGGGAAGTATCCCCTTTATTTCCTTTAGCCTTGGCAGGGTTTTTAAAGTTTTGTTTAAAAAAAAAAATTAAAAAATGCAGAGAGAGTGTTTGAAGCAGCAGTTCTCAGTGCTATCGGGGCTGCGTCAGGCTTCCCAACTTGGCGTGCGGCCCTAGACCATGTGGCGATGGAGTGCGGCAAGACTTGCTGTGCATGTAGTGGGAGTCATGTGTGCGGCTTAACAGGTCAGATCTGTATTCCGGCTATTTATTGGGTATGCATCCCAGGGTACTAAAGGAACTCAAAAATGAAATTTCTGACCTATTAGTTAAAATTTGTAACCTATCATTAAAATCATCCATTGTACCTGAAGACTGGAGGGTGGCCAATGTAACCCCAATATTTAAAAAAGGCTCCAGGGGTGATCCGGGTAACTATAGACCAGTGAGCCTAACTTCAGTGCCGGGAAAAATAGTGGAAACTATCCTCAAGATCAAAATTGTAGAGCATATAGAAAGACATGATTTAATGGGACACAGTCAACATGGATTTACCCAAGGGAAGTCTTGCCTAACAAACCTGCTTCATTTTTTGAAGGGGTTAATAAACATGTGGATAAAGGTGAACCGGTAGATGTAGTGTATTTGGATTTTCAGAAGGCGTTTGACAAAGTCCCTCATGAGAGGCTTCTACGAAAACTAAAAAGTCATGGGATAGGAGGCGATGTCCTTTCGTGGATTACAAACTGGTTAAAAGACAGGAAACAGAGAGTAGGACTAAATGGTCAATTTTCTCAGTGGAAAAGGGTAAACAGTGGAGTGCCTCAGGGATCTGTACTTGGACCGGTGCTTTTCAATATATATATCAATGATCTGGAAAGGAATACAATGAGTGACGTTATCAAATTTGCAGATGATACAAAATTATTCAGAGTAGTTAAATCACAAGCAGACTGTGATACATTACAGGAGGACCTTGCAAGACTGGAAGATTGGGCATCCAAATGGCAGATGAAATTTAATGTGGACAAGTGCAAGGTGTTGCATATAGGGAAAAATAACCCTAGCTGTAGTTACACGATGTTAGGTTCCATATTAGGAGCTACCACCCAAGAAAGAGATCTAGGCGTCATAGTAGATAATACATTGAAATCGTCAGCTCAGTGTGCTGCAGCAGTCAAAAAAGCAAATAAAATGTTAGGAATTATTAGGAAGGGAATGGTTAATAAAACGGAAAATGTCATAATGCCTCTATATCGCTCCATGGTGAGACCACACCTTGAATACTGTGTACAATTCTGGTCGCCGTATCTCAAAAAAGATATAGTTGCAATGGAGAAGGTACAGAGAAGGGCAACCAAAATGATAAAGGGGATGGAACAGCTCCCCTATGAGGAAAGGCTGAAGAGGTTAGGGCTGTTCAGCTTGGAGAAGAGACGGCTGAGGGGGGATATCATAGAGGTCTTTAAGATCATGA
Source organism: Rhinatrema bivittatum (assembly GCF_901001135.1). Taxonomy (NCBI): domain Eukaryota; kingdom Metazoa; phylum Chordata; class Amphibia; order Gymnophiona; family Rhinatrematidae; genus Rhinatrema; species Rhinatrema bivittatum. The sequence goes on from NC_042626.1 coordinate 57,684,713, forward strand.
GAGGTCTTGAACGAGTAGATGTGACTCGGTTATTTACACTTTCGAATAATAGAAGGACTAGGGGGCATTCCATGAAGTTAGCAAGTAGCACATTTAAGACTAATCGGAGAAAATTCTTTTTCACTAACGCACAATAAATCTCTGGAATTTGTTGCCAGAGGATGTGGTTAGTGCAGTTAGTGTAGCTGGGTTCAAAAAAGGTTTGGATAAGTTCTTGGAAGAGAAGTCCATTAACTGCTATTAATCAAGTTTACTTAGGGAATAGTCACTGCTATTAATTGCATCAGTAGCATGGGATCTTCTAGGTGTTTGGGTAATTGCCAGGTTCTTGTGGCCTGGTTTGGCCTCTGTTGGAAACAGGATGCTGGGCTTGATGGACCCTTGGTCTGACCCAGCATGGCAATTTCTTATGTTCTTATGTTCTTATGAAGTAGGCATTTCGGGAGTGCCTGATACTGCTGCTATGGCTTCCAAATCGGCCCGAGGTTCCAAGCCTGCCATGGAGGGTGTCCCAGTTAGCACAGGAATGGCGGCCATCTTAATTTCTCTCACAGGGCCATTGGCAGGGAAGGTAGAAGGATCTCTACTGCATTTTGTCACAGACTATTGCGAACACAGACTTGGACTGGGGAGGCTCTGAGTTTGAGGGTTTCCTCTGAATCAAGATAATGGGAAGGATTTTCCTCTGGTTAGGGATTCTGATGAATCCAAAGTTCTCTGTACGTACCCGGATCAGTCCAGACCGTGGGTTGAGCCTCCTGTCCAGCAGGTGGCGACAGACCAAAACTGTGACTGTATCCTATATCAGGACAGAGCCTACCTCACACCCCTTCAGTATTTGTCTGTCTCCAGCAGGTGCAGGCAGCTGAACCTACGGTTCCCCTTCTTCTTCTTCTTCCCTTAGTCTTTACTTTTGGTCTGGATCAAGCAAGTATTTAATTCTTCTTTAAAAAAAAAAAAGGACTTTGAAAGTTTTTTCTTCTCCCTTTTTTCCTCACAGAGACAGTTCGATCTCTTTGCTCTGCTGGGAGCCTAGGAGAGTGCTTTCCCATCTTAGGCCCCTTTTTTCCCGGTGACCATCTGGGGTGATACTGGTGGTCCAGTCCCTCCCCCATTATCTAGCTGTCCCTTAGTAGAAATCAGAGTGACCCTGGTGGCAATATCCAGTTTAGCTTGTAGTCTGAGATTTTTGATTACATCTATTTTTTTTTTGTTTTTTAAATAATGGCAAAATTTGAAAGCAATGCAACAGAATACCAAAAGAAGGAAACGAAGCCCAAAAGGCAGCAGAACTGAGAATCTCATGAGCCCACAATAGCGGGAGATCGCAAAGGGATTGGGGGGGGGGGGGGGCAGAGGAAGAAAACAGAAATCATAAGATTAATATTTCTTATTTTCATGTTTGAAGCATAATCTAACAATCTCTTGATCCCCTGAAGCTTACAGTGGGTCATCAATCGGATCAGGAGCAGAGAGCATTGCCCTATCAGCTCTCTCAGAGAATTTAAAATGACCCCCAGAGTAGCTAAGCACACATTTACAAAGCATTTGTAACAATTTGCACCCAAAGATGATGATGCTTGCTGCAAGGACATCCTCCCCTGTGGATATTGGGAAACATACAGATTTTTTTTCTTAAAAAGAAAAAAGGGGGGGATCTATGTCCACTGGTGGTCCAGATCCAATGCAAGTTTGACCATCAGGATGGTGTGGGTTCTTCATCTTGTGCCCCTGCTAGTAAAGGCAGGGGCACAAGATGTGCTCGCACGAACACCGGTATATTAAAAGCTGTTAAATAAATAAATACCCAGGCTATCTTACGACAGCTGTGGGCTTTGTGCTACAGCCCCCTCTTCCCCTGGGTAGGTGATAAACTTACTAGCGAGGAGAAAAGTACAGATTGTGGAAGCAACAGTTAAGCATTGGCAAACTCCTCCATCTCAGGAATCCCTCTAATTCGAATACTACACCTTCTTGAATGGTTTTCGAGATCTTCCAACTTATCAGCTAGCAAAGCGATCTCCGAAGCCATGGCCTTCTGTTGCGCACTTAAAGTGCTTAGCGCCACTCCATGGGTCTCGGTACAGGTATCAAGATCATTCACCTGGTGCCCCAGCACTACCAAATCCTCCCGTACCTCTAGTATAGAGGCCAGAAGGTCCGACTTGTGCTGGTGCATGTCGGCTCAAAGCTCTAAAAACTATTCCCAAAGCTCAGATTGAGTAGGGAAATCGGAAAATTCTTCAGAGTGATCTGTGGCAGGTTGCAACGATATTGGTAAGGCCTCCAGGTCTTTATTGCTAGAGACCCCTGCTCCCTTCGCGGCCTGATCAGCCTTCACTAGTCAGCTCCGCAGCATGTTTACTAAATGAGAACTGCTTCAGATCTTTCTAGTAGCCATCTTAGGACAATAGTAGCAAAAGTATAAGAGAAGCACAGAGGAAATCACTTCTAAAGAGCTTTAGGGCAATGGTATTGAAGTTGCAAGGGAGAGAGTCCCAAGATTAAGCATCCATATTGGTGCTTGCCGCAATAGCGCCCCTATATTATTTTTTTTAAACATATCCCCACCTGTCATTAGATGCTTAAGAGAAATTGGTAAACCTCCAAATTAAATCCCTGAGCCTGATCTTCTATAGGCTCAAATTCCTTATTTATTATCCCATAGTCTCTACTTACGACAGAGAGTTCCTGCTGCAAAACTTTAATCTTTTCTTCCATTTGAATTAATCATCGTGAACAGTACTAGCAAAACATCCCCTGGATTTTTTTTTCTTGGGTTCTCTGGTAGCTTGACACGGAAGAACTTAAATCTTGAGACAAGTTATATACTGCCCTCCAAAATTGTAATCACAGACCAGATAGTTCAAAGTAATCGCCACTGGTTTCATCAAAATGTTCCTTCACCCATATGGTCGCAAAGTCGAAGCGAGCTCAGGCCTCCTCTTTTGCTGTGCTCGGGGGTGGGGTGGGGGTTAGCACATTCTGGGGCCGATGCAATACAGTGCGCTGCTCAGCGCATTGTATGACCCGCAGTTGGACGCGGGTTATGCAATAAGGGGATTAGCGCCACTACAACGCACATCCAACGCGGAGTGAAACTAATAGTACTCATCACATGCATATCTTAGTTAACTAGACCCAAATATGGTATAAACAAATTTGCAAGTAATTAACAGTATATGAAAAAATGTTCCACTTGTGGAACGTTGGTACCTAAAAGGTACATTTTAGCGATCCGAAATTAATGCCTGCCCGGAGCAGGCGTTAATTGCTGAGCGCTACTAAAACTAGTACAGAAAAGCAGGAAAAAATGCTTTTCTATACTGCCTCCTACTTAATAACCTTGGGATATTAAGTGAGAGGAACAGCACTTTAAAAAAAAAAAATAATGAAAAAAAAAAGTTTAAAAAAAGCAGTGGCAGGGGTTTGGAAAATGGACTCTGGTTAATTCAGCGTCCATTCTCCGAACCTGACTACCTGCACCAGAAGGAGTATATAAATCAATATTAACCTTTTAGATACCAACGTTCCACAAGTGGAACATTTTTTCATATACTGTTAATTACTTGCAAATTTTTTTATACCATATTTATACCATATTTGGGTCTAGTTAACTAAGATATGTAAAAAAGGGGCATCAAGAAATAATTCCTTCAATGAGCAGGATCTAAAAGTTAAAGTGTCGGGCACTTAATATTAATTTATTCACTCCTTCACTTATTGCCCATTGATCCTTTTCACTGACATGTGACAGTAAAGGGACCAATCCACAATAAGTGGAGTGAATAAATTAACATTAAGTGCCAGACACGTTAATATTGATTTTATACTCTCCTTCTGGTGCCGGTAGTCAGGTTGGGAGAATGGGTGCTGAATTTCAGTGTCCATTTTCCTAACCCCTGCATGTGCGCTTGTTAGGAAAACAGGACGCTGATAAATTCAGTGTCCGTTTTCTTAACCGGCAGACAGCCACCGACGGCGGACCTCTCTCAAGGAGGCGCTAGGAGCGCACAATCACCCCTAACGCCTCCTCGACAGCACGAGCCCTAATTTAAATATTGCATCGCGCCCCCAGGAGAGGTGCCAGGGGGCACTTTATGAAAGTGGCCGCTGAATACACAGCGCCTGCTTTCAGCGCAGGTTTTTTGCATCGTCCCCTCTGTTAAGCACCACCACTTGGCTCACAGGATGCCGGCTCTGCAGCCGGTACGGGAAGAGAGAATTCCATTGACTTGTCTGTACGCCTTCCACGCCCAACCTGAGCTTGCACGGCGTATACTCCTGGAAATGGAAATACCTCCCAGGTATCTGGGAGGATAGTTCTGACAAAGAATCAATCAGTTTCCATGATTGATTCCGTGTAAGAGCTGCCAAAGATCGCTCCCCCACCCCGATGCCATTGCTGGAGTGCATTGAGACATAAGGTGAATAATGGAAATCTGCTGCAAGGAGCTACAAGTCTCTAGAAAAGTAAGCCTTTGTCTTTCCTTTTACTTTTCTTACCCATAAGAAAAAATACATTAAGGCAATTTGACAAAATTATGAAGAACCCACATGGCATTAAAATCTCAATGACATACAGGCAGCAGCCATCTTGGTTTTTCCCCACCAAGTCTCCATTAACCACCACTTCTGAGAGACTCAGCAGCCTGTAACTTCCCACTTTCTCCCTATTTCCACTGTTATGAAGAGGGATGACATCCACCTTTTTCCTGCCCGAAGAATCATTCTAGTATCCAAAGATCAATTGAACAGATCATTCAACGGACCTGCCAGCTGCACTCTGAACTCCCTTAGTGGCCTAGAGCAAATCCCATCTGGTACCATAGCTCTATTTTTAGTTTTGCTAGTTTCATGCAAACCCTCATTTCCATAAATGTGAATATTCACACCACTATTATAAGTACTCCTTCCTACTTGAAGTACTTCACAGTTTCTTCCTTAATGAACACTGAACAAAAGCATTATTTATTTTTTTTGGCATTTCATCTTTTTTTTCCTCATTTTCCACGCATGCCTCATTTTTTCCAGAATCTTACAAGCCCACCTCTGCACATCTCCTTTCACCGATATATCTGAAGTGTGTCTTGCCTCCTCACTTTTCTTATCTTCTGTGTGCATCATTGCTGTTCTGACTGCCCTTCCTGCATCTCTCAGCTTTTCAGTATTATTCTTTCCTGTCCTCTATTTGTGATCCCTTGTTCCCTCTGAATGCTAATCTTTTTGATCTTTTAGCCACCTCCTTAGAAACCCATACTAGTCTCCCCTTTCTCAGTTATGTACTTTCCTAACAATTTTCCCTTATTATGGCTCCTTTTAGTTTAGCCCACTGTTCTGCTACAAAGATTTTCCACATTGGCAGCACCTCCTTTTAACAAAATCAGGAATCTCCAGAACTTTGATCTTTGTGTGAACTCTCTGGAATTGCTCTTATATTAAACCATACTCTTTGATCTCTAGAGCTGCAGTGGCTACCCACCAGGACATTAGAAACACTTTTTTTTTTTTTTTTCCATTTGTATGTATCCGGTTCAGTATCATGCTCGCCTCTCCATCCACCACCCCTTGATGGTTCTATTACCATTTTGTCTGAAGAGTGCCCCTTGGCTCTCTCTTCTAAAATCCAGAAGATTAAAATCTCCCACTGCCAGTAACACCTCCCCTTTCGTTGCAGTAATCAGCACACTATTTAGCTGTTCCTCCATTGCTGGAGATCTGGAGATTGCTTAGAATTTAGAAGGATGAGCCATCTCTCTCTTTTTCCTAAGATGACTGAGAACACCACCACCTTTTCTCTTAACCCTTGCATTTGTTGTCTAATGCTCAGGCTGCCCTCAACTTACCTTTGACTTGACTTAAGAGCAGCTGTTTCTCCTGGCAAAGTGCATGTTAATGCGCTGATGACTGTGTGAAACCCCCTGAGATGATAGCAGGAAGAGCACCAGGGATTTCCTCTCCTTGCAACAATATCAGTGCAGTGTCATGTGGGCAATCCTTGGCCCTTCCCTGTTTAGACATAAAAAGAAAAGTTATGCTTTAAAATTGTCTGATTTTAGCAGAACTATATATTCTTGGTTATTTTGGTAAAAATAGGCCTTAGTGCTAGAACAGATACCGTATCTCCCATTTTATAACAGTGATGTATGGGACCATTGGTTTCAACATACATTTATTACATAGATGTAGTTTTCAGGAACTAGTTGCCTTAAGTCCAAGGACTTCCTGTATTTATACTTAGTAAATTTATAGTCCACTAATCCAAAACGCTTGCTCTTAGAAGATTATAGTCAAGTAACACACTCGTGTCAAAAATATGAAAACGCCAAACATGCAAATGTGTAATCTAAACTAAAGCACAAAGTTTTAGTCAAGGTTCAGTATATAAACTTTAAATCTAAAATGGAAGAATATGGCTCAGAGCTAGATTGTCAATTCATCTGAAAAGCCTATTTTAAAAACGAAACCTTCCCCTTCTTAAAAACTTACAATAAAATAGTTTATAAATGATTCTTAGGCAGGGCCCGCAAAAGAGATTTGTAACAGACCTTTGTCAAGTGAAGATCTTTAACTGATGGATTAGAGCCAAGCCTTCCCCGTCAATCTGAGAAGACCGTCCCTATTCCATTAGCTAGCTGCATCGCTCCTGATGGCTTTGAACGTAAATAGTAAGATCTTCCATTTCTCTTCATTCAGGCAAGCCACTAGTGGGTTATGCACCAACGAGCAAATGGAAACAGATCACTGATTTGCTGATGTCACTCTGATATAGTCTTGCACAGACAGTCTGCCAATATTCTCAGTCTCCAGCAGATGGTGACATGCATACTTACTAGAGATGTGAATCGTGTCCTCGATCGTCTTAACGATCGATTTCGGCTGGGAGGGGGAGGGAATCGTATTGTTGCCGTTTGGGGGGGTAAAATATCGTGATATATCGTTAAAATCGTTAAAACCCGCTAAAACACACCACCGACCCTTTAAATTAAATCCCCCACCCTCCCGAACCCCCCCCCAAATGACTTAAATTATCTGGTGGTCCAGCGGCGGTCCGGAACGGCAGCGGTCCGGAACGGGCTCCTGCTACTGAATCTTGTTGTCTTCGGCCGGCGCCATTTTCCAAAATGGCGCCGAAAAATGGCGGCGGCCATAGACCAACAGGATTCGACGGCAGGAGGTCCTTCCGGACCCCCGCTGGACTTTTGGCAAGTCTTGTGGGGGTCAGGAGGCCCACGCCAAGCTGGCCAAAAGTTCCTGGAGGTCCAGCGGGGGTCAGGGAGCGATTTCCCGCCGCAAATCATTTTCCGTACGGAAAATGGCACCGGCCATAAGCGTATGGCCGGCGCCATTTTCCGTATGGAAAATGGCGCCGGCAGGAGATCGACTGCAGGAGGTCGTTCAGCGAGGCGCCGGAACCCTCGCTGAACGACCTCCTGCAGTCGATCTCCTGCCGGCGCCATTTTCCGTATGGAAAACGATTCGCGGCGGGAAATCGCTCCCTGACCCCCGCTGGACCTCCAGGAACTTTTGGCCAGCTTGGGGGGGGCCTCCTGACCCCCACAAGACTTGCCAAAAGTCCAGCGGGGGTCCGGAAGGACCTCCTGCCGTCGAATCCTGTTGGTCTATGGCCGCCGCCATTTTTCGGCGCCATTTGGAAAATGGCGCCGGCCAAAGACAACAAGATTCAGTAGCAGGAGCCCGTTCCGGACCGCTGCCGTTCCGGACCCCCAGGTAATTTAAGTCATTGGGGGGGGGGGTTCGGGAGGGTGGGGGATTGAAGGAGGTAGGATTTGGCAAGGAAATGTTTAAGTTATTTGGGGGGGGTTCGGGAGGGTGGGGGATTTAATTTAAAGGGTCGGGGATGGGTTTTAGCAGGTTTTAGTGTGCCGGCTCACGATTCTAACGATTTATAACGATAAATCGTTAGAATCTCTATTGTATTGTGTTCCATAACTGTTTAAGACGATATTAAAATTATCGGACGATAATTTTAATCGTCCTAAAACGATTCACATCCCTAATACTTACCTGTAGACATAGGCCTGGCAGTTATAGGGCAGGTGGATGGATGGACCCCCTGAGGTGAAAGCAAGGGCTCCCTCCCTCAGTTGAGCATCCTGTGAGGAAAGCAGTTTAAGGACGGTAGTGAGGTGAAGGCTGGTTGCCTTCTTCCTGTTCTAACAATGACGGTCTCGGTAGGCCAATGATGGTGAACTCCAGTCCTCGAGTGCCACAAACAGGCCAGGTTTTCAGGACATCTTCAATGAATATACATGAGAAAGATTTGTATGCACTGCCTCCATTGTATGCAAATCTGCCTCATGCATATTCATTGTGGATATCCTGAAAACCTGGCCTGTTTGTGGCATTCGAGGACTGGAGTTCGTCATCACTATGGTAGGCTAAGGAATCCTTGGGCTCAGCCCTCCATTTTTCTTACCTCCTTCAATGTCTGTGTCCTGCTCCTTCCATGGGGTGCCCATGAGTCGAAGGCAGGAAACCACCGCTGCACCACAACTGACAAGAAAGCATTGTTTAAAAAAAAAAGATGCAGTTGAGTGATGAATAGCAGCAGTGCAGGCCATTGAGCTGTCAGGAAATTGACTTTAGATGGCAATTTGCAGTGGGGAGTGAGGTGCTGTCGGTCCAGTGAGCAGCGTTTCAGTAGAGCCGCACGGGGAAACGTGAGGCAGGTGCCATTTTAGTCTGCAGGCAGGCACTGTGCAGACTAACTACTCGGTGAGACATGAAGCAGGTGCCATTTTTTTAGTGAGGCAGACCATGCTGAACAGCCTAACATGGCATTGGGAGGTCAGCATGGGAAGAAACTTTAAATTTGTAAGCATGCCATTTGAGGGCAATCAGCCCCCGAAGGCTCGCCCCTCCACCACTACTTCCTATTCCTTTGGTGCCTACTGGCTTGGGCTCAGAGGTTGCATTGCTTGCCCTGGCATGGACCTTTTGGCCATCTCATGGGTGGAGTTTTTCTAAGGACTTCAATCGTTTTGCCATGGGCAAGAGGGGTCACTAGGATTCTTGGGAACACCCTTGCCAGAAGTCTCCCTCCTCAGGGCCTCAAACATTCTGCTCCTCCTCTTCCCCACACAGACAAGTGAAGCAGCAGAAGGGGCAGAGGATGGATATCTTTCAGAAGACTCCTGGAAAGAGTATGGTTCCTCTGTGGGGTATGCCAAAGACAGATTATTGGTGAATGGTGAGATTCCCCCAGATGTGGAACCACATAGACCTATGTTGATGCTCTTTTGTAAGGATGAGTTGTCTGATCTAATATTGCAGACCCTGAAGGCCATTGGGTGTGAGGAGGCAGTTCCAGCTATGGCTAAGGATCAGAAGAATGATCCTGTTATGATCAGCTTGCGAAAGGCATCCTGGTTTTGGTTTTTTTTTTCCCCCTCTCCACGAAGCCATGCAGGAACTGACTGATTTGGAATGGAGTGCACCAGAGGTAATTTTAAAGGGGATAGATCTTTGGTGGGTATTTACCATATGGATCCTAAAGTTAGGGAGCAGTTCATTTTCTTGAAGGTGGATGCCCTAGTATGTTCAGTTAGTAAAAGGACCACCATCCCGGTGGAAAGTGAAGCAACCCTGAAGGAAGCCCAAGAACAGAAGATTGAAGCAAATCTGAAACAAGCTTATGAGGCGGTGGCCTTGAATCTGCAGATCTCCACTTGCTGTTGTATGTTGGGCTAGTTTGCATTTGGCCCAGGAGGCTCAGGAAGCACTCAGAGACGATGGCCCTTATTTAGAGTCAGGGGCCATGATCTGGCCATACAGCAGCTCTTGGGGTGACTTCGGTGATTACAGCTAGACACCTGCTTTGGTTGCGGAACTGGTTAGTGTAGCTGGGTTTAAAAAAGGTTTGGATAAGTTCTTGGAGAAGTCCATTAACTGCTATTAATCAAGTTGACTTAGGGAATGGCCTCTGCTATTACTGGCATCAGTAGCATGGGATCTTCTTAATGTTTGGGTACTTGCCAGGTTCTTGTGGCCTGGTTTGGCCTCCATTGGAAACAGGATGCTGGGCTTGATGGACCCTTGTCTGACTCAGTATGGCAATTTTTTATGTTCTTATGGTTAACTGACACTATTTCAAAATCTAATCTCCCTTCAAGAGTTTGGGGACAAGTTGGAAAAGATGGCGACTTGGTAAGGAGATGCCATGATTCCGCAGTTGTCAGAGGATAAGAAGTTGGCACCCCATTTCTCTTACTCAAGAGGGTGGTTTCACAACTCTGCATCTTCGCCTGTGCAGAGATCAAAAGTTCCGATCCTTCGCAGGTCCCAGTCCATTTGAACAAAGCAACCTGGTAAGTATGGAAGCTCTGGTTCTGGAGCTTCCTGTTCTTCCCAATGAGGTTTTGAGGATCCATCATCCGGTGCCGGAGATAGGCAGCCGCCTGTCTCAATTTTATTGGAGATGGACCCACATCACTTCCAACCAATGGGTTCTGGAAGTGGTGCAGGATGGATATGCACTGGAACTTATCCGTCCACTTACAGATGCTTTTATGGTTTCCCCATGCAATGCCATAGAGAAAAAAGCAGCAGTACAATCTACCTTGCAGTGGGTGATCGAGTTGAAAGCCGCTGTTCCAGTTCCAAGGGATCAGAAAGGTACGGTCAATATTTAATTTACTTTGTAGTCCCCAAAAAGGAGAGATCCTTTCACCCTATTCTGGATCTGAAAAGGATCAATCAGTCTTTTTTTGGAGACCCACTTCATGATGGAGACTTTATGATCTGTGATCATGGTAGTTCAGAAAGAGAGTTTATCACTTCACTCAATCTCATGGAGGCCTAGTTACATATTCCAATCCGTAAGCAGCATCAACGCTTCTTGCGTTTTGAGATGCTAGTTCGCCATTACCAGTTTCAAGCCTTGCCTTTCAGCTTGGCTACAGCGCCCAGAAGTTTTTCCAAAGTAATGGTGGTGGTGGCTGCTCCACTTCACAGGGAAAGCATCTTAGTCCATCTGTACTTGGACTGGTTAATCCAGGTCATTGAAGGCGGAGAGTCGCAGGGTGGTCTAACTTCTGCAGCACCTATGATAGGTGGTGAATTTAGCCAAGAGTAAGCTATACCCATCCCAGATTCTGGTATATTTGTGAGTCTGGTTCGATATGGCTCAGGTCGAGGTGTTTCTTCCAGAGCAGTGTATCCAGAAGATTTAGGGATAAGTCTGGGCCTTGTGGGCAGCAGACCGTCTAACGGAATGGACATACCTACAGAGGCTGGGCTCAATGGTGACAATGCTAGAGGTAGTCCTGTGGGCAAGGTGCACATGTGCCCCTTTAAAAGTCATTGCAGGCCCAGTGGAATCTTCAGTCCCAGGAGTATGAGGTGTGGCTGGCTTTGCCGCTAGAGATGTAACAGAAGTCCCTTTGACTGCAGAGGGATCATCTTAGCAGGGAGATGGACTTGGAAGTCCCTGAATAGATAGTGCTCATGATAGATGCTAGCCTCAAGGGCTGGGGAGCTCATTGCCTGGAGTTAGTGGTGCAGGGGCAGTGGTCTTCCGAGGAGATGTCTTGGTCCATCAATCATCTGGCTTTTTTGGAATTTGTGGACTGGCTAACCAGCAGAGCTGTACGAGTGATATCTGACAAGGCCACGACAGTAGCCTATATAAATCATCAAGGTGGGGGGGGGACTTGGAGTTAACATCTCTCTCTGGAAATGGATATCCTCCTGCCGCTGTTGGAGCAGAATCTTCAGGCACTGTCTGCCTCCCATATCACAAGGGTCGACAATGTTTGGATAGATTATCTGTCTACTCACATTGGACTCGGGAGAATGGGAACTGGCGCAGAAGGCCTTTCTCCTCATCTTTTCTTAGTGGGGATATCCTTTCCTGGATTTGATGGCGAACTGTGAGAATGCGAAAGTGGAACGTTTTTATAGTTGTAAGAAAGATGCTTGAGTACAAGGGGGAGATTTGCCAGTTCAGTCTTGGCCGATGAACGAGTTGCTCTATGTATCTCAATGATCTTTCTCCAGAAGATAGCACGGCAACCAGGCTTGGTGCAGCTGGTGACCCCAGATTGGCTGAAAAGGCCATGGTACACAGATCTTTGGCATCTTCTGGTGGACTTGCCATTGAAGCTGCCTATTTGCAGAGATCTACTGCGGCAGGGTACAATCCTCCACAACAATCTGGATTGGTTTTGTCTTATGGTTTAGCCCTTGAGAGGGCTTGACACTTGAAGCTTAGCTATTCCTTGGCAATGGTGAGTATGCTATTGTGAGTGTTAGTTTTCTACTTCATTGGCCTGCATTACAGGCTGGCATATTTTTGAGAATTGGTGCCAAGATCACTCCTGTCTTCTCTCGAAAGCATCAGTTCTCTTAATCTTGGAATTTCTGTAGGAAGGTCTGGGTAAGGGAATTAGCCCTGAAGGTGCAAGTGGCAGCATTTGTGTGTTAGGGCCATGTGCAGGGAAGACCACACATTAGGCCACCATTACGTATACTGGTGCCCCATTGGGATTTGAATCTGGTCCTTTCTTTTTTGGCAGGTCCTACTTTTCACCTGATTAGACACCTTTCATTACATTTATTGACCATGAAGTCTGTGTTCCTAGTCGCTAATTGTTCAGCGAGACGGATTTCTGAAGTACAGGCTCTGTCTTGTAGTGAGCCCTTCTTGATCATCCATCCAAAGAGGATACAGATTAGGACTGTGCCATTCTTCTTGCTGAAGGTGGTTTCGGGTTTTCCCTTGTTTCAGTCTATTTTGTTGCCATCCTTGGATACGGTTTGGATGAGCAGGAATTCCAGGTACTGTATCCTTTGGATGTGCGGCAGCTTTGCAGTATCTTAGTTATCAATGAGTTTCACAAAAAAGATCATATTTTTCCTTCATGGAGGCATGAAGGGGGAAGCGGCTTCTTGCATTACAGTGGCTCGTTGAATTAAAGAGGCTTATATGGATGTGGGGAAGCCTTTGCCAAAGCAAGTTAAGGTGCAGTATACCCGGGCATTAGTGGTGTCATAGGCAGAGTTGTGGTTACTTTCTCTGGCAGAGATTTTAAGGGCGGTGATGTGTTCTTCCTTGAATATGTTCACCATGCATTATTGACTGGATGTTGCGGCAAGGGAGGCCTTGTCTTTTGCTAGAGCAGTACTGCTGGGAGTGCAGGCAGCCTCCCATCCTTCTGGGGAATAGCTTTGGTACATCCACTAGTGTGGACTGGCCTGCCTGAACAAAGAGGAAGGTGAAATTAAAATTTGTCACTTGTAAATAATAGTATTTTATTATACTATCTGTAAACAATAGTTGCAATATTCTGTTATTAACTCTGCTTCCCCCACTCCATGTTGTATTCCCCTGTTCAGTGTACCTTCTATCTTGTTCTTGAGTTACATGTAAACCGATATGATGTTCCTACTAATACCGGTATATAAAAAACTTTAAATACCTGAATTTGCTTTCCTCTAGGTTAGGCAGGCAGGTCAGTCCGGCCTAGGCTGCCTTGTTGCTGTTAAACTTATTCTGACTTGTATGGTCCTTGTTAGGAATATTTTCAGTAATGGACAGGGATCCCAGAGAGTTTCTGGGTCAATGGAGAACCTGGTAAGTGGATACCTTCTGTGGGATAGTCCTACTTACTGATTCCTATGTTGTTGTTCTATTATTTTCAAGCGGAGTCCAGTGCTTCCGGAAAAAAAAAACCTGGATATTTGTACACTAATTCTTGTTAAAGTTTGAGATGGTTTAGTTGTCCACAGTTGACTTTTGAAGAAACTACTGACAGGCTGATGTCTATGCAAGGCTCTTTGAGAGTGACATCAGTGAGTCATTGATTTCAATTTCCATCTGCTGGTTGGAGTGCATAACCCACTAGTGTTCTAGAGGAAAAGAAATTATCAGATAAATAGTAATTTTCACATTTTTATCCACTGTGTCAGAGACTAGCTAGTGAAGGTCTCTAAGCGCTGGCGATACCCTGTTACAGTAACTACTCCCTGTGCAGTGTGCTGCCATGTTTTGACCAAGTTGCAAAATGCGGGCCAATATATTTGGGAGACCAAAATAAAAAAAAAAACAACTCATAGGCCATCTCAGAAAGAAGCAAAGCCATGGCTAGAAGTTTACAGAAAACATTTTTCAGCACACCAATTTCAGTTTTAAAGAAACCCACCATTTTGGTGACTGCTCCAGTCTGAGAAGCGATACTAATGCCAAATTTTCTTTTCTCAGTCAAAGGGGGGGGGGGGGGGGGGCAAAGTGAATTATCTTAAATTTTTTCTTTATATAAAGTTACCCTCCCATAAAGAATTCTACTGTCTAAAGCATATTAGAGAGTGTGTGTGTGTGTGTGTGTGTGTGTAACACCATGAGCACAGAGTTCAGTCTGGCTTGCTCTTTCCCAGCTAGACAGAATTGGGTACATCTTATAGATGGGAAACGTTGCTTGTCACCTGTAAATTCGCTCTTCCTCTCCACTCAGGCAGGCCAGTCCACACCAGTGAGTTATGCACATCTACCAGCAGATGGAGATGGCGTAAAATTGATTCACTGATGTCACTGACATATAGCCTTGCCTCGATCAGCCTGCCAGTATTCTCAGACTCCAGCAGATGGTGGACATGCATTTCCCTTGTGGGAATTGCTAGGGTTTAAAAAAAAAAAAAAAGCATAACAGAAGATAGAACATAAGGAGAAGAAATAGACGCTTGAGCTCCTGAGGTGACACCCAATTGATCCCTTCCTCAGTTGAGCAGTTTAAGTCTTAAGGCTTGGCCAGATGTAGGCTTAAGAAGGTCAAGGGAGTGCTTGGTGGTGAAGGTTTGTACTCTCCACCCCCCTCCTCATAGCCAGAGACCCAATCATGCTCTCAGCCAAAGAAGGGCTGAGCTCAGGTAAAAAAGTTAAAAGGGAAGTGTTAGGTCCCCCTTCTTTTTTCCTTGCGGGTCTGTCTCTCCTTCGCCATTTCCTAACGTCTTCCCTGTCACTTCTCTGGGGAGAGAATGGAGGCTGTGTAGGTCGGCAGGTTGAGCAGCTTTCACTGTCCCCGCATTACAGGCTTGGTTCAGTCAGCCACATAGTAGGCCATGGTGGGAGATTTTTCTTTCCCACGCGTAAAGGGACAAGCTCTCAGCATGGCAGTGTCTTGCCATAAGCATGCACTTGCGTGGGCACTTGTGCACATAATTATGCGGCCTAGGTTTGAATGCGTAATTGCGCAGGTACACAGGGACACCATTGGTGTGCATGGAGGAGGCCACTTTAGAACAAGTGAAAAAATGGACTACTTTGGCCCTGGCGCAAGTGCTTTGCTATTTGTGTGGCTTGCCATATAAGGGCAAATCTGTCATCGCACTCTCTTCGTCTGTGTCAGAGCTTTTTCAATACTCAAGGCAATTTGCCTACTAGGGATTTTCCCAATGTTGGGATATTCCCTCAGCCTGTAGTGGACTCGGAGGGAAGAGGCACAGGAGGCAATACAGCAGACAGTTCCCCTCTCCCTTTGTTCCCAATGGGAGAGATATCACCGGGGGATGGATCGGAGAGTGCCATGTTTGGGCCTGTGGGCCCCGGTATAAATCCATCCTCCTTTTCTTGGGAAGAATTTTTCCAGGGCTTGCAGGCCTTTCTGAAAGGGCGTCCAGCGGAGGCAAAGCAGCCCAGTAGGAAGGAGTCATGTTCTCGGGTGTCCCGCTTACCGTCCACTTTGGGCAAGCGCCGAAGGGAAGCTGCCCCTGGAGATGTTGAGGATGTGGCTCATGACCTGTCAGATGATTTCAATGGAGACTTGGACTTTACACTTCTGAAAGAGGGTTAAAGTCCAAAATCAGTGGAATTTCAACTTTAAAAGGGTGAGATCCTCCCACCCCCACACCAGTTCTCAAACACTTCCAAATCCTAATATAAACTAGAGCTTCTTTTATAATCCCATAGCATCATCACGCTGAACATTTTCAGAGTCTGAGACGACAACCTTGGCAACTTGTCCTTATGAAAAAAATGGAGTAGAGGCCTTAACATTCTAAAGGTACAGGTATCACCTCTCACTTGCTATAAGGGCCAGATCAATGGTAAACCCTTGTCCTCCTATCCAGATGTGTCCTGGTTATTTATTTATTTATTTATTTTTAATTTTTATATACCGAAGTTCTTGTAGGGACTACAAATCACTCCGGTTTACATAAAACAAAGAACTGCTCAACAGAGAGTGGAGCTTTACATGGAACCGTAGAACATATGGTTCTTGAAGGGAGTCAAGCATGGAACCGTAGAACATATGGTTCTTGACGGGAGTCAAGCATCTATGTCTGCCCTTACATCTGCAGGTCCCTCTTCGGTAACTTAATATTGTATTACGTTTTTTGGCATGTCCTATATTTCAGCTGCTTCGTGATCTCTCCTTGCAACTGCTTATCTTGAAAATTGTTTTTCAAGTGGCAAACTGTTCGGCGCAGCTAATCTCGGAGCTACAGGATTTTTCTTGCCATGAACCATTTCTGTGAATGATTCCAGGGTCTATAGAGCTTAGGGGACTGTACCTTCCTTCTTACCAAAAGTGGTTTCAGAGTTTCATTTGAATCAGTCTATTTGAATCAATCTATTTCCCTGCCCATTCTGGACAAGGGATAGAGACGAGCGGGATTATCGTCTGTTGCATACCTTGGATGTCAAGCGGCATCTGGTGCAGTACTTGAAGGTTACTCGCTCCTTGAGGAAGACTGATCGTCTGTCTGTGCTGCATGTTGGAGGTAACAAGGGGAACTGGCAACGTGGGCAACAATAGCTCGTTGGCTGAAGAAAGTCATTACGACTGCCTACAAGATGCTGATGTACCATTACTTAGACAGGTCAAGGTGATTCCACTAGAGTTCAGACACTCTTGTGGGCAGAGATTCAGTTGTTTCTCCTGTTGATATTTGCTGGCCAGCAACATGATCATCCTTACATACCTTCTCCAAGTATTACCGCTTGGACATTAAGGCTCAGGAGGACACAGCTTTTTGCCCCTGCGATGTTGATGGAACTGCAGGCAGCATCCCACCTTTTTCAGGTGTAGCTTCAGTACATCTCACTGGTGTGGATTGGCCTGCCTGAATGCAGAGGAAGGAGAAATTACTACTTACCTGATGATTTCCTTTCCTTTAAGGATGGCAGACCAAGATACAACCCACCCTGGGCTGCCTACTTGCTTTTAGTTCGTCCTTTATATGTGGATGATGCAGTGTTATTTCTTTTCATTTGTTTGAAATAATCAGCCCCTAAGATGTTAACTTTTTTGCTGAATTCAGTGTTTCTCAGTTGGTTGAAGCATGAGTGGTTGACAGTTAATAGTCATGTTCAAGTATAATCAGTTTGTCCACAGTTTGGCTTTTTCTAGAAATAATGGCAGGCTGATTGCTGGGGCAGGGCTATATATCAATGTTTTCAGCAAGTCAGTTTTACTGTCTGCATTTGCTGGTAGGACTATATGACCCACTGGTGTAGCTTGGCCTGCCTGCTTTTCTGAGAGGAAAGAAAATTATCAGGTAAGTAGTAATTTTATCCCAGGTCAAGTAGGATGATACTCCTCGCATATGGGGGTGACATCATCAGATGGAGCCCTGGTACGGAAAACTTCTGTCAAGAGTTTCTAGAAACTTTTGGCTGGCACTGTGGGCCTACTGAGCATGCCCAGCATGCCATGATATTCTCAGCCACAGGGGTCTCCCTTCAGTCTCTTTTTTTCTGCCTTGCTGTAGCAAAGCACATCAGGAGCTCTGGAAAAACAATTCCCTCACATTTTATCAGGGAAGAAAACTTTCCAGTCACACATTTTCAGTCACAATTTTCTCATAATTGGGTCTCCTTTCTACATAGTCTCAGTGAGTACCTTTTCAGATACTTTTTGATCGATTCCAGTCACCTTAACGTCGATTCCCGCCGGTCATCGACCGTTATTAGGCCAAAGTTTCATCATGGCCTTGGGTTTCAAAAAGTGTCCGGATTGTAACCGGAGTATAACTATCACTGACCCACATTATTTATTTATTTATTTATTTATTTAATTTTGAATTTTTATATAACCGACATTCCTGTAAAGAATATAGATCACACCGGTTTACATTGAAACCGAACTTTCGTTATGTTTGTGTTCTCTGCCTGGGATCAGGCTATGACGTCCGGGCTTGCCCAACGTGTGCCCAGATGACGCTGAAGGGCAGACGTGCTTGGTTAGATAAGATGGAAGAGGAGTTTAAAAAGATTCCATCGTCGTCATCTACGTCGTCACCGAGGATAACTCCTCCCTCGGATACTAAACACTGAGGTGAAAAAAGATCCGATGACTGTCCATCACCGGCACCGTCCACAACCACGATAGCATCGTCTTTGGCATCGAAGAGCCATCAAGAAAAGAAGCGACTCGACATCGTTCTGAAAATCCAACGGATGATTAGCCATCGACATCAAGATCCAGATCCATCGGCTCTATGCCGAAGAAAGTCCGTGTACTAGAGCCAACTCCACCGGCTGTACATGTGGAACTGCGGCACTCTCCACCGGGCTCGGTGTTGGAGGAAGTACTACCACGACTTTTCGTGGAAGTGCCTTTAGCGCCAGCAGTACCTTCCCCGGTGGCAGTGAATACTGTCCCGATTTCAAGGAAGGAAGTGACTTCTTTAGTCCAACAGGCGGTCGTCGAGGCTTTACGGAACCTGCAGCCTCCGACAATGACACAGACACCGGTATCGGTAGCGGATCAATCCGTGTTTCAGCCTTTGCTGAATAGGCTCGATGCCTTAATAGAGGCGTTTCCTACTGCACCGGCACCGATTCCATCAATGCCACTGATGACTCCAACTATTCCGGTCCACGGATCATCGAAGGAGAAGACTCTGATTTTGCCCCAGGTCCATCGGGACTCCATCGCAGATTTCCAAAGGAACCCTCGATGCATCCCTCAGATCCATCGATGCCAATACATCCAGGTCCCTCGGGGGATACAAGACATCTATTTCCATCGAGGCCTATCGATTCCCCATCGATGCCCTCATTGCCAAAACTTCCAAAAAACATACCAACAAAAGCTATGTTTAAGGCAAAACACCATCTGCCTTCAGATGATCCTGACTCTCCCTGTCATCCAGGTAATACTCACTGAGGGTAAATAATTCAATAGGTTCTCTATACCTATACAGTGACATACACATTAGAGAACACACAGTTCTTATAACACAGCAATCCGTGCAAACATTTTTTATTGAGACCACATAATTAAAAAATATCTATCTAGACAATAAATACTATCTAGCTCATACACTCATTCACAACCCTACCATTCAACCACTAAAAGGTCACATAATACATATTCTTTAACACTCACAAACATAATATAGCATATTCATCATCTAATGGAAAATATACATTGAGATTCAGCTCAAGATTTCAATAAACATCTCTATAATGTAAACAGTGTTATGTGCAGATATTATAGTTTGTCCTATCAAGAATTCAACAAATTACACCGTTAAAGAATTTTTTGTGCCGATTCTACGTTTTGTGCAGATTCTACGTTTTGAAATAGGATGAGTCCATTGAATGTGACTGTTTCCAAGTGGTGAGACATATTGGATGTTCAGCGGTGCAAAAATTCTTTGACGGTGTAATTTATTGAATTCTTGATAGGACAAATTATAATATCTGCACATAACACTGTTTACATTATAGAGATGTTTATTGAAATCTTGAGCTGAATCTCAATGTATATTTTCCATTAGATGATGAATATGCTATATTATGTTTGTGAGTGTTAAAGAATATGTATTATGTGACCTTTTAGTGGTTGAATGGTAGGGTTGTGAATGAGTGTATGAGCTAGACAGTATTTATTGTCTAGATAGATATTTTTTAATTATGCGGTTTCAATAAAAAATGTTTGCACGGATTGGTGTTTGATGTGTTATAAGAACTGTGTGTTCTCTAATGTGTGTGTCTCCCCATCATCCTGCATACACACCTTGGAAGGATGTGGATACGGACACAGACTCAGAGGAAATGCAATCGGAACCCTCTCCACCAGAGGAGAGAAAAAAATTCCCACCTGAAGATCTGTCATTTTCCAGTTTTATTAAAGAAATGGCAGACACAATACCATTTCAATTACTAAGAGGAAGACACCAGGCAATAAAGTATTAGAAGTACTACAGTTCGTAGATGCACCTAAGGAAACTATGGCTATTCCAATCCATGAAATCCTTTTGGAATTGCAGCAGCAAATGTGGGAACACCCCTGCTCAGTTCCTGCAGTAAAAAAAAGAACAGATGCCACTTATGTAGTACAGCATGCTCCAGGACATCAAAAACCCCAACTACCTCACCAATCCATAGTTGTGGAATCGGCTCAAAAGAAAGCCAGAAAACTGAAGTCTCATTCCTCTGTTCCACCAGGAAAGGACCAACGCTTCCTGGATACATTAGGGAAAAAGATTTACCAAGGTTCCATGCTGGTAGCACGCATAGCAGCATACCAGCTATATGACACAATATCAGAGAAACTTGTGGAAACAAGTACAAGGTATTGTAGACAGCCTTCCACAACAACATCAAGAACCTTTGACGACGTTGGTGGACAAAGGACTAGAATCAGGGAAACACTAGGTAAGAGCAGCGTATGACGTATTTGAGAATTCAACCCGTCTCTCTGCCTCTGCAATCAATGCAAGACATTGAGCCTGGATCAAAGCCTCGGATCTCAGACAAGAAGTCCAAGAACGTCTAGCAGATCTACCTTGCGATGGAGACAACCTTTTTGGTGAAAAAATTCAAGCTATGGTGTCTCAATTGAAAGACCACCATGAGACCCTTCGTCAGCTCTCCAAACTGCCAACGGATCAACAATTCTCTCTCAGGTGACCAGCCCGCAGAGATACAAGGCACCCTTTCTACAGACCTAGGAGGCATTATCCACCTACCTCTTCAGGACATCAATACCGCCCCTCGCAAAGAGGACGCCCACATCAAACCAAGCAGCAGAAAACCCAGCCACCACCCCAAACTACACCAGCAGCGGGTTTTTGAACCAAAGCAGAGAACAGCAGCCTCTCTCTCTAAACCCCATACCCTCCTTACCAGTCAGTGGTCGGCTTCATTATTTTCAACACCAATGGAGTCTCATCACAACAGACCAATGGGTATTGGCCATACTAAATCGGGGTTATCGTTTAAAATTCAAGACAATACCCCAGCATTCTCCTCCCATTCCATTCTGGACAAACATAGTCATCACACCTCAACTCCAAGTAGAACTCTCGACTTTGCTGATCGCCAGGGCCATCGAACCAGTTCCCCGGTCTCAGCAAGGGACAGGGTTCTATTCCCGCTATTTCGTCATTCCAAAGAAAACAGGCGGCCTTCATCCTATCTTAGACCTCCACAATCTCAACAAATTTCTTCACAAAGAAAAATTTCGGATGGTATCCCTGGGATCCATCATCCCATTCCTTCAAAAGGGAGATTGGCTCGGTTCTCTGGACCTTCAAGATGCTTACGGTCATATACCAATTTCCATACAACACCACAAATACCTACGATTCGTGGTGGGAAGAAACCACTACCAATATCGAGTCCTTCCATTCGGGCTGGCCTCTGCACCTCGAGTATTCACAAAATGTCTGGCAGTGTTAGCCGTACATCTAAGGAAACACTGTATTCATGTTTTTCCATACCTAGACGATTGGCTCATCAGAAGTCCATCCAAACAGGGAGTTGTCTCTGCCTTGGAAATCACTATAACCCTATTGCACCGCCTAGGTTTTCTAATCAACTATCAAAAATCCCACATCAAACCGTCTCAACTCCTTACATTCATCGGAGCAGACCTCGCCACCACAATAGGGAAAGCTTCCCTCCCAGGCGACTGTGCGGACAACTTAGTTCGCCTGGCAAACATCACGATTCATCACCAGTTTGCATCTGCTCATCAAATTCTGGTACTACTAGGACACATGGCCTCCACAGTACACGTTACTCCTATGGCAAAGTTAGCCATGAGAAGAACTCAGTGGACTTTGAAATCTCAATGGCTACAAGCCTTCCAACCATTGTCACAAAACATTCAAATCACCCACCAGCTACGCCAATCACTTTACTGGTGGACAAATCATTAAAAGCTGGTCTCCCATTCCAACCGGCCACTCCACAAGTCATCCTGACTACAGATGCCTCCAACCTGGGATGGGGAGCTCATGTCAACAACCTTCAAACACAAGGGATGTGGACTACGCTCGAAAAGCAGTATCAGATAAACTTCTTGGAACTTCGAGCAATGCGATATGCCCTTTATGCCTTCAAAGACTACCTCTCAAACAAGACTGTGCTGATTCAAACAGACAACGCGGTAGCAATGTGGTACATAAACAAGCAAGGAGGCACAGGCTCTTATCTCCTCTGCCAAGAAGCAGTACAGATTTGGACTTGGGCTCTAGAGCACTCAATACAGCTCCGAGCAAGTTATCTGGCAGGCATTAAAAACATCCTAGCGGATGATCTCAGTCGACATTTCAATCCCCACGAATGGTCGCTGGACCCACGTGTAGCGAGCAAAATCTTTCAACGCTGGGGTCGCCCAACCATAGACCTCTTTGCGTCCAACCTGAACCACAAAGTGAAAAGGTTCTGCTCCCTCCACGGACATCGACAAACAGTCCCCAGGGATGCATTTGCTCGCCCCTGGAACATAAGTCTTCTATATGCGTATCCTCCAATTCCGCTCATAGCGAAAACTCTCGTGAAGCTACAACAGGACAGAAGGACAATGATCCTCATAGCCCCGTACTGGCCTCGACAAGTGTGGTTTCCCATACTCCTCGACCTCTCGATCTCACAACCAATCCGCCTGGGCACAGAGCCCACTCTCATCACTCAGAATCAGGGCAAGTTACATCATCCCAACCTGACAACTCTTGCCCTAATAGCTTGGATGTTGAAAGCTTAATTTTACAACCACTTAATCTTTCAACACAAGTCTCTCAAGTTCTAGTAGCTTCATGAAAGCCTTCCACACGTAAATCCTACCACTTTGTGGACTAGATTTACAAAATGGTGCACACAAAACGGTATAGAACCCTTCTCCTGCCCCACTTCTTCTTTACTAGATTACCTATACCACCTGTCGGATTCTGGTCTCATCCTCTGTAAGGGTACACCTAAGCGCCATAGGGGAAGCTCCAATAACAGCACAACCCCTAGTAAGTAGGTTCATGAGGGGCTTACTTCATCTTAAGCCTCCCATTCGACTGCCGGTCACTGAATGGGACCTAAATTTTGTGCTAACAAGGCTCATGCACTCACCGTTCGAACCTCTACACTCTTGTGAAGAAAAATTATATGGAAAGTACTTTTCTTAGTAGCCATTACATCGGCTAGAAGGGTCAGTGAGTTGCAAGCTCTCGTCACATACTCACCCTGCACAAGGTTCCTGCATGACAGAGTAGTCCTTCGACTCACCCCAAATTCCTACCAAAAGTGTTAACAGACTTTCATCTAAATCAGTCAATAGTCTTGCCTACTTTCTTTCCAAGACCTCACTCTCACCAGGGAGAGAGAGTCTTACACACCTTAGACTGTAAACGTGCACTAGCTTTTTACCTGAACCGCACAGCGGTCCATAGGAAATCCACCCAACTCTTTGTTTCTTTCGATAAAAATAAACCAGGAGTTGCGGTAGGAAAACACTCTCTCCAACTGGCTAGCAGACTGTATTGAATTCTGTTATGAAAAAGCAAACATTCCTCTCCAGGGGCGAGTAAAAGCACACTCAGTAAGGTCTATGTCTACATCAGTAGCACACTATCGTTCAGTGCCTATTCTAGACATATTTAAAGCTACAACATGGAGTTCCCTTCACACCTTTGCAGCTCATTAATGTCTGGACAAAGAAGGATGACAAGATTCAGCCTTTGGACAATCTGTCATAAAGAACATATTTCCAGTATAACTCCAACTCTTTCTACATCCATCCTGCTGTGATTTTCAGGCTACCTCATTTTTTCCAGCAGTACACCATCAATTTGTATGCTTGTATGCTGTTGGTATAATATAAGAATGACTCAACCTGTAGCTTGCTAATCACCCATATGTGAGGATTATCATCCTGCTTGTCCTGGGATAAAGCAAAATTGCTTACCTTGTAATAGGTGTTATCCCAGGACAGCAGGATGTAGTCCTCACAGAACCTACCCACCTCCCCTCTGAGTTGGGTCCGATACGTTTTATTTTTTTTTAAAATTTTTTAGCTCACGCATACTGCTACAAATGAGACTGAAGGGAGACCCCTGTGGCTGAGAATATCATGGCATGCTGGGCATGCTCAGTAGGCCCACAGTACCAGCCAAAAGTTTCTAGAAACTCTTGACAGAGGTTTTCCGTACCAGGGCTCCATCTGATGATGTCACCCATATGTGAGGACTACATCCTGATGTCCTGGGATAACACCTATTACAAGGTAAGCAATTTTGCTTTCTCCTCCTTCCATGTAACACCAGAGTATATCTCCCTAGTGCGCGTTGCTATTTTATCCTAAACCTCTGTTTGAATTAAATCCAGCACATGCAGCTGGGTTTGCTATGTCTGGTTTTATCCAAAAGAGGGTTCTCTTATACTTTTCCTTGAGTGGTTCTGTTTCGTGCAGTTGCCTGAGGTTTTTGGTGCAATTGGGTTGATGCCTTGCTGAGCACTGTGCCGTTGGTTTTTCTTTCAGCATCTTCACGGTGAGCCACACCAACGCTTTGCTCAGGACGCATCCCAGTACGTGCCAGTTGATGACCTCATCTCCCAGTTCAGCAATTGCTTTGTTGAGCTCCCAGTGGCATCGTCTTCCTCCAGGTAAATCCATCCTTTCCCAAGGATCACAAGCTACTATTGCTTATTAATTACCATAATAGCAGTATAGTCACACCTCCATTGTAGTCTACTTTTTAGCATATTAAAAAAACAATGTGGATCAAAATGCCATAGAACTTACAGGTTCTGAAGTTAGTGAGGAAAGTGTATAGACAAATACTAATATGGTAAAGAAGGAAATATATCTTTTTGTGCTAAAGCCTATCTCGTGTGTTTCTCCAAGTTTGAGAATTTTTCTCTTCAGCTCTTTTCAGGGACTTTGATCTTTATAAATTTTAAATAAAGGCAGGTCTAACACAACTGCCATGTAACTTGGAAACTGCTGACGGCAGATGCTTTACCTCAGATAGCGATCTTAAACCTTTCACCGTGACCAAAGCTAATGGTGAGATTGGCTGGCGTCCTAGTGCTGATGCAGAATGCCCTGAGGCTGCAGTCCCATGAGGGTGAGGTGGGATGAAAGTTGGGGCAGGGTGCCAGTTTGTGAGGCTGCATTAGGAAGCCTTGGAGGCTGCAGTCTTCCCAGGTGGGGGTGGATTTTGTGGGGGTGTTTGTGGGGGGTGTTTGTCAGCTTGGGTTTCTTGATGGGCAACTCCGGTTCTCAGGTACTGCCAATAGGTCTGCTTTTCAAGATATCCACAATAAATATGCATGAGATATTTTGGATTCACTGCTTCCACAGTGTGCAAACCTCATGCATATTCATTGCAGATATCCTGAAAACCAGACCTCTTAGCAGCACTTGAGGCCTAGAATTACCTACTCATGTTGTAGATTGATACCATATATCTCCACAGACTGCAATACCCAAAGGGCAGGAAGCTTAGCAGTCTATGAAAGCATATTAAGAGCAAAGAATAGTTTTGTTTGGGGTTGTTTTTTTTTTGGGGGGGGAGGGGTATAATTACTAATATAAGGCATTGGTAGAGTCTGGCCAGTATTTACAACTTCACTGGTGCTCAAACATCTGGATTTCAGTAAGTCTCCTAAATCTTTTTGACATGGACCTTGCATGGCTGCAGCTTGAGGCAGGTCAACTAGTAGTCCAGTTGTCCTATGCAAATGCCCCGATATTGCACTAAAATATCTGTGATAGAGGTATGGGGTGGCCTGATAGTCCATCGTTAGCAACTCTTCCAGTTAAAATGCTTTGCCTTCTCAAGCTATTGGAGAATAACATTGAACTGCATTCCTTTAATTTGGAACATGGACCAAAGAGGAAATGAAGTGCATAATATGACAATTCTACTTTTTGATATCTCTTGGGACAAGGGGGGGGGCGGGGGGTAGAGCAGAGCTGTACAACTTGGAAATCCATCCTCCTGTTTAATCTTCAGCAAGTCACTTGACCTTGCTGCTGTCCTTCCAGCTCATAGCCAATGACTTCTGCAACTCTGTATGACTTACATAAATGTTTTTAGAATGCTGTTTGTGTGAGATGTGCTAGGTTTGCTTTGTGGAAACTACTGCCCTTTGCAAATTTATATCTTGTTTTGCATTTTGATTTCAACGGACCAGAAAATCAGATCAGTACAATGCTGGTTTATATTGTTGCTGAAACATGCACTTTTTGCGCTCCTCATATGGACATTTAAATATGGGAAGCTTATGTGGTAATTCCGTGTTTCCATTTCCCTAGGTTATTGGATCATTCTGTCAAGACCTGCTTGGCTCAGGATTCGGAACATGAGAAAAGACATGCAAAGGACACAGAAACTGCTTTGTCTTCAGAACTGGAATATTGGAAGCCCCATAAAACCAAAAGATGTGAAATGCATGAGTGCTCAGGACCAGAGCATTCTGCAAACCATGCTGCACAGCTGGCAATGGCAGCAACCCTAGGAAAGGTCAACCACATTAACCAGTCCTTTCCTTGTGCATGGGAATTGTCTTGTGCTATTGACCAGCCTGAAGCTCAAGGTGACATTTCTTTACCAGAAATTTTAGATTTTGCAGTATTGGAGGTTGGGAAAGAGCAAAGGGGACTTTGTGATAAAGAACTGACTGTTTCCAGTCACAGTGAGGACAAGAAAGACCTGACCTCAAAGATTTCCCTTCCTAATGGCACTGAACTCACTAGAGCCAGTCCTATGGAGAACTGCTCTTCAATGCTGGGCATAGCCCCTGATCACAAAGCCAAGAGTCTTAACAGTAATGAACTTTATGAAATAATGCTCCCAGCCAAGAAACGAAAGCGATCCAACAGCCCAGATCTGGTAGTTCGTGTCTGTGACTCTATAAAATTAGCTGGCTGTGATGCCACTCATTCATATGAGATGTGGGATATGGAAAGGATGAATACCAACGCTCCACCTTCTGTGCAAGAAACAAGATGTGTTTTACCAGATCACAAAAGGCTTTGCTCCTCTTCCTCATCAGTTTCAACTGTGACAACGCAACCAATTTCAACTGATCACGGTCAAGATCCAGAAAATGGAGGACTCTCTGTGTCTAACCAGCAGAAAATGACCGTAGAACTGACAGCAAATGAGCAGGATTATGAGATGGCCTGTAAAAGGACAACGTTTGTAAAAGGCAAACCTGTAAAGGCTAACTTGAGTTTTATGTATAGCACAAATGGTACTTTGCTTGGTCATCCGTTCTTTATAGGCCTTAATGCTAATGGTCCAGTTGCTGTCCAGGAGTTGCAGAACATGGAATTGAAGCCTTATGCTGACACCAACTTTGTAAAAGGAGCCCACTTTACAGACCAGAGCTGCCTGCCTTTGCCCTCCTGCACGGATTGCAATGAACAGGAGTTGGTTGCAACGGACCAACCAAGAACTGAAACACTTTTGGTGACTGGCACAAGCATGATTGTGAGGGAGAGTTTCTCCTCAGAATCTGAATGGGACACTCAGGTCCTATCCAGGCTTGACCAAATGCATTCCACCAAAGAGCAGAACTTGCATGCGGAAGTCCTCAGGCGTACCTGCATCAGCGTGCAAGACAGCAGCTATGAGTCCCATCTCTGTTCTGTCCTGAAGCAAAGGTCGGAGCAAGACTGGGCAGGCAAAGAGAAGAGTCTTACAAACTGTCGGACGGAGATTGAGGGCATTCCTTTCACCCTGTTTGATACTTGCTTTGACCACTACACCAGTTAGAAACTGCACCAAGTGCAATTCCCAAAGAACGCTGAGGGTCTCGTATCTCACTACAGGGGTCTCTGGTGCTTTCCCCCCCCCCCCCCCCCCCCCTCAACACCCACAGATACACCATGCTTCAAAGTGTGAGGAGGGAGTGGTGTGCAAGAAACCACCTGCACTGTAAGCTGATGGGGAGGACGAAGTGATCATCGTATCATAGTTAATGCTCCAGCCAGTCTGCCCATTATGGGGGGTGACTGCCGCTCTGTGCAGCTTACCCCTATTTTTTTTTATTTTGCCCCATCACTAGTCACTTGGGATTGTTTGTATTTACACCAACTCTTTTTGAATTCCAAGACCATTTCTGTCTTTGCCACCTTTTCTGGAAAAGCGTTCTGTGTCCACCACCCTTTCTGTGAAGAAAAGTTTGCTGACAGATGCTTGGCGTCTCGCATTTCCAGCTGTTTTAGGAATGAGGCTTTTCACGTTACACACAAGCAAGACTCATTAACAAAGGAAACCACTGTCCATTGCCCGCAGACTTTGGGGAAATTATTAATCTAATGCTATCTTTAATTTTGTTTTTAAATAGAGTCCTGTGATTTGATAGTCTTGTATTTGAGTCCTCTGAGGACACAAATTTGAATGTTTGAAGTAGGGGAAGGGTTACTTGCTTTTTGGGCTCATGTAGGGAACAGCTTCCTGTTGCTATAGACTAAATATTTTCAGAGTGAAGGCAGCTATTGAGCCATTTTAGAGCAATTTTCTTCCATTAAAAAAGTGTTATCTGGTTTGTGGTCTTTAATTGCCATAAGCCATCTTTTCTGCACTGATGCTAAAGGAGCTACTGCTGCCTTCCATGCCCCAGTACCTCCTACCAGCAGCTGGAGATCTGATCTGGCAGCAGCTCAAGTTCTGGGCCTGGTGTTCCTGAGGTCTAACTTGGGGAAGAAAAGAGCTTTGTGCTTTCCACTCGGTTCACAAGCCCAGCCTTGCATCTCTTTTCCATAATAAACAAATTGTAGCAGCCCCTGCGATGAAGACAGGGGAGGGAATGAAGGAGAGAGTGAGGCATAAGCAGCTAACTTCCCAGCACTTGCCTCTTCCATTAAATTCGATTTCTCTGCATCCCCAGAGACCCATCTCCAGTACCATTAACCTGGAAATGGAGCCTTACTATTGATTGATCTCTAAACTGTTTGTTTTTCCTGGCTTTAGATGGTCTGTGTCCCTTTTTTTTTTTCTCTCTATTTTTTTAAATCTTTTAAAAATAGTTATCGCATATGCTTCATGTTCAAATGTGTTGCTACGTTTTTACTGTGCCGCTTTCCCATTAGAAGCTGTATATATTTATATAGGAGCTGACAAATGCTCTGTTTCCAATCTAAAATGTCTAACTTTTTAGGAAATAAAAGGATGATCTTTGTTGTATGTTAATTTCTGTTCAGCACCTGAGATTGGGTCTACTGGAGCAAACATCCTGTAAAATGGAATTAACTTTTATACAGCTTTAATTAGTAATGAGGGCTGCTTCCTCCCTATAAATCGAGGAGGGAGGGCAGCACGTTTTTGTTGCAAGAACTGATGAGGTGAAGGAAGCATGTTGAACATTGTCTCTCAGTTGCAATCTTATTTGATTTGTGTCCATAAGTAGTGCACTGGCAGGGAAACTGATGTCTCTTTAGAATTAAACCTTTTTAATGGCAAACAGATGGGACATCCTTGTACAGTGTCGGAAGCACATATACTAGGCCAGCTCAATGGCAGTCACGTTGCCATCCAGAGGGTCTCTGGTCCAATCCCCAGCTGGGGTCTTCCTCTGCCATGGCTGGGGTTGCTGCGGAGATTGCGCTTGTAACTCCTGCAGGGGGGGGGGGGCAGTGGCACCCCTCCCTCCCCCCATTGGTAGGGTTCTGGGAGTAAACTGGTGCATGGCTGAGAACTATTGCCACGACGGCAGAGTGAGTTGGCATGGGGAACAGCCCCAGGTGGTTGAAACTGAAGGCTCCTGCTGTGAGATCCCAGCTCCGCTGCTGAGTGAGCTGGAAGCACCAAAGAGAGGTGAGGGAAAGGGCAACTCCAAAAACACTCATAAGAATATAAAAAGTGTAATGCTGGGTCAGACCAAGGTCCTATCGAGCCCAGTATCCTGTCTGACAGTGACCCGTCCAGCTCGTAGGTACCCAGCAGAACCCATAAAGTAAATCTAATTCCTGGCTCTTGCTCCCAGGGATGGCAATAACTTTCTTTATCTGGCTGCCAATGTGTTATGAAATTTTCCTCCAGTCACTTATTCAAATCTTTTAAACCCTGCTATGCTAGTCAACCACATCTGAGTGTCAAAGTATTTTCTACGATTTATTTAAAATCTATTTATTTACCTGTTCCACCCCACTCATGATTTTATAAACTTGTCCCATTTTCAGTTGTATTTGTTACCGTCCTATGCCCCTTTTCTAGTTCTGCTGTGTCTTTTTATTGAGATGTGACCAGAACTGCGCACAATACTCAAGGCATGGTCGCACCATGGCTCGTTACAGAGGTAATATATTTGACAGGAACGAAAAGTTGAGGCCCTGCAGCAGGATTATTTTATTTACAGGTTTTTTTATACTGCCTATAACAGAAAACTGTGCTAAGCAGTTAACAATACAACACAGGCTATACAATATCATGTTACAAAAAGCATCATCGCAATAATCATAAAACAAAACAGAACACATGTCCATCTGAAAAAAAGAAAAAACCTACAAAAGAAAAATGTGCTTTCAGCTGCTTACTAAAGGATTTATAGTCAGGTTTCTCAGCTTCATAGGTAACTCATTCCACAGAATGAGACCAGTGACTGCAAAAACCCTGGCATGAACTGTCTGGAGGTGACATGTTTTAAAAGTAAGGACAATAAGTAGGCCTTTGTCTGCAGATCATAGAGAGCACTGAGGGACATACCTCACCAGTTGACCAAAAAGACTGGACCATCAGCATAAAGGGCTTTGTAGACTAAAGTCATTAGCTTGAACTGAATCTGTAAACAGGAAGCCAGTGAAGTTGGCAGAGTTGCAGAGGCGATGTGGTCCCTAAGAGGACAGGAAGTGATTAAACGTGCGGTTGCGTTATGTGATAAGTGCCCCAATCATGTAGTTTGGTAACCCTGCATATAATATAAAGAATAGCAGTAGTCTAGTGTGGTCAAAATAAACGCTTGTACTACTGATCTAAAATCAGAAACAGGTAGGAGATATTTTAAGGGATGGAGAGCCCGAAACTTGAAAAATGTTGACTTAACTACAGCTCGAAGCTTTAAACCAGATGCAGAATCCAATAAAAAACCCAGGTCCTGCATTACAGAGGTGAACACAAGAGGCGTATTTTCCACGATAATATACAGAGGATTAGAAAGAAGAGGTTGTCGACTTTGCCATAAGGCTTTGGTTTTGGCAAGATTGTGTTAAGTCATGTTGAGTAAGCCGCTGCTTCACAGCAGAAATATAATTGGCCATAGTCTTACACACTGTAGCTATAAGGGCATTGATTGGAAAAATTAGCTGTGTTATCAGCATAAACTTTAATTTTCTAGCGTGTTGCAGATGGACTCAGGACCAATGGGTATAGTGTACTCCTGATAGCAGTTGGAGACTGATCAGATTTCAATCTGACGTCAGCCCTAGTACATATACCCCTGCAGGAAGTGCAGCTCTCCAGTATTTTCCGTCTCCATAACAGTTAGAGACTACCTGCACGCTCTCACAGCGTTGGAGTAAATTCACTGGAGAAAACCCAAAATAAGAAATCCTATCTCTACAGACGAGCCCCGCTCTCCTGTGGTGACACCCTCGGGCCCTCCCCCAGTTGAGAATTCCCGAGGTGATTTCCGCGATCCCTCTGAGGTAAGCCTCGGCCGCCGGACCTAGCCCCAGATTTCGAGTGTGGCTGAGAGGCGGTGGTGAAGCTATTGCCCCCTCTACCCCTGCAGCTGGAGACCACCGGGAAGCGCCGAGACAAGGTAAGGTAGAAATCTTCTTTAAAGACTCCAGTCTCTGAAGCTCGAGGAGTCACACAGGTTGCCGGCCGGGACCAGTGCCACCGGGTTGATCTGCCCTAGCAGGGCTAGACCCCGGTTAGATCCAAGGGTCCTCCTACGTGGAATCCCCTGTGGTGGTCGCCATATTGTCCGCGTGGTCGCCGACACCATTTTGTTCTGCTCGCCGCCCGGTTCGCCACTTCGATCCGTGCGCACAGTCGAGCCATGCGCACAGATCCCTTATGCGCACAACGTCACACGCTCAAGTACCGTGCGCACAAGATAGGTGCGTAACACGCGCTTACTGTGCTGGGCGCATAACTGCGATTTGTGCGCACATCCTGAGCGCACACCCAATCTACACACATATCTTCGCACCGGAGTGCATAACAGATTTTACACGCCTATATCCATGGCACCACCGGAAAAGGAGCTCAAGGCTCAGGGCCTCTGCCCAGCATGCCGCATAACACGAAGAGGCCAACGCCCTATGTATCCAGTGCGAGGAGGCCCTGGGGGATCCAGCCCAGGGCCAGCCCCAGCCGGGACCAGGTTCTAGCTCCTCAATAAGTACCCGGACCTAGCGAACCCCAGCGGGACACCCCCTCAGACGGGACTCCCCCAGGGACACAGCGTCTCCTAGTTTAGACCCAGCTATCTCCTGGGTGGAATTCTTCAAAGGCCAGCACACCTTCATTCACATGCAGATGGAGCCTCCGATAACACGGCCACAGCCTCCACCAGAGGACCCTTATGCCCCGGGCCCCTCTAGGCCCAGAGAAGTGAATCCACCGCCCAGAAGCCCCACCTACGGGGACACAGACAACTCGGAGAAGGAATCAGAGCCCCTGGAGGATGGGGAACTCCCTCCGGGGACAGAACCTCATCGGACCATGAGGCGCTTATTCACCAAGAATGAGGTTCCAGACCTGGTCACCCACAGCCTGAAGGAGCTTGCTATCCCGGGCACAAATACCTCGGGGGAACCTAAGACGAATCCCCTGCTAGAGGGACTCCGTCAGACCTCCCGCCATTTCCCTCTGTTACAAGCCGTCCAACAGCTAATTGACCTGGAATGGGTTGCCCCAGAGTCTACATTCAAAGGGGGGCGAGCTCTGGCAGCCATGTACCCTCTGGACCTGGCGGCCAAAGACCTTCTGACATGCCCAAAAGTGGATGCCATGGTCTGCGCGGTCTCGAAGCGCACTACTATCCCAGTGGAGGGAGGTGCAGCGCTCAAAGATGCTCAAGACAGACATTTGGAATCCATCCTCAGTCTTTTGATGTCACTGCTATGTCCCTATAGATAGCGGCCTGCTGCGCAGTGGTGACCCATGCCTGCTTATCACAGACATGGAGCAACACTCCTGGGGAAGCCATGGAACCAGCAGTATCATTCCTTGCGGATGCTGCTTCCGACCTGGTGCGCACCGCAGCTTAGAGGAGTGTCATCAGCCGTGGCAGCCAGGAGGCAACTGGCTCCGAAGCTGGTTAGCCGACGCATCTTCCAAAACGAGACCCACAAGAATGCCCTTCAAGGGATCCCTCCTGTTCAGAAGCGAACTAGAGAAACTGGCTAACAAATGGGGCGAGTCCCAGCTGCCGCAGCTACCGGAGGACAGGAATAAGAAACCAGCGACCCTTCCCCCGATCTTCCAGGGGCAGAGTTCACAGCGCTTCAACCCATACAGAAACATCAAGTGCCTCGTCCTATAGGCAGGAACCAGTCCTTTCGAAACAAGCACAACAAAAGGGGAACCAACTCGGGACCAGGCCCCAGCCGCACCCTACAATGAGAATCAGCCGACACGTCCAAAGGAAGAAGCCATAGGGGTAGACTTGCCCTATTCTACCAAAGATGGGTCGAGATAACTTCAGGCAAGTGGGTCCTAATCATCATCCAAGAGGAGTACTACCTGGATTTCCTCCGAACCCCTCCGGACAAGTTTGTAGAATCCCCCTGCCATGACCCCTCCACGAGGGTGGCAGTGGAAGCTACACTAACCAGATTACTAGCCCTAGAGGCCATAACCCCAGTGCCTCCACCACAAATAAATACTGGGCATTATTCCATTTATTTTATCGTCCCCAAGAAAGAGAGAACGTTCAGACCCATCCTGGACCTCAAGTTGGTCAACCGTCATCTGAAGATCCCCCGCTTCCGCATGGAAACCCTACACTCTGTAATAAGGGTGTTACAACCGGGAGAGTTTCTCACATCCCTAGATCTGTTGGAAGCCTACATAGAAACATATAGAAACAGAAATGACAGCAGAAGAAGACCAAACGGCCCATCCAGTCTGCCCAGCAAGCTTTCGCACTTTTTTTTTTCTCTCACATATTTATCTGTTTCTCTTGGCTCTTAGTGACCTTTTTTATTCTATTTCCCTTCCACCCCTGCCATTAATGTAGAGAGCAGTGTTGGAACTGCATCTAAGTGAAATAGCTTAATTAGTTAGGGGTGTTAACTAATTAGGGGTATTAACCACTGCAAACAGATAAACAGTTAGGGGTATTAACCACTGCAAACAGATAAACAGATAAGCATGCTACACCCATGCTTATCTGTTTATCCAGACTATGTAATTCAGTCCTTGTTGGTTGTTGCCTGAATATAGAGCCACATTTCTTCATTCCCCCCTGCTGTTGGAGCAGAGAGCCATGCTGGCTATGCAATTGAAAGTGAAGTATCAATCTTGCTCCCCTGCCGTTGAAGCAGAGGGCTATGCTGGATATGCTTTCCGATCCATCAAGAACATCAGCGCTTCCTATGCTTCAAAATCCTGGACTGTCACTATCAGTTCCGGGCACTACCCTTCAGGTTAGCCACAGCACCCTGGACGTTCACAAAGATCATAGTGGTGGTGGCGGCGGCAACACTGAGGAAGGAAGGAATCCTCATGCACCCTTACCTAGACGATTGGCTGATCAGGGCGAAATTCCCAGAGGAAAGTCACCAGGCAACCAACAGAGTCAAAACTCTACTGGAGAGCCTTGGATGGGTGGTCAACACAAACAAAAGCTGTCTGCAGCCCTCACAGTCTCTAGAATACTTAGGAGTCCAATTCGACACCAAACATGACAAGGTCGTCCTGACACCGACAAGGAGTTCAAAACTGATGAACCAGTTGCAAACCCTGCTGAGCAAACCTCACCCCACAGCATGGTATTACCTACAAGTCCTCGGTCTCATGGCATCCACACTGGAAGTAGTGCCATGGGCATGAGCTCACATGAGACCACTACAGCGCTCACTTCTATAATCCACTGACCCAGAACTACACCGTACATCTACAGCTCCCGGGCAGAGTTCGGACCCAAGTACGATGGTGGCTACAAGACGGCCACCTGAGCCAGGGACCAAGACTATCCTCACCGACCTGGATCCTGCTCACCACGGATGCCAGCCTACGAGGATGGGGAGCACACTGCGAAGAGCTACCCGCCCAAGGGCAGTGGAACACAGAAGTGTCGGGATGGAACATCAATCGCCTAGCAGCCCGGGCAGTCAGACTAGCCTGCCTACAGTTCAGTCACAGACTCTGAGACAAAGCAGTCATAGTAATGTCAAACAACGCCACAACAGTGGCCTACATCAACCGTCAGGGAGGAACCAGAAGCCAACAAGTGTCTCTGGAAATAGACCCCTAATGTCATGGGCAGAAGTGAATCTCCAGGAGATCTCGGCTGTCCACATCGCTGGGAAAGACAACATCACAGCGGATTACCTCAGCAGAGAAAGTCTAGACCCAGGGGAATGGAAGCTGTCGACCGCAGCATTCCAACTGATAGTGAACTGTTGGGAAACACCAACCATGGACCTTCTGGCAAACCTGTCCAATGCCCAGTTTCTTCAGCCGCAGGCGGGAACCTCAGTCCCAGGAAATTGATACCCTGGTACAGACCTGGCCACAGGAGACTCTGCTATATGCCTTCCTGCCGTGGCCCCTATTGGGAGCAATCATTCACAAGATAGAACACAGGGGACCAGTACTTCTAGTGGCCCCGGACTGGCCAAGACCGTGGTATGCAGACATGCGAAGACTACTGACAGGGAACCCCCCTGCCACTGCCTCCACACAGAGATCTGCTCCAGCAAGGGCCGATCCTTCACGAGGATCCAGCTCGATTCTCTTATGGTCTGGCTATTGAGAGGGCTCGCCTGAGAAAGAGCGGATACTCGGGAGCTGTGATTGACACCCTACTCCAAGCACACAAGTTCTCCAATCTCTAACATACATAAGGATTTGGAGAATAGTCGAAACCTGGTGCGAGGACCATGACATCATCCCACGCTCAGTCAAAATTCCTGCGATCTTGGAATTCCTACAGAACGGCCTACAGAAGGGATTATCCCTCACCTCCATCAAGGTACAGGTGGCCGCATTGTCATGCTACGGAACCGAGAGCGAGAGCGACAGCATAGCCTCTCACCCGGATGTTTCCCGCTTCCTGAAGGCGAGTCAAGCACATCCGACCACCCCTAAGTGGCTGGTACCTCTTTGGAACCTGAACCTGGTCCTAGATTTCTTAGCAGGAGCCTCCTTCAGCCTTCGCTGTGGCCTGTCTCTCCGACTATTAACATTGAAGACAGCCTTCCTGCTGGCAGTTTGTTCAGCCCGTCGTATATCCGAGCTACAGGCACTGTCCTGCCGAGAGCTGTTCCTCAGACTCACCCCGGGAATCATCCAGTTTCGCACAGTTCCGTCGTTCCTTTTCAAAGTGGTGTCTCACTTCCATCTCAACCAAACCATCTCGCCAACATCACCAGATGAGCATAAGAATTCGGAAGAGGCTCGAAGTCTACGCCACCTCAACAGCGGCAGACTCCTATCCAGATACCTGGAAATGTCGGATACCGTACGAAAAACGGACCACCTATTTGTCCTTCACAGCGGGAAGAGGCAAGGGGAAGCAGCCTCGTGAGCAACCATAGCCCGTTGGATCAAAGAAGTCATCAACGCAGCCTACGTAGAAGCAGGCAAGCCACCGCCTCTACAAGTCGAGGCCCATTCTACCAGAGCCCAGGCAGTGTCCTGGGCGGAAACCAAGGTACTGTCACCCGCTGAGATCTGCAGGGTGGCGACATGGTCCTCCATACACACCTTCTCCAGGTTTTACCGCCTGGATGTTCAGGCTAGGGAGGACACAGCATTCGTAAGGGCAGTACTAAGTGGGTCACAGGCAGCCTCCCACCCGGTTCCGGAGTAGCTTTTATACATCCCATTGGTCCTGAGTCCATCTCTACACGCTCGGAAATGGAGAAATTACTTACCTGATAATTTCGTTTTCCTTAGTGTAGACAGATGGACTCAGCATCCCACCCACGGCTGCCGTTACTCATGGAATTCTCGGGGGACATCCCCGGGAGCGAGTGATTCAAGGGTAAGCCATGCTTTCCTTCATCTAGGACACCCATCCTACCGGCTGTCGACGTTTTCCGGTTGAGGGCACTGGTGGTCTCTAGCTATAGCCATTTCAACCAGTTCAAATTAATCAAGTTAACCAAGTTATAAGTTAATCAAATTATTCAAGTTATGAAGTTATTCAATTTAGTCAGTCACACGAATATCCACAATGCTTTTTGAGGAGAATACTGAAGAGCTGCACTTCCTGCAGGGATATATGTACTAGGGCTGACATCAGATTGAACTCTGATCGTCTTCAACTGCTATCAGGAGTACACTATACAACATTGGTCCTGAGTCCATCTGTCTGCACTAAGGACAACGAAATTATCAGGTAAGTAATTTCTCCAATTCTTTCACAAATGAAAATTATAGAACCAGAATCAGGTTGAAAACAAAGGAGAGGACTGATCCCTGGGGAACATCTTTTACTAGTAATTTCCATGATGAGATTAACTAATCAGTTTTGACTTGGAAATAACGCTGACAGGTATGATTAAAACCAGGAGTGAAGAACCCCTCCAATGCCCAATACAGTCAAATGCAGCTGAGATAGCCATAGAGACCAGTATTAAAGGTTTACCTTGATCAAACTGCAACAACATGTAATAGATAGGGAAAGCAATAGCGTTTCAGGGTTATGATTAGCCCGAAAGCCATGTTGATATTATGGAGTGTGAGCTCTTGGCTGTGGCATGGTTGACAGCCTGACAGGTGAACCCACTAGGCCCACACCAGACAGGTGGACATGTTTCTCTGGGACAAGGTCTAGGCTTCACCTATACCAGCCCCTTTCTCTGCGGGTTGAGCCCTTGGGTTCCAGGGGCCTGCAGGGCTTAGGTGAGGGTCCCATATAGTGGACAAGTGGAGTCTGGTAGCAGGCAGAGGTCAGGGTAGGTGGAGATCAAGAAACATGGGAAGAACCAGAAGACAGGCAGAGACTGACAAGACACCAACAGACAAGGCAGGATTGGAACGAGGCAGGATGCAAGGAACAGGGCACAGCAGGGGGCAAGGTAGGACCAAGAAGTGGCAGGAGTGGGACAAGGAAAGGTAAAGACAGGATAAGACACAAGAGCACGATGGCATAGCAGGAGCACAAGCAACACCCACTGCAAGGAATGCAGGAGGACCTATTGCTGAGGTATCAACTTGCTGTCCAGTGGGGGTTTAAGTAGCTAGGAGTGATGATATCCATCAGCACCACAGAAAGGATTACCATCACAGGACCTATGGGAGACCAGGGAGTCAGCAGCAGTAGAGGCAGCATGGCACTGAGAAGTTAAGGGGATGCTGACCATGGCAAAGTGGCCATGTCAATAGCACAGTAGCCCCCTCCCCAAACCCATTGGGTTGGGCTTATGGGGAAAGAGGCTGTGAAATCTAGTTAGGTGTGAGGCATGGGCATCTTTGGCTGGTTCTCAAATGTTCTCCTCAGGACCAAATACCTTCCATGAGATGAGAGAGTGTAATTTTTTCCTAATACATATACTTAGGAATGTCCTGTACTTCATATTCTGTCTCTTCCTCAGAAGTGGTTTCGGTTGGCTTGGGAATGGACTGTGAAGGCCAAGATAAGAGTAAGGGTTTGAGCAGTGATACATGGAATGTGTTGAGGAGTTTGAGTGTAGGAGGTAATTTCAATTGGTACGAGACTGGCCCAGTCTGGTGAGTGACTGGAAATGGACCAATGAAGCAAGGCGAAAATTTTGTAGAAGGAGTTTTCAAATGAAGATTATGGGTGTTTAACCATACTATATATCCTGATTTAAGGTGAGATGCTGACCGATGTCTCTTGTTAGCTTGCCTTTTATATCTCTTGGTGGCTGAGGTGAAAGTTGATATGTCCTTTATCATAATTCTTCAAGCTCTTGGCCCACCACATCAGCTGTGGGACATGGGACTGTCAGTGGTATCAGAAGTGAAACACATGGATGTCTGTCATACATAATCTTGAAAAGACTACCCTGTAGCATCTTCTGTGTGATTTTTTTATAGCAGAATTCTGCCCAAGGGAGTAGAGAGGCACATTTATCTTGCCGTTCATTCTTTTAAGCCCTTAGGAAGCCTTTAAGACTCTGATCCTCTTTCTGGACATAAGTTTACAGATGGTATGCTGAAGAAAAATCCAAGGAAATCCCAAATATTTTGCAAAGACTCTTCCAGAATTTTGCCATAAACTGTACTCTGTGGTTGTAGAGTATATGTTCAGTCAAGCCATGGAGTCGAAAAATATACTGAAAGGGAGATGGCCCACTTCATACCACTCTCTGTACTTCCCTCAATTCTGGGGCCAAGGGAACTACAGAGAGTGGTACGAAGTGGGTTATCTTTGAGAACTGGTTCACCATTACCCAAATGGCAGTACAACTGTTACAGGAAGGAAGGGCTGTGACAAAGTCCATGGCCACATGGCACCACAGCATTTTGGGGACTTGCAACAGTTGTAATAGTCCCCAGAGGAGGGCATAGGAGGACTTGACTGCACAAATAGGACAGGACTCCATGTAGTGACTAACATCATGCCTCATTTGAGGCCACCAATAGTGGTGAATGAGAACTTCCAGAATTTTGGTTATACCTGGATGATGCCAGCCGCGAGTCTGTGTGCCCACTGAAGTACTTTTTCTAGAAGGCAGTTAGGGGCAACTATCTTTCCTTATGGCACCAGAACTGTTACAGCTGCTAGAATCTTTGCAGGGTCAATGATGTGGCGAGGGGGTTCCCCTACCCATCTTCTGTCTCAAAGGACCAGGATTGGGAATCAGCATGCTAATTCTTCACCGCCAGGTGATACCAGAGTTCAAAATTAAGTGGTTGAAAAATGACCAACTGGCTTGCCAGGCATTTAACAGGTGTGCTTGTTGAAGGTGCTGAAGATTCTTATGGTCAATGTATCTTGTGAATGGGTGTGCTGCTCCTTCCAGCAAGTGGCACCACTCCTCTAAGGTGATTTACAGCTAGATGTTCCCTGTCATAGATGGTGTAACTTCCCCTCATCAGTGGGAGCAAACTTCTTGGAATAGAAGAAGCCGGGCAAGAGAGTACCTTTATCGTTTGTGCTGTAAGAGGAGAGCTGCTACTCCAATAGTGGAGGCATCTACCTCTACGATAAAGGGCTTCAACGGTTCCAGATGCTGGAGCCTTGAGGAACATCGCCTTAAGGCAAACAAATGCTTGGATAGCCTCTTTGGGTCATTTTCTTGAATCTGAACCCTTTTATGTGAGAGAAGAGAGAGGTGCCACTATGGTGAAGTGCCAGGAGTAGTTGGTGAAGACTAGGAAACTTTGTAAGGTTTTTGAGCCCCACCAGCTGGGGTCAATCTTAGATGGACTTCACCTTTTCCGGGTCCATGCGAAGGCTGTAGTGAGGAAACAATGTTCCCTAAGATAGGCACATGTTCAAAGGTGCATTTTTCGAGTTTGGCGTTCAGGTGGTTCTCATGGAGTCTCTGGAGCACCTGTTTGACATGCCCATGGTGCTGGGCTAAGGAACATGAGAAAATTAGAATATAGTCTAGATAGACTAAGACATAAGAATAGAGAAGGTCCTGAAAGATTTCTTTAACTATGTTTTGGAGCACAGCTGGTGAATTACAGAGGCCAAACAGCATCACTAGGTATTCATAATGTCCTTCATGGGTGTTGAATGCTGACTTCCATTCATCCCCTTCCTGCATGCAAATGAGATTATAGGCATCCCTAAGATCCACCTTGGTAAACATTCGTGCCCCTTGCAGATGGTCAAAGAGTTCAGTTATGACTGATAATGGATACCTGTTTCTGTGGGTGATGACTGAGGACCCCTTTAATTGACGCAAAGCCCGAGAGACTCATTATTCCTTCTTATAAAGAAGTTGGATAAATCTCCATTCCAGATTCTCCTTAATGTAATTTCATAGCACTGGTTTCTGGAGTTCACAATGGATAGACCTTGCCCCTAGGGGGTGACTTCCCTGGAAGCAGGTCAATGGGGCAGTCATAAGACCTGTGGGGTGGCAGTGTTTCAGCATGTTTTTTACTAAATACAACAGCGAATGCTGCATATTGTGAAGGGAGACCAGAGAGGACTGGTGTCAAGGTCCGAGTTACTGGTACTGGCAGAGAAACCTCTAGAAGGCATTGTTGCTGGCAGGAGGGCCCCCAGTGAGCAATTTGCAGTGCCTGCCAATCAATGATGGGGTTGTGCTGAATCAACCAAGGCAGACCAAAGATGATCAGGTTGTGACTGCCCTTTGGTAATACAAAAAGAGAAATCTGTTCTCTGTGCAATATCCCAATCTGCAGGATGAGTGGGGCAGTAGTCCTGGGCAGGTAGCCTGGAAAAGATTCTCCATAGACCAAGGAGATTCTAACAGGCTTCTCAAGGGTAACTGGTGGGAGATTGTATCGTTGAACCAGTGCTTCCTCAATGAAGTTAACCCTGGCACCGGAATTCAGGAAGACCTCTATGTGAATCTCCGCAGTATCGAAGATGAGACTAACCAGTATGAGCAGGTGAGAGGACAGGGAATGACTCTCCAAACAACCCTAGGCTCAGAAGTTTCCCACCTTTTCAGGACATCAGCTGATGAAGTGCCCCTGCGCAGTACAATATAGACACAGGTTAAGCCACCAATGCCTGTTTCTCTTCAGTAAGCCTGGCTCTGCCGAGCTGAATTGTGTCTCTGGTAGGGATCAGAGGATGCTAGAATTTGGGTGCTAGCTTGAAATGCCACAGAGAAGCTTCTCTCTCACAGGCCTACTCTTGGAAGAGAATATTGACATGGATGGCAAGTGCAATGAGATCCTCAAGGCCAGGTGGAAGGTCTCTATCAACCAGTTCACCCTTGATCCGTTCTGCAAGGCCCTGCCAGACAATGGTGATCAAACTTTCCTCATTCTGAGGCTAGAGTCTGGAAATGTATGGCATCCCCAACTGTTCTGGGGCCTTGCCTAATATGGAGCAATTTGGTAGCTGCCAAAGACGATTGACCTGGCTTATTGATAATTCTTCAGAATTGCCTGAGGAAGTTGTCCAGGTCTCCTAAAAGGGTTCCTTTCCCATAGGGGGTGATGCCCAGGCTAGGGCTTAACCAGTCAAAGAGAGGATATTAGGTTACCTTAGTCTGATCTGAGGAAAAGTTGGCGGCCTGCAACTCAAAGTTCATGAAGCACTGATTGATGAAGTCTCTGCAGACCTTGGGATCTCTGTCATAACTGAGAGGAGGCAGAAGGTGTGGCTTGGATCTCTGAAGTCGGACCAAAACAGCTGGAGGAGGTGTGATGGGTGCTGGGACAGGCAGACGAGCCTGTATGGAGTCCATGCTTACAGCCAGACCCTAGAGTAGCCCTGCCATTTGGTAAAGTTGCTCCTGCTGCTGCTGGACTTGGTGGGCCAAACCAGGTATGGCCTTAG
The DNA here is from genome assembly GCF_901001135.1 of Rhinatrema bivittatum. NCBI lineage: Eukaryota > Metazoa > Chordata > Amphibia > Gymnophiona > Rhinatrematidae > Rhinatrema > Rhinatrema bivittatum. The sequence continues at coordinate 57,727,494 of NC_042626.1, forward strand.
CTGAGAGTATATACACTGAGCTCATGGCCTTAGCAACCTGTCGCCGGAGTGTGAGCACTTGGCTGTGGTGTAGCAGATGTAGCCTGACAGGTGAACCCATTAGGCCTACCCCAAAAGTAGGGTGGACATGTTCTCTCTGGGACAAGGTCTAGACTTCACCTATATCAGCCTCATTCTCCACAGGTGAAGCCCTTGAGTTCCAGGGGCCGGAAGGGCATAGGCCGAGGGTCCTGTAGAGTGGACAAGTGGAGTCAGATAGCAGGCTAAAGTCAGGGCAGACTGTGAACAAGCAGCATCGAGATCCAGGCGGAGGTCAGGGCAAGCAGAGATCTTAGCAGAAGTAAGAAGTGAAAGACGGACAGGATAGGAATAGACAAGGCAGGACTGGAACTAGGTGGAATGCAGGGAACAGGACACAGCTGGAGGCAAGGTAAGGACTGGACGAGGTAGGACCAAGACAAGGTAAACACAAACTAAAGAACAGGTGCAAGACGGTACTGCAAGGAATGCAGGAGGACCTGTTGCTGAGACATCGGCTTACTGTCTGGTGGAGGTTTAAGTAGCCAGATATGATGATGTTACATTGGTGCCGCAGAGAGGTTTCCTGCATGGTATCAGCACATGCCTATGGGATGCTGGGTAGTCAGCAGTGGTGGAGGCAGCATGGGGCCAAGGAGGTAAAGGGATACTAACTGCAGCATGGCAGTTGTGTCGGCATCCCCTTACCAATTGGTTTTAATGTAAAAGATGTTGATCCTCTACAAACTGTAAATTGTCAAAACCAACCTCTTCAGGAGTTTGGCAAGAGTAGGAAGATTAGAAATGAGTTTGTACCTACAAAGTGACTTAATAGACAAAAGACTTCTTTAAAACTGGGGTCACTAAATCTTATTTATAGGAATGGGGGACAACTGCATGCGAGAGAGAGAGAGATTCACACTGCTAGGGATCAAGTTCAGAAATGTAGTTTGCAGACCAAACAAAATGGTAATAGGACAATGATCTAGTGAGCATTGAGAGAATCGTAAGTATTTTAGAGACTTCTCTTATCTCGGTGTAGCTGATAGCCTCAAACTGGGTCCAGCAGGGGATCTTGGTATCTGATTCTGAAGATGTGCTTACAGGGGGAGGGGTCAGAATTAACAGATTATGTTAAGGTAGTTTTTCCTCAAACAAGGGGCAAAAGACTCACAATCTAAGACAGATTTGATCATAGATCTACTGGCTGACTAAGATAGACTACTTATTGCAAAATATTCCTGAGGACGGTTGAGTGAAAACTGCAAATGAGATATATTTAAAAAAACCCTCTTATTAGGGTTATAAATGTAGCTCACTTTGATGCACAAACAGACCTAAAGTTGGCTTCAGCAGATGCCAACTTATGAGTGCGCCAATATCGTTCAGCTTGTCTCATACTACTATTCTGCTTGATGAATGCATACATGAACCAGAGAACACAATGTCAGATGTGGCCTGTTTTGGTCTCCTGAAAAGGAGACTTTGCTTAATGAATACTTTTGTTTGCCAGAGACTGTCAGTCCTTTTGCTTCTGATATTTGCAGTGAAATTTACTGGTGCACATTTTTCTGGCTATTCCTGTTTGTACATCAGTGCAATGGCTCAGGCTCTCTGCTGTCAAAACTGTTTTGTTTTTTTTGCACGCAATCTATAATTAAGCCTTTCCTTAATGTGTCCAGTTTGTCCAGATCTGAAAGTGAAAATTAATTTATCTGCAGGTGCCTTATAGAATGGGCTCCAGAGGGGGATGCTGGAATCCTAATAATTGTGGTGGAATTCACATATTTTGGTGGTATTAAATTTCTTAATGTTGCTTGAAGTAGTTTGGTTGCTCTGACTCCTTGAATGTATGGAACTAAATGTTAATAGGTAAAACAAAAAATATATAAGGTAATACATGGAAAACATGATTTGTGCACACAAACTGCATAAAATGTAAAATAGGAGTTATTGTTAGAAAAAGACTGAAAGGAGCAGCTACAAAAGTAAAAAAATGTGCAAGAGGCATGCATGGTCATTGTTAAAAAAAAATACCATTCTAGAAGCACAGTCCAGATGATTTCCACACATTAAGAAAGGTGGAAAGAAGGCAAAACGATTACCAGAATAGTTAAAAGGGGAGGTGAAAGAAGCTATTTTAGCCAAAAGATCTTCATTCAAAAATTGGAAGAAGGATCCAACAGAAGAAAATAGGATAATACATAAATGTTGGCAAGTTAAATGTAAGACATTGATAAGACAGGCTAAGAGAGAATTTGAAAAGAAGGTGGCCGTAGAGGCAAAAACTCATAGTAAAAACTTTTTTAAATATAGCTGAAGCAGAAAGCCTGTGAGGGAGTCAGTTGGACCGTTAGATGATCGAGGGGTTAAAGGGGCACTTAGAGAAGATAAGGCCATCGTGGAAAGATTAAATGATTTCTTTGCTTCGGTGTTTACTGACGAGGATGTTGGGGAGGTACACATACTGGAGAAGGTTTTCATGGGCAATGATTGAGATGGACTGAATCAAATCACGGTGAACCTAGAAGATGTGGTAAACCTGATTGACAAACTGAAGAGTAGTAAATCACCTGGACCGGATGGTATACACCCCAGAGTTCTGACGGAACTAAAAAATGAAATGTCAGACCTATTAAGTAAAAATTTGTGACCTATCATTAAAATCATCCATTGTACCTGAAGACTGGAGGATAGCTAATGTAACCTCAATATTTAAAAAGGGCGCCAGAGGCGATCCGGGAAACTACAGACCAGTTAGCCTGACTTCAGTGCCAGGAAAAATAGTGGAAAGTGTTCTAAACATCAAAATCTCAGAACATATAGAAAGACATGGTTTAATGGAACAAAGTCAGCATGGCTTTACCCAGGGCAAGTCTTGCCTCATAAATCTGCTTCACTTTTTTGAAGGAGTTAATAAACATGTGGTTAAAGGTGAACCAGTAGATGTAGTATACTTGGATTTTCAGAAGGCATTTGACAAAGTTCCTCATGAGAGGCTTCTAGGAAAAGTAAAAAGTCATGGGATAGCTGGTGATGTCCTTTCGTGGATTGCAAACTGGCTAAAAGACAGGAAACAGAGAGTAGGATTAAATGGACAATTTTCTCAGTGGAAGGGAGTGGGCAGTGGAGTGCCTCAGGGATCTGTATTGGGACTCTTACTTTTCAATATATTTATAAATGATCTGGAAAGAAATACAACGAGTGAGATAATCAAATTTGCAGATGATACAAAATTGTTCAGAGTAATTAAATCACAAGCAGATTATGATAATTTGCAGGAAGACTTTGTAAAATTTGAAAATTGGGCATCAAAATGGCAGATGAAATTGAATGTGGATAAGTGCAAGGTGATGCATATAGGGAAAAATAACCCATGCTATAATTACACAATGTTGGGTTCCATATTAGGTGCTACAACCCAAGAAAGAGATCTAGGCGTCATAGTGGATAACACATTGAAATCGTCGGTTCAGAGTGCTGCGGCAGCCAAAAAAGCAAACAGAATGTTGAGAATTATTAGAAAGGGAATGGTAAATAAAACGGAAAATGTCATAATGGCTCTATATCGCTCCATGGTGAGACTGCACCTTGAATACTGTGTACAATTCTGGTCGCCGCATCTCAAACAAGATATAGTTGCGATGGAGAAGGTACAGAGAAGGGCTACCAAAATGATAAGGGGAATGGAACAGCTCCCCTTTGAGAAAAGACTAAAGAGGTTAGGACTTTTCAGCTTGGAGAAGAGACGACTGAGGGGGGATATGATAGAGGTGTTTAAAATCATGAGAGGTCTAGAATGGGTAGATGTGAATCAGTTATTTACTCTTTCGGATAAGAGAAGGACTAGGGGGCACTCCATGAAGTTAGCATGTGGCACATTTAAAACTAATCGGAGAAAGTTCTTTTTTACTCAACGCACAATTAAACTCTGGAATTTGTTGCCAGAGGATGTGGTTAGTGCAGTTAGTATAGCTGTGTTTTAAAAAGTATTGGATAAGTTCTTGGAGGAGAAGTCCATTACCTGCTATTAATTAAGTTGACTTAGAAATTAGCCACTGCTATTACTAGCAACGGTAATATGGAATAGACTTAGTTTTTGGGTACTTGCCAGGTTCTTGTGGCCTGGTTTGGCCTCTGTTGGAAACAGGATGCTGGGCTTGATGGACCCTTGGTCTGACCCAGTATGGCATGCTCTTATGTGCATAAATGATTTTCTGTACTCTAAACTCTTGTGAGCACATCTGGTTTGTGCACATTTTTTTAAAACTCCCAATGCATTTGCATACCATTAGCTTACTGCAGCAGTTCTAAGAAATTAGCTTGGGCGTTAAACTGTGCTGAATTTCAGTGCACAGTTTTTAATAGGGATGTGCAATCGTTTTTTGACAATTAGGAAATTCGTACGATATTTCCTAAAACGTCATGGATCGGGAAACCAATAAAACTATTGCATTTTCCCCGAATTTTCATAAAAAATCATTTTTTGCCTTGGTGCGCGCTAACAGAAAACCGTTAGTTACCGTTACATTTTTTGTTAGTGCGCGCTAACTCCCGTTAGCGCGCACTAAGCCGAAAAACAATTTTTCACAAAAATAAAAATGCCGATCCGCGAGAATACAAGATTTTCTCGCAGCCACAGGAACCCGAAAGTGGAAACGATGGGGCACCCGATGCACATCTCTAGATTTTAATGCTTAGCTTTTTGCTTTGGCCCCTCTGGACCTGAGTGAGGGCGCATTGGCTCCCAAAAGATCGTAAAGAAATTCATTAAGCTAAGCCAATAAAGTACGATTTATGCGTACAAAAATTGCTTTTGGCACAGAGAGCACATTTTTGTGCATAAAACATTTTATGTACCAAAAATATCCTTTAACAAAGGACATATTTTTTGCGCACCAAATACAGACTACAAGTCCCTGCATGGGAATGCTAGCTTCCACCCATAGACTAATAGTCCTGGAAACTTTGCTCCAGCTCGGACAAGGGAATTAAGTTTCCAGCACTAAGAAAGCACAAGGTAAGCCAGTGCATCTCTGCATTGGGGAGGTAATAGTTAATGCCATCATTAGCATGGACTTTCCATCTGAGGCTGCTAACTTAAATGCACATTATTGTACACACATGCAAAAAACTTGCTGAATTGACAGTCAAATGTGCACACAATTAAGCACTGAACTGTGCGCTCTGCCAAATGCACCTTATTACATTGGCCTATGGATGAGCAAAAGATGACATTGCCAGAATGCTGAATGTCTTCACGTTCCTCTTTCCAGTACTAACTCCCCAAACAAACATTTTTAGATGCTTCCCTTTTATTTTTCTCTGCCCGCAAAGCAACGTGCTGCAACTCTGACCCCCTCCATCAAGTAACTTCATGTGCCTCTCCATGTCCTACCAAATGTGTTACTTTCTCACTAGCTTGAAGGAAAAGGACCATGGAGTCTGAGAGCTGCTATGTGGGTAGAGGACAGCAATCCCTATACAATAAACCGTATTCCTCACTTTCCAGATTCTAGGCGGCACTTCACTTTATACAATTCAGCTGCTAGCATGTGCCATTTTTTATTTATGGGTGATGGCTTCGCTGGTAAATGCCAAGTTTTCCTTCAGTTTGTGGGCCTTGTATTTCTCGCCCTTCCTTCCCTTCAAAAAAGGTTTGGCTAAGTTCTTGGAGAAGTCCATTAACTGCTATTAATCAATTTTACTTAGGGAACAGCCACTGCTATTAATTGCCGCAGTAGCATGGGATCTTCTTAGTGTTTGGGTAATTGCTAGGTGCGGGTGGCCTAGTTTGGCCTCTGTTGGAAACAGGATGCTGGGCTTGATGGACCCTTGGTCTGACCCAGCATGGCATGTTCTTATGTTCTTATGTGCAAATTTGATCAACTCACTCATATTCCTTTCCAGATCATTTATAAATATATTGAAAAGCACCAGTCCAAGCACATATCCTTGAGGCACGCCACTGATTACCCTTTTCCACTGAGAAAACTGACCATGTAATCCTACTCTCTGTTTCCTGTCTTCTAACCAGTTTGTAATCCAGAAAAGAACATCACCTCCTATCCATGACTTTTTAGTTTTCATAGAAGCCTCTCATGAGGGACTTTGTCAAACGCCTTCTGAAAATCCAAATACACTACAGCTACTGGTTAATCTTTATCCACATATTTATTAACCCCTTCAAAAAAATTAAGCAGATTTGTGAGGCAAGACTTCCCTTGGGTAAAAATCCATGCTGTGTTCCATTAAACAAGGTATTTCTATATGTTCTGTGATTTTGATCTTTAGAATAGTTTCCACTATTTTTCCTGACACTGAAGTCAGGCTCACTGGTCTATAGTTTCCCAGATCATCATGGAGCCCTTTTTAAATATTGGGGTTACATTTGCCACCCTCCAGTCTTCAGGTACAATGGATGATTTTAATGATAGGTTACAAATTTTAACTAATAGATCTGAAATTTCATTTTTTAGTTCCTTCAGAACCCTGAGATACATACCATCTGCTCTGCTCTTTAGTTTGTCAGTCTGGCCTGCTACATCTTCCAGGAAACTCAACTGGGCTCCTTTCTGAAAAACAATCAGATTTTTTATTTTAAGCATGTAAATTGCCATGCTGCAAACCCCTCTTTACCTACTCCTCCCACAGAAAAAATGTCAGCCAGCTCTTATTGTGCCTTTCCCTGTCCTTGAGAAACACAGAGGCTGATGCAATAAATTGCACCCAGCCTTGCGCATGGGTTTATACATGGTTGGGTACATGTTTTGGACATGCTAGACTAGCACCCAATGCAGTAAGGAAATTAGTGTGTCCAAAATGTGTGGTCTAACAAATGCATAGCCGATAGCCATGTAAATGCCCTCACCTGCCATGTAAATTCCATGTAGGTGAGGGCATTAGTTATTACCTCTCCATGCAGGAAAGTGCTAGGCACCTAATGCACACTTTTTAACGTGGCAAAATTTTAATTCCAGCCTCAGAGATAAAGTCAATTCGCAGTCAAGGGCTCACAAAAAGAAATTAAAAAAAATAGGGTTCTCTGTGTTGCGATAAGTTTTCCTCCTCCTTAGTATCATTGTGACAATTTAATTTCCTGCTTGCAGTGGTGTAAAATAAATATATTTTGAGTTGTTTAAAAGAAACTCACTTTTCTTATGGATATACAATTTAGACATCCATAGAAAGGGACCCTTAATATTTTGCTGAGGTTGCTGAAGTGTATTATAACAAACAAAAAAAAGAAGCAAGATGAAAACAGCTGCTTGTATTGAGTGCCCATTGCAATAAACTATTGAGCACTACGGATGTACAATTCTCCTTTAGCGTGCCATTTTTAACATGCCTCATTTAAATATTGCATCAGACACCCAGGGGATGTGGCTGCGTGCACGTTTAGACAACGGGCACTCAGTACTAGCACACGTTTTACTGCATTGTCCCCGGAATATGTAGCAAAGCACTTCAAATCTTGTAGCTTAGTGCAGTCGAGCTAAGATGTTCCTCTCTAAGCTGTGAAGGGGAGCTGCAGCTGCTGTTCTCTTGGAGGGTTAAAACTGACCCATTTAAAAGCACGGCATCATGAAGCCTAGGATGGGAAAATATACAGACAGTTTTCTCCATATCAGACTAAAATCCTTTCAAACTGATCAGGGATGAAGAAAGATGTTCTACTTCAGGAGCAGATCCAGGGATATAAGTGTCTGTATAATACATAATTGGATTGAAATAGAAGTGTGTAAATAAAAATTATGAAATGTGATACAATCATGTAGTGGCAACTCCAGCACAGCAAAACCCTCTCTCCTACCGCCCTCCATCTAGCATCCCCTTCTCCAGGGATGTGGTATTTTTTCAAATGGCAGGGCGATTGCAACAACTTTTTATTCTCCATCAATAAGCAGGGATGAATTAGCCATGTCGTGAGTGATGTCATCTGACGGCACTGAACAGCTCCATCTCTCAAAGCTCAGTAAAGCTTTACTGAGCATGTGTAGGAGCTCCCACCTGAATGCTGCCTCATGAGCCCCTCCGTCTTTTTTTTTTGTGTCTGAGTTACTGCACAGACATGCACCTCTGTCTCAAACACTTTCTTTGTATCTAGAACCAATATTCTGAAGTCTTTTTTTTCTACCTCATTGCATTCACTGCTGCCTCAGCAGCCCCTCTTTATTAAAAAAAAAAAAAAATCCTGGAAATATCTGCAGCTGAGAGAGATGCTGATCAGAAGATGTTGATGAGTAAGAGTCCTAAGCAATGGAGCCCACCAGTATGAGAAGGTGTCCCCCACTGTGGTGCCAGGCTCCAGATCATCTCAGGCCTGGGGATGAGCAGGCCACAAAAGCTCTTGGCACTGAAGAAAGTGCAGAGGGTTTCTTAAATGGTGGCCATACCTATTTGAGCCATAAAGGCAATCAATGCATCAGAGAAGGGCGATTACATCTTCGACTCAGAGGAACGTCTTCACCATGTGCCAGTTCTTTTTACAGGTGCTGAACCTCCATGGCTTCACCAGAGCCGGCCTTCTATCTCGTCTTGGAGCCAATCTATGGCTTCATGCTTTCATGGAGCCAAGCCTCTGTGGCTCCATGGCAATGAGCTCCCATGGATTTGCCTATTCCATTATTGCCATGGGGTAAACACTCCAGGGTTAACATTCTTAACATATAGAAATGAAAGGCCATTACACTGTCTGATGCCAAATCAGTGCATTTAGGAGCAGTCAAGCTTCTGCAGTGGATATTTTGGTACAGAAGAGGGCATCAGTGGTGCAGTGAACTTTGGAGCAGTTAGCAATTTATATTCCAGAGCCTAGCTCTTCCACAGTTTTGCCAATGGATCTCAGCTATGATGAGCCTATTTGGTTTTTCTCTTCGATTCGGTCCCCCAGTCAGGTATTTTTACTCACCTTTTTTTTCCCCTCCTACTCAAGAAAATGGGATGACTGGGACCTATTCTGGATTTACAAAAATTGAAAAATGATTGTTTAGGAGAAATTCAAGATAGTCAACTTTGCCAGGCTGAACTAGATAAACTCTCTTAAGGAGACTTTTTTCTCCCCAGCAGGATCAGACACCAGCAAGGTCGGTCTTAATCTACTTGGAAACATGGATGTGGCACTGCATTAGTTCCTACAACTCATATATGTAGTGCCTTCAGTGCAGCCTTCAAAGCAAATGGGATCTTCTCTATCAACCTTTTATCCTAGACAAATTTTAGTTATTCCTGGAATGAGAGCATCCTTTTGGTGGGGTTTGAAACTGTTAGTGTCGAGTATGGGTCTCCATCTGTGAGTCCAATCACATTGTAATTCTGTCTACTGCCATCTCCACAAAGGAGTGGGAGACCTATACTGGAGCTACACAGATCCGAGTGTGGCCCTCACTGGAGCGTCATTTAAAAATAGACCAACTGGAACTGCAGGCTGTTCATTTATGTCCGGGCAGATTTCTCTCATCTCTTCCATCGGGAAAGAACCTTGAACCAGATCGGTCAGATGGCATGCATGCTCTAAGTTCCTCTAAATAGTAATATCTGGGATTTTTTTTTACATTGGTTGAGCATTTGTGCTACCTACCATCTTTCTGAGACTACACGTGCACAAAGGAGAAAAAAACCCTCTTCATTTCTCTTGCTTATTATTTGAGGTGAACTCTGTTTTATCAGTAAGCTTCTCATGTATTTGAATCCTTTGATCCCAATTGACTAAGAATAGCAGTGCTAAACCAACTGTTCAGTTGGATTGTGAACTGTATTGCAAACCTGTTCTGTGCTGGCTGCCTTACAATTACAGACTCTGTCAAGGCTCATTAAATGAGAGCCATGGCAACATCACTGGCTCCTAATAGGGCCACTTCCATTAAAGGCATTTGTACGCATCTTACAAATTCTGTCAGAGGTATGTAAACTTATGAGCACAACTGTGTATATAATTATTATATAATCTTTTGTACAACGGTTTTGCAGTCTGTCAAGACAGAGAAGCTTTGTTGATGCCCCTCTGATATATCTGATTCAACACCTTAACAAGCAGGATGGATACTTCAAGATAAGTGTTTTGCAAGTTTTGATATATTGTATGGATATTGAATATTTCTGCTGCTTTATATGTAGTGCACATCCTCTCAAGAAGCCCTGATCGAGCAAAACAGGGGACCTTTGTAAGAGCAGTTTAGAATTTATGACCTTCAAAATTGTTTGGTGTTTTTGGAATGTTTGTTAGCTATCATTAAAACGTATGACTGCTTTTGCAAATGGTATCAACTGTTTCATATGAGCTAGCAATTTCACTCCTTTTGGGTGTGCTTCTGGTGTCATGGCTATTTTGTTTGTTTTTTGGTTATTTGGGGGTTTTTTGTCACACACTGGTTACAAAAGTTTAAAATATAAACTTTTTTTGAACTTTATATATTATAGTTTACAATGCATGCATACAAAAAAATCAGAATGAACACCACCCCAAAATTTAAACACCACCTTTTTATTAACTTTCTGTGCATACTTGATTTTTCACCATTATGCATTAACCCTCAGGATTTGACTTATTCAGTTACTCTGAGCAAGCAGCCTCTTCAGTCCTATCGGGTGTTAGATTGTTTCTTGGAATCAGCAAAGCAGAACTTTTAGAAATAGATTGGAGTGACATTAAAATTAATAAACGTCTTATTTGGATTGAACTACATTCTGCCACCTTAAATCAATATTGTCAAGTTAAGCGGATTCCATGAGGATCTTACAATTTACAAAAAAGTTTCTTTATCTAGAGAATGAGACCTTTGTTTCTCAATGGAACACTATTCTTAATAAGCACTCTTTCGATTTGATAATTATTGAAATCAATTTAGCTGTCTGACATCCTGCGCACTGAGGTACAATATCATATTGACACATTAAAATCTCACTCATCTCAGGAATTGTTTGAGGCTTCACTTGCCAAGTTTAATAGTCAGATGGATCGGTTTAGAACTGATTTAAGAAAAGTTAAAATGACTAAATTTCATCGTAATAAAACTAATTACACTAAAGGTTATGTCTGTCCTTGGATGAACAGGAATAGCTCTACATATTCACGGAAGACGACAACTTCTGGTGATTCCACCGATGACTCTCTGGGGAGAAGTCTTGGTGAACATTTATGGAGGAACAATGAGTCGCACACTGAAAATGGTAACCTTTTTGATCTCTCTTTGGGGGAACTCATCAGATAAGATGTATGAAGGTCCTGTTGAAAGAAAGCAGTTTCATTAGAGACAGCTTGCATCAAATGCAGTTACTAAAGAATGTACAGCGGTAGTCACGGACCGGGCGATATCCATTCTGAGACTGACTTCAGTGTTTAATTTATCTACTCGCTCCTTATCAGAGCATGAAGAAAAAGTTCCTCAAAAGGGATTGTCATTTGTACTTACTATTAAGTATGACCCATTTCGGGACCAGGTTCAACTTTTCAAGCTTTTTTTGTCATTTAAAAAGTGCATTATTTTTTGCGGATTGTCCTACTGGTATGTAAATCCAAATGGATCCCTGGGAATTTTTCTGACCCTTTTTTTTTTTGGCAGTATTTGAGAGGATGGTATTAAGAGTTTAGACCATGAGAAAGTCTAAAGTGTGGTTTCATATTAACTAAACAAGAATCTGGCTTGTTATACTCTCAGGGGTGATCCATCTATCGTTATTAAACCTGCCAATAAAGGTGGCGGAGTAGTTGTCATGGATACAGATGCAAATGTAAAGGAAGTGCACTGTCGGTGATCTAATACTTTTCATCAACTGTTGTCTAGAGATCCTGCTTTAGAAATACAGGTGGATATCAAAGCCATTTTAGACAGGGGCTGTCACAATGATTGATTAGTCATAACGATATTTTTTTTTTTTTTGTAAGATGAATTTCCAGTGATGTTTGTTGGTTTTTGGTTTTTTTTAACTTAGTGCCTAAAATACAGAAATCTATTGTCTCCTCCAAGACATCCCATTGTTTCTGGAATTGACTCTATATTGGAACCATTCTCTAACTATGTAGATCACTAACCGTTAGTAACTAAAGTGTCCTCATATATTCGGGATTTGACTCCATTTTCTTTAAACTTTACAGGAGCGTTTGCATTTTGATCCTTTGTGAACATTTCAGCATATATACTGTCACAACTAGCAGCTACAATATTTCTACCATTAATGATTGTTTACAGCAGACAAATATATCAGATACGCATAGACAATTCCTCCGTGATTGGCCTACAATTCCTTTAACTCATTTAAAAAAAAAAAAAATCTGACAACCAAACTGAAAAAAGATTTTTATCAAAGCAAAGGCCATGGTCACTATGATGGCTCCTTCTATCGCCTGGTTATATGTAACAGCATTTGAAGATCAGCATATTTATACATCTCAGTTTTGGGCTCATGTAAAAAGTTGGAGTTGCTTTATTGATGTTTTTTATTTGGACTGATATGGAGAAATCGTTTTATTCATTTTTGCATTATGGATGAACTCTTTGGATCCCAATTTACAGTTTTATTTTGTTTGGGATCATCAAAGTATAGCTTTTCTTGATGTAAAAAATCAGTAAATCTACATTGGATTTTGTTCTATTTATACCAGACCTACAGCCAGAAATGCATTGTTATGGTATTTGAGTCATCATAGTAAGTTGAACATCTATAGGTCAGTGTTTGAGATTATGTTGTTCTACAGTTGATAATTTTAAATGTTGTGCAGATGTTCCAACAATTTAAGCAAAGAGAATCCAGTCTGTCATCAACAGAGCATATAAATGAACCCTGTATACAAACAGAAATAATTTATTACATTCTATGAAAGTGTTTTGGATCACATAAGTTGTTTTTCCATACTCCGTAAGGACACCGTACGTTCAAAATATCCATCACCATTAGGGCTTGTTAAGTGAGCATTTGGACTTCAAATCAAGGATCCACTGATTTTTACATTGCAACAACTGAGGAATCTCAGGGATTTAATGGTATCGTCCACCCTCCCTATGGCCTTCAACCATAGTAGGCCACCTTAGCATATGAAGAATTGAGTTATGGTCGGTATTCGGTTTGTGGTGATGTATTACAGTTGCAGTTATATGTTCATCCAAGGCTACATTTTATCCCTACTTTACCTGACTGGTTTGACTGTAATACTGCACAAGTGATGTATGAGGTTGTTTGACCATGTGATATGATTTATGTTGGGCAGACCTAAGTGCCCTATTAAAACGCACATCATAGAACATAAGAGCTGTATTTGTAAAAACAAAAGTAGGACAGGGGCGTACTTTTCCATATGATTTGTGACTTCTGGTTTTTTTTTTGGGGGGGGGGGGTTGTTCAATAATTATTACTTCGTCGGGTTTTGCACCACTGAGAACACAGGATTATTTTTTATTGGCAAACTCTGTATGTACATGATCTTAAGCAAGAGATTGAATGGGAGGTGTATTTATGACTAACAGATGACATCATGGAAGGGTGAGACTTCCCTTTTTTTAAGAGTTGTGAATATTTAGTAGCCTTCAGGCACCATTGTTTAAGGTGCTTTCATCGTCAGCATATGAGCAGTGTTTCGTTTTTCCCGTAGGGTTGAATTTATTTATAGAAAAATTGTATTTTAACTCTTTTTTTTCAAGACGCTGGGCATGCAAAGTTGGCATATACAAAATATAACAAAGTTGCGCTATATCCAGTCATGACAATACAGACATTGGGTCAGAAGAGAGAGAAATGCCTCCACTGCACATCCCCGGTAATCATTCACTGCAGAGGGTCTTCCACCGGCCCCAGGAAGGTTTCCAAACCGCTTCCACGCTCTTAAAGAGAAATGAAAGAAAATGTGAAACCTCTTCTGTCAGAGCCATTTCTGAATCCACCTCCTTCCAGTGGTCCAGAAGTGATGTCGTCTTCCACTAATAGACAATCGCTATCCTCGCTCCATGAAGCAGATCAGTCTCCTCCTATGTGAACAGAGCTGTGATGCCTCTCCCCTGCTCAACAAACATAATTGTGCAGTAATAGAGAAACTGTTCTCCACCATCAAACAAGCAGTTCCTTGCACATCAGTCCAGAAATCTTGAATCACCCATTCCCACCACGTGAGAGACAGACACACCTGCCTCCTCATAACCTTATTTATTTATACGCTGCCTATACCGAGGTGGCTCATATCAAAACACACACAGCTCAATCCGGTATAAAAACAGAAAAGAACAAATCAGACACTTTTCCAACTTGGGATCAGTGCGACCTCAGTCTGTGCTTAGAAGGCAGAGTTTTCAAAAAAACTTTTAATTGTCTTTTGTACATTCTGTTATCCTTAGCTCCTGAGGTAAAGGGCTCCAGAATGTAGGTGCTGCCATCGAGAAGGCATGTTCACTTGTGTCAGCGAATCTGGCCTGGCAAATGGTCAGTATGTCCAACAAAGCTGTTTATGATGAGTTATATATCTGCTACAACCCATTCACCCTTGGAAGGGAATTAGCAATGTGAAATTTATGTACCACCATCGCTATTTTAAATTTGACCCTCCACTGGATCAGAAGCCAGAGGAGGTCAAGCAGTACTGGTGAAATATGGTCTCATGTTATGGTCTGTAACCAGCTGTCCACTGGCTTTCTGCAGGAGTTGCAATGCCTTTATTGTCTATGCCGGTACGTCTAAATAAACTGAATTATAATAGTCTCATATCAGGAAGAGAAAGGCCTGAACAACAGAGTGAAAATCTACAGGTTGTAGTTAAGACTTAAGTCCCCGCACTAGGCACAGTTTATAAAAGCCGGATCTCGCTACGCCCTTCATCTAAGGGGTAAATGATACATTTTAATCAATTATCCCTTGGCTCCTGCTTGTGTGACAACCTTTAATTCTGTGCCTTCCACCCTAACAGATAGCAGAGAGAAGCAGAAATGCCATGATTTCAGTTTTTGATAAGTTCAGAGTGAGTTTATTATGGGCGAACCAACATCTAATGGTAGACAAGCATAGAAAGATCAGGGAAGATGTATCAGACAATGAGGAGGCCATGGAGATGTAAAATTGTATGTCGTCAGCATACGAGCAAAGGCCTGCCAAGACTTGACAGATTAATGCTAAACAGATATTAAATAGTTGTGCCGATAAGGAGGAGCTTTGAAGCACTCCTATCTGCATTGGGTACCAATCAGAGTTGGCCTCATCCATCCTCACTTGCTTTTGTCTACCACATAAATAAGAATGAAACCCAAAATGCCAGCTTCTCCCAGTCGATATAACGACATTTTATGCTTGATTGTATCAAAAGCTGCAGAGGTATCGAGCATAATGAGAATATATCCCTGGCAAGTCTCGAGGCCTCTCCTAATGACATTGAAAAGTGAGAACAGCAGGATTTCAGTACTCAAGCCATGCCTTGATCTTGATGAACTTGGTCACAAACTACAAAGATTAAATAGGTTAATAATTGGCTAGATCAATTGGGTCAAGATTTGGCTTTGATAGTGGACTTTTACTATTGAATTTAGAAAAATATGAAAGATATCTATAGGCTTATGCACCAACTTGGAACATTAATTCCTCACACTTAATACTGAAAGAAATTTTTGTAAAAGACCCCCTGATGTGCTGTTAGTCCTCTGCATCTAACTCCAAGGAGAGATCTGCATGCTGCATTCGTATCATCTTCCCTAGATTCATTACAGAGAACAATAAATCTGTGAAATGATTTTCCCAGACATTTGTCTAGTAAGAATTCTTTCTGAAACAAACTTATCTAAACATATTTTGATCTCCTCTGTTTATATATATATCCCTATGAATTTACAAATATAAATGAGGTGTATGGGCATGGACTCCAAACGCTGCCACCAATTCTGAGAACAATTTGAACTCAGCACTTCTCCATATCTGTCTCAAACGTTGGAGATTCCCATCAGCATAACACAGTAGCAGGAGACAACTGTGGGTTAAGAAGTGGAAAGAGAGGAGAAAATAATTCAGGTTTCCTTTTTAAGAAGCTTCTGGACTACATGCCAAACCGTTATAGGAAGCGATAATATTGGACTCGTTCTAGGAAGCCTGGTGAGAGTTAGTGACCCTGAAGGATAATTTAATAAAGCAAGACTGCCTTTGTGCTTGAAATGTTTCCAGCTCGTGCCAAGATTGAGAGTAATCCATGTCTAAACATCCCCTAACACCAGCCACACGTGCGTCTAAATAATAAAGATATGTCAAGGACATCTCAACCACCACTGTCATTGGATTGCTCAATGAAAAGAATTGAATACATGTTTTTTTCCCCCACCCACTGAAAGGAAATTAAAGCACTACAGATCGAATTAAATATCAAAAGGGAAACAGTGCAAGGCAAATACTGAGAGATAACAAATGTGGTAAGGACATTATTTTTGTTAAAGAAATTCTCCCTAAAAGGAGATAGGTAGAGATGTGCACCTCTGCAAATCTGACTTCAGTTTCTTAAAAACTTCCAGGTAATTAAGATTATTAAGAACATAAGAAATTGCCATACTGGGTCAAACCAAGGGTCCATCAAGCTCAGTATTCTGTCTCCAACAGTGGCCAATCCAAGCCACAAGTACCTGGCAAGCACCCAAACATTAAATAGATCCCATGTGTAGCAGCAAGCTGTGGCTGCTATTTCCTATTGAAATTAATGGCAGTTTATGGTCTTCTCCTTCAGGAACATATCCAAACCTTTTTTAAACCCATCTACACTAGCTGCTTTAACCACATCTTCTGGCAATGAATTCTAGAGCTTAAATTGTGCATTGAGTGAGTTTTCTCCAATGTGCTACTTGCTAACTTCATGGAGTGCCCCCTAGTCCTTATATTATCCGAAAGAGGTTTGAGTCCTTTCATGATTTTATTGACTTCTATCATATCTATCATATCCCCCCTCAGCCGTGTCTAACCTCTTTAGTCTTTTCAGAGAAGGGCGACCAAACTGATAAAGGGCATGGAACGGCTCCCCTATGAGGAAAGGCTGAAGAGGTTAGGGCTGTTCAGCTTGGAGAAGAGACGGCTGAGGGAGGATATGATAGAGGTCTTTAAAATCATGAGAGGTCTTGAATGAGTAGATGTGACTCTGTTATTTTCACTTTCGAATAATAGAAGGACTAGGGGGCATTCCATGAAGTTAGCAAGTAGCACATTTAAGACTAATCGGAGAAAATTCTTTTTCACTCAACGCACAATAAAGCTCTGGAATTTGTTGCCAGAGGATGTGGTTAGTACAGTTAGTGTAGCTGGGTTCAAAAAAGGTTTGGATAAGTTCTTGGATGAGAAGTCCATTAATGGCTATTAATCAATTTTACTTAGGGAATAGCCACTGCTATTAATTACATCAGTAGCATGGGATCTTCTTAGTGTTTGGGTAATTGCCAGGTTCTTGTGGCCTGGTTTTGGCCTCTGTTGGAAACAGGATGCTGGGGCTTGATGGACCCTTGGTCTGACCCAGCATGGCAATTTCTTATGTTCTTATGTTCTGTACTTTCTCCAGTGCAACTATATCTTTTTTTGAGATGCAGTGACTAGAATTGCACACAGTATTCAAGGTGCAGTCTAACCATGGAGTGATAAAGAGACATTATGACATCTTTAGTTTTATTTGCCATTCCCTTCCTAATAATTCCTAGTATTGTTTGCTTTTTTGACCACCACACCACACTGAGCTGACGATTTCAATGTAATATCAACTATGAAGCCCAGAACATTTTCCTGGGTGATAGCTCCTAAAATGGAACATAATCATGTAGCTACAGCAAGGGTTATTTTTCCCTATATGCATCACCTTTCACTTGTTCACATTATATTTCAGCTGCCATTTGGACGCCCAATCTTCCAGTCTAGCAAGGTCCTCCTGCAATTTATCGCAATCCTCGTGCGATTGAACTACTCTGAATAATTTTGTGTCATCTGCAAGTTTGATCACCTCACTCATTGTACCCCTTTCCAGATCATTTATAAATATATTAAAAAGCACCAGGCCAAGTACAGATTCCTGAGGCACTCCACTGTTTACTTTTTTTCCACTGTTATAACAGACCATTTAATCCTACTCTCTGTTTCCTGTCTTTTAACCAACTTGCAATCCACAAAAGGACATCACCTCCTATCCCATGACTTTTTATTTTTCTTAGAAGCCTCTCATGAGGGACTTTGTCAAACGCCTTCTGAAAATCCAAGTATACTATATCTACTGGTTCACCTTTATCCACATGTTTATTAACCCCTTCAAAAAAATGAAGATTTGTGAGACAAGACTTCCCTTTGAGTAAATCCATGCTGTGTGTTCTGTGATTTTATTCTTTATAATAGTTTCCATGATTTTTCCTGGCACTGAAGTCAGGATCATCAGCGATATTAATCCCTAAATATTTAAATCCAGCAGTTGACACAGTAAAACCCCTTAGACAAATAGGAGTTTGGGTCCCAGAACCAATTTCCAACAGTGTACCTTTAGAATGTTTTAACTGTGTAATGAGAAATTCTGCTAATATTCTTCCAATAATTGGAGAAGAACCAGGATCGACTTATATAGCTCGGTAATGAATAACAAACCACTAGGGATGTAAAAACACACAAAGTAATATCAAGAAACCAAGAAGTGTGTTGCGAAAGTTCATCTTGTGGTCTGGTAACTTATGCAAAGACCAACAGTGTACATGCAGAAGATTTAATTCTCAATGAATATTAGTGCAATAAGTCCAAAGATGTGAAGGTCAAATTTGACAATGCGATTTTGTCCACGACACGGGATCATGTTTCGCCAAAGCTGCAGCGAGAGGAACAATTCTATGAAAATAAAAAGAGAAGTTTAAAAAAACTTTTGGACAGACCAACAAAGTGGCTATAGCAGAGGAAAAAAAAACACAACTACACATACCACATCGAGTAGTCCCATGAACAAGAGGTTTAAATTGCATAGATCTGTAGTAAAAGAATAAAAGCAATACAATATATAGAAGGAGAAAAAGAAGAGAGGTAATGTCCAAAATATACTTTAAAACAATTTCTGGATGTTTTACAAACCTGGTTCAGAAGTCTCATAAGTATAATGAAGGTATATAGGGAGCTGAAAGGTAAGAACGATTAAAAGAAGGCTGGGACATATAGCGGTAAACCTAGGAAGTCGCCAACAGGAGGACCAATGGGATAAACTGGAGGCCGGGCCACCAATTCTAATGCCAGAATCCAGAGAACAGTGGACCACTCAATCTCCTTATTAAGTCCAAAGGGTATTAGAGAACACGAGTCCAGGCCAAAAATTCCAAAGGGAAATTCATGCACCTAAGAACTGACAACACGCATTTCCAGGAAATTCAGTCGCATGCTTTAGCAGCATCTGATGACAGAATTAGCCTTATGCCTTGGCCAAATGTAAAATATTTAGTCTCTCAGTACTGCTGTCAAAGCCAGATTGCTCTTTATGTAGCAAAACTGATATAATGTGAGGTATTTTAGCCAGCAATTTAATAAGAGATATAGGTTTGAATGTATGTATATAAAACATTATTAAGAAACATTTTACAAAAAAATCAAGATATAGCAGCTTTGTTGCGCCTGTGATATATCTGATTCAGAGCCTTGACAAGCAAGATGGCTAGTTCAAAATAAGTGTGTTATAATAGGTTTTGATATATTGTCTGGATACTGGATATTTCTGTTGCTTTATATGCATTAAATGGTCCCTGAAGAAGTTCTCATCAGACAAAACAGAGGACCTTTTGTAGGGACTTTTTTTTTTTTTTTTGCAGTGTTTAGAATTTATAAACTTCAAATGAACTTGTATATTTTATTAATTTTGGGGTAGTGTTTATTTTGATTTTTTTGTATGCGTACATTGTGAACACCTTTTTTTTTTTTTTGTTTGTGTTTTTTTTTTTGTGCGTGCTTCTTGCCCATTGGGGCACAATCAAAGCTCTAGGCCAGCCTCTATCGAATGATGTTTCCCCACTGGTGAGGCCTGACCTCCTGTTCTTGGAGAACCCCTGTTACAGGTGAGGAGTAGGATCGGGTTGTGTCATTTACAATTTAATGCAATGGGTGGTCCAGCCTAATCCTGATTGCTTTCCAATCCGGATCAAAAGATGAATGTCCTGTCCCCAAATCAGGTCTGTTTTTCCTCATGCTCTTCCTTTGCCGTCATTGCTCTCTCACCTCCCTCTCTGGTACTCCTCTTGGTCATTTTGCATTGCTCCGGGCCTGTCCAGTGCCGTTCATACCATGGTTATGGCGAAGCACAGGAGGGTGGGCTCCCCTTAGCTCAAACTACCCACCAGCTGGCATGTTCACGCCAGAGCCCAGCATGCCAGCACTGACGGAGAAACAGGGTGGGGGTGGGGGAACACACGACTGAGTTCCTGCTTTTTGGTGGCTCAGCTTGTCCCTGACTGGGAAGCCAGCAGCCAGCAGACCCCGAATTTGTTCCGCTAGGGCTGCAACCCACTTGGTTTTTTGGGATGCCCAGAATGAATAAACACTGCAATCTTATTTACATGCTGTGGAGGCAATGCATGCACATAGATCTCACGCAAAGTCATTGTGGAAACCCGAAAAGAAAAGAAAAATTAAATAAAGGCCATCTCAGACCGCGTGTGGGAGCCCCTGCCAGCAGGTAACCCTAGGGCAGGCCTTCACAGTCTTGCCCTGGTGACCTGATAACCAATTGGGGTTTGTTTGGGTTTTTTTAATATCCACAATGAATGTGTAGGAGAGAAGTTTGCAAATGTCTCTCACGTGTAATAGTAGTAAAAGATTACAAAGACCGAGGTGAGGTATCAAATGCTTAAAAATAAAATGGGCTCATCCAGCCTGCCTAGCCAAAGTGTTAGGGTCGTAACTGTAGCCCTAGGTTTGTAACCCTGCCCCTACGACTTCGGTGGAGGGTTGTAGGCCACCTTGACAGTAAATTGCAGTCATTTCACTACTGTTTTGGGTTGAAATGCTGCTGTGCAATTAAGCGCCTACTTCATTATCTTTCCTCCACTGCCTTCTGCGCTTATCCTTCCATTACCATGTATGCATCCGTCCACCTCTTCCTACTTGTGGTGGATATTCTGAAAGCCTGAATGTGGGGTCACCTGGACAGGTTTGGCCAGCCCTGCCCTGCTGGCTGCTTGATCATTTTAAAGTGCTAAGAGCATTGCTTTGACCCATTTCTGGTCCTCTCCTGTTTCCATGTGTTCTTGCAGGGCAACATTCTGATTTTGGCTCTTCCTTAGTGAATCTTTTCCAATTTAATCTAGTTCTCAAGCTGCTTGTTCATATTGGTTGCATAAGTCTGCTCTTGTAGAAATGATTCTAGGATAATTTTAAGGTCCTCGAAAGGTTCAATTGCATGCACACTGAGAAGGAAACCAGGCTTTCCCTCATGATATGATATGATTGTATCATGAATGTCGGTATAAAAAAAAGTTGTAAGGAATGAGGTAAGCGAGAACAAGGTAAAAGTAAAAATAATATGTTTATTGATATACAATCTTAGTAAAAGTAACAATTCTAAGCATTATTGATATACAGTTCTAAGCATAAAAATATACAATCTTAACAATGCTAAGCATTAAAGGTATACAGTTCTAAGCATAAAAATAGTGCTAAGCATGTACATATGTGTGTACACTGTATCTTGGCCAATACTCACAACACCCTTTTAGTCATCAGCCTGGAAAGGAGAGAGCGCATCACAGGCGAAGGGGTCTCATCACTTTGCACGTCTGCAAAGGAGAAGCATCATTTTGCATGTCTGCAAAGGAACAGCAGGTTTCTCTCTCTCTCTCCCTCTCTGGGCCATAGCTGTTTGTCTTTTATAGCCTACTACTTTGATTATCTTCTAACTAAAAGATTCTGATTGCTTAATCACGGAAACCAGAATTGTTTACATTCCTTCAAGTTTAGTCATGTGGGATAGATGGGAGAGAGGAGAAAGGGGAAAAAAAGTTTACGAGGCAAATCTCTCCCTGCTTCTGTAGAATCTTTTTGCTCAACCTATAGCTGCACAATTAAAATATTACAAGCTTTTCATTAGGTTATCAGCTGAGGCCAAACACCCCACTGTTTCAGTAAGTATTGGATGTGCCAGGTTGTAGAAGGACTGGGGTCAGCCATCCCCAACTTAATCTGCGGGCCTGCTGGGAGGGGGAGGTAAATACTGAATGTAAAATCCATGATTTATGACAATTTTTTGCTGTATGTTCTTTTCTCCTACATCAATAACAAATGCCATAAAACTTCTGACTAAATACAGGCCTTCCCTTTAACGTCCTGTCACGGATGCACGCAGTGGCGACATTCTCATTCCCCCTTCTTCTGGGTCATTTGCTCCCCTGTTCGCAGTGGTCTTTATATTACCTTCTTTTTCATTCTTATAATCAGAGGAGGATTTGGGTTTACGGTGTTCCCAAAGGATTTCTAACTCTTCTTCTTTATCAAGTAACTATTTAGACGGCTAATTTCAGACTTTAAAGCTTCATTCTGACTACTAGCAATTTTTAGCTTCTCATTTAAATCAGTCTCACACTGCTCATAGCATTGTCTATCTTCTGCCAACTGGGCAGGAAAATTTTTTTTTTTTCCAGTTTTAGCCAATTACAGTATTCTTGTCTCAACCTATCTGTCAATATCTTAAGGTGTTGTGACCAAGCATTTGTAATATTTAACAATAGTCATATTAAGGCTGTGCTCTGCTTATTCTTATTTTTTGAGCATTGTGGCATGGATATACTTAGAAATCTTATTTTCTATATCATCAAAAGAATTTAAGTCTGCTAAGACATTAGAATGCCATGGGTTCTTCCCACATACTGCTGCTCCAAAAAGTGCTTTTTCTTAGTTTCTGCTTTTAATTCTAGTTTAGTGTCCCTGTGATTCTTAACAAACGACACCTTCTGTTGCCACATAATGCTAAAGTTAAATACACACAGAATATTCTATACGCAATAGATTTTCTTATGCACTATCCTGCTTTCTGTAAATTACAAGAAAAATTCTTAACACAAACTAGACGTTCCCAACATAAACAAATCAACCCTTCACAGTAAAAGATCAAGGAATACACAGACACAAATTAAAGGCTCATATAAAACTTTCACCATTGATTTTCAGTTTTCCTATAGCAATTTATATGATTTATTCTCCCATCCCGGGATATCCAGGAAGTCGCTATACTAATTTCCTTTCACTTTCTGCATAGCCCGGCTCATTAAACACGCACACACTATGATACAAGATAGGAGATATACAGTAATGAAAATATAGCTTTATTTACAGCACACATACTTCATTTCCCATAACTATAATACATCAACGGGAAAGATCCTGCGCCACTCATCAGTGCACAGGTGAGGCTCCAAGTTCCCACCGGAGGACCCTGAACTTTTCTTCAACCATGTCTTCCTACTGTCCCTAGTTCTTTCCCTTTAATTACTGGGGCCTCTTGTAGCTTCTTTACAATATCTACAGGCTCGCCACCTACATCCCATGCCTCTGCCAATCCCCTATTCATTGCCCATTCCTGTGCCAGGATTTTAACATCCACGGGGACAGAGGCATGGGTGAGTAAAGCAGGGGCCAAGGGAACATAGGGCAGAAGAACGGAGCAGGAAGGTGTCTGAGTGACAGACGTGGTGGCTGCCCTATGCGAACCAAGCTCCAGTCCACCATACGTGGATGAAGACGAGAGCAAGGTTTTGTTCCAGATGCTTAAGAGGCCGGCGTAGCTGGTGCCAGGGTGAGGCTCAGCGCTTGCAGCGTCACACAAAGAAAGTGGGATAAACAGGCGCAAAGGAACAAGCCCCCTTTTGTGGCTGCTGTGAAAGAGCTGCCAGTGTGCTGATGAGAGGGTGTGGGCTTTGGGGGGTGATAAGAAATGTTCCTTTGTACCAGCTGAAAGGGAAAGAACAATGCTGGTCAGACAAGTTCCTCCGTCTGTAGCAACTGAGTCTCACACCCATGCTCTGCAAAGAAATAAACAGGTTGGGAAGGTCCCGTCCCAGAGGGACTGCACGGAGATGACCTTCCAGCCGCATGCTGGCTCTGCTGTTACTGGAAAAGCAAGAGTGGGCCAAATCAGTGGGCAGAACCAATGCTCCCGCCAAGGCGAGACTAGGGCTGGGCACATTTGTGTGTGTGTGAGTGTGAGCAACACTTTTTTTAAACCAACAATTTTTGAGCACCAGTATTAGCGTTTCATGTCTATATACAGCCCAAAGAAAATTAAGAATGTGTGTGACCATGTAAAACCTGTGACACTCTGAAATGTACGAACGATTGCTCTCGTGCTCAGCTTAGAGGGGACTATGGTCCTAACATAGCTGCACTAGAGGTATAGCAGAGCTGGGTGGTGCAGGGAGCTTACTTCTTATGCAGATTGGAGTTCATAGACAGACAGACACACCCACACAACCTGCCCATATTTTACTTTTGGACCGATACAGTAAGATGCACGGGAGAGCCGGCGAGCACCCGCTCTCCCGACGTACGCCCAGGCCACTCTCCTGGGCGCGAGATTCAGTAAATAAAGATATGCACTCTGTTGACCGACTGGCATGAGTGCCAGACGGTCAACAGATTGGTGCGGCTGCTCCAGTCACTTGGCTGGGTTGTCAACTATACCAAGAGCAACTGCCACTGCCATTGCCATTAGCAATGGTTACATGGAATAGACTTAGTTTTTGGGTACTTGCCAGGTTCTTATGGCCTGGATTGGCCACTGTTGGAAACAGGATGCTGGGCTTGATGGACCCTTGGTCTGACCCAGTATGGCATGTTCTTATGTTCTTAGGGCCCACGGTAAAGACAGAAGCGGCGGCTGTCAGCGGGTTTGACAGCCGACGCTCAATTTTACCGGCGTCTGTTCTCGAACCTGCTGCCAGCCACGGGTTCGGAAAACGGATGCTGGCAAAACTGAGCGTCCGTCTTCCGACCCACGGGCCATGGGCAGATTTTTAATTTTTTTTATTTTGGGGCCTTCGACTTAATATCACTATGATATTAAGTCGGAGGATGTACAGAAAAGCAGTTTTTTTTCTGCTTTTCTGTACACATTCCCTGTGCCGGCAGAAATTAACGCCAGCCTTTGGGCAGGCGTTAATTTCTGCAAGTAAAATGTGCGGCTTGGCTGCACATTTTACTTTCTGTAATGCGCGGGAATAACTAAGGGGCCCATCACCATGCATTTGCATGTTGCGGGCGCTATTAGTTTCAGGGGGGGGGGAGGGGGGTTGGCTGCATGTTTTCGATGCGCTATTCCCGCTTACTGTATAAGGGGTAAAAATAGCGCGTTGAAAACGCGGGGCCAAACTGGGGCTAAAGGTGCGCTCGGCCGAGCGCACCATACTGAATCGACCCGTTTGTAAAGAAGACCTACAAAACCACAGTGAACTGCTCCACTCATATCAGAGTAACACACACGGGGTGCAAAGATGTGATAGTTCCTGGAGCATCTGAAGAAAGAGGTCAAGGGAGGTCAAAGTTGAGGACTGTAGGGTGTGGGGGAAAGCAGTGTGGCCATTAGAACAACCATTGGTGTTAATTTTGGTTTACAAACACTGTGGGTCTGGGCTATAAACCGGGTAACAAAGAAAGTAAGAAACTGTTACCCTTCCCTCACAAATAGGCTGAGGGTGCTGATGTCCTGCTGAATTTTTCCATGGGTGGGGGCATTTCCTCCTCACCAGAAGCACTGCAGACAAAATGGGGCTGAACTGGAATCACCTGCATGTTGTGTAGCAGGAGGCCACATTAAAGCAGGCCGTTGCTTTTCTACAATAAATGCTGTTGCAGGGTGAGGAGTAGCATCCGCTGCTTTATTTAGTGCTAAGCATGCCTTAGCTGTTTTCTACTAGTACTGAACCTCTTCCCTTTTCCCTACAACGAACCTTTTCATTTACACTGCTTTCGTGGAGCAGCCCATGCAGGAGAGCTGGATTTCAGCCTCATTCCAAGTCACCCAGCGTTGGGGGATGCTGCAGAGGCCGCCTTCACCGCCCTGGAGCACGGTTGCAGAGGAGGGAGGCTTGGGCATTGCACAACAGCACCACCTAATGGCCAGGATTCCAGAGGATGCTGCAGTTTGTGACCCCTGGCTGAGGACTGAGGCTGCAATGGCTGGGTTGGGGGAGGGGGGGGGTGAAATAGAAAGAAGGGGAAAATGACGGCTGATAGTCTTGACCCTGGTTCCAATTGAGCTGGAAGCCTAAAGGAGCAGAAGGACACTGTTGGGCTAACCAAAAAAAAAAAAAAGTTTCGGAAGCGAGTGACTTCTGAGATGGAAACTGCCTATGGCTTCTGCTGACAGCAGGTGAGGCTTGTCCTGCCTCAGGCTCGCTGATCGTCCTTCTTCCATCTCACATCCATAAGGGAAGGTCAATGCCTAAATCAAAGGCTTCCCAAACCTGTCCTGCTGTCCCCTATGGATGCTTGCAATAAGTATGTCTAAGGTCAATGTGTGCAAATCGACCTTAGGCATATTAATTGTGAATGTCCTGACAATCCACCTGGCCAAAGGGTCACCAGGATGAGCTGGGGAAGGCCTGGCCTAAATGCTCTTAAGAGTGAGCTCTGGTGCCAGAAAAGAAGAAGGTCTCGACATTTGTAGTGTGTGCTGGAGTCTGTGAGTTTTTAGGAGGCAGGCAGCTATAAACTAGGGACATTTTGACCAAAAAAAAAAAAGAGGATGGAGGGGATTGTGAAGAGAGGGGGAAAAAAGAGAACTGGCTACCTCAGACTGGGACAGAGCCAAAGGGAGAGCGGAAGCCCCCTCTCACCACTGTAGGATCCAGGAATACAGAATCTCATTCATAAGCCAACATAAAGGTCTCCTTCCTTAGGGGAATGATTGGACTGAGGTTAGGCTGTAACGAAGACCTCCCCTTCTTCACAGGCGTACAGGAGGATGTCTGTGCTGAGACCACCCACCCACCTACTTTCCACTAGAGCCAGATTTAAGAATTTGGTGCCCATAGTCATGCCTGGAGCTCGGAGGGCAGAGATTCATCCCCAGACCCTGGAAAATGTTGGGGGGATGGGGGGGGGGGGGTCAGAGTGCCAAGGTGCTGCTTCTGTGAAATGGCATCAAGGTAGGGCCCTAAAGGAAGTAGATAGCTCCTGTTTAGCCTGGGTTTTTGTGCCTTCAAAATCTGGCGCCCTAGGCAGTTGCCCGCCCCTAAATGTAGCTCTGCTTCCCGCACATCCATTTGAGGGGATGACTGGGACCTAAGGAAAAAAAATGAATGGTCCTAGGTAGAATGAGTGGGGGGTCTCCTCCTTCCCTAACAGCACACCCATGCCCTGTACCTGGCCCCTGCACTGCCCTGCAGGCAACCGAGCCCCCTGTTTAAGGTGGGCATCTCCAAAGTTTGGCAGCCATGAAACAGTCCTGCTGCTGCTGCTGCAGGTGGGCGCTTCTTCTCTGCCAGCCCTGCCTGCTGCCCAGAAACAAAAGCGCTCATCTGACAGGCAGCATCAAGTGCCAGGGCTCCTGACAGCCCAAAGGAAGCTGCTTGCTCTCATCCCCTCCATCACCGCCTGCAATAAACGCCAGAGCACCCTAGGTGGGGGGGTGCAGCGTTTCCATCTTGCCATGTTTTGTAAGGTCCTTTCTGCAGAGGGGGCAGGGCCAGGTGCTGGGGCAGAGGTGAGTTTTCTGGCACTGGAGCAGGTGGTTGTAGGGGGGGGGGAGAGCAGAGGAAGCTGGGTGCCTAGCAGGGCAGGGATGGGAGGGCCCTGGGGCGGACTCACGTGTCACCAGCTCCCTCTCTGCCTGTAAAGGTCTCTCCCTCCCTCCCTCTCTCTCTCTCCCCCTACACTGCAGATCTCGCAGGCTGCAAGGATGAAGCTGGCAGCAGCAGCCGCCGGCAGCCCCTTCCAGCCCTGAGCGCGGGCTTCCTCCTGCTCCCACCCCCTCCTCTGGCGCTGCGTAGGAGCCGCAATCCGAGCAGGCATCCGCCTCCATGCCCTGCAAGCCGTCCCTGCCCCGGAGCCCCGACGCCATGCAGCCGCGGGGCTCTTAGTGCGAATCCAGCCCGCCGGCCAGGGGGGAGGATTATGAGGCAATCATGAGCCCCATGCAGTCCTGGGTGTTAACAGCTTTCATCTCCATCATCCCTCAGTCAGGTAGGTGATTGATGCGGTCGGCTCCTCCGAAGGACGAGCTCGCCCTCCCCCGCCCCAGCCTCCTCCTGCTTACCTGTGGCCGCTGGGCTCCTTTCTTTTCGGGGGACGGGGTGGTGGTGCTTTTTGTTTTTGTTTTTTTTTTTTTGTGGTGCGGGATGGTTTAACAGCCACTGCTTGAATTCTCCCAGTCCCCGACTCCCTTGTGCTTGCACTGCGGTGTTTTTGCTGCATGGACACATTTTCCTGTAGTGCATCCAGTGGGGGAGGGGGGTGCTTCCTAATCCCCCCCCCCTTTCCCCCAATTTCACATCTCCTTTGAAAAAGGGGGTCCAGGAGCTGGGGGCCATTTCTTGTGCCCCACGATTTGTGGGTGGTGGTGGTTGGGGGTTTGTTTTTTTTGGGGGGTTTTTTTTTCCGTCTTCTTCTGCTTGGCATGAGCTTGGACTTTCTGTTCCCATCTCATGCTGTCGCCTTCTGTGGCTTCCCCCTTCTGCAGGTTTCACTAAGGCGGATATGCAAGCTGGTGCTTGGAAGTGGGACTCTCCCAACACCAGATGGGAGAAGCGAGCCGTCGTTTCAGAAATCACCCACCCCAGCAGGTTAGTGGGGCAGAACTCAGGAGGAGAAGTCCAGAAGCGTCAGCTGGACACCAGGGTCAGGAAGGAGCCTCAGGGAGGCCCTGTAAGTGTGATCCGACCGACTGACACAAGTAACCTGCTCACTTGAAACCTTCTTTCAGGACCAAATGCTGGTGGCTGAGCTCCAGGGCCTGGCAAGATCTCCTTGAAGTGGCTGAGGCAAAGTGTTTGACCCTCCTCTAAGGAAGCCCCTTTAAGAATAAGTTCTCCCTTACTGCGCTGGATATCTCGTGTCATGTTGAGTTGAGGGATTCTTTTGCGGTTGGATCAATGAAAGAATCTTCTCTGGAAGGTTTGGAAGAGGGGAAGGGGTTGTAGTGGGGTGGACAAGGTAGAGAGTTAGGCAAAATCTGGTTGGGGCCATGGGGGGCACCTCTGATCCAAGGGAGCGACACCCTGTGGTTTTGAAAGGACCCAGGGACCAATGCAATCCTTTAATCAAATTGACCGGGAATTTAGGGTACTTTTTTTTTTTTTTTTTTTAATAAGAAGAAAAATATCAAATTCCATTGTAGTTAGACATCACATAATGAGTCAGTGGGAAATTGCAGAAAACCTGGCTGCAGAACTGGGGTTTACTAAAGGCTTTTTCATGTGAAAAATGATGCCTAAATTAGCAAGTGCAGGAGGAGCTCAGATCTTTATTGATTTCTTTGTATATTCCTTAGTAGTATAAATAAAGACATTGGCAGGTGAGAAGCCTGCTAAAATTACAGGTATTTCCTAAAATAAAGGAGAACAAACTTGAAAGATGTAAGGGGAAAATGTGAGTTACATTAAGGTTTAGTAGTTTCTGGCGAGATGAGAATGCATTTCATTCTAATGATAGGATAGGACCTTTCCCTTCTCATCTCTCCCGTAGCTCGCCCCGTTGTGTTCTTCAGGTTTCTTTTTAAAATTATTTTTCCAAAATTGGTTTGAGAAGATGGGAAAATCTGTGGAAGACCATTCACTCTTTTGGAGTATTTTACATATGGTCCTGGGAAGCCAATGAAAAACAAATTCACACCTATAAAATGTAAGATGGCAAATGCCTCAGATGAGTGCATCAAGGTAGCCCCTACGTTACCAAAATAAGAAACATTGTTTGATGACCAGGAAGACAGACACCCTTTTTTAAGGGAGAGAGAGAGAGAGAGAGGGTGGATGGTGCAGTCTTTGTGTTATTAAAGTGTGTTCCTTCAATCAGTTGTGTTCAAACAGGTGCCAGATGTATTACAAGCGAAACAAGATCAGAAAAAAAAAAAAGCCCTTTACTTCATCCAGCCACAGTAACCTAGTAGACGTTGGCAGATAAGGATCATTTGGCTTATACCCAAATTGTCTTCACCGACAGTTTTCTGTTTCCTAATAGGCAAAACTAAAAAGTCAGCTACAAGTTGTGGGTACTGGCCTGCCCTTGGACTAACTGAGCACATTTGTGACTGGCTTTCACTCCCTTCTGTAGTGCAGTAGTAAGCATGTCTGCTGCGTCTCATGTTGTCAGAGAGGATCCTGGAAGCAGAGTGGCTCAGGTTTCGTTCACCATCCTTCACCAGGCAGCAGCTCTTACAATGGGCCAGCTCACTGTAGAATAATTTTGCTTGATTGTAATCCAGAACGAGGGTACTAGCACCTTTGCTTGATTGGATCAGGGCTCTGCTTGTTTAGTGCCCTTGTGTTCAGAGAAGTCGCCAAGTCCTGCATCCTTTGTCCAATCGCACTGTAGTGAAGGGCGCTCATAGCACGCTGTCAGTTTCTTTCCTTAGTAACCACTGTTGGAAATCTTCCTACAATGCCCACAGTCCTAAGGACAAAACATAGGAATTAGAAGATTTTATTGGAGCAAAAGGGCATCCAGGTCAATATCCCATCGCCAAAAATGGTGGGTGCTTATTAGGAGCAGTGGTGACATTATAGCAATTTGTGAATAAAATGCTCTGACATCACATCTGTACATAACAATGTAAGATTTGCCATGCTGGCTCAGACCAAGATTCATTGAGCCCAGCGTCCTGTCTCCACAGGTCACACGTACTCAGTGGATCCCAAAAAATAGATCTATTTCTCGTTGCTCACTCCCCAAGTTAAGCGATGGCTTTCCCAAGTCTACATGGTTAATTATTTGTCGAAACCTCTTTAAACCCAGCTATGCTAGTCACCTTGACCATATCCTCCGGCAACAGATTCCACAGCTTTGTTTAAATCTGCTGGTTATTAGCTTCATGCGTATCCCCTTGTTTTAGTATTATTTGAAAGGGTAAATATCCATCACCCATTTGCCCATTCATAGTAACAGAATGAAAACAGATAAAGGACAAACGGTCCATCCAGCAAGGTGTTCCAGGTTGTTTACCCTTATTTAGAAAAGTTTCCACGTTACCCTACTGCTTAATTTCTGTAGTAACTTTTCTGAATATAGGGCTCCGCCCCTACTGATGATTTTATAAACCGCTATTATATCCCCTTTGTCGCCTCTTTTCCAAACTGAAGAGCACTAACCTGTTTGAGCAGTTTCCTTTTGAAAAAAAGCCAATCCCCTTTATCATTTTTGTTGCCTTTCTCTGTTCTTTTTCTAGCTCTGCTAGGTCTTTTTTGAGATATTACCTGTTTCCCATTAATCCATGTCTATCTGTGTGGACATTAATTTGGTTTTTAATAGTTTCTATCATTTTTCCTGGCACCAGTGTCAGACTCACCAGTCTATAGTTTCCTGGATTACCCTGGAGCTCTTTTTAAAAAATCAACATACATTGGCCACTCTCCACCCTTCAAGAATTGTGGCTGTTTTAAATACTAGGTTATAGATTATTAGCAACAGGTTTGCAGTTTCATGTTGGAATACTTTCAGAACTCTGGGGTGAATGCCATCTGGTCCTGGTGATTTGTTACTCTAAAGTTTGTTGAAGGTGATTTATTCTGAGTAACTAAAGCAAATTGCTGTGAAACTGATGGATGTAATAGATCAGACTGACAAACATTTCTGGTGTGGGTTTGTCCCCAACATCCTCCTCCGTAAAAACCGAGGCAAATAATTCATTTAGTTTTTGTGCTATTTCCTTGTTCTCCCTGAGGACTCCTTTTACCCCTTGGTCATCTACTGGAACAATCTGACTGAGAAACATCTGATAGACTCAAGGGAAATGGGGTAATTAACTGGCTTCATTTTTACTTCTTTTTCCATGAAACCAGAGCCGTTGATCCAGATGGGCAAGATGAGTTCCCACTCGAGGGGGGTTGGGGGGTGGTGCCAGAGGATAGAGGGAAAAAGGGGCAAGCCATACGCTACCCATCCTGCTTCTGTTTCTTTTCCTCCCCCACCCTCAGATAGGCCTGCATGCTCCCCAAGCTGTCTAATAGCAGTGCATCCTGCTTCAATTTATTTATTTATTTATTTTATATACCGACATTCAATCGAGATATCACATCGGTTTCCAGATAACCAAGAGAATAGGGCGTAGTCCGGTCAATGTGGGGGCAGGTCATGATAGGCCAGCCAGCCCGGGAGGATAAATGCCATGGGGGTGAGAGGGGCAGGAGACACCAACAGAAACCCTTATCCAGGGCTCCATGTTTCCTAGCAGCTGACCAGCGTGCACGGAGCTGTAGTTCCTGCTTTTTCTGAGGAAACCAGCTCCACAAGCCCATGGATGCAGAGGAGAGTACGGGATCTACCTCTTGAAAAAATTAGAAGCAGTTGGTAACACTAAAGGGAAAAGTCACAAGGTTAGTGAGAGTTTCTGGAACCTGTTGTGGCCCTTTATAAAAGAAACATCTGGAAGTGGCAAACTTCTCTCCTTGTCTATGCATTGTCTTCAAGATACCCAGTGCTGCTGCGTCTCTTCTCCGTACCTGCAGTGGCTCGTTGATGGTGCTGTTTTGTTTGCAGCATCCACTGCATACGTCTTGTCCCAGCAATGCTTTTGCTCTAGCATGGAAGGCTGCATTGTCACTTTTTGGCTCCTGGGGAGTCCCAGCACTGGCATGCTTGGTTCCAATGCATTTCTCCTACGGTTGCAGTGTTCCTGCACAAAGTCCACACCTCACCGAACTCTGAAAGCTTGGGATGTGCAAGTCCAACACTATGGCTCTTCAATGCCGCAAACCAGAAGACTGTGGGGGTGCTGTGGTTTTGGCAGGGATATAACGTCACCTGTATTAGGTGTTCTTTGTAGAGGAATGCCTAAAAACCAAAACACCTTTAGAGCAGGGAGGCCATTCTCAGCAGAGCTAGGAAGGAGAACCAGATGGGCACATTTATTCATTTGGACCGAGTTCCTGCCTTTTCAGTGGTAGCTCAAGGTGATTTACTGGAAGTATTTTCCTTATCCCCAAAGAGTTTTTAATCTTAGGTTTTGTACCTGAGGCAATGGAGGCTACAGCGACTTGCCCAAGGTCACAAGGGCATCAGCAGGAGTTGAACCCTAGCTTCCCTGGTTCTCAGCCCGCTGCTCTCACACCTGGACCACACCAACAGCAAGAAATAGACCATTTGGTGCAGCATGGGGGTGGGGAAGTTATGCATAAGCAAGCATCCAAGTAACCCTTTCAACTACTCTCCTCCTACACACCCACAAGAGATCTCTGGTCATCCCAAATGGCTCTTCCTTCTTCTCCTCTTTTGGCCTCTGCCAGATAGTCCCGCCCTAGTCTTCGTGCTTGCAGCTGCTGTGCACCAAACGTTTGGAACAGGGTTACCACTATCCGTACGACTTGTGCATTGCTACCTCCCTTTCAGGAAAAAAGAAGGCCAAGGTGGAGCGCTTCAGCCAGGCCTTCTCTGCGGAGATCCCACCCACCCACCCTGTTCTAACCCCTTGTTCCGAGTAAAGACTGGGAACCTGCACTCTCGATGCTTTCCAACTTCAATTGAACACCACTGGAATTGCAATTTGTCTGTGCCTAAATTTGTTTGTAAAATATTTGTTGCTAATTTGAATTGTAATCCGCCATGAGGCCATTCCTGCTGAAAGGCAGAATATCAAATGCCTATAAAAATAATAAAATAAGGGAGGCCCTGTCCTATGGTTCAAGAGGTCACTAGAAGGGTGACCAGATGGCCCCAGGCCATTGGGGTCAGGCCGAGCCAGTCCTGCTTTTGCCCCGGCAATTTCTATTTATGGAAATGCGACAGTGGGCCTTCCTTGTGGAAGCAATGATGGCAGAAAAGGACCAAATGGTCCATCCAGTCTGCCCAGCAAGCTTAAGGTAGTACCTGCCTCTTTGGGCAGATTGCTCCCATGTTTCTCTTATGGGTAGTACCTGCTGCTCCCAAACCTTATGATACCCATAAAAATTGCAACTAGCAACATTTTTACTAGGTGAAAATTCAGACAGTGTTGCCTGACATGCTTTGCTTATGCACTTGGCTGTAGAAGCAGTCCTGTGCTTTTTCTTTGTCTGTGTATCAGTACCACAGACCGTAGAAGTCGGGACCTCTTGGTTGTTATCTGTATCTAATTCCCCTTTTCCCCTACTAGTGAAGTGGGGAGCAATGTTGCAGTTGCATTACAAGCATCAAGGCTTAATGGTTAATAGTAATCTCTATAGAGAGAAGTATCTTGGTGGTGGGGTGGTGCTTTATGTATGGGAGGCTTAGAGTCCAACAGGATAAAGATCCTGCAAGAGACTAAATGCACAATAAAATCTTTATGGGTAGAAATCCCTTGTGAGTTGGGGAAGAGTATAGCGATAGGAGTATACTACCATCTACCTGACTAAAATGATGAGACAGACAGTGAAGAGAAATTAGGGAAGCTAACCTAATTGATAGTGCAGTAATAATAGGAGATTTCAATTACTCCAATATTGACTGGGTAAATGTATCATCGGTATATGCTAGAGAGATAAAGATCCTGGATGGAATAAATGATAGCTTTATGGAGCAATTGGTTCAGAAACTGACAAGAGAGGGAGCAATTTTAGATCTAATTCTCAGTGGAACACAGGACTTGGTGAGAGAGGTAACGGTGGTGGGGCCGCTTGGCAATAGTGATCATAATATGATCAAATTTGAATTAATGACTGGAAGGGGACAGTAGATAAATTCACGGCTCAAGCACTAAACTTTCAAAAGGGAAACTGATAAAATGAGAAAAATAGTTTTAAAAAAACCACCTCAAAGGTGCAGCTACAAAGGTTAAGAGTGTGCAACAGGCGTGGACATTGTTAAAAAAAACCCCCCAAAAAACAAGCCATCTTGGAAACGCAGTGCAGATGTATTCCACGCATTGAGAAAGGTGGAAGGAAAGTGAAACAATTGCCAGCATGGCAGATCTTCATTCAAAACTTTGAAGAAGGATCCATCAGAGGAAAATAGGATAAAGCATAAGCGCTGGCAAGTTAAATGTAAGACATTGGTAAGACAGGCTAAGAGAGAATTTGAAAAGAAGTTGGCCACAGGCTGGTCGCTCCCATGACTTGTTTTTTTTTTTTAACTTCCCGGCCAGAGAAGAAGAGGGGCGGCTGCTTGGGGCTTCAGGCAGGCTGTGCAGTCAGACCTGGTTTGCAGGTAACTCCTCCTCCTCTCCCCGCACAGTCTCTTAGTTACAAGGAGAGACAGGCAGGGCGGGAGCCTCTCAGAGGAGAGCTGACACCTGCTCTTTTCTCATGTTGATTGGAGGGGAGAGAGAGGTACAGCTGAGCTCCAGCGGCTCCACAGATGTCTGTAGCAATGACCCCTCCCCTCTCACAACATGCTGGGCCAGGAGAAACATTCATACAGATGGAGGTACAGGGTGAGGAGAGGAGAGAGACAGCGGGGAGAGGAACAGCGACAAAAGGGGAGACAGACACATGGAGAGCATGGTAGGGTTGGGATACAGGGGAGAGCACGGAAGGAGGGAGGGGGGTCACAGGATCCCTTGCTCAGTCCAGCTGACAGCTGCAGGTGTCTGGGGAAATTGCTCTACAGGCTGCACCTTCCTCCCTCAGGTCTCACTCTGGACCCGTGCCTTGTCCCATAGCAATTTGGAACTTACCTGCTGTTAAACCAAAACATATAATGTAGTGCAGTGAGCCCCTTCCCCTCTCTGCCCATGCCTGTACCCCTTTCCTGGCTCTTTCCCGGCTCAGCATCCCCTGCCTGTTATCTCACCGCTCCCCTCAAGCCTATTGCTGGGCTGCTCACTACCCCGGGTAATGTAAGTAATATGGCTGGAGGGGGGCTGACATGACTGGCAGCCACATAGGGGCTAAGGAATGCTTGTTCCACTACGAAGGTGGCCGGCCCCCTGATGAGGTGCATTAATGCCCCCTGGGCCTGGCACTCTGGGCAGTTGCTTGTCTCTTCTGTCAGCCCTGGTTCTCCCCTCTTTTCCCCCTTCCCTGCCCAGCAGGCGTCTGACCTTCTGATACCATGAGTGAAAGAGAGAGGGAGCATGTACGAGTGAGTGTGTTTGTGTGCGACAGAATGAATGTGTATGTGTACGGAGAGGGACACGGGAGAAAGTTTGTGCCACCCACCAACGTCCGCTTATAATTCTCGAGAAATTGAAATGGGGAGCAGCTGAGTGGCAGGGCACCCCTTCATTGCCCTGAGAGGCTGTAAGAGAAATTGTTGCCTGTGTGCAGCCTGTCAATTCATTATCGCCCTTTAATGCAGATACAGATACAGTGATTGTATATAGACCAGTGAATTGCCTAAAGTTTATGCTAATGAAGGACACCATGTCTCTTCTCCCCACCCCCCCTTTCCTCAAGTGTTCAATCTTGGTCTGTGGAAATGTTGGCAACCCTAGCTGCGACCCAAAGAAAAACTTGCAGGGCTAGGCGAGAGGCCTGCAAGGCCGCGTGACCCTCCCCCTCAACTTTGCAGGAGCTGCGCAGTAGCAGTGGCTTCCTTCCACCTCCCTTCGGGCAGTGAGAAACAGCACTGCCATCTAACAGCAGCAAAGACAAGGCCCAGAAGAAAGGGGGAGGCCTGAAAGCTGTAGGTGTATATGCTTGTGAGTGTGTGTGAGAGAGAGCACTTGCACTGTATGTATGAGTCAGCTTGCATGTGGTAGTATGTGAGAGCCTGCATGTGTGCATGGGAGAATGAGCGAACATGTGTGTGTCAGAGCCTGCATGTGTATATGAGATCCTGTGTGTGTATAAGAGAGTGAGAGAGCCTGCTTTTATCTCAGAGACTGTGTATTCATGAGAGAGCAAGCCAGCCTGCATGTGTCTGTAAGAGTCTGTGTGAATGTGAAAATGAGAGAGACTGTGTGGGTGTGTGAGAGCAAGAGAGCCTGTGTATGTAACAGCATATATGTGAGTGAGAAAGAGAGCCTGTGTATGTGGCAGTATGTGTGTGTGTGTGTGGACCCCCCCCACACACACACATACTGCCACATACACACACATATCAGAGGGGATAAAGATTGTGAAGCCCCCTTCCCTAATCCATAACAATATGTGGGTGACTAGAAATCAAAAGATCCTAGGTATGGAATGCTGGAGATTTTTAATCCTATTATTTTAAATTTCATGTGTCTGCTGTTTGAAATATTTGGAATTTGGGAAATATTTAAAAAAGTGAGTCATTTTAATTACTGAATGTTAATTGGCTGTTGGCTGCTTGACATATTTATTTTTTTTATTAGTATGGTTTTAATATTGTGAATGATGTTTTGTATTTCTTGACTTTATTGCTTAATGTTTTATGAGGAATGATGTTTCTGCTTTTCAGTTGTTGCACTGCATAGCAGGCTTGCTGTGGTTTCCAGAGCATGTGTGTGAGCGAGAGAGAGTGAGCCAGTAAGCATGTGTGTGAGCGAGAGAAAACAGTGAGTCAATGAGCATATGTGTGAGCAACAAGACTATTTAAACCAGTGAACATGTGTGAGCCAGTCAGCATGTATGTGAGAGAATATAAGGGAGTTTGTGTAAGAATGAACACGTATGTTAGAGAGTGTGTATATATGAGAGAGAGGAGAAAGAGTTTGTGCACATCTCCTATCCCTGATTAGACTCTTGTCACCCTGAGATTGTCGTGAATTAAAGTTCCCAGGTATGGAGTGCAGGGAATTTTTTTTTTAGCCTTAGTTTTAATTATTTGGGAGTGGGTTTAATGTGTCTGCTGTTTTGAAATATTTTATTGATGTTTGGAAAATATTAAACAATGTTATGTTTTTAATAATTGGATGTTCTATTCATCAGCTGCTTTGAAATATTTATTCTTTTTATGAGTATGGTTTTACTAATATGATTGATGGTTTATATATCTTGATTTTATTCTTTGATGTTTAATGAGGAATGGTGTTGTTTGTTTTTTTCCATTGTTGCTCTGCATACGGAGTCTGTCTTGTTACAGTTTCCAGTTTAGTTTTTGTCTGCATGTTTCTAGTTTTACTTTCTCTTTATTCTGTATTTGGTGAGGATCTGTCTGTGTTCTGCATGTGTGACTGAGATGAGATTTTCTCCTAGCATGTCATGTCTGTCAGGCTCTTCAGCTTGGCTTGTTCTGTTTTCTTAATATTAGATGTATTGGTGTTTTAGGGCCTGGTGTAATAAATAAGTGTTGCGTTTTCATAGTTAGGGTTGCTATTGTTTGAGTGCTGATTTTGTTTGGGAAGTTTACTATATTGTAATTCAGTTTACATAAAGCTTTCTGATGGCCGACATGCTTTACAATAGTTCCAATACAATATGGCTGCAGGTGTCTTTTTTTTTTTTTTTGCAGCATTTTCTGGTTGATACCACAGCGGTGAATGTAATTAATACATATAGTATTAGTGATATTTTTACCTTAAAACACTGAATATTCTTTTTCATGTAAAATCTGTTACTATAAATGCATGTTTTTAAATTATTTGTGGAGTGTGTGCAAGGCTGTAAGGTTCATCTATGATACCTAACACCCTCGCACCAGGCCTAGCTGCACTGGCTCCACAAGAGAAAGCAGGATTCTATCTGAAGCTGTGCTGCTTTGAGTTAGTGGCTCTCCCCAGCTGTCCCCAGTCTCGGCTAGGGTTTAATTTTCTCTTTTTATAAGCCCAGGGAACACAGTGTGTGGGTGTGTTTTTGTGTCTGAGAAAGAGTAGGTGTCTTTGTGGGTGTCAGTGTGTATGTGCCAATAAACTTTCTGCAATCTAAAAATCTGTTTGATTGACCATGTATGTGTGTCTGACACTGGCTGGCAGTGTCATTACTTGCAACTGATTCAAGAACCAGACCAGGAATCCAGGATATATCTCTATAAGAGGTATAAGCAGATGTGTAGGGGGCCCAACCAATTTGCATGGATGGAACAGGGGCTGCAGCTCTGCTCACCTTTGATCTAAAATGTCTTCAACTTCTTAGTTATTTAGGAAAGATGAAGTTTGTTTTGGAGATATTTTGGTTCAATGCAACTAGGTTCCAGGGTTGACTTGACGTGCTTTTGGGAGCTGTTGACACATATGCTGTAGGGAAAGTGCATGAGGGCGATAGATATCCCATAGGCCAGTTTTTTAAAAATCCCCCGGGCCGTTATTTTCCTGCAATCTGCCCCTGGATGGCCATAGAGGCAAAAACTCATAAAAACATTTTAAAA
The DNA here is from genome assembly GCF_901001135.1 of Rhinatrema bivittatum. Taxonomy (NCBI): domain Eukaryota; kingdom Metazoa; phylum Chordata; class Amphibia; order Gymnophiona; family Rhinatrematidae; genus Rhinatrema; species Rhinatrema bivittatum. The sequence continues at coordinate 57,766,752 of NC_042626.1, forward strand.
TATATCCGAAGCAGAAAGTCTGTGAGGGAGTTGATTGGACCATTAGATGATTGAGGGGTTAAAGTGGTACTTAGGAAAGATGAGGCCATTGCAGAAAGACCAAACAAATTCTTTGCTTCGGTGTTTACTGAAGATGAAGTTGGGGAGATACCTGGTCTGGAGATGGTTTTCAAGGGTGACAATTCAGATGAACCAAATCACGGTGAACTTGTAGCCTGGATTGGCCACTGTTGGAAACAGGATGATAGGCTTGATGGACTTTTGCTCTGACCCAGTATGGCAGTTTCTTATGTGGTAAGCCAGATCGACAAACTGAAGAGTAGTAAATCACCTGGACCAGATGGTATATACCTCAGGATTCTGAAAGAACTAAAAAATGAAATTGCAGGCTTATTACATTTAATTTGTAACCTATCATTAAAAGTCTGTTGAACCTGAAGACTGGAAGGTGGCCAATGTATCCAATATTTAAAAAAGGGCTCCAGGGGTGATCTGGGAAACTGTAGACTGGTGAAGCCTGACTTCAGTGCCAGGAAAAATCATGGAAACTGTTATATAGAATAAAATCAGAAAACATTTAGATAGACATGGTTTAATGGGACATAGCCAGCAAGGATTTACCTAAGGGAAGTCTTGTCTCACAAATTTCCTACATTTCCTTTTGAAGGGGTGAACAAACATGTGGACAAAGTGAACCAATAGATGTGGTGTATTTGGATTTTCAGAAGGCATGCGACAAAGTCCCTCATGAGAGGCTTGTAAGAAAACTAAAAAGGTCAAGGGATAGAAGGAGATACCCTTTTGTGGATTGCAAACTGGTTAAAAGACAGGAAACAGAGAGTAGGATTAAATGGTCAATTTTCACAGTGGAAAAGGGTAAACAGTGGAGTGCCTTAGGGATCTGTACTTGGACCGGTGCTTTTTAATATATTTATAGATTATCTGGAAAGGGGTATGATGAGTGAAAGCATCGAATTTGCGGATGACATAAAATTATGCAGAGTAGTTAAATTTCAAGCGGATTGTGATGAATTACAGGAGGAACTTGCGAGACTGGAAGATTGGGCTTCCAAATGGCAGATGAAATTTAACGTGGACAAGTGCAAAATGATGAATATAGGGAAAATAACCCTTGCTGTAGTTAAACAATGTTAGGTTCTATCTTAGGAGTTATCACCCAGGAAAGAGATCTAGGCGTCATAGTGGATAATACATCAAAATTGTCAGCTCTGTGCTGTGATGGTCAAAACAGCAAACAGAATGTTAGGAATTATTAGGAAAGAAATGGCAAATAAAATGGTGAATGTCATAATGTCTCTGTATCGCTCCATGGTGAGACCGCACCTTGAATACTGTGCAGTTTCTGGTTGTCAGGTCTCAAAAAAGATATAGTTGCACTGGAGAAAGCGCAGAGAAGGGCGACCAAAATAATAAGAGGCATGGAATGGCTCCTCTATGAGGAAAGGCTAAAGAAGTTAGGGCTATTCAGTTTGGAGAAGAGACGACTGAGGGGGGATATGATAGAGGTCTTTAAGATCATGAAAGTACTTGAACAGGACTAGAGGGAACTCCATGAAGTTAGCTAGTAGCTCATTTAAAACAAATCAAAGAAAATTATTTTTCACTCAGTGCATAGTTAAGCTCTGGAAATAATTGGGTTCCCCGCGTTTTCCTTTTCTGTACCCTCTGGCCACTTGCCTACGCCTGTCGCTGCCTCCTCCGGAGCCTCACTCGCTGGGGTCTCCACAGCATCACCCTCTGGGCTAGCCATGGCATCTATCGCTTATCTTTCCATGCCGTCTCTCTCTGTGCTTCTCACAGGAGGTGTTTTGGGGCTCTCCGTAGGTTTTTGTCTTCACCACCTCCTCCGGAAGGGCATTCCAGGCATCCACTATCCTTTCCGTGAAGAAATATTTTCTGATGTTGGTTCTGAGTCGTCATCCCTGGAGTTTCATTTTGTGACCCCTAGTTCTATTGTTTTCTTTCCAACGGAAAAGGTTTGATGTTTGTGCATCATTAAGACTTTTTAGGTATCTGAAGATCTGTATATTATCTCCCCTGCACCTCCTCTCTTCCAGGGTGTTCATATTCAGATCCTTCAGCCTCTCCTCATAGGTCTTCTGATACAGATCTCACACATTTTGGTCGCACTTCTCTGGACCGCCTCCATCCTGTCTCTATCCTTTTTGAGATATGGGTTCCAGAACTGAACGCAGTATTTCAGGTGAGGCCCCACCAAGGGCCTGTACAAGGGGATTATCACCTCCTTTCGTACTGGTTATTCCTCTCTTTATGCAGCCCAGCATTCTGGCTTTAGTTATCATCTTGTCACATTGCTTTGCCATCTTCAAATCACCAGACACTATTACCCCAAGATCCCTCTCTTGGTTCGTGCACATCAGTCTTTCACCCCTCCATCACATGGGGGGGTGAAAGACTGATGCATGGACTCTGCATTTCTTGGCATTGAATCCCAGCTGCCAAATCTTCAACCACTCTTCAAGCTTTCTTTAATCACTCAGATTGATTGACTAAAGGATATCAAGACAATGCATGGTATTCACCCCAGAGGTTTGAAGGAACTCAGAAATGAAATTGCAGACCTGTTTTGGGTGGTTTGGTTTGCAGCCTATCATTTAAAACAGCCATGGTACCAGAAGACTGGAGGCTAGCCGGTGTGATGCCAGATTTTAAAATGGGCCCAGGGTGTAATCCAGGACATTGTAGACTGATGAGCCTGATGACAGTGCCAGGCAAAATGGTCAAAGTTATTTAGTCAAAAAGGCATTCAAAAATCTCCAGGAAGAAAAGAGAGCTCCCAGGTCACCCTGCCTGTGAGGATCATTGAGCAGTTCTCACAAAGCCTTTGAAGCCTTGACAGGCATTTGTACATCTTTGTTGTTGTTTTACTTATGTAATTACTGAACTATGTATATTTTTATGTAACCCGCCCCAAACCTTGGAGGGCGTGGGATACAAATAATTTTAGTGTATTTAGATTTTCAGAAGGGGATTTGGCAAAGTCCCTCCTCAAGAAATTGAGAGCTCATGGGATTGGAGACAGTGGATTGGTGATTGGATAAAAGGCAAGAAACAGAGGCGAAGACTAAATGGTCCATTTTCCGAATGAAGAAAGGTTGTTAGTGGAGTGCCCCAGGGGTCTCTATTGGGACCTGTGCTATTTAGCATATTCATAAATGAGCTGAAGAAAAGGACAAGTAAGGCGACGAAATTTGCAGATGACACAAAATTAGTTTGTCGTTAAAATGGCAGTGAAATGTGAAGGACCATGTAAGACTGGGAGACTGAGCTTCTGAATGGCAGATGCAATTTAAAGTGGACACGAGCAAAGTAATTCACGTAGGAAAAAAGAATCCCAACCAATTTCCATGTCAGGAGTCACCACCCAAGAAAAGGTTCTTGGAGTTCTTGTGGACAGCTCAGTGCGTGGCAGCCTTCAAAAGCCAAAAAAACGTTAGGGATTATTTGAAAATGAATAAACAAAACTGAGAATATCATAGTGCCTTTGTATAGATCCATGGTGACCACCCCTGAGTATTGTGTGCAGTTCTGTTCACTTCCATCTCAAAAAAGACCCAGCAGACATAGAAAAAGTCCAGAAAATGGTGAAAAATGATAAAGGGGATGGAAAAGCCCCCTTATGCAGAAAGGAAAAACAGATTAGGGCTCTTCAGCTTGGAAAAGAGACGACTGATAGAGGATGATGATTGAGATTTATAAAATCACGAGAGGTGGAATTGGTAAATAGGGAACGGTTATTTACCTTTTCAAACAACACTGGGACTAGGGGAAACTCCATGAAACCAGCAACCTGACTATAAATTGTATAAATAAATAAATAAATAACCGGTAGATTGAAACAACGTAGGAAGTATTTTTTTTTTTTACTTGGCACACAATCAAGCTGTGGAATCTGTTGCTGGAGGATGTGGTCAGGCAACAAACATAGCAGGGTTCAGATGAGGGCTGGACAAGTACCTGAAAGAAAAGTCCATACCCAGTGATTAGCCAGGGAAAGCCAGGGACAATTATTGAGGATCTGCCAGGCACCTGTGAGCTGGACTGGTCGCTGGACTGTCTGCACCTCAGTCTGACCCAGCATGGCATTTCTTCTATTCTTATGTCCATCCATTGTTAGGTTTCTTTGAGATTACTGAGTTCTTCACCATAGCCTCTGCCATTAGCATCTGACTATGGCAGAGAATTTACTGGATCTGAACACATAGATCCTCAACCAACATTATTGTTTCAACACCTACTGTAACCTACTTTAAATTTATTGTAATCTGCTTTGGGACCATGCACGGCAAAAAGCAGAATATCAAATATATATAAATAAAGACATGGATGTTTGGACTAGCCCACCAGAGAAAGTGCCAGCAAACCAAAACAGTGACAGAGTCCAAGCAGGCCTGGGACAGATGCAAAGAGCAGTGGTAAGGTCAAAGGAGGCTGAGGACTGGACCCCACTACGGAGGGTCTGCAGTGGCACGGGGAGGGGAGGTCCTTACCTGCCAACAGCCTCCAGTGCTCCCTCCTCCCTCTGCATGGAGACCTTATACACCCATGATGAAGGGAGGGGGGTGGGGGCCTGAGGTGTTTGGATAAGGTTTGGTCACTCTGTGTTTTTTCCTCACTGTGTCCCTCTTCCCTCCCCTTTCATAGCGATGCACTCTGAAGCAGAAGATGGGACAAGCAAATTACTTTCTCTGACTGCTGAGGGTCTGTTTTATAACAGAGGAATACAATGCGGCCCTTTTGACTGTGGTTAAAAAGACCGACCTTTGGCTTTTACTGTACAGAAATGGACTCCCTCTCAGTCTCCTAAGAGAGCCATGAAATGGATGAGCTTTGCCAGCACGGCCAGAGGAGAAATACAGAATTTTATCCTAGACTGGCGTTTGCCTCCTGGCGTCAGACTCCATTTTAGCTTTTTGTCAGATCAGCTGCTTGCTGAATAAAAAGGATGCAATTCTAGTTGGCCACTGGTAATCTCCGACTCCAATCAATAGTATGTAGTAGGGATGGGGTGTGGTCTCTAGCAATGGTTAGAAGGCACCCTGGGGCTGTAAGTCTAAGACCTCCTTCAGCTATTGGCTCCGTCTGTGACTGTGGGTGTTGTTTGATCTCCATGCATCTCAGCTTACCCAACTGTAATTGGGCAAAATAATAATTGTATTGTTATTTCTCTCTTTCCCTTCTGGAAGCTTATTTGCATTCCAGGGGCTGGAAATGGCTTGCTGGGCCACCCCACCCTGTTGTATATTTCTGAGACATTAAAAACTGCAAAAGGGACTGCAGTCCTGTTCGGGTGAAAGGTGCAATGGAAAGAATTTGGGGAAAGGAGGGTAGGGGCCCTCCTGTACTAATCATTACACTACTGGATCTTTGGGGTGGGAGGGATGTAAGTGCCTCACATTAACATCATCTAACAGTTATCAGATGGGGGGAAAAACTGAGCCTAAGCTTGTAAACTTTTACTATCAAAATCAAAAGCTGAACTGCTGAGCACGGGAGCAAATCCTGCAACGGAGTCAGCAGAAGAGCTCTGTTAACTAAACCTGGGTCCCTTTTTGTTATTTCTTCACCTCCCAATGTATTCTTTTTCTCCAGAGGGAAACAGCTTCCCTAAATTCAAACAACTTGTTTTCTTTTCAGTTTCAAAATCCCATTACTGCCACCAACTGCGAGGGAGTTTTATTGGATCTTCGCACTCATCCTCCAACATTTGCAGTCAGTGAAGAAGGGTGCAAAATGAAGAGGGATGATGAGAATTAGTAAACTCACTCAAATGCAGTATTACTCTTTTCCCCGCCTCCCTTTCAGCCAGTGTCTCAATGCCAGGTCCTTATTCATTAGTTCTGGATCCTGGTCCCCAGCACATTTTGTCTGACATTACTGGGCTTTTGCCTTCAGTGCCCGGCTTAAGAGTTGTCTTTTTAATTTATCTTTCTTCACCTTTTCCTTCCAGTCTGTACATCTTGCACAAGTGAGCTTTGTCATCAATGCCTTTGGGTCTGCTTTTACCCTGGATCTGCAGCTCAACCAGTAAGTCTCTTAGGAGGTTCAAAGGTTTGTAAGCAAAGCAGGAGTGTGGGTCCATAGATGTAGGACCAGATGACATGGAGCCAGTTGGTAACCCAAGTAAGGGCGGCTTGGTACAGAACGCTGGATAGTGACTGTATGATTCTGGATGTAGAGTGCAGAGGGAAGAGTGAATAAAGCTGGGCCTGCTTGTCAGCACTACCATTATTAAAGCTGTGTAACATAAGAAGGAGAATCCTGAGAGAGAGAGGTGTGTGAGAAGCTTTGACATGAGAAGGCTGCAGAAGCTAAAGATAGGTAAAAGCCCCCTTATTAATAATTCACATCACCCTTTCCAGTCCATTTACAGCTTCACTAGTAGTAATTAAGTTCAAAGCAGTGCTTTCCCGTAAGCCGAGGCGTGCTCCAGAGGCGGTGGGTGCAACACGAGCCCGTGTGATTAACGGTGATGACCGGGTCTCTGGTTTCATTGCTCCTGAAAGGAAAGGCTTAGTGAGATTCTCTGTCGGGAGAAACTCGCCATCCCATCCAAGGTCCTCCCGCCTTTCAGAGATCCATCACCCTGCCGGGGCCATTTTTCAGCCAGCGAGATGAAACATAATAGTAATAATGACCTAATAACCAATACTAACCCCTTCAAAAGCCGGAGTTTTAATATTAAACCCAATTATTCTGCTGAACAGTTCCGGAAAGCTCCCCCAAGAGCCCTCTCCTAACTGGAGGCCAATAAATCAGGCTTTTGAGGCAGGAGTGCATCAGACTGAAGTGACAGGTTGATGCATAGGGCTGATCCCACTCAGCTAATGATCTAGGGAAGAGGATGAGTGCCTCCTAATGGGAGGAGTTGGGGGGGGGAAGGGGGTCACCACTGACATAGTAGAAGGAAGATTCAAATACGTTGAACAGTTATCATAATTTATAATAAACGGAGGCACAAGGAGATGGTGACTTTCTCGGTGGAGCAGTGTGTCAGGAGCAGGATTTGAATTTGCATCCCCAGAAGCTCTCCAGACAAGCAGTTCAGTGCTCTGGCCACTTGTGTATACCTCTGCTTAACTAAGAAAGAGATGATTTATACATCTTCACCCCAGGATGTAAGGGGTTGGGCCGCCTCTGAATCCAGATTGAGACCCACGTGTCCATAGGAAGCTGCAGTGCAGTTCAGTCAGTGAGTGTCCTGCCAGCTCACCCACCCCGGGTGTGCCTGCACGTTATACTGACGTAATCTTTTCTTATAAGTATTCAGAGCCTCTTTGGATGAAAGGCTCTGTATATAAATGGCAAATGATTATAAACCGCTTGTTTCTTCTGTTCAGAATAAGATGTTTTCTCTTTCTCTTCCTGCTTTCAGTCACTTGCTGTCATCACATTACATGGAGCGGCATTATAGCAGAAATGGGAACGTCACCTATACAGCGGTAAGTGGAAGAACGCGGAGCTTCCGGGGGCCGAGAGACATCCAATTCAATTTTAAGGACAGACAAGTTTCACTGTTAGGGTGGTCAGAAGCAGTCCTGAAGACGGTGGAGGGCCTGCAACACAAGCTCTACCCCAATCGGCTCTAGGGGCTCGAGACATACACGCTGGGGGAAAGGGGAAATATGAAAGAGAACCAGCAGGCTTCTATAAGCTTCAAGAAGGCAGGGGGGGCAGGTTTCAGGAGGAATGTGAGGATATGAGCCTGTGCTGAGAGGGTGGCAGATGCTGGGAATTTTCATCGGCAGGGGGCGTAGCAAGCAGTGTTGCTTACCTGTAACAGGTGTTCTCCTAGCACAGCAGGATGTTAGTCCTCACACATGGGTGACATCATCCGATGGAGCCCGGCCTGGAAAACGTTTGTCAAAATTTCTAGAAAGTTTGACTGACACACTGAGCATGCCCAGCAAACCACTATCCACGCGGGGTCCCTCTTCAGTCTTATAACATAGAATTTGCAAAAAAATAAAATAACAAACCAAAAGAAACCCAACTCTGAAGAGGGTGGGTTTCGTGAGGGCTAACATCATGCTGTCCTTGGAGAACCTCTGTTACAGGTAAGCAACTCTGCTTTCTTCAAGGACAAGCAGGATGGTAGTTCTCACACATGGGTGAATATGCAGCTCCAGACTGCTCCTAACATAGGCGGCGTTTGATGGGGTACAAACGTGCACAACTAGAGCTGCTGGAACATGGGGAGCAAGCCTGCCCCCCAAGAAAGGACCCAGGTAGGAAGAATTGGGTTTTCATGGCTGAAAATGGTTACGAAGGGCCGACTGGCCGAAGTGACTGTCATGTCAACCAGACATGAGAGGCGAAGGTGTGGAGGGAACTCCAGGTCGCCAGCCTACAGACCTTGTGAATGGGCTCTGCACACAAGTGAGCTACTGAAACTAACATAGCTCGGACTGAATGAGCCTTAATATGACCTTCAAGCTGCAAGCCCGCTTGGGCTAGCAGAAAGAAATACAGTCCGCTAGCCAATGGGACAGGGTCTGCTTAGGCACTGCGACTCCCAACCTGTTTTTGTGAAAGGAGATAAAAAGCTGAGTGGACAGATGGTGAGATGCTGTCCATTCCAGGTAAAAGGCCAGGACCCTTTTACAATCCAGAGTATGCAGGGCACTCTCACCCTGGTGAGCATGTGATTTCTGAAAAAAAGGTGGGAAAGACAATGGATTGATTGAGATGGAACTCCTTGACCACCTTGGGAAGGAACTTCGGTGCTTATGCCAAACCACCTTATCATGACAAAATTTCATATAAGTGGGGTACGACACCAAAGCCTGAAGCTCACTGACCCTGTGCACTGAAATGACCTTCCAGGAGAGGTACTTCAGATCACAAAACTTTAGGGGCTCAAACGGAGGCTTCATGAGATGGGTCAGGAGCACGTTGAGGTCCCAAGACACTGCTGGGGGCCACGTTGGAGGCTTAAGCTGTAACAAGCCACACATGAACCGTCCTTTGAGTGGATGGACAGAAATAGAAGCGCCATCCACCCCCTGGTGATATGCCTCGATAGCACTTAAGTGAACTCTTACCAAAGTGGTTTTCAAGCCAGCCTCAGAAAGGTGCAACAGGTTGTCCAAAAGCCTTGGTGGGGAGCACGAGAATGGATCCAGACCATGCTTGTCACACCACACCAAGAACTTCTTCCACTTGAGGTTGTACAATCTCCTCGTGGAAGGTTTCCTGGACTCCAAGAGAACCCAAGACATGCCCTCTAAAAGACCCAGGGCCTGCACCGTCACCCGGTCAACATCCAACCCGTGAGGGCCAGGGCTTGGAGGTTGGGGTGGTGTAGCTTGGGTGGTCCTGAGTGTTCAGGTCTGGAGCAGTTCCCAGATGGATCGGAGAGCAGGAGGCCAGTTCCTGTAGAAGAGGGAACCAGATCTGGCGTGGCCAAAAAGGCACAACCAAGATCATGGTGCCTTGGTCCTGTTGAAGTTTCTAAAGTGTCTTCGAGATCAGTGGCAGGGGAGGATAAGTGTACAGCAGACTGACGCCCCAGTGATGTGGAAAGGCGTCCGACATTGATCCCCCTGCCTGGCAGTCCCCCTTCTTGTTCTCTGAGGAAGCAAACAGGTCTATGTCCGGGGTCCCCCATAGGTGGAAGATGCGGTCTGCAATCTCCTGCTTCAAGGACCATTCATGGGATTGGAAAGCCCAGCTCAACGAATCGGCTAAGATGTTGTCTGCCCCCAGGAGATATACAGCTCGGAGAAAGATGCCGTTCTGGAGATCCCAGGACCAAATCTGGACTGCCTCTGGCAGAGGAGGTATGATCCTGTCCCTCCTTGCTCGTTCAGGTACCACATCGCCACCTGATTGTCGATCTGAACCAGGACCACCTTGTTGGGTACGTGCTCCCTGAACGCCCTCAGGGCATAACGAATCGCCCGTAACTCCAGGAAGTTTATCTGGAAGTACCGTTCCAGCACTGACCAAAGGCTCTGAGTGTTTAGTCTTCTATCTATGACTAGATTGTAGCTGCAAATTACCCTAAAGTCAATTTAGCTGAATGACTGCTCAGTGACTTACAGATTCATTTATCTTCCTCTGAAACAACATCGTCCCTCTCCTTCACAAAATAACAGGCAGTCTCCCTTCCCTGAAGCCATGGCTGCAGAATAAACACTCACGCCAACCGGAAGCCAACCTTCCCTCCCGCCGGCCTGCACTCTTCCTTCCACCCTGCTTTCAGGCAGGCAGAACCTGAATCAGTGGAAGATTTAGGCCGCTATCGCAGTGCCCAAGTTTCTCCCCACCCCTGAGACTGCTTAGAATTTCAGCTGCTAAATTTAGCCGCTCAGTCCTAGTCGGTTTTCGGTTTTCATGGGGATGGTTCTAGCTGCCTTACACCGTTATTAGGCAGCTAGATCCCTTTGCACACCGACCCCTCTGTTACTATGGAGACATCTGTCTAGCACAGCAAGGTATGTAAAAACCTTCAGATAGCTTTAAGACAAAAAAAAATCAGCTCATTTCCTGGATATGAGTGACACGGTCATGCTCATGGCAATGCATTTTAGTCCAGGATGGGCAAATTCCTCTGGACAGGCAGAAGCTGTCTGTGCACACTGACTTTGTTCAGACTGCAAGCGGTGTGACCGGAGGTCAGAAACCCTTCACAGCCCACCATGCTCAGCATTTGTCAAAGGGGAAGTAATTGGTGCATTTTTTTGTGTGTTAACTCAAAGATATTGGCCTTTGGCTTCTCAGTGCAAAAATCTCTCTTGCCTTGTCAGTTTATCTCGGTGTCTCTCCTCCTCCTATGCTGCTCTTCCTCTCACTCTGAAACACATTCACTGGCTCACAACCCATCTCCTTTCCTCTTTTCAGTCACTCCCTCTCCTGTCCATCCATCTGTCTCTCTGCTTTGCGCATTCTCGCTTTTTGTCTGTCTCACTTGCATGGCCCTTCCTCGCTTTCTGTTTCCAATTCATGTCACTTTACTGGTGTTTGGAGAATTACTAAAGGTGTTACAACAATCTAGTAATAGCTTTATATATCTGTAAGGGAACCTTACAAAATATAAGCAGAAGACCGCCACGTCTCGGAGACTGCTGCTTGTTTCACACGGAGCATCCATGGCACTGTTTTCCTGAATCGTCCTATCCAACTTGCCAGTTTTCCTTAGGGTGCTTGTGGCTCCTATATTGGGTAAAGATGCCAAGAGAGCTATACTAATACTGTTTAAAAAACAAAAAAAACAAAACCTTAAAGAATAACAGATTCAATGACAGTTTATGGAAATGCAATATCCATTTCAGTTCAATTAGTACAGACACTCAAAACTGTACTTAGTCTCTCTATAGCTGCGTCTATCTATATATCTATCCATCTATATACAGCTAGAGAAATAGTGGCATTATGAATTAGGTATGAGGATGTGCCATGTATATGAATATTTGTATTCATGTGCTGTTATCTCTATTTATTTATTTATAAAATGTATATATCACCAATCAATTACTGGGTGCTTTACAATAAAAATATTTATAATTAATACAAAAATACAAAATAAAACATGGCAACACGCATTAAAGTCTGCTCCTATGTTTGTGTATTCATTTATAGGGGCTGGCTGGATATATTTGTGTGTGTAGTAAAGCTTCTGTGCATTATGTTAGCAAGTGTGCATATATTTGTGTAGCTGTATATAAAAGGTGCCCTGGTGCTATCAGCAGCCCCAGCTTGCTCCAGGTCATCAGGGACTCTTGTGCTTTTGTTGGACTTGCTGCCCCTAAGCATTCTGGGATCGAATGTAGTCCCGCATTCTGATGTAACAAAATAAAGAGCGCAAATTCAAGAATGCTTACAGATGGGACTGAAATGCCAGGCTTGCATGAAAATGTCCCTCAGGATCTGAGGTTCAGAGCTGTGGGAGTTGTTGATTTGTGTTTCTTGGGTGCTGCCTTGGTTTTTCATGACTCCCATTAGCTACTCTGCTGGATTTGCATAGGTCTGTTATCACAACTGCGTAGACATTTGGACCCTCTAACCTTCTGTTTTTCTTCCTTGGCGCTTTGTTTCAGGATGTAGCTGAGGAACATTGTTATTATCAGGGCAAAATCAGAGGAAACGCTGGGACTTTTGTGGCTCTTTCCACCTGCCATGGATTATAGTGAGTACTGCTGGAGTCTAGAATATAGGCAGATATCACGGATGGGCTCACACATGCAGGCACGAGCCTTGCAGGCTTATTATACATGGCAGGCATGCATGAAACTAGCATGCGCAGTACAGAGCAGGCATGTGATGTGATGGGGACACATAGCTGATGAGTGTGGTGCGCGGCATGTGTGCAGGCATGACAGCTATAGGCTCTCCTTCTTCTCCTCAGTGGCGCCTTCTCTGATGGAAACTACACATACGTCATGGAACCCCAGATTACAGAAAGCCAAGAGGTAAGGGTGGGTAGAGGCTGTGATGTTGACTCTCGCTACACATGCTGTTTTCTCTTAGGGATGTCCTGAGCCTAGGGCCCGGCAAAATCTTCTATTCCAGACCTCCTCCTCCAGGCCCTGCGTGGAAGAGCCTGAGGTCCGATCGTGCTGGGATCTCGTGCAGGCACAGACTCCTGCGTGACACTTTGGGCGGTCTGGATTATTATTGCAGGGGCTTTTGCGGCTGCGACTCAGTAAGTGACAGCCCTTGCTCTGGAGCTGCTTCTGAGCACAGGTTGGTCACGGCTGGTTTACCTGCCACGTCAGGCGGGGGATCCTCTCGGCAGAAGCCGAGGTGGCGGCTGCAGAAGTGGAAAGGTGTTTTCCAGGGCTGGTTCCTTTCCATGCGTTGCTATGGAGACCCAGGGAGGGAGATTCCTGACGTCGTTCCCCTACCCCTTCTCCCCCTCCCCCTCCCTTTTACACCGAAATGCAATTCTCAGTCCTTTCCCTGTGAAGCACTGGCATTGTGCCATATCTCCTTCTCCTCCTCCTCCCCCTTCCCTCTGCTGTCATTTTCTCTCTGTTTTCTGACTGGAGTAAGGGAAAGGGGGAGTTTGGAGATTAGTGCATCAGGCACCATGAGAAGACTGGAGGTCATCGGGAATAGATGAGTTAGGCCTGGTAATTCAGCTTGGACTTCAGTTCGGTTTATAGAAGGAAGGTGAGAGATCCCAGATCCATCTCTCTCGAGTTTTAAAAATTCTAATGTGGGTCATAATCTGTGGCAAAGCAAGCAGTATCTTTATCCCCAAACAAAGCACAATAACAACTAGAGTGCTCTTTTTGGCTGGCTAGGCTGGGAAAAATAGGGTGGGGGTTTTTTTTTTAACTCAAAATAATAGCCCAAACCATTCTGTAAATGAGTGCTTTGTTTTTTTCCCTCTGAGGTTCAAGTGGTCAGTGGTCGTGAGCGAGGCAGAGGGAGGCGGCAGGAAGATCTGGAGGGGGGGGCAGGACTACATTTCTAGGGAGGCTGGTATCACTTAAAAATGAGGAAGGAGTTCCTCACGACATGCCCAAGAGGATACTGACCAGTATCTTAGGTGGAGGCAGGATGAATGCTTTCAGCCAGGGCGGAAATGGGCTGCTGTAACTCCATAGCTTTAAGGGCCAAACGTTTAGCCTCTTCTGTCTTAGGCTTCGGGTGTCCTGTCTGTCTCTTTCCATGCTCCTGAATGTTACTGGAAATGAGGTTCAGGCTGGTCCTGCGTTGCGTCTTTCTTCATGGCCAGTTGGCTGTACAAAGATTTCCATTTTACAGTTCAGTGTTCCTTCAAAGCACAGGCGCCCATATTCTGCCCGGGGGGAGGGCCACGCCCCTGACACTGCTTTAAAATGAATGTGGAGGGGGAGCCAAGAAAGGTGGGACTTGGGGGACAAAGAGCTCCATATCCCTCTGGTCACTCCCCGGAAATATACAAGCAAGAGCTATGGTCAATGAAAGCGGCAGAGGAGGAGAAGAGTTGGAAGTGCTAATTTCTGACCTCTGCTGGAAATGTTTTCCATTGCTCTGAGAACTGCAGGTAGAGAACGGATGGAGATTGGGATGGGAACCATCTCATTTTTGGTCCATGAGTGGGGGGTTGGCTGCAGCGCCTGGAAGAGTTTCCTAGAAGAAGAAGGCTACATGAAGAATATGCCACCCAGTGGGCCCTGGCAGTTAGGGGGATGGGAAGAGCCCACCCCCTCACACTGTGATATCCTAACTGTTCTGGATGATTGGCAATTTTGTGTATTCTTATATATCGATATATATATATATTTTTTTTAATTGTTACCCGCCTTGTGCTCAAGAGGGAAATAACCGAACAGAGATGGCTTTTGTAAACCGAAGGGCCAAGTTTGGCTTCTTTCGAGGCAGAGGGTTGAAGCATTTGTCCTCTTTCTCCCTGCGGCCTGCTCATCCCTTTACCGGTGTGTGTCCCCCTCTGCAGGGCGCGTCATTGCTCTCTGATGGCAGAGAAAGAGAGGGAGACAGATGAGGCAGGCAACTGGATGTCAGCTTGATGCTGAGCCAGAGATATTGGGGTTAAAGGACTTGTATCTGCAAACCTAGCAGAAGATGACATGAGAGGATCTTCTCTAGCATGCTTTAGAGAGAGAGTGTGGGCAGATATACTGTATATATATATATATATATATATATGAAATCATTGCGATGCCGATGCTGGGTGTAGTTTTGAAATCCTAATCAAATAAATAAATAAAAGAGAAAGTTTTGTGTCAGGCTGATGGACTAGTGCTCGATGATGAGGTGAAGCCCAGCCTCTGATTTTGGGTTCAGGCTCCTGTTCTTTGCACTGGCATTCAGCAGCACCCCTGTAGGGTTGGGGGGGGGGGAGGGGCGAGATCGAGGAGGTCACTGGCTGTATTTCAGTTTTGTTTGTCTGTTTTTAGTGCTGGTTTCTTTTCCAGCTAGACCCACACCTTTGGGTGAATGGCAGCTCCTTTATTTAAGAAGTGTTAATATTGATAATGAAGGACTTGCACACTGGAAGGAAGGTGGAAACAGAGTGGACTTTGATTGCTATCAGAGTGGAATTAACCCCTGTGTTTTCTGATCACCTGCAGCAGGAGTCCCACCCTCACCTTATTCACAGGACTCCAGCTCTCCACTTTTCTCAGGGATGCACAGAACAAGGTAAGAGGGTGCTCTATCCCTTTCACTGATTACAGGCCAATGCAATGAAGTGCACGTAAAAATCGTACATCCAAATGGGGCAGCCGTTCTTTACCGCACGCACATTCACCTCCGTTGGGTGCCTGATGCAATAGGCAAATGAGCCGCCGGACTAAAAGGGCTGCGCTAGGGATAAATTGTGCGTCCCTAGCGTGCCCATGGCATCGAGCGCCCAGGAGACAGGGCTGTGCATGGGTTAGGAAAATGGATGCTCGTAAATTGAGCTTCCGTTTTTCCTAACCTGACCGACATCAAGACTTTTTTTTCCCATGTTGCTGCTTTCTGTGGTTCCTCCTACTTAGTATCGCAATGAGATTACGTCGGAGGAATCCCAGTTAAAGTAGTATTTTCTGCTTTTCTGTTCAGGGCTTGGGATGCCTCGAGACGTAAAGCCAGCTCCGGGGCTGGCGTTAATTTTTGAGGGTTAAAACGTGCACGTTGGGTGCATGGTGATTATTTACCTCGAGGGTACTAGCTAATAGCTTCAAAGGAAAATTGGTTCTTACCTGCTAATGTTCGTTCCTGTAGTATCACAGATCAGCCCAGACTTCTGGGTTTTGCCTCCCTGCCAGCAGATGGAGACAGAGAAAGTTTTACTGACACTGCCACTTAACAGGAGGTGCCACCTGCAGTACTTCAGTATTTATCTGTACCCAAGCCAAACAAAACAAATATCAAAAATTAATGAACCTTCCCTGAACGAGCAGTGGGAAGTGGAAAACAGGAACAGTTAACCTAGCCCACAACAATCCCTGTGTAGGACTTACAAAACCTGTGCCATTGTTCTGAGTAATTACAAAGAAAAGCAGATCAAGCGGACTCTCCAACTCTCCCTTTCCTCCAGTGGGTGGGACTCTGGACTGATCTGTGATACTATAGGAATGAAAATTAGCAGGTAAGAAACAATTTTCCTTTCCCTGTACATACCCAGATGAGTCCAGACTCCTGGGATATACCAAAGCTTCCCTAAATGGGGTGAGACTGCGAGAGTCCCACTCAAAGTACACACTCACCAAAGCCCATGGCCACAGGGACCTGGACATCCAATCTATATTGCCTGGCGAAAGTGTGCAATGATTTCCAATTAGCTGCCTTACAGATCTCCTGTGGCAAAACTTGCTGACACTCAGCCCAGGAGGTCACCTGGGAATGGGCAGAATGTGTCCTTAGCTCCTCCGGGACCAGGCAACTCTGACAAATATATGCAGAGCCAATCGCCTCTTTTAGCCATCTCGCAATCGTAGCTTTAGACGCTTTATGTCCCTTTTTTGCACCACTCCAAAGAACAAAAAGATGATCTGACAAACAGAAGCCGTTCGTGACCTTCAGGTAGCGAAGCAGTGCATACTTCACATCCAAAAAATGCAATTCTCTTGACTGAGGCGTCGAAGAATCCAATGTTGGAAAGGATGGGATCTCCACAGATTGATTTAAATAGAACGATGATACTACCTTCGGCAGAAAGGAAGGAATTGTTCTTAAGGAAACCCCCGAATCCCAAATTCTCAAAAAGAGCTCCCTACATGATAAGGCTTGAAGCTCCGTTGAGCTGAACAAATCACCATCAAGAAAACTACCTTCAACGTGAGATTTTTCATGGTCGCTCGCCTTATAGGCTCAAACAGGGCCGCACACATGCCCTTAAGGACTACGTTAAGGCTCCAAAAGGACACAGCTTCCGAACCAGAAGACACAAATACTTTGCTCCCCAGAGGAAATGGATCACATCCAGATGGGCAGCTAGAGAAGACCTTCGCACTTTACCTTGAAGACAGCCTAGGGCTGCCACCTGGACCCGGAGGGATTTAAAGGATAACCCTTTTGCCAAACCATTTTGCAGAAAGGGAAGAATCTGAACCACTGAGGCTCGCATAGGATCTACTCCTTGCTCCGTGCACTAGGATTCAAAGACTCTCCGGATCCTCACATATGCTAAGGAGGTAGAAGTCTTTCTAGACTTCTAGAGAATAGCAATGACTCTTTCCATGTAACCTTTTTTTTCTCAAACTCTGCCTCTCAAAAGCCAGGCCGCTAGACAAAAGTGATCTGCCTGATCCGAAAATATGGGTTCCTGACAAAGGAGATTCGATAGATAAGGTAATCTCAACGGAGCACCTACTGCTAGGTTGATTAAGTCTATGAACCACGGACCCCTCGACCTCTCTGGCGCCACGAGGATCATGTCGCCCGGATGCCCCTCTATGTATTGCAAGAACGTGCTCACCAGCGGCCAAGGTGGAAACACATAGAGCAGGATGTCCGACGGCCAAGGAAGCATCAGGGTATCCACTCCTTCTGCTTCTCGCTCTCTTCTTCGTCTGAAGAACCACAGGGCCTTGGCATTGCAATAAGTTGCCATTAGATCCATGCATGGTGAGCTCCACCTGCACCAGATTAGAGTCCATCTGTTGCCGGCTCAGAAAATCTGCTTGCACGTTGTCTGTGCCTGCTATATGAGAAGCCACTAATAATGATAGATGCTGCACTGCCCAGCTGATCAGATCCCGAGCTTCCTGATCCACCACTTGACTCTTGGTGCCACCATATCAATTTATGTATGCCACCGTCATTGCGTTGTCCGACAACACTCTTACCGGCTTTCCCCTCACCAGGGGAAGAAACTCCTGTAGGGACAAGCGTGCTGCTCTTGTCTATAGGTGACTGATGGACCATAGCCCCTCCTCCATCAACCATTGGCCCTGAATGGCCTGGTTCTGACACATGGCCCCCCAACCGGAGAAACTGGCGTTGGTGGTGACAATTGTCCAGACAGGGATTTCGAGGTTTACTCCTCGCCTCAACTTCTCCTGAAGTAGCCACCATGAGAGGCTGGCCCTGGCCATCTCCGTAAGCGGGAGAGGAAGATGAAACTGTTCTGAGAGCGGGACCCATCGGGATAGTAAAGCCGATTGTAGCGGTCTCATATGAACCCATATGAGACCACTACAATCGGCTTTGTAGCCGAGAACTTGTAAATAATCCCAGATCTTGGGCACCTGTTTCCTCAGCAAACCAAGAACTTATGATTGTAATTTGGAAATCCGCTCTTCGGTGAGAAAAACCTTCCATGCCTGGGTGTCGAAACGCACCCCCAGGAATTCCAAAATCTGAGAAAGGAAAAGATGGCTCTTGGACAGATTGACTATCCATCATAACTACCGCAAATGCCGGAGAACCAGGTCCACTGCCCACCAGCAAAGAGATTCTGACTTTGCCCGAATCAACCAGTCATCCAGATAGGGGTGAACCAAGACCCCGTCCTTCTGGAGAGCCGCAGCCACCATGACCATCACCTTGGTGAAAGTTCTGGGTGTTGTCACCAGACCGAAGCACAGAGCACAAAACTGAAAATGTTCCCCAAGAACATGGAATCTCAGGTATCTTTGATGGTCTGGCCTGATGCCTGTGTGTCAAATGTGCTTTGGACAAATCCAGCAACACCAGCTACTCCCCCTTGTGCACCAAGGCAACCACTAACCACGGAGTCTCCATTCAAAAATGAGGAACCTTTCGGGCTACGGTCACCTTCTTTAAGTTGAAAATTAGATGAAAGGTGCCCACTTTCTTGGGAACTATGAAATAAATGGAATAGCGGCCTGTCCCCTGCTCTTCCACTGGGACAGGAACAATGGCTTCCAGCCTGCAAAGGAGACAAATGGTTTCCTGGATTGCAAGCTTCCTTTCCTCGTAAGTGCACGGGGAGACCAGGAACAAGTATCTTAGTGGCTGAGCAAATTCTAAAGCGTAACTTTGTTTTATCACACTTAAGACCTACTGATCTGATGTAATTTTGGTCCGCGCCTCATAGAACAGAGTCAACCGGCCCCCTATGGCTGGCTCCGAAGAGTGAACCAGCCTGGCATCATTGGGCAGATTTGGAACCGCCTTGGGAAGAGGCATCTCTTCCCAGCCTCCTCTCTTGAAAGGACTGGTTCCAAGTCAGCTGCCTCCCGGAGGGCTGTCATTGGGAGTTTCCCAAAGCCCTGGTAGGTCGAAAACACCTATTTCCTCTCGAACGATAACAGGCTGGGAAGGAGCTTTTCCCCTTCAGTTTATCTTCAGGCAATTTGTGAACCTTGTTCTCCCCAAGAAGCTTAATCACCTCCTCCAAGTCCTGACTGGGGAGCAATTTCCCTTTGAAAAGTAAGGCTCCTAGCTGAGCCTTTCATGAGACATTGGCTGACCAATTCCTCAACCAGAGGAACCGGCGGGTCGAAACCGAAGAAGTTAGTGTCCTGGAGGAGGCATTAGCACCATAGACTACCGCGGCTTCCAGCCACTCCGCCTGTTGTGTTTCAGAATCAGACTAGGACTTGTCAGCTTGCAACCGCTGAACCCAGCACAAGCCCGCCTTCAACATGAAGCTGCTGCGCACAGCTGCTCGAATGTCAAGTGCAGACACCTTAAAAATCTTCTTGAGGTGTGCTTCCAACTTCCTATCCTGAAGGTCCTTCAGAGCCGTGAATCGGCCTCTGGAATAGTTGTCCTCTTGGTAACCGCTAAAACGAAAACATCCACTTTAGGAACTCTCAGAAGCTCCAGTGTATCCTCTGGCAAAGGATATAACTTGTCCATGGCCCTGCTGACCTTCAGGCCTATGTCGGGAGTATCCCACTCCTTAAACACCAATGGGCTAACCGAATGATGAAAAGGAAAAGATCTTGTTGGGCCCCAAAGACCAGTCATAACCGGGTCCACATCTTCCATAGCCAATTCCTCTTGCAGAACCTTTATACCAAGGGATCCAGCTCATCCTTGTGGAACAGCCGCATCACTTTGGGATCATCCCCTTCTACCACACAACCTTTGGACAGCGCCTGATCTGGTCCTGGTCTGTAAATACCGGCTCGGACCCAGGTGGGTCCAGTGCTCGTGGACCCTGTACATCCGAAACCTCGAAGGAGCTGTCCACGGCAGTAGATGGTGCCGAGGCCCCTGAGACCCGCCGGACCCTCGTAGCTCCGGCAGCCTGAGAGGTCCTGGCTGCCTTTGCTGGCCTAGAATGTACCACAGATCCCTGCATAGCTTTGGCTTTCCTGGCTTTATAAGCCTTTTGCAACAAAAGTACAAAATCAGAGAAGTCAGAAGAAGGATCCGAATCCCCTTGGGAGTCCTCATCTCCAGCAGCATGACTTTCCTCAGCTTCCCGACCTCCGCCGGAGGAGGGAAATCTCCCTCCCCCTCCATGGGCCACGAGGCAGCCGAGAAGGTGGACAAAATGGCTGCCGTTCTCGTGCTTAGTGGGAATGGGTCGTCCACTGGCTGCCTCACTGAAGAGAGCTTCCCAGGCTTGCGACGCCCAGCCAAAGTGGTCTTGTCCCTTCCTGATGCATTTTCTCCTCTGGAGAGACACCGGGAACCTCGGTTGTCATGGGAGAGATGTGCACGTTTCCACAGAGCTTGCAGCACAACCCGAGCAGCATAGCAACATGGCTCCGAGCTGGAGGAAAAGGAGATAAACGCTGAGCCTCCCGATCACCAGTGGGGAAGAACTGGGGTGGGGGGGAACGACTAGCAGTACCACAACCGCTCCTTCTGTTCTTCAGACTGCCTTCCTTAAATTTCATTCTTTTTTTTTTTTTTTAAACAAAACTTTAAGCAAATAAAGCATCAATGAAAAAGAGCACTTTCGCCACAGAAACTGGCAGCAGGCCCTGATCCTCCTTCAGGGTTTGAAACCTGGAACCTCCAGCTATCCACCCTGTCCGGTGCCAAGGTACCAAGCAACAAGGATCCCCAACCCCCTGCTCGTCTGCCTCACAAACTAGGGGGAATGGCTCCACCAGGACGTAACAACCCCTGGCAGGCTCGCTTAATTTTCTTCTTTCTCCTTTTGTTTTGAATCAGACTGCAGACCGCAGGTTTTGCACCTCCACCATCTGCTGGAGACAAGAGAAATACTGAGGGACTGCAGGTGGCACCTTCTATTAAGTGTCAGTAAAACTTTCTCTGTTTCCATCTGCTGGAGGGGAGGCAAAACCCAGGAGTCTGGACTGATCTGGGTACATACAGGGAACATTGCATTTACATATGATGAGTGCTATTAGCTTCGTGGTTGGTTTGAACGTGTGTTTTGGATGTGCTGATCCCCTTATTATATCAGGGGTTATGGATGCACATCCAAAATGCGTGTCCAACTGCGGGTTAACCTGTGCGCTAGCCTGAGCCTGCGATATTGCATTGGCTTGAAAGTGCACAAACCCAGAGAGATGTTTTGCTGAGAAACCCACTGTAAATACTGGGTATACGGGAAGAATATTAGCCATTTATCTGAAGGCTGGGCTGGCTGCTCTCCGAGGCTTCTCTAGTTCTGGTCTGCTTATTGGCTCTGGTTGGAGACAACAGGATCTCTTTTTCTCTGAATGCAACAAGGTTTTTATGTACTGTCACTCCTTCTCTGGTGCTTTATCCTTAACTATGGGTGCCAGGTGTCTGGGTTCGAGTCCAGACGGGGGGGTGGGGAGAATTATTTTCCAAGGCCCAGGGTGCAATCACTCACTGGCTTACTCGCTGCTCACACTCTAGGTAGAAAAAAATCTCACCCAGGGACAATGTTATCCAGGAAAGGAGCAAGGAAGTAAACTGAGTAGAATAGGCAGAAAATAATACTCAACCCAGTGTCCATCCGTTCAGCCCTGGCACTGGAATCAGCAGGAAAAATTAAAAAGGAGTCCAGAAGTGCTGTTCAACATAAATCCTTTACTGCAAATTAAAGAACCAAGTCCAGGTGAAACCCACAAAAATTGAGACTCAGCATACAGCAGATAACCAAAATAAAACATAGTTTCCTTGTGCATAGAGTGTCGTCCTACTCATGCTCCTACCTCTTGTACCTTCATTCTCAGTCAATACATGTTTGCCAGTGGGGCGAGACAGCTAGATTGGCTGATGCTGGAAAAACATCCCCAATCCAAAAATATCAAAAATGGGCTCCAAATTTCCCAAACCTTAAACTGTAAATCCAATTATCCACCATTAAGGCTCTTGATTCTTTTTTCAAAAGTCTCTCAATCTCTCTCCACTCTCGCTTGCCTGATCACTGGGGCAAAAAGATATCCAATCCCATTCCTCAGGGAGTCCAGGGGACAACCCTTCCTTCAGACCAAGAAGTCTAAAATCCCCAAAAGTCAAATACTTCTCCTTAGTTGACTCTGGATGAATCTAAAAAACTGCCCCTCCTCTTCTATCTCATCTCTGCTCTGACATCAAGGAGCGATCTCCAACTCTGAGATCCTAGGAGGGATCTCTGGCTCCTTTCTCCAACCAGTGTTAATCCTCTGACCACTGAACATGCTCCAAGGGATTTTATACCCACTTGAAGCCTATCCCCCCAAAAGGTGGGGTTTTGGCAATGGGAGGATTCAAAATTCAAGTTACTCCCACTGCCCATAGCTGAAAAAATCTGGGGATTATATTTAGTGACTGGCATAGCCCCTGTCACACTTGCTTCTCACTTACCCTGTTCTGGAAGCACATTTCTGCATGGGCAAGAGGAGAATTCAGCCCCCATAATACCTTCAGACCTATTGTACTACTATTAGATCAACATATAGCACACTCCAGGTACACATAAGAAATGGTTCTTGCTCTGTGGAGCTCACAATGTAGTCAAAGCACATAGACCAAACCAATGCATAAATACATTTCCTAAAACTTATTACAGTGAACATGGCTACAAGTCAGGAGGCTAAGATCTGGAAAAGCCACGTGATCATGGCCAGAGAAGGGTGCATGATGCATTAAGGCAACAGAGAAGCAAGATGGAAAGCCCTGAGCTGTATTGGGTGGAGCACGGAGATGTCCTGCAAGGGACTACCCTCTCCTTTGCATACTAAGCTGATTCATGTTTTCTTTGATGCCAGGATGTCTGTTTTATGGGATGGACCAAAACACTTCCAGTATACCAAAACTACGAAGAAAGAGACAGGTGGGCATCCCTTTCTCTCTAAGTGAAGTGGGTATGTGAAAGGGTACATATGCAAAGGAAGAAACCACTCTTTTTGACTGCACAAATGTTTGGCAAGTTGCTTGGATGCTGACGTTTTAAGCATTTTCTTAAAACAGTGAATGGCCTACAGAGGCCCGATTTATTGAAAAATGTATATCGCGCATCATCCAGAGCCTCTGAGCAGGTGTGGTGAATATCACGATGTAATGAAGGCTCCCTCTTTCCTTCCTCTCCTTTTAGAAGAGTAGAATTTTGTGGGGGCTTGGATTTTTGATGCTGAAGTGGGTCTTTTATTTTTGTTTGTTTTTGGAAAGATTGAGCTAATGTGTCGCTGACTTGGGCTTTCTCCTGTGTATTCCCTTCTAGGTTCAGCGCGTCCAGCACACCGTCCAGACCGAAATGAAATACATTGAGTTAATAGTGGTCAACGATCATCATCTGGTGAGTCTAGAGGCCTTGGGTGCTTGCTATGTTTCTGTGAAACGTTTTAGCACATGTTAAGTTGCAGATAGCTGCTCCTCGCAGGCCTAGGAAAATGCGCCTGGAACATCTTCTGTTCTTTCCTTCCATAGTTTAAACAGCTCCGCCAGTCTGTCATACTCACCAGCAACTTTGCCAAATCAGTGGTCAACCTTGCTGACACAGTAAGTACTAGTGGGAGGACCTCTTGCCGCAAGGGTGAGTTTGCTGGCCATAGCCCATTATAGGGCACAGAACGCTGCACTCTAGCACGTCACTGCCTGGGGGGGGCCGGGGGCTGGAAGGAGCGCTGGGAATAGCAGAACTTCTCAAGAAAATCCTCCATAATCCCCCTTCCCTTCCTCCCTTGCAGATATACAGGGAGCAGCTGAATACCAGGATAGTGCTGGTTGCCATGGAAACATGGGCCTCAGCTGACAGGATCCAAACGGAGGAAGATCCGCTGCTGATGCTGAGCGAGTTCAGGAAGTACCGGAGGGAGTCGCTGCAGGAAGCGAGTGATGCCGTCCACCTCTTCTCGTGAGTTCAGGAATGTTTTTAGTGACCTCATCCATCTCCCTCCCCAGTGCCTTCTGACCGAAATGCATTTTGGGCAGCAGCTATGAGGTCCCCTTCACGGAATTCCTACAGAGCCTTTGGCTGGGCAGGAAGAGCCAATAGTTCCCCTCATGGATCCAGTGTAGCATTTCCTTAAAGTGTCTTTGCCCTTTTTATTTTTTCTCCCCAGTGGCCGAACGTTTCAGAGCAGCCGTAGCGGGGCGGCCTACTTCGGGGGCGTTTGCTCGCCAGCAAGAGGAGTAGGCATCAATGAGGTTCGTGCTCATGGCAGTGATACAGGATCAGAAAATGGGATCTGCCCCTTTAAGTGATGTGCTTCTCGGTGTAGTAGCAGAACAGAAAGAAAGGCCCATTGTCTTGGCAGGCGATCCAGGGGACAGAAACTGCAAGAAGGCAAGAGCTGGACCAGGCGCACGAGAACAGGACAGCACAGAGTCTACGGGGCAGGGCTAGCTTTTAGAGGCAAAGTACAGAAAACCAGACACATAGGGAGCAAGGTGAGGGTCGGTATGCATTTGTGTAATAAAGTAAGCAGTCCATACAATGTTCTGAGAGTTTTTATACTCCAAATTCCTCCCTTTAAATCTGTAAGTGCAGCACAACCTTAGCTGCTGATTCCATATAAAATCTCAGAAGCTAAGCAGGATCCATTTTGGTTAGCACGTGCCATCTAGATGGAGACCTCCAGACAGAACTGAAGACTGTGGGAGATACCACTACTTTTCTATAGCGCTGCTAGATATACATAGCACAGTACAAATGCTCGTTAAGAGGCAGTCCCTGCTTTATAGAGCTTCCAATCTAATCAAAACAGACAGACAGCCACATCGGACAAGAGATTTGGGGAGTTTCACTTATAAAGAAAATCAATGAGGCTGTGATCAGGAAAAACAGGGGTTACGTTTTAAAAGCAGCCTCAAAAATGTGGATTTTAGACTGGACTTGATACAGCCAGAGAGGGAACACCAGCTCAGGAAGTCTGTTTCAAGTGAACGGCGCAGCATGGTGAAAACTGCGGCATCAGTTGGCAGTGGAGAAAGGGCACAGATAAACATGACTTACCCAAAGAGCCAAGTTCACAAGGAGGGGGTGTAGGGAAAAGATAAGGACGGTAAGGAGCTGCAGAATGAATAAACTTGAAAAGGAGTAAGAGAAGCTTGAACTGTATGCAGAAGTGGATAAGGAGTCAATATAGTAGGCCGAGGGGAATTCTGTGGTACTGTGGAGCGCAGAATTTGCACAGAATTCCCCTCCTGAACAGTTGCGCAGAAATTCCATTTTCTGTGCAGAGTTGGCAGAGCCTGACCTGCTCGCAGGAAAGATGAAGCAGGCCCCGGTGTGCCACAAGTGAAGGCCGTCCCGCTTGCGGCAGAGAAGGAGCAGGCCCCGGCATACCACAAGCAGAGCCTGTCTTGCTCGCGGTGAAGCTGAAGAAAGCCTAGGCGTGCCACGAGCGGAGACTGTCCCGCTCACGGCGAAGATGGAGCAGGCCCCGGTGTGCTGCGAGCAGAAGCCGTCCCGCTCGCGGCAAAGATGGAGCGGCCCTGGTGAGAGTGAGTGTGTGTGTTTGTAAGACTGTGAGCCTGGGGGAGTGAGAGAGAGAGCATGTGTGAGCGTTTGGGTGCCAGAGAGAGGAACCTATGTGAGGAGATTGTGAAGGAGTGTGTATGTGTGTATATGCACTCCATGAAGTTAGCATGTGGCACATTTAAAACTAATTGCAGAAAGTCTTTGTCACAATTAAACTCTGGAATTTGTTGCCAAGGGATGTGATTAGTGCAGTTAGTGTAACTGGGTTTAAAAAAGGATTGGATAAGTTCTTGGAGGAGAAGTCCATTACCTGCTATTAATTAAGTTGATTTAGAAAATAGCCACTGCTATTACTTAGCAACAGTAACATGGGATAGACTTAGTTTTTGGGTACTTGCCAGGTTCTTATGGCCTGGATTGGCCACTGTTGGAGACAGGATGCTGGGCTTGATGGACCCTTTGTCTGACCCAGTATGACATGTTCTTAGATTGGGAGCTGGTGTGTGAGAAAAAGGGATTGTATGTGAGAGTGCTTGCTTGTGAGAGAGGAAGCTTGTGTGAAGGTGTGTGTGTGTGTGTGAGAGAGAGGGAGTCTATGTGTATTGGGAGTATGAGTGAGAGAGGGAGCCAGTGTGCAGGAGTGTGAGAGACATAAGAAGCCTGTATGAGGGTGTGTGAGAGAGAAAGGGAGCCTGTGTGGGTATGTGTGCAAGTGAGAAAAGGAGCCTGTATGAGAGTGTGTGTGTGTGTGTGTGTGTGAGAGAGGGAGACCATATGAGGGTATGTGTGTGTGCGAGAGAGGAAGCCTGTATGAAAGGATGTATGTGTGCAAGAGAGAAAGAAGGAGCCTGTACGAGGGTGTGTGTATGTGCACTAGAGAAAGGGAGCCTGTGTGTGTGTGTGAGAGAGAGAGAGAGGGACAGAGGGGAGCCTATATGAGAGGCAGTATTGAGAGAGGGGCCAAACTCTGGGAATGTAGATAGAGTGGAAGGGGTTGAGCCTAGAGGGGGAGGGGAGAGATAGTGGCAGGTGGAGGAGTTGGGGCTTGAGAGGAGAGCAAAGTGAAAGGAGACTGGCCGAGGGGAGTAGGGAGAGAGAGTGGAAGAGACGCTCTTACAGTGAACTTCTAGGGAAATTCTGCTCAAAATATTTAAAACTCTGCATCTTTAAGTAATAACTTTTTTTCTGTATTACATTTTAAAGTAATTACTTAAAGTCTGTCATGTACATTGTGTTATTTTGACCAATATAAAGTCTGCAGGATTTTAAGATTGTGTGCGCAGATTTCCCTCAGAGGTAATATAGGGACGTGAGAAGAGGGATCACATGGTGTAGAGACTAGGCAGAGGATTAAGTTGGGCAGATAATTTTGGACAGATTGCAGTAGAGAGAGATGGTTCACTGGGAGGCCTGTAGCTCAGTAGGGGGCTGCTCTTCCTGCTAAGGGTAATAGCAGAGCGCTGGGAGTGGCTGAAGGTACCATCTTTCAGACCATACATTTAAACTCAGTTTTGGGAGCTGACCACGTGGCTCAGGTTGTAGCACAGTGCAGAGGAGACTCTGGTTTGAGTGTGCGGGGCCTCCAGAGAACATGGACTTAGGGGCTGGAAGGGGGGGATTGGGGAAGGATTGAGAAGTAAAGGCTCAAGGGTGAGTGAACGAGAGAGGGGCCTCCTTCCCCATCAGCCACAAACTCTAGGATGAAAAGCTGATAGAGGTGAAATCTAGCAATGAGGAGATAGGAAGACAGAAGGGAGACTGAAAGGGAAAGATCAATGTTGGAGACAGAAGTAGGGGATGAAGTGAAGGAGAAAGGAAATGGATAGAAGACTTTGGAAAAGGAGTTACAAGGCAGAGGAAAGATGAAAAGAGAGAGACTGCCACAACCTGATTAGAAAAATAAAACGTTCAGTCAAGAAAAGGTGAAAAAAAAAAGATTTTATTTTCAATTTACTGATTAGAATATGTCAGCTTTGGAATTTGCATCTCTGAAATCTTTGAGGACCATATTCAGTCACTGTGCGGTAAGTTAGCTGGATAAACTTGAGCTGCTGAATATATCTGGCTATCTTAGCCTCATCAGATTATCCGGCTAACTTTAAGACAGGTCTATGGGACGACCAGACTTAGCTGGATGAATTATCTGGCTAACTCAGCTCCTCCCGGTTATGCCCCTGGGATGCTTCTGAATTATCTGGCCACATTTTAGCTGGATAAATGCTTGAATATTCTGCTATCTGGCTAAATGCATATGAATATGGACGTCATTGTGTTTTACTCAGTACAGGAGGAAAGCAGAATATAAATTACAAAAAAATGCATTTCTGTGTATTTAATTAAGCTTTTCGGGGGGTTTCCATTTCAGTTTTAATCTGCATGTTTCTATTTCTAATTTGTGGGCACTTATTCTGTGTTTGGTGAGGGCCTGCGTGACACAGGTGTAGAATCTGGATTAGTATTCATAGCGCTCCAGCTTGTTTTGCTTTTCCAGTCCGAGGTATATTGCTGTTCTAGGGGCGGCGGTTGTAAGAACTGCAGTGCTGCCTTTTCAGAGTTGGTCCGTTACTGCTTGAGTCTGGTAGTTAGCCTGTTATGGCATGATAGATTTGCTCTATAGTTTTGTTCTTTGCAGGATTGTTTTCTAAGGAAGGGAAATGGAAGGGTAGCTGCCGCTTGTGATGGTCGAGTTGCTGATAAAAAGGGTTTTTTTGTGCCCGTGCCCTGGATCTTTTAAATCCCTAGCAACGCCTCTGAGTGTCCTATCCCTGGGGAGCTGGCTGGTGTTGGGCACAGCGCAGACGCAATGCGCTTGCTTCCAGGAAGGGAGGAAAGGGATGTTACTGTGGTATCCCCTCCCGGTCATGAGGAGCAGTGCCCAGGCGACATCCCTGCAGCCTTGAGGACTGATGCTGCCTGGGGGCATGTAGTCTGGGATAGGCACGGGAGGAGCGGATTAAAGATGGGAAAACCAAGATGGCGGGGGTGGGGGTGGAAGTGATCTGAATTCCTGAGTGTTCTGTTTCCAATAAAAATGATCTGGCACTTACTGACCGAATAGGAAAGGCACCGCAGCTAAGGGTCAGTGACAGTTGTACAATTTGACACTTGTTGAATTTCCTTCTATAGGAAGAACTTAATTCATCTCTGAAAAATATAATGTTACCTCTTTCTGTTGTGCATGTCCATTTTAGAGTCCAAAACGTTGGATAGGTGTTCTGTACAAATGTCTAATAAGTAACAGTGGGTCACATATCAGACTTTGCCTGCTTTCTCTTCCATCCCCTGTGTTTCTGGCTCACTCATTGCTTCTTTTCCTTCAGTACGGAAATGTTGGTGCCATGGCCATCACGTTAGCACAGACCCTGGGGCAGAATGTCGGCATGATGTGGAACAAGCAGCACACGGCAGCTGGTACAGTTCATACATTTATTACTCCCCGTTCTTAAAGGAAAATAGCAATGCGGAGGCTGCAAGGGGGCCCAGAGGGAAGTCTGCACGTGTTACTTCCACTGGGATCCACTATTAATGAGTACCACAATTAATACCTCACAATTCGGCAACAGATCTGTGTGCTGTGGAGCTGTAAAGCTTACCTGTAACTGAGGTTCTCCATAGACAGCAGGATAAAATTGGTCATGCATGCAAGTGACAAAATCCAACAGCGCCAAAGATGGAGCATTAGCTGACTAAAGCTAGAAAACTCTTAGAAAGCTTTTCTACGTCAAGCGCGGTTGCCCCTCACAGCCGTGAGCTGCAAGGCCCCCTCAATCATATAACAGAGCTTATAATTACAAATCATTTTGAACTCCATGGGGAGGTGGGAGGGTATATATGACTGATTTATCCTGCTGTCTCCGGAGAACACCAGTTACAGGTAAGCAACGTTGCTTTCTCCATGGTACAAGCAAGATGAATCAGCCACACGTGGGGACTCACAAGCTAAGGGATGTCTTGAAGTCCCTTATCCATATTCTCTTTAAGACAACCTGCACAAAAGGGATTTGATGAGGAGTTGGACACAAATCTGAGCTAATATTTAAAGAGATTTCTTAGAACTGACTGCCCAAATGTAATAATATGGCAAGAGTCAGTATCTAAGCAGCAATGAGAGGACAGTACATTCACTCACATCCTTGTAGCAACTTCAGATATTTCCTCAATGGAAGAGGAACCAAGGTGAGCTGGGGAAGCTGTGCTTTGACATGAGGCCTGCCTATGTTTTAATAGCAAATGGAGGTACATTCTTGCAATGCCATGTTTTGTGATTGCTAATCCAGGTCTCTAAGGATCCTGACAAGTTGTTGTGAATTTTCTAACATTGCCGGCAATAGAAACGAAGGGAGAAACAAAATGACAGAAACAGGAAATAAGAGTATTTTGTCACTGCACATCCCTATTCCCTCCTAGAGAACAGTAATTGACACCCAGTCCCCAAGGCCTTAGGCTTATGCTTCGTTTTCATACTTTTACTGGTATACGTGTCCTTTCCATAGGGGACTGCAGATGCCCAGACTCCTGGCTGGGATGCATCATGGAGGACACTGGGTGAGTACCAGGGCTCAGACGTGCAATCCCTTAATGTTAGGTGCTGAAGGAGTTAGGCATCTGGTAGGGAAGGCAGCAGGCGAGAAACTGATGGAAGACTCTGGCTAAATAGTTCCCGATGCACAGAGTCCGAGATCAGTGCAAGGAAGAATGAGTACTCATGCACAGAGGACTGGATCTGATGTATCAAAAGAAGCTAAACTGTGCAACTTAATCCTCTCAACTCGGGCTGTTGTAGGCGATGGGAAAGGGCATGACTTGTACAAGGTAACAGACTATATTACAAAAAGGTGGCAAATCCCAGGCAGTGTGTTGAGGGTGGAAGGAATAATGGTTTCAGTGTTTTCTGATTCTGGTCAGGTGACCATTCCTTTAGCAGTATATATATCTATAATCTATCTATCTCTTGTCAACAGTATATCTAATCTGTCTGGGTTCTGTGTAACCTGGCCTTGCTTGTCACTTCGCGCAGGTATTACCACCCACGGAGATTCTCTCGTTGCAGTATTGATGAGTATCACCATTTCCTGCAGGATGGTGGGGGCTGGTGTCTTTTCAATAAGCCGGTTAAGGTGAGCATGAAGCTTTCACTGCTTGCTGTGCATCCCACAGCATCCCGGCCCAGCTCCTGGCTGGGGACCTCGGGCTTATGAATATGCTGTCTTCCAGCAGCTGAGCTAGTAAGAGAAATATTATTTACTATACCCTGGCTCCCCTTATCACTTCTCCCTACTGCAGTGAGGATAACCCAGCATTTTCGGGTTCAGTCTTTGCAGTAGTCCTAATGGTTTAGAAATGATTCTGTGATTTGACAGACAGCAATCAGGTAAGCAGGTGAGAGTGTCCCTGTATACATCTGAGCTGAGCTTCTCCTGATAGACCACCAGTCATACTCTAAAGGAAAAATGAAAATCTCCAGCGTTTTATGACAAAGAGATTTGGCATCTGTTTTATGGTTCTGATGCAACCTTTCAGTTTCCCTGCTTTAGATGACTCTGAAGGCGTTCTCTTCTGTTCTCTTCCTCCTCCTCCTCCTCTGTGCCCCGCTCCTGCTGCAGCTGCTGGATTCCCCTGAATGTGGCAATGGCTTTGTGGAGGCAGGAGAGGAGTGCGACTGCGGATCGCTGGCTGTGAGTAATCGGGACCTGGAGAGACAGAGCTCTGAATTAGGAACCTTTACCTCTCTCAGGAATAAGCCATTTCCAGAAAATGGAGATTTATAATCGCCCTAAGACTTCCTGATGCTCCATTACCGTACAGAATGACTGGGGAGGGGCATGCGTGAGAACCAATGCCCAGTGCCTGGCTTCACGTTTCGTGAAAAAACCAATATGCTGCTGCACAGAGCCGACTTATCACAGTTTGCTGAGCCAGTTCTGATTAAACTGTCACCCTCGTGCATTAAGCTGCTTAGCATGGCTGCTGCTGCACAGTTCTAAAGAGGTGTCGGCTGTTTCCATTTTGCTAACCTTGATCTGCACCGTACTGACGACAAACATACAGAAATAGAAAAAGAGACTTTCTGTGCCAGAAGGCCCAGGGTGATGTGCAAAGGCTTTCTAAAAAGAAATGTGGCACGGTGTGGCACGGTGTTCTGAATATAGAGTGACAAGATTAAAAAAAAACCAAACTAATAATTTATTTGCCTTTTGACAGGAATGTGCGAGGCTACCAGGAGGCAACTGCTGCAAAAAATGCACGCTTACTCATGAGGCAATGTGCAGCGATGGTCTGTGCTGCAAAGGCTGCAAGGTAAGAGGCTGTGGAAAGGCGCTGGCAGCACACACAGCAGCTGAGGGGTGGGCAGAGCTGCAAGCTGTGGGGGTCATTAAAGCCCCTTCTACTGTCCATGTTCTGCAAATGAAGCTCAACCTCTCCCACCTCAGAGGTTTTAATAATGCAAAACGTATAAGACTTTTCGTGGAAAGGGAGTTTCACAATAGGGGTTCCAAACATTTTTGGCTGTGTGGACTGCTTATCAACTCCCAGCCCATACTTGCCACTTTCTATCTCTTTTTCATCCACCCCTTGCCTGTACCCACTAGTCTCTCTCACTCCCCAAATCCAGCCCCCCCTTTTCATCCATCTCCCTGTTAATTCTGTCTTCCAGTTCATCCCCACCAGGCTCACTCTCTCTGTCCTCTCCCTAGCCCCACCTATCAGTCTTTCTCTCCCTCACCACCATTACTAACGTTTCTCGTCTCACTCTGCTGGTCCTGCTTCCAGCCCACAAGGATTACAGCCTCATGAAGAGAGTGAGGTCCCCCTCCCCCCCACCACCTTTTCTCTGCAGACCACAGGTTGGGAACTCCTGTTCTAGAACAAGGGTGGATTCAAAAGTAATAAAAGAAAATATTTCTTCACAGAAAGGGTGATGGATGCATTGAACAGCCTTCCAATGGAGGAAAGAAAGCCTGGGATAAGCACAGAGGATCCTTAGCTGTGAGGGGTAAAACCTGGGATAAGCACAGAGGATCCTTAGCTGTGAGGGAGTGAGGGGTAAAGCCTGGGATAAGCACAGAGGATCCTTAGCTGTGAGGGAGTGAGGGGTAAAGCCTTGGATAAGCACAGAGGATCCTTAGCTGTGAGGGAGTGAGAGGTAAAGCCTGGGATAAGCACAGAGGATCCTTAGCTGTGAGGGAGGGAGGGGTAAAGCCTGGGACAAGCACAGAGGATCCTTAGCTGTGAGGGAGTGAGGGGTGAAGCCTTGGATAAACACAGAGGATCCTTAGCTGTGGGGAAGTGAGGGGTAAAGCCTGGGATAAGCACAGAGGATCCTTAGCTGTGAGGGAGTGAGAGGTAAAGCCTGGGATAAGCACAGAGGATCCTTAGCTGTGAGGGAGGGAGGGGTAAAGCCTGGGACAAGCACAGAGAATCCTTAGCTGTGAGGGAGTGAGGGGTGAAGCCTGGGATAAACACAGAGGATCCTTAGCTGTGAGGGAGTGAGGGGTAAAGCCTGGGATAAACACAGAGGATCCTTAGCTGTGGGGAAGTGAGGGGTAAAGCCTGGGATAAGCACAGAGGATCCTTAGCTGTGGGGGAGTGAGAGGTAAAGCCTGGGATAAGCACAGAGGATCCTTAGCTGTGAGGGAGGGAGGGGTAAAGCCTGGGATAAGCACAGAGGATCCTTAGCTGTGGGGGAGTGAGGGGTGAAGCCTTGGATAAACACAGAGGATCCTTAGCTGTGGGGAAGTGAGGGGTAAAGCCTGGGATAAGCACAGAGGATCCTTAGCTGTGAGGGAGTGAGAGGTAAAGCCTGGGATAAGCACAGAGGATCCTTAGCGGTGAGGGAGGGAGGGGTAAAGCCTGGGATAAGCACAGAGCATCCTTAGCTGTGGGGGAGTGAGGGGCAAAGCCTGGGATAAGCACAGAGGATCCTTAGCTGTGGGGGAGGGAGGGAGGGGTAAAGCCTGGGATAAGCACAGAGGATCCTTAGCTGTGAGGGAGTGAGAGGTAAAGCCTGGGACAAGCACAGAGGATCCTTAGCTGTGAGGGAGTGAGAGGTAAAGCCTGGGATAAGCACAGAGGATCCTTAGCTGTGAGGGAGTGAGAGGTAAAGCCTGGGATAAGCACAGAGGATCCTTAGCTGTGGGGAAGTGAGGGGTAAAGCCTGGGATAAGCACAGAGGATCCTTAGCTGTGAGGGAGTGAGGGGTAAAGCCTGGGATAAGCACAGAGGATCCTTAGCTGTGAGGGAGTGAGGGGTAAAGCCTGGGATAAGCACAGAGGATCCTTAGCTGTGAGGGAGTGAGGGGTAAAGCCTGGGATAAGCACAGAGGATCCTTAGCTGTGAGGGAGTGAGGGGTAAAGCCTGGGATAAGCACAGAGGATCCTTAGCTGTGAGGGAGTGAGGGGTAAAGCCTGGGATAAGCACAGAGGATCCTTAGCTGTGAGGGAGTGAGGGGTAAAGCCTGGGATAAGCACAGAGGATCCTTAGCTGTGAGGGAGTGAGGGGTAAAGCCTGGGATAAGCACAGAGGATCCTTAGCTGTGAGGGAGTGAGGGGTAAAGCCTGGGATAAGCACAGAGGATCCTTAGCTGTGGGGGAGTAAGGGGTAAAGCCTGGGATAAGCACAGAGGATCCTTAGCTGTGAGGGAGTGAGGGGCAAAGCCTGGGATAAGCACAGAGGATCCTTAGCTGTGGGGGAGTGAGAGGTAAAGCCTGGGATAAGCACAGAGGATCCTTAGCTGTGAGGGAGTGAGAGGTAAAGCCTGGGATAAGCACAGAGGATCCTTAGCTGTGAGGGAGTGAGAGGTAAAGCCTGGGATAAGCACAGAGGATCCTTAGCTGTGGGGGAGTGAGGGGTAAAGCCTGGGATAAGCACAGAGGATCCTTAGCTGTGAGGGAGTGAGGGGTAAAGCCTGGGATAAGCACAGAGGATCCTTAGCTGTGGGGGAGGGAGGGGTAAAGCCTGGGATAAGCACAGAGGATCCTTAGCTGTGAGGGAGTGAGGGGTAAAGCCTGGGATAAGCACAGAGGATCCTTAGCTGTGGGGGAGGGAGGGGTAAAGCCTGGGATAAGCACAGAGGATCCTTAGCTGTGAGGGAGTGAGGGGTAAAGCCTGGGATAAGCACAGAGGATCCTGAGCTGTGAGGGAGTGAGGGGTAAAGCCTGGGATAAGCACAGAGGATCCTTAGCTGTGAGGGAGTGAGGGGTAAAGCCTGGGATAAGCACAGAGAATCCTGAGCTGTGGGGGGAGTGAGGGGTAAAGCCTGGGATAAGCACAGAGGATCCTTAGCTGTGAGGGAGTGAGGGGCAAAGCCTGGGATAAGCACAGAGGATCCTGAGCTGTGAGGGAGTGAGGGGTAAAGCCTGGGATAAGCACAGAGGATCCTTAGCTGTGAGGGAGTGAGGGGCAAAGCCTGGGATAAGCACAGAGGATCCTTAGCTGTGGGAGGGAGTGAGGGGCAAAGCCTGGGATAAGCACAGAGGATCCTTAGCTGTGGGGGAGTGAGGGGTAAAGCCTGGGATAAGCACAGAGGATCCTTAGCTGTGGTGGGAGTGAGAGGTAAAGCCTGGGATAAGCACAGAGGATCCTTAGCTGTGGGGGAGTGAGGGGTAAAGCCTGGGATAAGCACAGAGGATCCTTAGCTGTGAGGGAGTGAGGGGCAAAGCCTGGGATAAGCACAGAGGATCCTTAGCTGTGAGGGGAGTGAGGGGTAAAGCCTGGGATAAGCACAGAGGATCCTTAGCTGTGAGGGAGGGAGGGAGGGGTAAAGCCTGGGATAAGCACAGAGGATCCTTAGCTGTGAGGGAGTGAGGGGCAAAGCCTGGGATAAGCACAGAGGATCCTTAGCTGTGAGGGAGTGAGGGGTAAAGCCTGGGATAAGCACAGAGGATCCTTAGCTGTGAGGGAGTGAGGGGTAAAGCCTGGGATAAGCACAGAGGATCCTTAGCTGTGGGGGAGTGAGGGGTAAAGCCTGGGATAAGCACAGAGGATCCTTAGCTGTGAGGGAGTGAGGGGTAAAGCCTGGGATAAGCACAGAGGATCCTTAGCTGTGGGGGAGTAAGGGGTAAAGCCTGGGATAAGCACAGAGGATCCTTAGCTGTGGGGGAGTAAGGGGTAAAGCCTGGGATAAGCACAGAGGATCCTTAGCTGTGGGGGAGTGAGAGGTAAAGCCTGGGATAAGCACAGAGGATCCTTAGCTGTGGGGAAGTGAGGGGTAAAGCCTGGGATAAGCACAGAGGATCCTTAGCTGTGGGGGAGTGAGGGGTAAAGCCTGGGATAAGCACAGAGGATCCTTAGCTGTGGGGGAGTAAGGGGTAAAGCCTGGGATAAGCACAGAGGATCCTTAGCTGTGGGGGAGTGAGGGGTAAAGCCTGGGATAAGCACAGAGGATCCTTAGCTGTGATGGAGGGAGAGGTAAAGCCTGGGATAAGCACAGAGGATCCTTAGCTGTGAGGGAGGGAGGGGTAAAGCCTGGGATAAGCACAGAGGATCTTTAGCTGTGGGGAAGTGAGGGGTAAAGCCTGGGATAAGCACAGAGGATCCTTAGCTGTGGGGAAGTGAGGGGTAAAGCCTGGGATAAGCACAGAGGATCCTTAGCTGTGAGGGAGTGAGGGGTAAAGCCTGGGATAAGCACAGAGGATCCTTAGCTGTGAGGGAGTGAGGGGTAAAGCCTGGGATAAGCACAGAGGATCCTTAGCTGTGAGGGAGTGAGGGGTAAAGCCTGGGATAAGCACAGAGGATCCTTAGCTGTGAGGGAGTGAGGGGGCAAAGCCTGGGATAAGCACAGAGGATCCTTAGCTGTGGGGGAGTGAGGGGTAAAGCCTGGGATAAGCACAGAGGATCCTTAGCTGTGGGGAAGTGAGGGGTAAAGCCTGGGATAAGCACAGAGGATCCTTAGCTGTGAGGGAGTGAGGGGTAAAGCCTGGGATAAGCACAGAGGATCCTAAGCTGTGGGGAAGTGAGGGGTAAAGCCTGGGATAAGCACAGAGGATCTTTAGCTGTGGGGGAGTGAGAGGTAAAGCCTGGGATAAGCACAGAGGATCCTTAGCTGTGAGGGAGTGAGGGGTAAAGCCTGGGATAAGCACAGAGGATCCTTAGCTGTGAGGGAGTGAGGGGTAAAGCCTGGGATAAGCACAGAGGATCCTTAGCTGTGAGGGAGGGAGGGAGGGGTAAAGCCTGGGATAAGCACAGAGGATCCTTAGCTGTGAGGGAGTGAGGGGTAAAGCCTGGGATAAGCACAGAGGATCCTTAGCTGTGGGGGAGTGAGAGGTAAAGCCTGGGATAAGCACAGAGGATCCTTAGCTGTGAGGGAGTGAGGGGCAAAGCCTGGGATAAGCACAGAGGATCCTTAGCTGTGGGGGAGTAAGGGGTAAAGCCTGGGATAAGCACAGAGGATCCTTAGCTGTGGGGGAGTGAGAGGTAAAGCCTGGGATAAGCACAGAGGATCCTTAGCTGTGGGGGAGTGAGAGGTAAAGCCTGGGATAAGCACAGAGGATCCTTAGCTGTGGGGAAGTGAGGGGTAAAGCCTGGGATAAGCACAGAGGATCCTTAGCTGTGAGGGAGTGAGGGGTAAAGCCTGGGATAAGCACAGAGGATCCTTAGCTGTGGGGGAGTAAGGGGTAAAGCCTGGGATAAGCACAGAGGATCCTTAGCTGTGAGGGAGTGAGGGGTAAAGCCTGGGATAAGCACAGAGGATCCTTAGCTGTGAGGGAGGGAGGGAGCGGTAAAGCCTGGGATAAGCACAGAGGATCCTTAGCTGTGAGGGAGTGAGGGGCAAAGCCTGGGATAAGCACAGAGGATCCTTAGCTGTGAGGGAGGGAGGGGTAAAGCCTGGAATAAGCACAGAGGATCCTTAGCTGTGAGGGAGGGAGGGGTAAAGCCTGGGATAAGCACAGAGGATCCTTAGCTGTGAGGGAGGGAGGGGTAAAGCCTGGGATAAGCACAGAGGATCCTTAGCTGTGAGGGGAGGGAGGGAGCGGTAAAGCCTGGGATAAGCACAGAGGATCCTTAGCTGTGAGGGAGTGAGGGGTAAAGCCTGGGATAAGCACAGAGGATCCTTAGCTGTGAGGGAGGGAGGGGTAAAGCCTGGGATAAGCACAGAGGATCCTTAGCTGTGAGGGAGTGAGGGGCAAAGCCTGGGATAAGCACAGAGGATCCTTAGCTGTGAGGGAGTGAGGGGTAAAGCCTGGGATAAGCACAGAGGATCCTTAGCTGTGGGGGAGTGAGGGGTAAAGCCTGGGATAAGCACAGAGGATCCTTAGCTGTGAGGGAGTGAGGGGTAAAGCCTGGGATAAGCACAGAGGATCCTTAGCTGTGAGGGAGTGAGGGGTAAAGCCTGGGATAAGCACAGAGGATCCTTAGCTGTGGGGGAGTGAGGGGTAAAGCCTGGGATAAGCACAGAGGATCCTTAGCTGTGAGGGAGTGAGGGGCAAAGCCTGGGATAAGCACAGAGGATCCTTAGCTGTGAGGGAGTGAGGGGTAAAGCCTGGGATAAGCACAGAGGATCCTTAGCTGTGAGGGAGGGAGGGAGGGGTAAAGCCTGGGATAAGCACAGAGGATCCTTAGCTGTGAGGGAGGGAGGGAGGGGTAAAGCCTGGGATAAGCACAGAGGATCCTTAGCTGTGAGGGAGTGAGGGGCAAAGCCTGGGATAAGCACAGAGGATCCTTAGCTGTGGGGGAGTGAGAGGTAAAGTCTGGGATAAGCACAGAGGATCCTTAGCTGTGAGGGAGTAAGGGGTAAAGCCTGGGATAAGCACAGAGGATCCTTAGCTGTGAGGGAGTGAGGGGTAAAGCCTGGGATAAGCACAGAGGATCCTTAGCTGTGAGGGAGTAAGGGGTAAAGCCTGGGATAAGCACAGAGGATCCTTAGCTGTGAGGGAGTGAGGGGTAAAGCCTGGGATAAGCACAGAGGATCCTTAGCTGTGAGGGAGTGAGGGGTAAAGCCTGGGATAAGCACAGAGGATCCTTAGCTGTGAGGGAGGGAGGGAGGGGTAAAGCCTGGGATAAGCACAGAGGATCCTTAGCTGTGAGGGAGGGAGGGAGGGGTAAAGCCTGGGATAAGCACAGAGGATCCTTAGCTGTGAGGGAGGGAGGGAGGGGTAAAGCCTGGGATAAGCACAGAGGATCCTTAGCTGTGGGGGGAGTGAGGAGTAAAGCCTGGGATAAGCACAGAGGATCCTTAGCTGTGAGGGGAGTGAGGGATAAAGCCTGGGATAAGCACAGAGGATCCTTAGCTGTGAGGGAGGGAGGGAGGGGCAAAGCCTGGGATAAGCACAGAGGATCCTTAGCTGTGGGGGAGTGAGAGGTAAAGCCTAGGATAAGCACAGAGGATCCTTAGCTGTGAGGGAGTGAGGGGTAAAGCCTGGGATAAGCACAGAGGATCCTTAGCTGTGAGGGAGTAAGGGGTAAAGCCTGGGATAAGCACAGAGGATCCTTAGCTGTGAGGGAGTGAGGGGCAAAGCCTGGGATAAGCACAGAGGATCCTTAGCTGTGGGGGAGTGAGGGGCAAAGCCTGGGATAAGCACAGAGGATCCTTAGCTGTGGGGGAGTGAGGGGCAAAGCCTGGGATAAGCACAGAGGATCCTTAGCTGTGAGGGAGTGAGGGGTAAAGCCTGGGATAAGCACAGAGGATCCTTAGCTGTGAGGGAGTAAGGGGTAAAGCCTGGGATAAGCACAGAGGATCCTTAGCTGTGAGGGAGTGAGGGGCAAAGCCTGGGATAAGCACAGAGGATCCTTAGCTGTGGGGGAGTGAGGGGCAAAGCCTGGGATAAGCACAGAGGATCCTTAGCTGTGGGGGAGTGAGAGGTAAAGCCTGGGATAAGCACAGAGGATCCTTAGCTGTGAGGGAGTGAGGGGCAAAGCCTGGGATAAGCACAGAGGATCCTTAGCTTTGGGGGAGTGAGGGGTAAAGCCTGGGATAAGCACAGAGGATCCTTAGCTGTGAGGGAGTGAGAGGTAAAGCCTGGGATAAGCACAGAGGATCCTTAGCTGTGGGGGAGTAAGGGGTAAAGCCTGGGATAAGCACAGAGGATCCTGAGCTGTGGGGAAGTGAGGGGTAAAGCCTGGGATAAGCACAGAGGATCCTTAGCTGTGGGGAAGTGAGGGGTAAAGCCTGGGATAAGCACAGAGGATCCTTAGCTGTGAGGGAGTGAGGGGCAAAGCCTGGGATAAGCACAGAGGATCCTGAGCTGTGGGGAAGTGAGGGGTAAAGCCTGGGATAAGCACAGAGGATCCTTAGCTGTCGGGGAGTGAGGGGTAAAGCCTGGGATAAGCAAAGAGGATCCTTAGCTGTGGGGGAGTGAGGGGTAAAGCCTGGGATAAGCACAGAGGATCCTTAGCTGTGGGGGAGTGAGGGGTAAAGCCTGGGATAAGCACAGAGGATCCTTAGCTGTGAGGGAGTGAGGGGCAAAGCCTGGGATAAGCACAGAGGATCCTTAGCTGTGGGGGAGTGACAGGTAAAGCCTGGGATAAGCACAGAGGATCCTTAGCTGTGAGGGAGTGAGGGGTAAAGCCTGGGATAAGCACAGAGGATCCTTAGCTGTGGGGGAGTGAGGGGCAAAGCCTGGGATAAGCACAGAGGATCCTTAGCTGTGGGGAAGTGAGGGGTAAAGCCTGGGATAAACACAGAGGATCCTTAGCTGTGAGGGAGTGAGGGGCAAAGCCTGGGATAAGCACAGAGGATCCTTAGCTGTGGGGGAGTAAGGGGTAAAGCCTGGGATAAGCACAGAGGATCCTTAGCTGTGAGGGAGTGAGGGGTAAAGCCTGGGATAAGCACAGAGGATCCTTAGCTGTGAGGGAGGGAGGGAGGGGTAAAGCCTGGGATAAGCACAGAGGATCCTTAGCTGTGAGGGAGTGAGGGGTAAAGCCTGGGATAAGCACAGAGGATCCTTAGCTGTGAGGGAGGGAGGGGTAAAGCCTGGGATAAGCACAGAGGATCCTTAGCTGTGAGGGAGGGAGGGGTAAAGCCTGGGATAAGCACAGAGGATCCTTAGCTGTGAGGGAGGGAGGGGTAAAGCCTGGGATAAGCACAGAGGATCCTTAGCTGTGAGGGAGGGAGGGGTAAAGCCTGGGATAAGCACAGAGGATCCTTAGCTGTGAGGGAGGGAGGGGTAAAGCCTGGGATAAGCACAGAGGATCCTTAGCTGTGAGGGAGTGAGGGGTAAAGCCTGGGATAAGCACAGAGGATCCTTAGCTGTGAGGGAGGGAGGGGTAAAGCCTGGGATAAGCACAGAGGATCCTTAGCTGTGAGGGAGGGAGGGGTAAAGCCTGGGATAAGCACAGAGGATCCTTAGCTGTGAGGGAGGGAGGGAGGGGTAAAGCCTGGGATAAGCACAGAGGATCCTTAGCTGTGAGGGAGGGAGGGGTAAAGCCTGGGACAAGCACAGAGGATCCTTAGCTGTGAGGGAGGGAGGGGTAAAGCCTGGGATAAGCACAGAGGATCCTTAGCTGTGAGGGAGTGAGGGGTAAAGCCTGGGATAAGCACAGAGGATCCTTAGCTGTGAGGGAGTGAGGGGTAAAGCCTGGGATAAGCACAGAGGATCCTTAGCTGTGAGGGAGTGAGGGGTAAAGCCTGGGATAAGCACAGAGGATCCTTAGCTGTGAGGGAGTGAGGGGTAAAGCCTGGGATAAGCACAGAGGATCCTTAGCTGTGAGGGAGTGAGGGGTAAAGCCTGGGATAAGAACAGAGGATCCTTAGCTGTGGGGGAGTGAGGGGTAAAGCCTGGGATAAGCACAGAGGATCCTTAGCTGTGAGGGAGTGAGGGGTAAAGCCTGGTTTAAGCACAGAGGATCCTTAGCTGTGAGGGAGTGAGGGGTAAAGCCTGGGACAAGCACAGAGGATCCTTAGCTGTGAGGGAGTGAGGGGTAAAGCCTGGGATAAGCACAGAGGATCCTTAGCTGTGAGGGAGTGAGGGGTAAAGCCTGGGATAAGCACAGAGGATCCTTAGCTGTGAGGGAGTGAGGGGTAAAGCCTGGGATAAGCACAGAGGATCCTTAGCTGTGAGGGAGTGAGGGGTAAAGCCTGGGACAAGCACAGAGGATCCTTAGCTGTGAGGGAGTGAGGGGTAAAGCCTGGGATAAGCACAGAGGATCCTTAGCTGTGGGGGGAGTGAGGGGTAAAGCCTGGGATAAGCACAGAGGATCCTTAGCTGTGGGGGAGTGAGGGGTAAAGCCTGGGATAAGCACAGAGGATCCTTAGCTGTGAGGGAGGGAGGGGTAAAGCCTGGGACAAGCACAGAGGATCCTTAGCTGTGGGGGAGTGAGGGGTAAAGCCTGGGATAAGCACAGAGGATCCTTAGCTGTGGGGGATGAGGGGTAAAGCCTGGAATAAGCACAGAGGATCCTTGGAGGGGGCGGTAAGAGGGGATGAGGGGTGAAGCCCGGGCTAGGCACAGAGGATCCTTAGCTAGGGGGATGAGGGATAAAACCTTAGATAAGCACGAGACTTAGCTTGGAGGAAGCTGGAGATCTTATAGGGAAAATGGGCAGATTTGATGGGCCTTGCAGATGGTTTTTTTTACATTAAGTTCATTAAGCAACAACTATACGGCAGGCAAATGCAGTAGTCTCTGGTCCCTCTGTCATTGTTTTATGGCTTCACAGAGTAGTCTCTTGCACCTGTAGTGCTGGTGTCAGATGA
Organism: Rhinatrema bivittatum; assembly: GCF_901001135.1. Classification (NCBI taxonomy): domain Eukaryota; kingdom Metazoa; phylum Chordata; class Amphibia; order Gymnophiona; family Rhinatrematidae; genus Rhinatrema; species Rhinatrema bivittatum. The sequence goes on from NC_042626.1 coordinate 57,809,075, forward strand.
GTCGTGGATGTTCTGGCTCCAGTCTTCACATCCATCTGCTTCCACTGACTTCTCACTGCAGAGCAGAAGGATGGTTACAGCTCCATTTCTGCTCTCTTTCAGTATCAACCCAGAGGAATGGTCTGCCGGGATTCGGTGAATGAGTGTGACGTCCCAGAGATGTGTCCTGGAGACTCCAGCCAGGTGAGGATGAGGACAACAAAAGATCCATGGCTGACCTTACCATGATGGTTAAATTGGAGCTAAGCAAGGGATGTAAAGGAAAAGAAAAAGAGAGAGAGAGAATTAGGGGGGGGGGGGGGGGGGCAGGGGATGAGAAAGTATGAGTAAAACATACGGATTTCACCTCCTCTGATTCAGATTTCAGCCTTCCAGCCTCTCTGGTGCTCAAATAAAAACAGCAAGACTAACACAAGTAAGAGAGAGAGCAGTGTCCTTGGCAGGACCCATTCTGTGGAACACCATGCCTTTAGAGTTAAGGTTACAAACAGACAGCAAAACCTTTAGAAAAAGCTTAAAAACCTGGCTATTTAAGCAAGCTCATCAAATTGAGAAGGGGAAGAGTGAAGCCGGCGAAGTGTGAGGTACAAACAAATGAACATCAACACACACCAATACAATCAATATGTGTGTGGCTGTATTTTTATTCTTTTACTTTATCTTATCTCCCATCACTCTAAGATAAAGCAACACTTTTAAAGATAGCATTATTTTCAAACCTGAGAGAAAATTCTGCACAGTATTGTATCACAAACCAATTATTTTCTTTAAAAACTATGTAGCGAATGATTATGGCACCTGTGTAAATTAATATATTGCAGCATCCTATTTATGTGCCCTATTGTAAACTGTTGTGACGGATCCCTCTTAACGACGGTATAGAAAAGATCTAAATAAATAAATAAATGTTAGTCTACTAATAATTTTTGAATTCTTAGTCCACCTTTACAAATAATGCTCAAGGCCGCTTACAGCATTATTAGACTGTACACTCTTTTGGGCAGTCTGAATGCTAAATGGGTACCTGGAACAACATGAGGTAAAGTGACTTGCCCAAGGTCATAAGGAATGACAGAGAAAGGTGTGGGATTTTAACCTTGGTTCTCAATCCATTTATCTAGCCCAGGGGTAGGCAGCTCCGGTCCTAGAGAACCACAAACAGGTCCTGTTTTTCAGGACAGCCACAATGAATATGCATGAGATATATTTGCATACAGTGGAGGCTGGGCATGCAAACATACCTCATGCATATTCATTGCGGATATCCTGAAAACCAGATCTGATTGTGGCACTCCAGGAGAGGCATTGCTGACCTCCTGCTTTAACCACTAGACTACTCCTTCTCCTGTTGGGGTAGGGACCTTGTGATTTTTTGGCTGCAATGCTGCATATATGAGCAACTTCGTATACATGGGGGCGGATTTTCAGAGCCCTGCTCACGTAAATCCGCCCAAAACCGGGCGGATTTACGCGAGCAGGGCCCTGCGCGCCGGTGAGCCTATTTTACATAGGCTCACCGGCGCGCGCAGAACCCCGGGACTCGCGTAAGTCCCGGGGTTTTCGGAGTGGGCGTGTCGGGAGGCGTGTCAGGGGGCGGGGCCGGAGCGCGCGGCGTTGCAGGGGCGTGTCGGCAGCGTTTGGGGGGCGGGTACAGGGGCGTGGCTACGGCCTGGGGGCGTGGCCGCGCCCTCCGTACCCGCCCCCAGGTCGCGGCCCGGTGCGCAGGAGGCCCGCTGGCGCGCGGGGATTTACGCCTCCCTCCGGGAGGCGTAAATCCCCCGACAAAGGTAGGATGGGGGTTTAGACAGGGCCGGGCGGGTGGGTTAGGTAGGGGAAGGGAGGGGAAGGTGAGGGGAGGGCAAAGGAAAGTTCCCTTCTAGGCCGCTCCGATTTCGGAGCGGCCTAGGAGGGAACGGGGGTAGGCTGCGCGGCTCGGCGCGCGCAGGCTATACGAAATCGATAGCCTTGCGCGCGCCGATCCAGGATTTTAGCCGATACGCGCGACTACGCGCGTATCTACTAAAATCCAGCATACTTTTGTTTGCGCCTGGAGCGCAAACAAAAGTAGGCTGTTCGCGCTCGTCTGAAAATCTACCCCATAATGTATTAGCGAGAGTAAAGAGAAAAGGAGAAATGAGAAATTTTGGCAATAAATTAATAATCTTGGTGACTTTTTATTTCATAAAAGAGCAGACAAATTAGGACATGGTGGTACAAGTATCTTTCTATGCCTGGCACTGCATATTCAGCCCCCGCACAATAGTAATTTTGATCTGCTTGGCTATTTAAGCCCTCTGTGACTTTAGTCTGTTTGTTCTCTCTGCAGTGCCCCCCCAACCTGCATAAACTGGATGGTTATGTATGCGAAAATGAACAGGTAACACACCAACCTTTTCACCTGCACACGCAGACAAGTGTACAAACGGGCATGCAAAAAAACAGATAAGCTCAGGTTGTGAATCTATCAGCCACATACCCAGACTTCCGGTCACACACTGGACCTCATACCAGCTGCAACCCAACTATTGCAGCAAATTGCAATTGAAAACATACAGACCATCCATTTTAACCGATTACAGACCACTACCAGATTTGAAATGCACCTATTCTCACTCCAAATAGTCAACCTTGAAGTTACCCCAAGACTTGTCCAACCAACATCTCACATAATGTGGATAAGTGGATAACATAAAATTCTGTTCCCGACCCAATATGGTTTCAGGAAATCCTTAAGTACAGAATCACTACTAATCTCCCTGACTGACTACCTTATCATGGGCCTGGATAAAGGTCAAGCATACTTGCTAATCCTCCTGGACCTCTCAGCTGCCTTTGATACGGTTAACCACTCCATCTTACTAATTCAACTAGCGAATATTGGAATAACAGGAACAGCTCTATCGTGGTTCAAATCGTACTTAGGAAACAGAAAATACAAAGTTAAACTACACAACAAAGAATCTCAGCACTACGCTTCCTCTTCAGGAGTTCCGCAGGGCTCCTTCCTCTCACCAACGCTCTTTAATATCTACCTGCTCCCTCTTTGCCAACTTCTAAACAAATTAAACCTTAAACACTATCTATATGCAGATGACGTCCAGATAGTCATCCCCATCAAAGAATCCTATACTAAAACTCTTGAATTCTGGGAATCTTGTCTTCAAAAAATTGATGGACTCCTCTCCAACCTAAATCTAATACTAAACTCTTCAAAAAGCGAACTCCTCCTAATTTCCACCGAAAACAGTAATACAGACACAAATCCTCCACCGAATTTACAAACCCCACAAGTAAGAAACCTAGGAGCTATCTTTGATAATAAGCTAAACCTTAAATCATTCATAAATCAAACCACTAAGGACTGTTTCTATAAACTCCAAGTCTTAAAAAGAATAAGACCGCTGTTTCACTTTCAAGACTATAGATCAATTCTTCAATCAATAATATTCGCGAAACTAGATTACTGCAACTCCTTACTATTAGGTCTTCCCTCTTCTCACACTAAACCCCTTCAGATGGTTCAAAACACGGCTGCAAGAATATTAACAAACTCCCGGAGAAGAGATCACATATCACCAATTCTCAAAGACTTACATTGGCTGCCAATTCAATACAGAATTATTTATAAGTCCATTACCATTATTTACAAAACCATACATCAACACTCTCAGCTCAACCTTCAAATTCCTCTCAAAATATTTACTTCAAATAGACCAATCAGAGAGTCCTACAAAGAATCCTTACAAATACCACATTCCAAAACTATGCGACACATAACAGCCAGAGACAGGGCTTTCTCCACCGCAGGACCATCACTGTGGAACTCCATCCCACCAGATTTGCGACAGGAACCCTGCCTCCCCACTTTCAGGAAAAGACTCAAAACATGGCTTTTTATGAAAGCATTTCCTGACCTAAACTGAACCTTAATCAGTCTTTGACTAATCACTCTGACTTTACCTTAACATAGAAATTAACTCCACAGCATTAGGGCAATTCGTTATTACCTCAAATGCATTGATATGCATATATGTATCATATGTATCTAGTTAAAAACCCCAGCTTCTTTTCTCTGTTCCAAGTTATTACTACCCTGTTTTATTGTAACTGCAACCCTTAACTTTCACTTGTATATTGTTACTATTACTACCTTTTTTAATTTTTGTTATTTATTGTTATTTATGACCTCTTGTTACCTCTTCACTTGTTAATTGTAAACCGACACGATGCGATACCCATCGCGAATGCCGGTATAGAAAAACTTTAAATAAATAAATAAATAAATAAGTGCAAGGTGATGCATATAGGGAAAAATAACCCATGCTATAATTACACAATGTTGGGTTCCATATTAGGTGCTACAACCCAAGAAAGAGATCTAGGTGTCATAGTGGACAACACATTGAAATCGTCGGTGCAGTGTGCTGCGGCAGTCAAAAAAGCAAACAGAATGTTGGGAATTATTAGAAAAGGAATGATGAATAAAATGGAAAATGTCATAATGCCTCTGTATCGCTCCATGGTGAGACCGCACCTTGAATACTGTGTACAATTCTGGTCGCCGCATCTCAAAAAAGATATAATTGCGATGGAGAAGGTACAGAGAAGGGCTACCAAAATGATAAAGGGAATGGAACAACTCCCCTATGAGGAAAGACTAAAGAGGTTAGGACTTTTCAGCTTGGAGAAGAGACGACTGAGGGGGGATATGATAGAGGTGTTTAAAATCATGAGAGGTCTAGAACGGGTAGATGTGAATCGGTTATTTACTCTTTCGGATAGTAGAAAGACTAGGGGGCACTCCATGAAGTTAGCATGGGGCACATTTAAAACTAATCGGAGAAAGTTCTTTTTTACTCAACACACAATTAAACTCTGGAATTTGTTGCCAGAGAATGTGGTTCGTGCAGTTAGTATAGCTGTGTTTAAAAAAGGATTGGATAAGTTCTTGGAGGAGAAGTCCATTACCTGCTATTAAGTTCACTTAGAGAATAGCCACTGCCATTGGCAATGGTTACATGGAATGGACTTAGTTTTTGGGTACTTGCCAGGTTCTTGTGGCCTGGATTGGCCACTGTTGGAAACAGGATGCTGGGCTTGATGGACCCTTAGTCTGACCCAGTATGGCATTTTCTTATGTTGTTATAAACTCTCAGTTATTCCTACGTGTTCTCAAATGGGACATGGAGCAAGCCACCACATTCAAAGTTCCCACCATGGACACCCTGGTCGAAAGATGAACACAGAACTCAAGCTAGCCGAAATTGCTTCCTGGAAAACCAACCACATCAAGAATCCCAAAACCACCCCCTTGTTCATACCTGCCTTAAAAGAACTAAAAAGAGCAGGCAGAAAGCTAGAATGCAAATGGAAAAAGACAAAATCCCACATGGACAAAACTGAGAGCAGGCAAACATCAGACAACTTACTGCAACATCATTGCAAAGGTGAAAAGAGACTACTACACCAACTTGATCAACCAAGCAGAAAACTCACCCAGGGAACTGTTCCAAACAAAACTACCCCACCACTACTCTCCTCCTTCACCACCAAGGCCCAATACAACAAACTGGCCTTATTTATTTATTTTTTTATCAAAAACATCACATGCATCCAGTCCGAATTAGATAAGCACTGATGGGACAACCCAACATGAGAACAACTTATCCAATTGCAGAAAGATGATGTTGATTCCAATCTCTTCAGCATCAGAGCCACTACCTGCCTAGAAGACCCTTGTCCATCATGGCTCCTCAAGCAGGCCAAACCTGGTCTGCATCACATCCAAACCATAATAAATACTTCACTCACTAAAGCTCATCTCCCAAACTGCCTCAAAAAAGCAATAATCCAACCTCCATTCTAATTGACCTGAAGACCTACCACCCATGTGGGCACCAACAACATAAGAAAATGTGGGAGGGAGGTTCTAGAAGCCAAATTTAGGCCCTTAGGTAGAAAGCTGAAATCCAGAACCTCCAGGGTAGCATTCTCTGAAATGCTCCCTGTTCCACGCACAGGTCACCAGAGGCAGGCAGAGCTCTGGAATCTCAATGCGTGGATGAGACGATGATGCAGGGAAGACGGATTCAGTTTTGTAAGGAACTGGGGAACCTTTTGGGGAAGGGGGAGTCTTTTCCGAAGGGATGGGCTCCACCTTAACCAGGGTGAAACCAGGCTGCTGGCGCTAACCTTTAAAAAAGGAGATAGAGCAGCTTTTAAACTAGAACAAAGGGGAAAACCGACCGTCGCTCAGCAGCAGGAGGGAGGTATCTTCAAAGGATACTAATGATGCATTAGAATTAGGGCATCCCGACAGTGAGGTTCCAATAATAAGAAAAGTAGTCCAAGTGCCTGTAATTAAAAACTCACCTGAGCTAAAAGATTCCAATTTATCCCTATCAATTAAAAAGCAGAATGAAAATACAAACAAAACACACACTTTGAAATGTTTCTATGCTAATGCCAGAAATCTAAGAAGTAAGATGGGAGAATTAGAATGTATAGCAGTGAATAATGACAAAGACTTAATTGGCATCTCAGAGACAGGGTGGAAGGAGGATAACCAATGGGACAGTCTATACCGGGGTACAAATTATATCGCAATGATAGAGAGGAGCATCTGGGAGGCGGGGTGGCGCTTCACACAAAGCCCCTATCTAACACCTGCCAAACCCTATTAGACTTTATGACCGCACTAGGATTCACTCTAATTACTGATAAGCCCACACACAGAGCAGGACACTCTCTCAATATATCATTCATCAACCACAGCCACTTAGAACACATTAAAACCAATTACACTCCCATCCCATGGTCGGATCACTTCCTCATACAATCATCGATTAAATACAGTGAACCCCATACACAAGAAAGGAAAAAAGAACCCATCAAAGTTAAATATTGCCCACCGTATGACCTAGAAACCCTAAAAGAAAAGTTAGAAGAAAAACTAACAAAATTAGACTACACAAACTGCTGCTCCGCAACCACAGCATGGTTGCAAACAACCAGAACAATTTGCTGAAGAGATAAACCCAATCAAACATGTTAACATTAGGGATACCAAACAAACGAACCCATGGTATAATGAAAAGATAAAGGAAATCAAGAGAGAGCTAAGAAAAAAAGAAAAAGATTGGAGAAAAAATAAAAACAATGAAAACTTAACAAAATACAGAAAACACCTAGCTTACTATAAACAAGTCATTCTAGCTACAAAAAAACAGTTCTATAGCTCTAAAATAGAAAAATATGAAAACAACCCAAGAACATTATTTCCATAGTAAAAAACCTCACCAATGACAAATCCGAATCTCCACAAAACCTTCCAGAAAATAGATGCAACAAAATTGCAACATTTTTTAATGACAAAATTAAGAACCTAAAAACTAAAATCCCAAATACAACAAAACAAGAAATTAAAATGAAAAAAAGAGAAATTCAACAATGGTCAACATTCTATGAAGTATCAGAAATGGAAATCGAAGTTATGCTAAAAAAAACTAAATCCCACCCCACATGCCTGTGACACAATCACAACCACAGATATAAAAAAAGTAGCCAACACTGTATCACTGACACTGGCAAAGATCGTTAATCTATCCTTAGAGGAAGGATCCATGCCAGATACACTGAAAGGAGCAATCGTAAAACCTATTTTAAAGAAGAAAAACAGCGACCTGAGCAACTACAGACCTGTTTCAAACCTACCCTTAAATGCAAAATTAATAGAAAAAAACTATACAAAAGCAAATAGCGGAACACCTAGATAACAACAACATCCTATATCCCTCACAACATGGATTTCGAAAACATTATAGCACAGAGACACTCCTACTGGCACTGACAGACAACATCATGAGGGGATTCGACAACGGTAAACACTACATTCTAGTGATGCTAGACCTCTCAGCAGCCTTTGATACTGTAAATCACAACATACTTTTAAATAGACTAGAAGAAATAGGATTAGGCAACAATTAGCTGGTTTAGATCATATCTAAGCAACAGATATTTTCAAGTTCAAATCAAAGATTCCATGTCAGAAAAAATAGACCTTCAAACAGGAGTACCACAGGGATCCGCCCTGTCTGCTACACTTTTCAACATATACCTGCTGCCATTATGCCACCTGCTAGCCGGTCTGGGAATCACGCACTACATATACGCAGACGATATTCAATTCATATTACCCATTGACGATACAATTGAGAAAACACTAAACATAGCGAACATGTATCTAGACATTATCAAACAACTATTAAATCAAATGGAGCTAGTAATTAATATAGAGAAGACAGAATTCCTTCACTTAGAAAGAAAAAAAAACCATGGAGATTTCACACAACCCAATCACACTCAATAACAACAATCAAATAATACTGGCAGAGAAAGTACGGAATCTAGGAGTAATAATCGACACAGAACTAAGCTTAAAACAACATATATCCATAAAAGTAAAGGAAGGATACGCCAAACTCATGGTCCTCAGAAAACTTAAACCACTTCTAACAACCGCCAACTTTCGATCAGTACTACAAGCACTAATATTTGCAAGCACTGATTATTGCAACACCCTTCTACTAGGTTTACCATACACCTCCATAAGACCACTACAAATATTGCAGAACATGGCTGCAAGAGTATTAACTGGAAAAAGGAAAAGAGACCACATTATGGAAACACTGGCTGAGTTGCACTGGCTACCCATTGAACAAAGAATACAGTACAAAACACTATGCACCATACACAAATTAATACACAATGAAAACGCAGACTGGCTTAACACAGCCCTCCGCGTACACATCCCCAACAGAAATCTAAGATCAGCCAACAAAGCACTTCTAACTATTCCATCAGTCAAAACAGCAAGACTAACCCAGGTAAGAGAAAAGGCGTTATCCTTAGCGGGACCCATAGTATGGAACTCCATGCCCTTGGAATTAAGACTACAAAGAGAAAACAAAACATTTAGAAAAAAATCTAAAAACTTGGCTATTTAAACAAGCCTTTCAGAAAGAGAAGGGAGAATAGAATCCAGGGAAATGCAAGGTTCAAAACAGGGAAGTGCAAGATACGAAACACCCACACAAACAGGAATCACTAAGGGTGTATGTTTTAATAGAATTCATCACTAAGGATAAGTTACATTTATAGAATGAGTCCTAGACTCAAAACTGCTATAGAATTGACCTGGACATGATAGTGTTCACACTCATTTAACAACTAACATTGATTAAAAACTATGTTACCGAACCTAATGGCACACTTTTGTGCCTTACTGTAAACCGTTGTGACGGTACCCACCTTAACGACAGTATAGAAAAAGATTTAAATAAATAAATAAATAAATCATGTCCAGGATGTCAGAGTCCAACGGGATAAAGATCCTGCATGAGACTAAATGCACAATCGAATCTTTATGGGTAAAAATCCCTTGTGTGTTGGGGAAGAGTATAGTGATAGGAGTATACTACCATGCACTAAATTCAAACTTCCGACTCTAGCTTATAAAAACGTCCATGGCCTGGTGCCCACCTATCTAAACTAATCTCTAACTCCATGCGTGGCCACCCGCACCCTTTGTTCTACTACCCAGGCCTGCCTCACAGTAACTTTCCCAAGCTTTTGGAGCAAACCAACAATTTCGCATCCTGCCTGATCACTCCCACTTTCCATGCCCTCCCACCTTAATCTCTCCTGATTTAAACCTTGTCTCCCTGTCTGCTGTACTCTGATTATCAGCTATTTATTATTATTATTATTATTATTATTGGTAGTTATTTGATATACCCTGCACAACTCTTTCTCTGCTCCCCCTTAGCTCTTGTTCATTGTTCAATGACTCGTGTTTATTGCGTGTTATACTTTGTACAATTGTTAGTCCCTGTATTATCAGCTCCTTTTTGCCATGCTGTATGGTATAACTTTCCACTACTTATATGTAAGATTCCATAATGTAATTGAATTTCTGATTGTAACGTGCTTTGATCTCGCCGGCTATAAAAGTGTGCCATAAATAACGACGATGATCCAGACGAAGACATTGGGGGGGGGTGAGCGGGGGCATGATGTGTGTGTATTCTCTTTCTGGGGTTCTGAATATAGACATCATTCCCAGTTGTTTCTCATTCCTCAGGGCCGCTGTTATGGTGGAAGATGTAAAACCAGGGACAGACAGTGCAATGCATTGTGGGGACATAGTAAGTGCACTCCTTCTGCATTCTAAGGCACAGCTGCTGTCAGAACACATGGATAGTCCTGGTGCACACCCAGTTTAGATATTTATTACTTGGATTTATTACCTGCCTTTTGGAATACAAACTTTCACTCAAACTATCAAACCAAGGTGCATTAGGCTGCGATTGGCAGCTGCTACTGAATTGGTACTCCTTTGATTAGTGGATTACGTTACAATAGCAAAGGAGCATGTGGTCATTTAGCTACAATTCTGGGTCTGACCAAGAATACACCAGCCGAGCTGTGAATGTATGTCTGTGTACTGGATGAGCAGGGGTGCTGCCAAGCAGGACTGAGGTTCATCTGATATCAAGTATTTAAAGGAGAGCCATCACTGAGTTAAGATAGCTGGTGGAGCAGTGCTGTTTTATTAATAAACACTGAAGTATGTAATTGAATCCTTCCTGAGTGGGGACTGCACTATTCCAGCAAATGATCTATAAGGTGCAGCTGCAGATCCTGGAAACAAGGTGATTGAATACATGTAGCGAAGTGGCAGCTAGCATGGAAGCCACACAGGTGGCAGGAGGTAGGAAAAGTAATCCTGAGAGGTATTTGAGCTTGGGAGTAGTGGGAAGATGCCGGCTGATACTTTGTGATTGGTGTGTGGCTTATCTCTGCGGGGATCGTGCCCTGCCACTCTTGTAAAGCAGATGTTGGCAATTGAAAGCTAGCTGATCTTTTCTTTATTTGAAAAGCAGGTTTTAAGCAGATTTATTATAAAGCGTGCACACTTGTGTAGCTGTACCACTGTGGCTGTGTGGGTGTTCACTTTATAGAGCCTTATGACACACTAACCTAAGGCTTTCCTGAGATACAAGCCTTCTAAGTCATAAAGAGCTGTGTTGGAAAGCCATTGATTTTTCTGGAAATCTGGATAACTTCTGTGATTCCATCATATACAAAACTCCAGCAGTGACTAAATGTGAAACCTTCCAGAAAAGCATGAAATGAGGGTTTCTCGGTTGCCTGGGAGACTTGTATTTGATTCGCCCACCCAGTGGAAGCAGTGTTCATAGCCCCCAGAAGAGCGGGTATCTCAGCTATCATGCAAAAGCAACACCAAGGGCACACTGGTGGTAGGTTCTGGAGGGAATTACTTTGCCCCTCTCAGCTGGGGGATTGATTAGTTTTGCAATGGCTGAAATAAATAGGAGGAGAAAAAACTGTACGAGGACCAGCATCACAGGGCTTGCATGGCTTCTTTGCCCAGTAAGGGCAAGTGCCAATCGAGCTGAGAGCCCATTAAAGCAAAAGGACCTAACCTCCCTTCAAAAAAAAAAAAAGCACAGAAAAGGACTGGAAAAATACCAGCAACACAGAATGTGCAATAGGATGAAATCTTAGATCTACATTAACTTGGGAGTGTACTGGATTAACCCTCCAACACGTCAGAGTTAGTCAGCATCAAAACTTTGGCCCTTTGGATTCAGCCACCTTTGTTTCCCTATCATGGCTCTATGGTTGGTATGCAGAGTTGAAAATAAATACACTTTCGTCCAACAGCTTTGATGCTGACTTTCATTCTCCTTTTCGATTTGTTTCGCCAGCCTCAGCCGACAGGTTTTGCTATGAGAAGCTGAACATTGAGGGAACAGAGAAAGGGAACTGTGGCAAAGAGGCGCAGAACTGGGTCCAGTGCAATAAACAGTGAGTGAGCGTGAGCATGACCTGTCTCTTGCAGCCTAACACTAGCCAAGCAGATCTGCCTTCCCACCAGCGAAGGGTTCATAACACGGCAAGGGAGGTGGTGATAAGGGGGGGGGAGGAGGAGTCCGTGAACCAAGGGAGTGGGCTGCCAAATGTTGCCAATTCCATGCAGTTATAAAGAGAGTCAATGATTGGTTTGAGGACTAAAATGGCTTGTGGCCTTCATCTAGCCAGCCACACGCATGCAAGCTGTACCTGCATGTTGTTATAACCATTGCAAATGGCCTTATTAACCTCTGGGTAGCCATGGACAACTTGGCTTTAGCAGAGCAAGGTTGTGGCTCTCAGAGATAATGTTGTCAACACTGGTATTTTGTTGTAAAATTAAATTTGATATTTTTGTTTATGACTCTTTCTTGGTGCAAACTTTGCTTGCAGAAAATATTGTGTGTTTAAAGCAGAGTAGGGACTGGAAAGTGAAAGCAAAAATGCCTGTTGCTGGTTGAGTCTTCTGTAGGTATTTCCATTTCTTTTTTTTTACATTTTTGTACATGCAGTCTGGTTTATATACCTTCTGTCACTTCCTGCTATGTTTCAGAGATGTCTTGTGTGGTTACCTCCTGTGCTCGAATATCACAGGTGCGCCAAAGATCGGTGACCTTAGTGGAGAAATAACCAGCATGACTTTCTACCACCAAAGCAAATATGTGGACTGCAGGTACGGTAACCCTGTGTTACATCTGTATCTGCTTAATAGGGCAGGTGCTGGTTGCTTCTCTAGAGCTGTAGCAAATTAGGCATTGAAACTAAGAGAGGGGCATGCATTAAAAAAGAGTGTGCTATTAGTAGGGCAGGGAGATAGGATATGAAACCAGAAGGGAATGAGACACATGAAAGGCAATATTCCTTCACAGAAAGGAATGGTAGATGCACAGAAAAAATGTGATTAAAAAAAACATCCTGGAATACACATAGTATGGATCAAGGATGGAAGATCCTTTATGATTTGAAAATAAGAGTAAAGCTAGAAATAAAATAGGGCTTATTAAATTACAGTCGATAGGGAATATGGGCGGATGAGATGAGTCTAAAAGCCTTTACCTGTCAGTTTCTAGAAACAGAGTGGGGACTCAGGTGAAACGGTGCCTGTGGTTCCCAACACCTACTGGAGGATGGAATTTCTAATAACTCCCTTTCCATAATAGGAGGTGTTATAAGATGTCCTCACTTGCTTTTCATCCTTTTCAGTCACAGCATAGCTGCCTTCATCTGGATATATCACAGCTGATGCCGGAAACCCATCTTAAGAGGAATGGGACGGGGGGGGGGGGGGGGGGAGAAGCAGGGACAAAGGGGACCAAAATATCCTGGGTGTCTTGAGTCTTAGGAAGTTGGTTAAATCAAAGAATAGTACCTGGCTAGTTTCCTCTTCCCTGGGTATAGAGCAAGACCGTGTTCTTATGCTACTGGATTGCTTTGCAAGGTTGATGCTTTAAACTTTTCTTGGATTAGATCTTGTTGGTTTTTGGGACATTAACCATTGGGCTATCAGCAACAGAACAGCTTCACTCTCTTTCTCATTCTGTTATTTCTCTACCCCTGCCACCTTTCTCTTTTCTCAGGGGAGGCCAAGTGATATTAGTAGATGGCTCCAACCTTGGTTATGTAGATGATGGTACACCTTGTGGACCCAATATGATGTGTCTGGATCACAAATGCCTACCAGTGAGCGCCTTTAACTTCAGCTCCTGCCCAAGCAGCTGGGATGGAAGAACCTGCTACAATCATGGTGTAGGTTCCATAGGGTAGAGATCATGTTATGGAAATGTGGATGGAGCAGAATTTTGGGAAGGGCTAACATACAAGTAATTAGGGTTTGGAATCACTGAAGCTCTGCATGTGTGCTACTTTAAGCTATTCCCCACCTTGACAACAAAAAAATGGAAAGTCAGGTGATAAATCCTAAAATAACTAACAAGACGCATTAACCTCCCAGGCATAACACCTCATTAAGGGTTCTACATGGTCTCCCAAACTGTATACGTCATCATTAGCTATGGCTAATTCTTAAGTCTAGCCAATCAAAGGTCATAACAACCCACAGCAAACACAGGAAAGGCCAGAAGGCTTTTGCATAAGGAGAAATTACTAATTACCTGACAATTTCCTTTTCTCTAAGGAAGACAGGCCAAACTACACCAGTGGTTTATGCACATACCAGCAGATGGAGATGGAGTAAAACTGACTCGCTGATGTCACTGACACACAGCCTTCCCCTGATGTCAGCCTGCCAGTATCTCTAGAAAAGTCAAACCATGGACAAACTGATTATTCTTAAACATGACTATTAACTGTCAGCCACTCATGCTCCCAAACAACTGGGAAACACTGAACTCTTCAAAAAATTTAACATCTTAGGGGGCTGGTTATTTCACTTACCAGTCCTTCAAATGAGTCAAAAGAAACACCTTGCATTGTCCGCATATAAAGGATGAATTAAAAGCAAGTAGTCAGCCCAGGGTAGGTTGTGGCTTGGCCTGCCTTCCTTAGAGGAAAGAAAATTATCAGATAAGTAGTAATTTTTCCTTCCTCTGCACTCAGGCAGACCAGCCCACACCACTGAGATGTACCAAAGCTACACCTGAAAAAGGTGGAAGGCTTTCTGCGGTCCCATCAACACTGCATGCACAAAAGTCACACCCTTCTGAGCCTTAATGTCCAAATAGTAATGCCCGGAGAAGGTACGTAAGGATGACCACATCGTGACCTGGCAAATCTCGAAAGGAGACAACAATTGAATCCCCGTCTTCGAGACTGCCTGAGCTCTAGTGGAATGCACCTTGACCTGTCTAGGTAATGGTACATCCGCATCCACTTAGGCAGCCGTGATGTCTTTCTTCACTTAACGGGCCATCATTGCCCATGTCGCTAGATCCCCTTGTATACCTCCACCATGGAACACAGACAATCAGTCTTCCTTGAGGAGCAAGTAACCTTCAAGTACTGCACCAGATGCCACTTGACATCCAAGGCATGCAACAGACGATAATCATGCTCATCTCTATCCCTGTCCAGACTGGGTAAGGAAATTAATTTAAATGAAACTCCAAAATCACTTTCGGTAAAAAGGAAGGTACAGTCCTGAGCTTCATTGCCCACAGAGTCATTCACAGAAATGGCTTATGGCAAGAAAACCTGTAGCTCAGAAATCCACCATGCCGAACAGATTGCCACCAGAAAAAACATTTTCAAGGTAAGCAACCACAAGGAGAGAGCATGCAGGGCAAAAATATAGGTCCCGCCCACTGACCTATCTAACTTCCAAACAGTTGCTTCTCTAACTACATTGGCAAAAATAATTGAATCAGTAGTACTTCATCAACTAAGTAGCTACATCGACGAAAAGATCATACCTCATCCAAGCCAACATGGATTTCGTAAAGGGCACAGTACTGAATCACTCTTACTTTCATCTTTTGATTCCATAATCCATGGTTTCAATTCCAATATAGACTATATCCTAATATTTCTTGACATTTCTGCAGCTTTTGACACCTTAGATCACAACATCATTTGCTCTAATCTCCAAAACATTGGCATTAAAGTACAGTTCTTCAATGGTTTAAGTCATTTCTATCCCATAGGCCACAGAAAGTCAATTCTGGGCCCTAAAATTCAAACTGGTATTACACAGATTTAGGTGTCCCTCAAGGTTAGGCACTACCTGCCATCCTATTCAACATATATGTTACCTCTCTGCCACCTTCTGTCTGGTCTCAACAAACTTCAAAATATACGCCGACGACATACAATTTATCTTATCATACAACACATCCTGGAATAAAACTTTGTCACTAGCTTCCCTGTACCTAAAAACAATAAATACATCGTTATCTCATAACCGACTCACACTTAACGCTGCTAAAACAGAAATAATTTACCTATCAACCATTCCTAATTCCACGTGTGCCCCCCCCCTTCAGAACTCAAAATTGAAAACTGTTCCATTCCCATATCCAGACAGGCCCATAATCTAGGTGTTACTTTAGATTCCAACTTATCCATGTCTACCAATATTTCATCTGTAACAAAAACCTCTTTTTACAAAATTCATCTATTAAAAAAATTAAAATCACTCCTCTACTCAAATAACTTTCGCTCCCTACTTCAAGCCCTAATTCTAATCAGTTTAGACCACTGTAACTCACTCTATCTAGGTCTCCCTGACTGCACTCTACATCCACTTCAATTAATCCAAAATTGTTCCACTCAATTACTTACCAACACTCTTCGCAGAGAATATATCGCTCCTGTTTTCAAACAACTCCATTGGCTACCAATCCGTCAATGTATCCAATATAAGACTCTAACCATTATTCATAATTTAATACTTAATGCTTCATCTATTTGGTTGTGTTCTTCTTTACGCTTTTACCAGCCTCCACGCCATTTCGTTCGATTGATAAAAACTACTTACAGGTACCAAATATCCAAACAGCCAGGTTAGACTTAACTCGAAACGCACCTTCTCCATAGCGGGCCCCATACTCTGGAACTCATTGCCTAACCCCATTCGACTACTCACAACTAAAGAAGATTTCATAAAAACTGTTAAAACCTACCTATATTCACTTGCTTTTCCTGACCCATAAACACGAAAATATTTCTTTCTATTTCAATTAACGTAATGTAATGTTTGTTTCCCTTTTTTAATTTATCTTTTAATTTTGTTTTATGTCTACCGCATTGTTTTACTTGTTAATATGGATTATGAATGATTTTATTTGCAAACTGCCCAGATCTGCAATATCTTGTATAGGCAGTATAGAAAAGCTTTTAAATAAATAAATAAATAACCCGCCAAAAAATGCAATATGAGATTAAGATCCCAAAGAGGCACCAGTACCTGCAAAGAAGGATGGAGATGTTTGACTCCCTTTAAGAATCTGGACACATCTGGATGGGAAGACAAGGGTCTACCATTGACCGGCCCCCTACAGCAAACGAGAGCTACTACCTGCACCTTCAGAATGTTTAAGGCCAAGTCTTTAACCAAACCTTCCTGCAATAATTCTGATATCAGTGGAACTTCAACTTTAAGTGGGTGAGAACCTCACACTCCACACCAGCTCTCAAATACTTTCCAAACCCTAATATAAGCTAGAAATGTAGAAAACTTCCTGACCCAAAGCAAAAATGGAAATCATTGCCAAAGAATAACCACACTTCAGCAACTGAGCCCTTTCAAGGGTCAAACTGTAAGAAAAAACAGACCTATATTGTCATGCAATATTGGCCCCTGATGGAAGAGATCCTTTCTGAGTGGCAGTCTGAGAGGACTGTCCACCAGTAGTCTCTGAAGATCGGCATACAATGGCCTTCAGGGCCAATCCGGAGCTATCAAAATACTGTCTCGGTCTGACTCACAATCTTCCGAATTGCCCTGCTGATCATCGGCCAAGCAGAAAAGCATATACCATCCTGCTCCGCGGCCACACCTGAATGACAGCATCAATTCCCAGTGCTCTTGGATCTCTTCTGCGACTGAAGAACTGAGGTATCTTCATGTTGTTGGTGCTCACCATCAAATCCAGGCATGGCTGACTCCAACGCTGCAGTAGAGTTGAAAGGCCTCGATTGCCAGCTCTCACTCTCCTAGGTCCAAGACCTGTCTGCTGAGAAAATCGGCTCATATACTGGCCTTCCCAGCAATGTGGGAGGCGGATTTGTCCTGAAGATGTTGCGCTGCCCACACCATGAGCGCATCTACCTCCACAGATACCTGATGGCTTCTGGTTCCACCCTGATGATTGATATAGGCTACAGTCATGGCATTGACCGATGACATCCTTATTACTCAAGCTTTCAGCTGTTCTGGGAACTGCAAGTATGTCAATCGATCTGCAAACTTTCCAAATGATTGACTACTGCCGCTCCTCGGCATTCCACCGACTTTGTGCCACCAACTCTTGACAGTGAGCCTCCAACCCAGAAGTCTCACATCTGTCATGAGAACCAATCATTACGATATCTCCAAGAGTCCCCCCTTCCTGAGATGACCCACTTGAAACCACCACTGCAGCTGAACGCTCACTTCCAGTGGCAAATGGAGTCTGACTGTGCACTCCTGCAACTATGAATTCCACTGGGAGAACAATGCGCACTGAAGGAGCCACATGAGCACCTTCGCCCAGGAAACTACTTCCAATGTAGCTGCCATAGATCCAAGATTGTTGATGATTTCTGGACAGAGAGAACGAGGTCTGTTGATGCATAGATCCAAGGCCTGCACTTGAGCAACTAATTTCTGAATGCAACTCTCTGGCAGCAACACTCTGCCCCAGTCCATATCAAATTATATGCTGAGGTACTCTAGGGTTTGAGATGGCTGTAAACTGCTCTTGGCTAAGTTCACCACCCAGCCTAATTCATGAAGCAAGGAAATCACCTTGCAAGATGCCAAATGACTCTCTTCCGCACTCTTGGCACAAATCAATAGTCGGCCAGATATGGATGGACCAGAATGCCCTTCTTGTGTAGAGATGCTGCTACCACCACCATGACCTTTGAGAAGATTATGGGCACAGTAGCGAGCCAAAGGGCAGGGCCTGAAATTGGGTAATGTCGTCCCAGAATGGCGAAACGTAGGAAATTATG
The DNA here is from genome assembly GCF_901001135.1 of Rhinatrema bivittatum. Classification (NCBI taxonomy): domain Eukaryota; kingdom Metazoa; phylum Chordata; class Amphibia; order Gymnophiona; family Rhinatrematidae; genus Rhinatrema; species Rhinatrema bivittatum. The sequence goes on from NC_042626.1 coordinate 57,827,624, forward strand.
TCCTGTTGAATGGGACTATGCAAATAGATCTCCATTAGATCGAGAGATGTGAGAACTTCCTCTTTTTGTACTGCCGGAATTACGGAGTGCAGAGTTTCCATCCTGAAGTGAGTCACATGCAAATGCCGATTGACTCCTTTCAGTTCCAGGATGGGTTGAAAGGACCCCTCTTCCTTCTTGGGAATGACAAAAGAAATGGAATAGCGCCCTGTATTTTCTTGTGATCTGGGAACTGGAATTATGTTCTTCATATGTATCAGCCTTCTTAACATAGTCTTCACTGTAACTTTCCTTAATAGAGAGTTGCGGGGAGAGAGGGAGAGACCATAAATGCATCCAAAGGAATTCAGAGTAACTCTAGAGCATAACCATCCCTTTCCACCACCAGGTCCCACTGGTCCGTTGTAATCTGGGCCCACCTTTGATAAAAGTTAGATAGTTGACCGCCTATCTCCTGATTCAGTAGGTGATCCCCCACACTTTCATTTCAAAGATTAAGATACTCCAGTCCCGGAGCCTATGTCCTTATGAGGCTTCTTAAGCCGAAAGGAGATCTTCTGAAGGGATGAGATTTTTTAAACAGATGGGAATCCCTGGAGTGGCCTTTTGCCCCAAAATAACATGATGCCTCTTTCCTGTCCTCTGGCAATCGAGGAATCTTGGATTTGTATCATCTATTTGCCATCTTCTCCAATTCACTTCCAAATAAGCGAGCACCCTTAAAGGGAAACCTTGTGAGATTGGACTTGGAAAGAGTGTCTGCCTACCAGTTTCACAGCCACAACTGGCGCCTAGCTGCTATTATGGAAGCCACCTCTCTTAGTGGCCATCTTTACCAAGTCAAAGCCGCATCAGTTAAAAATGTGGTGCCCTGTTCCATCTCTGACCCACCATCTGATCCTGCTCCATGTGTCTCCTGAGAATGATACAAACCAGCCCAAGCCATCAGGCGGCAGCAAGAAGCAATTTGCAAATTCATTGCCATGGCCTCAAAAGCCTGTTTAAAAATGGCCTCAATCCTCGTATCCTGAGCATCCTTTAGAGCTGCCCCTCCTTTGGATTCAAGGGATACAAACTCACCAAAGTGCCACCCCCCCCCCTTTTACAACTTGTATGGGGCATTGCACTCAAGATCAATTGAATTGGCTCCAGGAGGGGAAAGAAACAAGATCTTTTGAGTAAAGTGACCAATGTGGGATCTTTCTTTTCTAAGCCCATAGCATTAACCTTGTCCACTCCAAGTGTCTTCAGGGTCTGAGTCAGCAGACTCAGCACCTTATCTTTGTGAAAAAAAAAAATCAGAGGAGAGTATGATGTGGCTCCAAATAATTTCTCCCTCTTCCAGAGGTAAGAAAGCCAAGTCCGACATGTCATGATCCACATACACCTGAACGTCTCCAGAGGCAGCCTCCCTGCAGCGCTTACCCGAAGTGGATGGCAAGCAGGAGGCCTGAGAATGCAACCCCCTTCTTAACGGGTTACTTCACTCCGCAGAAAAGGCTGCAAGCACTGGAAAAATTCCATCCAGGAGGAGGATGGGTCCCTTCCAGGGCCAATAAGCCCAAACATGCACTTTCCAACCCCTCCACCGGGGATGTCTCTGCCATCGGTAATAAGGGAGGAGAGTAATTGTCCACCTTGTTGCCTCCTGTGCCTTTCCCTTCCAGATCCACCATTGGCCGAGGGAGGGATCCCAATGTCTGAAAAATCTAAAGTAGGCAAATCTTCTTGGGCATCTAAACAGTGCTGACACAGGCGCAGAGAAAGCAATGGCTGAATTGTCCTTATATAGCAAGCCGTACAAATAGCAAGGTGCTTAGACTTTTTTGACCCCGGCGCCATTTATTCTTCTTTAACTTGGCTTTACGTAGCTCAAACCGCTGCCTCATGCCGCCTCCACTCTCCAGTAACTCCCCAGAGAAGTGACAGGGAAAAAAGAAAACACAAAGGGAAATGTCAAGTGAAAGAAGGACCCAGTAAGGAGATAAAGGGCCTAAACTTCCCTCCTCTTTTTTTCCTGAGCTCAGCCCTCCTGGCTGAGAGCACAATCAGGTCTCCGGCTGTGGGGGAAGAGGGTACAGGCCTTTACCACCAAGCACTCCCTCGCCCTCTTCCAGCCTAGTTAGGCTTCCAGGCTTAAAGCGCTCAACTGACGCAGCACCAACAGGCGTCTCCTCAGGAGCTCAAGCTCTGCATTAAAATTTGTCTCCTAATCTTTTATCTTCTTTCTCTGTTTTTTTTTTCTACTACAAGCAAGCTTCACAAGGGAGATGCATATCCACCATCTGCTGGAGACGGAGGATATTGGCCTGCTGATGTTGGGGCAGGGCTATATGTCAGTGACTTCAGCAAGTCAGTTTTACTCCGTCTCCATCTGCTGGTAGGCGTGCATAACCCACTGGCGTGGATTGGCCTGCCTGAGGGCACAGGAATTTGATTTTAGAGGAAATAAAAGTGTCACGGAAACCAGTGGCTCTGTGATAGCTCACCACGCTGCCATGCAAACCACCTGCGAAAAGCCCTGATCAGCAGAAACTGGGAATGCTGTAGAAGCAAATTCTTGGTGGGGATGTGTGTATAGAAGAAACGAGTTAGCATATTTATGAGAATACCCAATGACCATTTAGAGATGTCAGAAAATGGTCAACTTCAATTGACAAAACATCTTTATACAGTAGAAATGAATAATGTCATCAGCCTGCATTTAATACCCTCCTTATCTCCCCTCCCCTTTTCCACTGTTAATGATTCATGGCAGGTCTGCAGCAACGAGGGGAAATGTATCTGCTATTCTGATTGGACGGGAAAGGACTGCAGCGTCTATGACCCCCTGCCACAACCGAACCCCACCAGAGAGATCGAGAAATACAAGGGTTCGTCTATCTGCCTTTGTTACAAGGGAAAAATTAAAGTGGCTCAGTTTTGTAAAGCAGAGTTAAAAACAGAAACTGAACAGTTAAAACTCATTTACAGAATGAATAATCCCAAGACTCCCAGCTCTTTGTTGCCTATCAGGATAATAGAGCCATAGTTGATATTTAAGAATATTAAAAGCGCCTGGGATATTAGAACAACTTATAAGGGCAGGAAGAAAATGTTACAGGTGTTTGATAAAAAAAAACATCAATGCTGCTTTCATATAACTTGGTTTGCAGCAAGTTTACATTGCCATAATCAGCTCACTATAGATATTCAGCAGGATAGCTGTGTTAGTCTGGTGTAGTAAAAATGTCAAGAGGTGGGTGGCACCTTACATCATACATCTGACGAAATGGACCCTATCCTTGAAAGCTCATGCCTCAATAATTGATAGGTGCCACTATCCTCTTGTCATTTCAGCTCAGTATAGTACATTATGTCATCCATGACACAACAATCCTGATTCTGTGCTCATGCCCGTGCATTTAGTACAAATCACGATGGCACATCATTAGATAGTAAAAGAGGGCAATGGTAGATGCTGTATAAGCATGGAAAACCAGAAAAAGCTAAGCTGTCTTTTGCCCTTGCTGCAAGCTGGTTGAGTGAACTCTTATGTCCATGCCATGAAGGATGCTCCAGTTCTGTACACGCAAGGTTCATTTAAGTCCTACTAGAAAGTCAGTACAGATAGTGCCCACCACACAAGAATAACCTATGTGGCCAATTTGAATTGGAGCCCATCCCAGTACACCTACGATTTGCACAGGCTTGTGTTTTCCAGTGAACAAACAAAACTATAAACTCAAGAATGCCCCCTGACCTTAGTTATAAAACTAGAACAAGCCAACTTCTACTTCATAACCAAGAGCTAAAAAGAAAAAAAAAGGGGGGGGGGGAGGGGAGTTTATCCCGGTGAATTTATATCTTTTATGTTAAAATTTGCAGGGTTTCCATGTCAACACCACTGTGCACATTCAACCTTCTCTTTCTCTCTTTTCTGTTTTTCTCTCACTTGTGTTTCTCTTGCAGCTACTTCATGAGGCTAAATTTGATGAGAACAGAGTAGGAGGAGTAGTTAAAGCAAACTGCGGGGGCCAACCCCCCTCCCACTACAAAACCAGAAGTAATACGTGAAAACCAAGCTTTTTCTTTAAGACTGATTTGCGAAGCTAGGCCAAACCCTGTGTTTTCTTCCTTGTTGCCTTTCTCTGAGTAACTGTGGATCGGTTGTGGTGCACCTCTATCCATGTGCCTTCTTGTGATTTTGTTCTCCCTTATCCTCCTTTGTCACAGGTCCCAGTGGCACCAATATCATTATAGGTGCCATTGCTGGTGCTGTTCTTGTGGCTGCCATTGTCCTGGGGGGGACTGGATGGGGATTTAAGTAAGCAAAAAGCGCATGCCTTCTCCTGACTGCTTTCTTGCTTCCATACTCGGGAATCTTCTGTATCCCGCGTGATCAGAGAACGTGGGGGAACTTCACTGTAAGCACAATCAAACTCTTAGGTCCAGCTATTAGTCCGTATCTCAGATATGGATAAAAGGCGGGTTTCAATGTACCAAATCTTTCACTGGTAAGAAATGGGGGTGAGGTGGGAAGAGTCATGATTATCAATATTAGGGAGTGAGCCAACTCTAGTCCTCAATAGCTACAAGCAGGGCTGGTTTTTAGGATGTCCATAATGAATATGCATGAGATGCATTGCCTCCCCTGCATGCAAACATATCTTGTGCATATTCACTGTGGATATCCTGAAAACCAGACCTGTCTGTGGTTCTTGAGACTTGGAGTTGGCCTTCCCTGTGAATTAGGGGAACCTGTGGACTGCTAGACTTCATTCCATACCAAGGATCCCAACACACCAGTGAGAAATGTTAAGTTGGGTTCTTCTGATGGTGGACCTAAATACTAGAGCTTCCTGAGAGGCTCCTGGGTTCCAAAACAGACTGAGAAATGAGCTTAAGCGGATTCTAGTCCGTATCCTTTGTATGCCAAAGCAAAAGAATAAATGAACCATAACCAAAAGTAGCACAGATACTGCTTATGCCCCAGCGATATAATTATTGTGCTTACAGCTGAATTCCAGCACTAATTTCACTAGTGCAAGACCCAAGTGCTGCATGGCCTCAAGAGTTTCACACTAACGTGAAAGGTTTCAGAATAGGTTTTTTTCACTGCTGCAACCTCTCTCTCTAGCCAACCAGAACATATTTCACTCCTCCTTATCCAGTTCCATGCCTGCTCCTCCCGCACTCCAGTTTTCCACCCAGAAAGACCCACCTAACATGAAAAGCTGGAGGCTATGGTGTTGTCCCACTAAAAATTCAGTTCCAAAATGCCTCCTTCTGTCTTTCTATCTCAGTACTGTGTAAGATTATCGGAAGTTTAGCAGGTCAGGAGCCTTAGCATTTGATTAATTCACTGTGCTTTTTCTGCCCTTTGTAAGGCGCTCCGTTGGGAGCAGCTGTTTGGAATCATGTGCTGAATTACCTGCCACAAGTGGTTCAGACTGACAGTGATGCATAGGCTGATCAAATTTGGGATTTCACTGATTTGGGTGGTTCCCCTCAAACTCCCATCTTTTGGATCATTAATTCTGCAACATAAAAAAAAGTTCAATTGGTCCAATTTTTTTTAAAACTCTGGTTGAGTTTTGAAGTATGAAATTCTTCTTGGGTATTGTGATCTTAAAATAGGAACACACAAAAATATATAGAGTGGACCTCCTTCCTCGAACCACACCCAGATAGCATGAAACAATGAGGGGTCATTTTCTGACACGGCTGCTCCAAGGAGTTCAGCAGTATTGCTTAGAGGGCTGTTTAACAAGAGTCAGTCCCATGTTTTATATAGGGTGTTTATACTTTCCTCATCGAATTTCTGCAACATTACTCACTGCAGGGTAGGCCATTTTCTTTCAAGCTTCTGATTATTGTTGTTAACCAGTGCCCATCAAATTTGTCCAATATCAATTACACTGTTTGTCCTGTGTAGTCGAGCAAAAGACTCTTACCTCTGTCCATAGTCACAACACCATTAGATGACCTATGGTTCAGTCTAACACCATTACTTCTGCCACAATATTAACATCATCCAATGCCTATGATTTATCAGATTGGTCAATTTTCTTCCTTTTTCACTTTCATTAGACCCTCTGGGCCAGATATTCAAACCTACACGCGGGCATAGATTTTATAACAATGAATAAGGGACAATGAATGGAAAAAAAGTATAGAAAAGTCCTTGAGGAAAACCTCCTACCCTCTGCAAGAAAGCTGAAACTAGTATAGACGTTCACCTTTCAACATGATGACCCAAAGCACACAACCAAAGTTACATGACAATGGCTAAGCAACAGCCAGGTAAATGTTCTGGAATGGCCTAGTCAGAGTCCTAACCTCAATTCAATCAAAAATCTGTGGCATGACTTGAAGATTGCTGTCTGTCAATGCAACCCAAGGAACTGGCAGAGGTGAAGAGTTTTCTGAAGAATGGTCTAATATTGACACATCAGGTGTGCAAAGTTGGTGAAGACCTAGCCCAACTGATTCACAGCTATAATTGGTATTAAAGTTGCTTCCACCAAATATTGACTTGGGAGAGGAGGCATATCCCATTATTGGATTTCAGTTTTGTTTTTTGGATATGTATATTTACATTTTAGGCCCTAAAAGGAGTGGGGTATGGTGTATTGATAAGTGGGGGAAAATAACTCTTCATTTAAAGGCCATAAGCCTACTGCACTGACAATGAAATGTTCAAGAGGGTGTAGACTTTTGATAGTCGCTGTATGCCATGCCCATATTCTGCCTGCCAGCCTATGGCATGAGCCTCAATAGACTATTTATTTTTAAAGAAACTCCTTTGAAGCAGCTAGTGAAAATATTATACAATGGGGGCAATGTTCAGCCGCTAAATGGCTTGGTTATTTAGGGGGCTAAACTTATCTGGCTATCTAGCAGGGTATATTCAGAGGTGAATATACATGGCTATCTTAAAGGTAGCTGGATATGTTTATCAGGCTAACTTTAGGACAGGTCAGCTGCACAAGCAGTTAGCCACATAAGTTAACTGGCTAATTCTGAATATTGGAGTTAGGCGTTTAATTTATGTGGGTAACTCTGCTTTCCCCCTAAATGCCTCCCACCACCCGCTCCTGACTTATCCGGTTAAATTCTAGCCAGATAAGTCTCTTACTATGCCAGTTTTGCCATTTACACGGATAACGTTTCAGTTATCCGTCTAAATGGCTTTTGAATATCAACCTCATCATGCCCAAATGTATGGCGAGAAACACAGGACAGCACCTCCAGATCAACAGTTATATCAGTGTCAAATGTGCCCAAACCAACTCCCCTATCCCAACCCAACCCTCATCCCCATCATTGGGACATATTTTGTGACCTGTGATTTGTTAGATCTCTTTACAAGTGGCTGGATTGTGCTAATGGTGGGGGTTTACAGCAGAGGAAGTATTCCCTTTAAAGGGTGAGCTGTTGCAGCAGCTGCAGTTAGAAAAAGAGAGAGTGGCAGCAACTCCAGTTGCAGGCTGTCACCCCAGAGGGTAGGAGAGGGGACATGAGTAGAAAAGGAAAGAGTTCCACAAACGAGTGACTGCAAGTACAGAACCAGCCCTACTTAGCAGAAACAATGCCTGAAGAGCCATCTTGTGAGTGAGAACTCTTGTGATGTCAAACATGGATACAGCTCTGCTTGCACTGTTTGCAAGTAAGGGTGTAGTATTAGAGAGCTGTTTGTTTCCACCTCCCAGTATAGGATGAACTTCAGCAGCTACAATAAAAGATAAGACATTGGTTCACTTGCATTGACTTCAGTGAGAGGACAGAATCTACTACTTGCCGACACCTGCTATAGACCCACACATCCAAATACTGAATGTACTGTCAACAGTTACCAAAAAATATTGAACATGGATAGGTTTCCATCTTTGAGAGTGGGGTTTAAAACCTACAGGATCCAGAGAATTAGTCACATGCTTTGCTCTCTACTTCAGACACTGGGTTAAGGTAGTGCTTGCTGCAAATGGGCTCCAGTCAATGGCGACTGCATGAACTGTTTTTCTCAGCCTCTCTCCTCCTCCACCCTGCATGAGTGAAGAAATCTGCATGTGTCAAAGATCGGTATCACTGTAACAGCCTCTGCCTGGTGAAGCAAGCTCATAAGCAAACCCAACATTCAAGTGAGGGGAAATTCAGTTTTAGGAATTTTGGGGGTGGATTTATAATACGTTTTTCTGGATTGCTGAATAGATCACACTTGCAAGGTCCTGCCTCTGGTGAGTGTGCAACCTCAGATTTTAGCAGAAGTAGATTAAGGAGCTTGATGAATGCCACATGCTTGCGGTCCGTGGTGGGACTGGAACCTAGGTCAAAGTCCTGATTTCGAATCGTGTAAGGATTTGAATTTCAATGAAGCGAGATCAGGGGAAAAAAACCCCATTTCCTTTTGAGCTTTTGAAGTCAAAAATAGAATCCAAGAAGTGGCCTTAGGTGTGGTTTAAACACTACTGTCCTCCCTAAAGCTTGTGAACCAAGAACTCCAGAACAAAACTGAATGGGTGTGCTTTATCTGCAATTAAAATAAAATAGTAGACCTGCTACAATAAAATAGAACATTTGCCCCGCTGTTGCACTTTATAGCATCCTAACTCCGGATTATGATGCGGAGCTGGGCTGCTTTTTTTCACAGGTCAGAACTGAAGGCAGTGCCATGAGGTCTGCATACCTACAGCTGCAAAGTACTAATGGGGGTTTATTGAAAACAGAGTGTCCGTCCCTTCTCTGACCTGGGAGTTAGGCTCTTTGGTACTTTATCAAAGGAGCTCCAGGAGGGAGGGAAATTCCCAGTCCTGCCCCTGCCATGTCCTCTCCGTATCACATACTGGCCGGGCCATATGCTCTCAAGATTCTGCTGGCACCCTTTTATTTTGGTTTTGTGCAAGTTGAACAGCTGTATAAGGGCAATGCTTCTATTTGCAACATCAAGTCTAGGAGATACAGCCACTGTTCAAAGTGTATCCTGAGCAGGGAAAAAAAAAAAGGTATTGGACAGGGTGGAGGAGGGTGAAAGACTGAAGGCAGAGCCTGGCTTTGGTTAACAGGGGCAAAGATTGTATTTTGCTTGGAATTACAGCAGAGCCTAACTATCTTTTTCTTTTTATTCCCTCCTTTCAATGCTTGCCTTGGAAAGAAATATCCGACGAGGAAGGTATGGCCAAGCTTACTAGGGGGCGGTTTAACAGCTCCTTTTCATCTGTCTAATGCCCATCTCCATCTCCTTGCACCATGCAGCTTTTCTCATGTTAGATTTATAAAGCCTCTCAGGGCTGGGGGAGGGGATATGTAATTACAATCATCAGGCCGAGGGTCCAGTGGTGGTCAGTTCAGATCACAAGATCCACGGTAAAATTCTGTGCTAAAAATTAGCTGAGTTTTTTTTTTACTGTGTTAAATTGTTACTTATTACATCAAAGGTAAAGTTAAATGCAGAGCCCACAGTAGTAAAAAAGATAATCTGTGTTAAAAAGAAAATTAAGCTAAGAATAGTAGTAAAATGCATTAAAAACAGTAGTTTATTGGTTTAAAAAAAATGGGAGTAGTTAGAAAAGGAAGTTAAACAGCACATCTCTAACCACTGAATTGTAAAAAAATACAAAAAGGTTCACAGAGGTCCATATTCAGAAGCATTTAGACAGACAACTTAGACATTATCCAGCCAAAGGAATACTTGGGCACTTAGCAGGCTATATTTTAACCGGATAAGTAGGGGCGTTCCAGACTGTAACTGAATGTAGACCTGTTTGGCCCTGTCATGCCTAAGACCAAGACCCTCTGCTAGAGTGGGAGGTGGGTTAATGGGTAGCTCTTTGGCCTGGGCATCCTTCATAGCAGAGTTGCTTACCTGTAACAGGTGTTCTCCGAGGACAGGTGGATGTTAGTCCTCACACATGAGTGACATCATCAAATGGAGCCATGCACAGAAAATGTCTGTCAAAGTTTTCAGAACTTTGGCTTGGCATACCAAGCATGCCCAGCATGCCCCTATACCATACGTCCACACAGAGTCCCTCTTCAGTCTTGTAACATAGAATTACGATTAAAAATAAAATTAGAGAGAAACCCAACTTTGCGGGGTGGCAGGCAGGTTTTGTGAGGACTAACATCCTGCTGTCCTTGGAGAACACCTGTTACAGGTAAGCAACTCTGCTTTCTCCAAGGAGAAGCAGGATGGCAGTCCTCACACATGGGTTAATCCCTAGCTACAGGCTGCTCCCCAACACAAAAGGGGACCAACAGGCACCAACCAAGTGCCAATGGGCACAATAACAACAGTGCTATTGGTAACAGAGGGGGAGAGTGTATGAATCCAAACAATGGGCCCTAGGCAGTGAGAGTTGGGTTCTACACTCAAAGAGAATCCGAAGGACAAACTGGCCGAACCTTCTGTCACGTTGGCCATCCTTATCCAGACAATAGTGAGATGCGAATGTGTGGAGAGAAAGCGCAGTTGCTTACCTGTAGCAGATGTTCTAGGACAGCAGGTGGAGGTGAGACTTGGGGTAGTTGATAACAAACCCAAGGTTTGAAGCATCTGCACAGTCAGGGCTAGTGCGCGCAAGGCTCCCGTGTGGGATTTGCTTTTGACCAACCAGTTGTCCAGGTACGGGAAAACATGTACCGCTCGATGTCTGAGGTAGGCCGCCGCCGCCACCACCACCACCAGACATTTGGTGAAGACATGGGGGGGGGGGGGGGGGGGGGGCTGAGGCCAACCCAAAAGGCAGCACCCTGTACTGGTAGTGGGCATTCCCCACCACAAAACGGAGATACTTCTGTGGTCGAGGAAAAGGCTATGTGAGAATAAGCTTCCTTGAGGTCAAGGGAGCAAAGTCAGTCCTCTCTCTTGAGGAGGGGAATCAGCATACCCAGAGAGACCATCTTGAATTTTTCTGTCGTGAGAAATTTGTTCAACGCCCTGAGGTTGAGGATGGGGCACAAGTCGCCAGTCCTTTTCAGAATGAGGAAGTACTTTGACTAAAACCCTTGGCCCTGTTGGGGTGAGGGACTGGCTCTATAGCGCCCGCTGCTGAGCCAGGCCATTCTCTGGGCCCCAATGCCCACCGCGGCTATGCAGGATGCTGTCTCAAAGATGTCATAGATGGAACGCACCTCATGCTTTCCAGCTTCCAGACCCAGCAGGATAATGGCCAAGAGGGCTTCTTGCTGTTATTGAGGCAAGCCCTCTGCGAAGTCCTGGACTCGTTTCCAGAAGTTACGGTTACATGTATAGCTGGTAGGCGGCAATGTTGGCCACCAGCATAGTGCCCTGGAAGACCTTCCTGCCCAGAGCATCAAGCTCCACGGCCTAGGTGTCCTGGTAACAGGGTTCTCACACCTGGAAGCTCTAATACAACACCCCTGGGCCGGTGCCACACCCACGGCCCCGCCCACAGAATGACCCCGAATGCTGCGCCACCCCGACACGCCCCCCAAGCAAAGCCCCGAGACTTACACGCATCCCGGGGCTTTGCGCGCGCCGGCGGCCTATGCAACATAGGCACGCCGGCGCGCAAGTCCCCTGCACACGTAAATCCAGCTGGCTTTTAAAATTTCCCCTTTTATGTATGAACTAGACATTTAAATTTGTTTTTTTTTGGCCTGGCGCTCTTCCATTTTGAGCTTTCAGCAGATTCAGAACTCTGGCATCCTGAGCCTTTAAACTCCATGGTATTTTTCCCTTATTTTATAGCCTTCTCCCAACTCATCTATTCTAATTATTGCAGCAACATTCATTCCCGGGGAGTGAGAGAGGCATGCAATCTTCTTTCATAATCATAGGCCCTAAGTTTGGCCACTAGATGGCACCATTGGGCAGTAATAGGGACTCCCTCGCCCCCAGGAGCTGTGCACGCAGTCTTTTCAGCATTCCCACCTGACCAGAGAATCGGACTCGACCTCCTCATACCACTGATCACTCAAGTTACTTGTCAGCTTCTCTCAGCAATCCTGGGCTAACCCATGACACCAACTACAGTGGGTCCAAGCTATAATGTTATAGTGGATGGCGGTCGGCAATAGTTATGACATGCACAGTGTATAGAGCTTAATTTACCAAGCATTTTTCCATAGACACAGAATGGGAGAAAAACCTTAGTAAGTGACTCCCATCATTTGTTACACATTTGTACCAGCATTGCTGCCAGGAAAGTGTTTAAATAGTTTAAAGAAATGTAGGGCAGTAGAATAATTCAGCATAGATGAAGAGATCTGTGTATGCTCTATCTCTTTCTCCTCTCCTCTCCCCTCTAGGTACGTTTCTCTTTGTCTTCTTGTGCAGGCAGGTGCTAAAATCGCTCACCATTCTGTCTCTTTCAGGTCTGGAGGGGGATAATTGTGTCGCCTCTTCTTTGGATTGCTCATTCAGGCTCAGAAAATGCTTAACTGACTGCAAGAAAAATAACTACAAAAAAAAAGCAAATGACAAGATACGAATTAAACCAAGTCTTCCGGTGCTTTATAAGCCTGCATCTTTTCCACAGAGATGATTTTTTTGGGGGGGGGGTATAGGAATTTCAGTGAACTCTGGAACAGTATCTGGCTAGATCGCCCCCCAGGACTGATGGGGGGGGGGTTGGGGGCACTGGGGTATGCTTCCTGTCTCAGTAACTTGCACTATGATACAGACTTCACATTGATTCCCTGCCGGGGGGCTCACGGAGTGCTGGACTCTTGCTTTCTGGGAAAACCTGGAAATGCTGGCCCTTTTCTACGACGCTCCTCCCTTCACAATGTCTTGCTATGCGCCTCGCACCTCTGGCACCGAGGAAGACTGACTTGCAGATCTCGCTCCACCTGCCAGGCCCAGCTACTGGTGCAGCCCTTGGGCATTTATATCTTTTGAACTAAATCATGAAAAAAAAAAATCATTTCTTCTTACTCTGTTTTAACTCCTTTCCTCGTACCCTCTTAATACAGCCCAACTAAGAAAATTCAAAGCTAAATTAAAAAATCTGTATCTTTTTATTGGAAAAGTATATGTATAAATAAAATAAATCAATCAATGTAGCTGCTGTGGTGGGTGATGCTGATGGAGACGGAATTTGATTAAAGGAACTGGCTACTACTTCAATGTCCTTCTCTGCCACACCAAGGATATATTTAAAGAAAACAACCACATAGCCAAAATACAAGAGATATTAAACTTAAGCCTCCAGGCATAAGAAAATTATTCCTTACCTGCTAATATTCATTCCTGTAGTACCGCAGATCAGTCCAGGCAGTAGGTTGTGTCTCCCTTCCAGCAGATGGAGTCAGAAAAAAGCTTGAAGGGTGCTCTCTTATAGCCTGGAGCGCCCTCTGCGTCCCTTCAGTATTGAGTATATCAAAGTAAGAAGAAACCATTGAATGGATCAAGTAAACCAACCTCAAACTGTAACTATGTACAAGAATGTTTTGATTAAAAACTGTAGTGAGAACAAACTTGCAAAAGGAACCATTGGCAATACACGAACAGTCCTCATACTGTTAATCATGCGAGCTGATATTCAAAGGTACTGTGTAGACGATCCCAAAACCCATATCTACTGTTAGGGTGGGTGTCTGGACTGATCCGAGGTACTACAGGAATGAAAATTAGCAGGTAAGGAATAATTTTCTTTTCCCTGTACGTACCTGGATCAGTCCAGACAGTGGGATGTACCAAAGCTTCCCTACGTAGGGTGGACCCCGGATAGTCCTGCTCGAATGACCTGAGCGCCAAAGGAGCCAAAACCCGGTGATTGGAGATTTAAGCAATAGTGACGTGCAAAGGTGTGCAACGATTGCCAGGTAGCTACTCTGCATATTTCCTGCGGTGAGACGGCCTGGCTTTCTGCCCAGGAAGCTGCTTGAGCATGGAGCGAATGAGCCTTGATGCCCTCTGGAGGTGGCCGACCAGCCCCAATCTACGCTGAAGAGATTGCTTCCTTTAATTAGCGAGCAATTGTGGATTTAGAAGCCTTGTTTCCCTTTTGGGTCCGCTCCACAGGACAAAGATGGTCCGATAGGCGGAATTCATTCGTAACCTCCAGATATCGAATTAGGACGCGCTTGACATCGAGTCATCTAAGTTCTCTGGTATCCTCGTCAGGGAAGGATAGTAGTTCCACCAATTGATTCAATTGAAAGGCCGAGACCACCTCAAGGATACTCCCAAATCTGTGAAACAGAGGGAAGGCTCCCTGCACGACAAAGCTTGAAGCTCAGATCCGGCGGACAGACCAGATGGACACCAGAAAAACTGTCTTCAGAGTGAGGTCTTTAAGGGTAGCTCTTCTCAGCGGCTCAAAAGGAGGACCACCTAGAATCCAAACTCCTTTAGAAACCAGACTTTATCAGGATGGGACGAAAGAGGAGCTCCATCCAGGTGAAGGACGAGGGAACCAAGGGCTGCCACCTAAACTCTCAGGGAATTGTATGCCAACCCCTTCTCCAGGCCTCACTGTAAGAAGGAAAGTATCTGGACTACTGAAGCGTGACGTGGAGATACACCTGTGGATTCACACCAGGCCTCAAAGACTTTCCACACCCGCACGTAGGAGGTGGAAGTGGAAGTCTTCCTAGCCTTCAGGAGGGTCAAAATAACATCCTACGGGTAGCCCCGTCTCCTCAACCTGCGCCTCTCAAAAGCCAGGCCGCAAGAGTCGCGCCTGGGAGTGCAAAGCTGAATGTCTAGCCGGCTTCGAGGGACCCTCCCCGCTGGGGATGCACCTCAAACAAATGCCTTCGCGGGAGAGCCGCGTCCCGGGCTCTCCGCAGGCAGCACATCGTGCTGAACACGGCATGGGGGAAGGGAAAGTCTTGTAATAAATTAGAAACACCCTCGGAGCCTGACAGGAGTGGGTAAGAGAACCTCCGCTCAGAAAACGACAACTTGGCTTTTTACAAAAGCAGAGGAATGTTGTCTCTCTGCTAGCGCTGCCCCGAGGAAGGCGGCGTCTCAGGACACAGGCCGTCGTGAGGGGGGGAGAGGTTGGACCACCAACATTCACCCCCCTGGAAGTCAGAGAAGCCTGAGAAGGAAAAAGTACAAAAACTTACCAAATCTACTCTGAAAAATGCCAGGTAATATCTGCTCCCAATTCTGCCTGCAAGTTTGGAAGTGACTGAGAAGCCAGAAACCCTTTTTTTTTTTTTTTTAAACTTGATCCATCCAGACATTGAAAGAATTTAAGAAGGAATGAAAGAGAGAAATCTAAACTTCTATCCTGTTGTAGCTAAAATGGGGAACCGCCTGTTTTGCAACCTTCATCTGCTGGAGTCAGAGAAATACTGAAGGCACGCAGAGGGCGCTCTTCAAGCTTTTCTCTGACTCCATCTGCTGGAAGGGAGACACAACCTACTGTCTGGTCTGATCCTGGTACATACAGGGAACCCAATTTTTCAGTTATATTTTTTGAACTACAAATATACTGACCACACCATTGACTGACAAATATTCAGCAGGGTTATTTTTTTGGTTTTAATATTATATTAATTTTTGTTGGTTTATCACATAAGAAATGTCATTAATCAACAAAAAAGGCTTTTTTTTAAACACTGAATTTCTATAACTTTGTAAACTCAAAGCAAAGCATTAGAGCTGTAAACAAATCAGCTCAGAAGCAGACCCTTAATCTTCAGGAGCCTGAAAGTTACATCGTAAAAAGTTTACACCCTAGAAAAGGCAAAGATTTGAAGTAGACCCCCCCAAAAAAGATTGCAAATTTGAAATATTTGCTTGTGAAACAATAATAGAGTTTTAGTTTTGTTTAGTGTTTGGTACCTTGACTCATTAAATATTTGATAAAAAGTTTTGCATAGCAGGTGTTGTCCCATACCAAAAGCGTGCCTGGCCTGGCTAGCAGGATGAACTGGCTACCCCGCTTCAGTTAACAGCAAAAAAGGACAAAGAGCAACCTCCTGCTGGCCTCAAGCTTGTACATTTTCCACAGAAGGTGGTGGTCAGGGAAAAGGAAGCTGAAAGGCAGAACAGCGTAGGCAGGTGCAATTGAATGGGCCAAAGAGGTTATAGATCTGCCAACAACTATGCACAGAAACAAAGATAAACAAAAAAAAGTGTGATACCTTTTTTATTGAACTGAATAAATTTCTTAACTAACGGCGGGAAGCTATTACTCTCTTCCTCAGGTCACAACAGAATAAGCAAAAACTGGCATTATCAAAAATAAGAGAAGCATAAAGAGCATTTTGATTATGGTGTGAAGGGGAAGGGGTGAGCAGAAAACAGTAGGTTCTACACTTTTACCATTCATAATGTATTAAACCTAGGTCTTTGTTGGGTCCTTTTTTGTCATTTTTAGCACAGCTTATTTTAAATTTGGAGGTCTTAGGTTTCTGGATTGTTTTACATTTCCTGGACTGATTTGAATCATAGGTCTGTGAAAAGTGCTTCCCCACAGTTGTGTCATTTTGTTCACCTGTGCAGTGGTGGATTTTGTTTCTGTGCAAGCTGAATCTTGATTTATTAATTTATCTATGAACAGATGATATTCCGCCTCTCCCCAATGTTGATTTCAAGGCGGATTACAGTAAATGTAAATGAACACAGGCATTAGAACAACTTACAGTGAAATCAGAATTTGCAATTAATGAAGCATTGGGATCCAGTTTAGGAAATCCCATTTTGAACATCCAACTTTCAAAGCAATATCAAAGTGGTAAAGGCCAGTTTCCGGCTTCTTATAACTTTGTCACCTTCTGATCACCTATCGGCTCCCTGCTGGCATTGGAACGCTTTTTATTATTCACTTCTATTTTTTTGCTGTCATCTTTTGCTCGTTCTGTTCTGGCCTGATGAAAGGAGTATTAGCTCCTCGAAGCTAGTTAAGAAATCTATTCCAATAAAAAGGTATGAACTTATGCACTCAAGTGGATTAACACAGCAACCACGCTTTTTTTTTAAATACAATTCTGGATGGTTTAAGCAGTGCATTTTCCCTTTTCCGTAGTCTAGAGCCATCTGTTGCAATCCCCCCTCAAATTGTACATTTGACACGTGAATCCTCCTCCCACCCAAGGCAAAAGTACTGAACTTTTTCTCTGTGCACGCCAGGGTGTTTTGTGCAAACTGTAGTTTGATGAGGTAGGATCTCAATAGTTCTTGCACACTTTTCTATATTAAAATCAAAATATTGGCAAAAAGGTAGGAGTCTCTAACTTAAAAAACCAAAAACCTCATGAAAACATTATGCTATGTACCTGCATGTCTTATCCTAGAGATAGTATATAATAAATACTGTATGTACTTTGGTAGATTGTTTAATTTTTTATCAGAACATCCTTAGGACTAATAAAATATTGCTACAGTTTTTGTTCGGTGGGAACATTAGCACTTGGTGTAGGCAGTTAAGTAGTTTTCCCCCCTCCCAGAGTGCCAGCAGAAGCCCCTGTACCACCATGACCCTCATTAAATCTTGAACTAAGGAATGTTTTCTTTCAGTAAATGAGCTTTATGGTCCATGTCAAATCACCATCAGCCGATTGGGGTGTGAGAGGGGACTTGTTATATGAAAACACAGCACCTTCAAGTCCATCACTGCACATATCCAGCTATGCCAATTCATCATTTTATTTATCTAAAGACTTTTATATACCGGTATTAGTGGGGGACATCATACCGGTTTACATTCGAACGTTTAAGCTTGGAAAGTACATTTTAACAGGGATATGTAACTGGGAGGGGAAAACAAGTTGCAGAGAGGAAATATAGATTAAACCAAAAGCAGAACATAAAAAATTCCTTAACATAAGGCATGTATCATCACATTGTGAGAGGCATATGGGCTGACTGAGTGAGGGAATGTCTATTCTGGAAAGGCTCCTTGAATCTAGTCTGGGTAAGCTCGTTTAAATAGCCAAGTTTTTAGATACTTTTTAAATTTAATCATGCATGGCTCAAGTCGCAGGTTAGGGGGTAGGGAGTTCCAGAGGGCGGGGCCAGCGATTGATAGGGCACGGTCGCGTGTGGAAGAGAGATGGGCTATTTTCAGTGAAGATACAAGTAGAGTGCCTTTGTTGGCAGTTCTGGTGGGTCGGGTGGAGATGGGAGCGTTGAAAGGAATGTCTAGCCAGTTGGAGTTGTGGGCATGAATAGATTTGTGTATTATGGTCAAAGTTTTGTAGTGAATGCGGGAGAGGACAGGGAGTCAGTACACATCTCTAAGGACAGGGGTGATATGGTCATGTTTGCAGGTATGTTTGCAGGTATTTGCGATAAGTCTTGCTGTAGCATTTTGTAGCATTTGTAGAGGTTTTATTGTGGAGTAGGGGAGCCCTAGGAAGAGTGCATTACAGTAGTCCAGTTTGGAAGGTATGGTGGCTTGGATCACTGTACGGAAGTCTTGGTTGTATAGTAGAGGTCTGAGTTTTTTTAAGTACATTGAGTTTGAAGAAACCTACTTTAAGGATGGAGTTAACGTAGTTCTTCATGTTTAGTTGATGATCGAGGAGAATTCCCAGGTCCTTTATGAATGGTTGTGTTGTCTGAGGGTTAAGCTTGGGGTCAAACAATGGGGAGGGGGGGGGTATGGGGGGAGATAAGCATGAGTTCAGTTTTATTTGTATTGAGAGCAAGTTGGAGGTTTGTGAGCAAGGAGTTGATGGCTGTGAGGCAGCTTTCCCAGTGCTTTAGGGCAGGGGTCCCCAACCACCGGTCCGCGGACCAGGACTGGGCCGATGGGGGTTTTTTGCCGGTCCGCGACGCCGCCAAGTACCGGCAGGTGTGTCGCGTGCTCCCGGTCTCTCCTGCCGTTGCAGCCGGGCTATCAGCACGTTCAAGCCCAGTGGGAACGGCAGCGGTGTTAGAGGAAGCTGTGGCACCTGTGGCTGGCCTTTTCTTCTTCCCGCATCCCCCCGGTGACCCGGAACAGGAAGTGATATGCGGTGCGCGGGAAGGAGAAAGAGCCGTGCCGCATGTAAAAGTAGCAGCGGCCCCGAGCAATCGAAGTATGGAAGTGAGAAATCTAGGTATAGGAAAAAGCATGGGAGTAAGAAGCCTGTGTGTGTGCGTGCATGAGAAAGAGACTGGTTGGTAAGGTGACGGTGTCTGTGAGAGAAAGAGACTGGTGTGTGTGTAACAGAGAGGAAGTGATTATGGGAATGAGAAACCTGTGCATGTGAAGAGAGTGAGCATGGGAGTGGAAAGCCTGTGTGTGTGTGTGAGAGAGAGAGAGAGATATTATGGGAATGAGAAGCCAGTGCATGTGGAGAGAACAAGCATGGGAGTGAGAGACTGGTGAGTGTGTGCGAGAGAGAGAGAGAAGCCTGTTTATGTAAGTAGGACACGGGAGTGGGAAGCCTGTGTATGTGTATGGAATGAGAGAAACTGTTCAGGAAGGTGACTGGTGTGTGTGTGTGTGTGTGCCAAAGACTGTTTGGGAGATGATTGGTGTGTGAGAGACAGAAACTGGTCATGGGGGCATGACTGGTATGGTGTGTGTGTGAGAGACATGGGCACTAAGGAAGAGGACCATGAGTATAGAGCTTAGCTTCTACTGCTGCTTCTAGTGTGTGCCACGGCCTGCATGGAAGGGGAGTAGGAGAGCTGCTGGAGGGGGTAAGTAAAGGTGGCTTTTTAAGTTTATTTTTCTTGATTGACTGCCATTTTAATTATGTGATGTCTGCTTTTTTTGAAATATTTTATTGGTGTTTGGAGAATGTTTAATGGTTTTTATGAGTTTTTAATTATTGGATGTTATTCTGTTCATAGCTGTTTTGAAACATTTATTCTGCTTATTAGTATAGTTTTACAATTATTTCTGTGTGGGAATCTATAGCTGCTTGCTAGTTCTGTTTTCCTAAAAGGAGGTGTATTGGTGTTTAGGGCCTGATTTAATATTTGTAGTGTTGCCTTTTCATAGATAGGGTTGCTCCTGTTTGAGGCTATTCCATAATACAGGTGTAACTGTGTGCGGATTAGTTTATGTGCATTACTACAGATCCTGGGAGTATGTTAGGTCAGTTCTGTGTCTGTTACTGAGATGAGATATTTTGCTAGCATGTAAGCGTTTGTATCAGTCTTATTTGTTGTGTTTTCTCAAGAGGACATGCATTGGTAGTAAACTGCTGTCTTTTCATAAGTAGGGCTATTGAGCCTGGAAGTAGAAGGAGTTTGAGTTGCAGTTACTGAGATGACACCAGAACATCTTTTTTGTAGGGTGAGTTATATGGGGAATGTCATAATTCTGCTTTACATCCATTATTGTGGGTCAGGGGGGTTCCCGTGGATGCAAACTGTACTTTTACATCTAGCCCCGTGACAATCATGGGTCAGTGTGTCATGCATGTGAGAACCTATGGTGAGTTGAGTCACATTCACATTATAAGTGTCATAATTAAATGATAAGTATGCACTAAAATCCAACCCCCCCCATAACCCCACCCCCATATGACCAAAGCCCCGCCCCTGCCCCACCCGGCCATGAAAAAATGGTCTTACTTGAAGCCGGTCCCTGGTGCAAAAATGGTTGGGGACCACTGCTTTAGGGCATCAGAGATGGAGTTGTGGATGGGAATGATGATCTGGACATCATCAGCGTAGAGAGAGAATTTTAGATTAAGATCAGAGAGGAGTGATGTAAATATTAAAGAGAGTGGATGAAAGGGATGAACCTTGTGGGACTCCTTGATCTAGAGGGTGAGGGTGGATGTGGAGTTACCAATTTTGATGGAGAATTTTCTGTTCGATAGGAAGGATTTGAACCACTAAGCCTGTGATGCCAATGTTTTCCAAACGAGCTAGGAGGAGTTGATGGCTAATGGTGTTGAAGGCTGCCGAGATATCGAGGAGGTAACTGTGTCCTTGGCCCATGCCTCTGAGAAGGTGGTCAGATAATGAGTGGAGGAGCGATTCAGTTTTAAAGTGTTTTCGGAAGCCAAATTGTGAGACATGGAGGATCGCATGACTTTCAAGGAAGTCCATGAGTTGTGAGTTAACAACTCTTTCCATTAGCTTGGCAAAAAAAGGGAGATTAGAGATGGGGCGAAAGTTGGCAGTGTCTTTCGGGTCCAAGGAGGGTTTCTTTAGGAGGAGTTTGACTACCGCATGCTTGAGTGAATCTGGGACGGTCCCATGGGTGAGGGAGCAGTTGATGGGATTAGATATAGCTCTGGCTATGGAGTTGGGGATGGCTAGAAGAGCTTTTGAGGGGATGGTGTTGTTGGGATGGGAGGAGGGTTTGAGTTTTCTATGGATGTTCTCAACTTCTTTGAAGGAAGTGAAGTCGAGGACAGCCATTGTGGGTTGGGGGGGGGGGGGGGTGTAGGGGTGGTGGGAAGGTTGGGAGAGGGACAGTTAGTAAATGTCCCTGAATGTAAACCGGTGTGATATCTCAATTGAGATCAAATGTCGGTATATAAAAATAATAAATAAATAAAATAAAATAAATAAATAGTGGAGTGGAGGAATCTTAAGAGGAGGTTAGCGATTTTACTCGGAAGTAGTTGGCAAGTTCTTCGCATTTGGATGCTGCATCAGAGTCAGGTATCGTGGGTGGGGTAGGTGTGCTAAGACTTGAGATGCAGGAGAAAAGCACTTTGGATTGAATCTGAAGTCATGGATTTTTTTGGCGTAGAAGTCTCGTTTATGTTTTTGGATTGAGGCTCTGTAGCTGTGTAATGCAGTTTTGTAGATGGAGGAGTGTTGTGGAGTTGGGTCCTTGCGCCAATTTCTCTCCTTTTGCCTGAGGTTGTTTTTTAGGATCTTTAGCTCTGGTGAGTAACATGGCTTTGTTGGTTTCGAGGTTGCACTTATGACTCGTTTGGAGATTGGGCAAAGCTTGTTAGCGATGTCTTCTGTAATGTTATTACAGGATGCTAGTGCTGTGTCTGGGTCAGAGCAGACAAGGCTGGGTAGGGAGGTCAACAGTGCAGCTGCAAGCTCATCGCTAGGGCAGGATTTTCTGGTTATTATGGTAGTGCCAAGGGTGTTGCTACTTTGGGGGGGGGGGGGGGGGGGGGGGGGGGGGGGGGGGGGGGGGAATGTTTGTGGAGAGGAGGCCTTCTATTAAGTAATGATCAGACTAGGGAAAAGGAGCCAGTTCATAATTATCATTATGAACTGGCTCCTTTTCTTTGCAATAGACATTCATGCCTGGTTGTTTTTCTCATTGAAGGCAGGGGCACAGATTTCCAATTTCCTTTTTTTTTTTTTTCCCTAAAACTACAAGGCCCTGCATCCAGAAGGGGTAAAATCAAAACTCAGTTAGCTTATTTTGAAACCACTGCACAGGGTTTCTCCGCAGCAGCTCACGCTAGTTTTATATAAAAGCATGATACCCTTTACTGCGGCACTCAACATATGCATCTTTAGCTGCCAACAGTAAATTTAAACCAAATGCTTGCTGCATCTGATCCCACCTCACTTTCATCTGTTTATGGTAAAAGCAGAAAATGCACTAGTTCAGATTATAAGAATACACCTTCCTCCTCCTCTCAAAATGTTAAAGCACATTTAAAAAAAAAAAAAAACAACAATCTGTAAGGATCTCCTAACAAAAGAAATCCTGAACGCTGCTGTGGTGGGTGGAGAATCAGCTGCCAGCAGTCTCAGAACTCCACTGAGGCAGGAGGAGAGATTAGAAGTAAAGCAGACAGACCCAAAGTTGCTGGGAGCTGGGGGTGCATACACACACTATCAGGTGAATTTTCAAAGGAGTTACACGTGCTAAAGTAACATTGTAGCAATGTAATAACATTTACCCACCAAAGTGCACTTATTGCAGGTAAAGCAGTTACTTACTTGTAACAGGTGTTCTCCTAGGACAGCAGGATATTAGTCCTCACACATGGATGGCATCATCGGATGGAGTCTGGCACGGAAAACACGTCAATTTTTAGTACGTTGTCTAGGCATACCGAGCATGCCCTATACCACGCACCCACACGAGGTCCCTCTTCAATCTCGTAACATAGAATTATGATAACACTCAAAATATAGGAGAAACCCAACTCCACAGGGTGGCAGGCAGGTTTCATGAGGATTAACATCCTGCCGTACTAGGAGAACACCCGTTACAAGTAAGCAACTCTTTCTCCAAGGACAAGCAGGATAGAAGTCCTCACACATGGGTGAATCCCTAGCTACAGGCTGCTCCCCACCACAAAAGGGGGACCAACAAGCACCAACCAGGTGCTAATGAGCACAACAACCACAGTACTCCTGGTAACAGCACTGTGGGCACTGGCAGGGAGAGTTGGGTTCTACACCTCAAAGAGATTCCGAAGGACAGACTGGCCGAACTTACTTTCATGTCGGCTATCCCTATCCAGACAGTAGTGAGATGTGAATGTATGGAGAGAACTCCATGTCACAGCTTTGCAGATCTCCTCTACGGGAACTGCTTGCAAGTGAGCCACCGACAGTGCCATGGCTCTGACAGAACGAGCCTTGACATAATCCCCAAGATGCAGTCCCGCCTGGGCATAACAGAAGGAGTTGCAGTCTTCGTATAGGTAAATCGGAAATTAGACATAAACAGAGTAGGGATCCCCAGATTAAGATGGCCCCAGATAAGGCCCAACAAGATCTGCGAGCTTTGGATTTGGCAGAGATTGTGTCTCAACTGCTTAGGGTAAGCAACGATTTTTTTAATTCGGTAATAAGGCAGGGCACTTATTGGCTCGGCACCTTAAATCTCAAGTTATGCAAAATCAGAAACTTAAAATTAAGAATCAAGGGGGCACTATGCTCTATGATAATAAGCAGATCTCTGATCACTTTGCTCAATTTTATGGCAAACTCTGAGTCAAACAGTGGCATCCTTGATGCAGGAATCACGACTTATCTGGTGTCTACATCTCTACCTTGTCTGCCAGATGATGCTAGGGATCATCTAAATGCCCCTATATGGGAGGAGGAGATCTTTACTGCCATTTGGGAGTTGCAGGTGGGAAAAGCACCTGGGCTTGATGGATACTCTGTCAGGTTCTACAAAGTTTGTAGGCCAGCTATTGCGAAACCCCTCCATGTTTAACTTTCTAAGGGAAGGTGGCTCTTTGGCGATGGGGGCGAATGTGGCAGGTATTACTGTCCTGGAGAAAGAGGGGCGGGATCCCACGCTCTGTGGTGCCTATTACCCTATCTCCCTTATAAATCTAGATCTCAAAATCTTAGCTACTCATTTGGTTATAGCTCCCTTGCTCATTCGCAGGATCAGTCTGGTTTTGTACCAGGCAGATTGGCAGCTGATAGTGTTCAGAGTACTCAGTCTTAGCTGGTGGGTGTAGCATCATAAGATCCCAGCTGTTCTCTTGGCCATAGATGCTGAGAAAGCCTTTGACTGGGTGCATTGGGCATATCTCTTTCAGGTTCTTGAGAAGTTTGGGATGGGATCCTTCTTTTTGACATGGGTTAAAGCACTTTATGAGCAACCTAAAGCCCGTGTCTGGGTCAATGGGAGATATTTGGGATTTGATGTGGGCAGAGGCACTGTCAGAGATGTCCACCATCCACTCCTGTTTGCGTTATCTTTAGAACCTTTAACATGTAAAGTCAGGAGTTCGGCCTCAGTTTCAGGGGTAAATGTAGCTGGGAAGTCATATAAAATGACTCTCTTTGCCAATGATTTGTTGTTCATTTTAACAGATCCTGAAAAGTCTCTCTGGGCACTTCTATGGGATATAAAGCACTTTGGCTCTGTGTTGGGGTTTAAGGTAAATGAGGATAAATCTGAGATTTTGAACCTATCCCTAGATGGAGCTATGGTGGAGCATTTAAGTCAGCTTCTCCCCTTTAAATGGGCCTCTAGATGCGATAAAGATTTGGGGCTCCAATTTATCATCTTTGTTCACCTTAGACTATACCCTCTTATTTCAGGCAATTCTCCAAGATCTAGCAAGGTGGGACAGATTTTCATTATCTTGGGTTTGTAGGCATTCTGCTGTTAAGATGAATGTTCTCCCGTGTCTATGTTACTTTTTTCAGACCTTACCAGTATCAGTCCCCTTACAGGTACTAAAACATTGACAGAAAGCCTTGATGTGTTTTATCTGGAAGAGATGGCCACTCAGAATCACAAGATCAGTAGTTTAGACCTAAAAGCCAGAGAGAGTTGGGAGTTCCAAATTTGGAATTTGATTATGTAGCTGCCCAATTAAAGACAATCTGGGAATGGCACTACAGCAGAAAGAGTAAGGTATGGGTTACTTTAGAACGGGCTATATTTGGGTTACCACCTTTAGACATGGTGGTATGGCGAGCAGGGACTTTTGAGCTGGAGTATCATAGGGGTTCCTTTTTTATAGCCCACTCTTTGAGTGGAGTTGGTATTGTACACAATTGGCGTACATCACAAGCTGAGAATACAGGAAGTGCTAGCACCGCGAATATTGAATTACTGCGGGGCCAGCATGGGAGGAGGAGCTGCAGGACAGGCTTCTTCCCCCACCAGTGAAATGGAGGCCGCTGGCGGCCACATGGGATTTCTGATTCTTCTACTAGCAGAAGGATGGGGTCCACCAGCAGCCACATGGGCCTCCTGCTTCGTGTACTGGCAAGTAGCATGAGCTTCTCCTTGCTCCTACCCCCCCCATGTGCTGCCCTGTGCAATTGCATGGTTTGTACACATGGTCACACATGCCTACTCCCCCAGTCCATCATCACCTTCTCTTTCCTTACAGCCCCTGACATCACCTTCCCTCAACCTCACTCCCTGGCATCAGAATCTTTCCTCACCCACCACCTCACCTCTTTGAAACATCTTCCCTCCCCCCCCCCCCCCCCCCAATCTCCTGGCATCAACTTCCCTTCTTTCTCCCACACACCCAGCGACACATTCAACTGTCCCTTTCCCCTAACCACCCCCAATCCTTGAACAGCTGAAATCTGGGTGTAGGCTTACCCAGTACATCTTCCACATTTGCCAACTTCCCTCTGCAATCTGAGCTGCACAGGAGGGCCAGCAAGTCTCACAAGCCTGCAGAACCCATGCAGTTTCCATTGCAGAGAGCCAGTAGAGGGAAAGCAGGAGGAGCTGCCAATAAGCACTGCTCAGACACCCCCTGCTGGTGGTAGGACATCCTGCAGCCCCAGAGGGAAAGGCAAAATAAAGACTGCGACTGCAGCACAGTTGCACATCAGCCATGGCACACCGGTTGGGGAACAGTGTATTAGACATGCTTGACAAAAAAAAAACAAGGGAAGCAAAATCAAACTCATTAGCAGTGGCAATCAATGCTCACCCAGCACCGAGATAAGAACGCAAACTTAATACACTTGAAAACCCTACCTAAGCAAACTAACCAGATTAGAAGAAAGTACAATACAGCAGGACCCCTGCGTGGACACATGGTATGTTAATATGCATGGGCATACTAAGTAAAGCACAAAGTTCTAAATCAAATGTCCATGCTGGGCTCTACAGGATGATTTCATGGGTCTGTCTGCAAACCAATCAGCACTGCAAATGTATCGTCTTCCATTTGGAAAAAAAAATTGGATCAATTTTTATCCTAATCAAGTACACATAGTAAAGTAGAAATACAAGGAAAGATTGGTGAAGGATCAGACAATATAAAAAGCACTATCACATAGTTGTCCATCGCAAAAGCTCTATAAAAGTGCCTTCTGACCTTTGCATTCCAGTCACACTGCATAGGAACTGAATCTCTCTTAACTATCATTTCTTGTCCTCTTTTTGGCTACAATCCAAGTGTAGGATCTGAGCTGTGAGCTGAGGGCAGTTAGGGTTGCCAACTTTTCCATGGAGCAGGACCAGACACTTTGGGGGGGGGGGGGGGGCTACAACCATTCCCCATCCCGTTATTCCTTTTAAAATCAAGTGTAGATTTTTTTCTAGGCAGATTCTGCCTGTCTGTCTGTCTTTGGGGCTCAGTTAGACTCTTCTCTTCCTTTGCGACTTGCAGGAGGACAGTGTGAAGTAGCAACAAGTGCCGCACAACTGTGGGAGAAGCAGAGGAGGGTCAACTGAGGCCCGAAAACAGGCGGGTGAATGGAGTGCTGCCAGGCTGCCAAAACAGATTGGCCCCTGGCCTTGCCTAACCAGATTATACAATGTCCGGTTACCCTTCTACAACAGGCTGCAAAACCAGGTTGTCAGACGAAAACCGGACAGTTGGTCTCCCTGAGGGCAGTCCTTTGATGGCCTTTTGGCAGAGATTTTATGTAACATGCGGGTGGAGGGTAAAACCTTGCCACCTGACTCTACTAGGGACACAAAGATGTTATCCTTGCAAAAGCAAGAACATTAAACCTTTTGTTAAAAAAATAAATAAAAACAGAGGAGATATTATTGATATATCATAGAAAAGCTAGACAGAAAAGACATAAGCCTTTTGAAACTTGCTATAATATATGCCATTGAACTGTCAATAGGTTTTACCCCCATTAAGAGCACTTAATGGAGATAAACAGGCTTTGAAAATTGTTATGATAAGCACGTAAATGTAGCATCTTGACTCCTTTGAAAAATTACCAGAAATATTGACTCATTAATTGTGCCAACAATAAATATGGCAACTTATAAACAAAATCATGCTGCTCATCTCCAGCCTTGTTCAAAAATACGAGAAATCTGAATTATTTCTTTTTATAAAGGGACAAAGGATATTCATACTGTACCACAGCTTCACATATGTATCAAAGTTTCTTTTAAATCACCATAGGTTCATATCCACTTTCAGTACAGTTTAAAAAACAAAGGAAGAATGACTAGCAGGCTTTATGTCAGTTTGAAATCCAGAAACAGGCAAACACAAGGGTAACATAAACCATGACTACTAATTTCTCAGCTGTTTATATAAAAGTTTGTTACCAAATATGGTCGAATCGAGACTTGTTTTATTTCATGCTTCACTTAATGACAAGAGTGTGTGTTATGCAGAACCAGCATCTTTGACTGAACAAGGAAAAGCTACCTCCCTCCTGAAGAAATGTGAGAACAGGGCTTAAAAACCACAGTTTCACAGACAGCAAGAGAGAAACCATCAAAGGTGGTAGCAGTAACACTTCCTCAGAATGTACACCCGTCACAAGTATGAAATAGCAGTAGGCATACAAGAACCTCACACAATGAAAGAGGTTTTCACTAAAATATAGCTCTCTTAGCATTTCTACACATGTAGTAGCTGAATTATGACAATTCCTTGATTTTATGAAAAGAATTGAAATAAAACAAAGACAGAAAACCCTATGTATTCCTTTCTCCATAGAAATAAATGGCCATCATTTTTAGGGGTAGCAGACAGTATAGAAGTATGAAATGTAACATAAGTGTCTTTAAGAACTCTCTGCAAGGGCTAAAAAACTTTCAAGCTTCTATATTGATAAAACAATTTTACATAAAATCAAGGAATTATAATAAAAAATATAGCCCCCCCCCCCCCCCCCCCCCCCCCCCCCCCCCCCCCCAAAGAAAACCAAAACTGGAAAGGCATGCTCACAATCCTTATAAAGGTAAAAAGGTTTCAGCAGCAGTAGATAGCAAACGGACTATTTGCTTAGATCTTAGAGAAGTAAAAAGGAGATTGAGGTTTTGAAAGAAATGAAAAACATAACATAAGATATGCCATACTGGGTCAGATCAAGGGTCCATCAAGCCCAGCATCCTGTTTCCAACAGTGGCCAATCCAAGTCACAAGTGCCTGGCAAGTACCCAAACATTAGATAAATCACAAGCTACTATTGCTTATTAATTACCATAGCAGAAGTTTATGGATTTTTTCTAAGAACTTATCCAAACCTTTTTTAAACCCAGTTACACTAACTGCTGTAACCATAGGGGGTAATTTTCAAAGGAGTTACGCACATAAATGTAACTACTATTGTAGCAATTTTCAAAAGCCATTTACTCACGTAAAATGCACTTATGCGAATAAATCCTATGGACGATTCAATGGCATATATTGTAGCAATTTTCAAAAGCCCACTTATTCGAGTAAAGTGCATTTACATGCGTAAAACCCAGATTTACGCATGTAAATGCTTTTTAAAATCAGACCCATAATGAATTCCAGAGCTTAATTATGCAGTGAGTGAAAATTATTTTTCTTCAATTTGTTTTAAATGAGCTACTTGCTAACTTCATGGAATGACCCCTGGTCCTTCTATTATCTGAGAGAGCAAATAACTGGATTTACATTAACTTGTTCAAGTCTTCATGATTTTGTAGAACTCTATCATATCCCCCCTCAGTTGTCTCTTTTCCAAACTGAACAGCCCTAACTTCTTTAGCCTTTCCTCATAGGGCAGCCGTTCCATGTCCCTTATCATTTTGATCGCCCTTCTCTGCACGTTCTCCAGTGCAGCTACATCCTTTTTGAGATGCAGTGATCAGAACTGCACCCAGCATTCAAGGTGCGGTCTCACCATGAGCATTATGACTTCCTCTGTTTATTTGCCATTCCCTTCCTAATAATTCCTAACATTCTGTTCGCTTTTTTGATCACCACAGCACACTGAGTAGACAATTTCAATATATTATCTTATGTTCTTATCCACTGTGACACCTAGATCTCTTTCCTGGCTGGCAACTCTTAAGATAGAACCTAACATTGTTTAACTACAGCAAGGGTTATTTTTCCCTATATGCATCACTTTGCACTTGTTCACATTAAATTTCATCTGCCATTTGGAAGCCCAATCTTCCAGTCTCGCAAGATCCTCCTGCAATTCATCATAATCCACTTGAGAGTTAACTCCTCTCCATAATTTTGTGTCATCCACAAATTTGATCACCTCATTCATCATACCACTTTCCAGATCATTATAAATATATTAAAAAGCACCGATCCAAGTACAGGTCCCTGAGGCACTGCACACCTTTTTCCACTGTGAAAACTGACCATTTAATCCTACTCTGTCTTTTAACCATTTTGCAATCTACAAAAGGACATCGCTTCCTATCCCATGACTTTTTAGAAACCTCTGGTGTGGGACTTTGTCCAATGCCTTCTGAAAATACAAATATACCACATCTACCGGTTCACCTTTGTCCACGTGTTTATTCACCCTTCAAAAGAATAATGCAGGAGATTAGTGAGGTAAGACTTCCCTTAGGTATATGCATGTTGGCTGTGTCCCATCAAACCATGTCTAAATGTTTTGTGATTTTATTCTTTGTAAACAGTTTCCACAATTTTTCCCCAATACTGAAGTCAGGCTCACCAGACTATAGTTTCCCAGATCACCCCTGGATCCCTTTTTAAAATATGGGGGTTCCATTGGCCATTTTCCAATCATCAGGTACATCAAATGATTTTAATGATGTTACAAATGAATTGAAATAGGTCTGAAATTTCATTTTTTAGTTCTTTCAGAACCCTGGGGTGTATACCATCCGGTCCAGGTGATTTACTACTCTTCAGTTTGTTAATCAGGCCTACCACATCTTCCAGGTTCACAGTGATTTGGTTCAGTTGATCTGAATCATCACCCCTGAAAACCTTCTCTGGACCAGGTCTCTCTCTCAAATTATCTTCAGTAATCTTTCAGCGATGGCCTTATCTTCTCTAAGTGCCCCTTTAACCATTTGATCATCCAGTGGTCCAACCAACTCCCTCACAGTCTTTATAATTCAGATATATTTTAAAAAGTTTTTATTGTGAGTTTTTGCCTCTATGGCCAACTTCTTTTCAAATTCTCTCTTAGCCTGTCTTATCAATGTCTTACATTTAACTTGCCAATATGCTTATGCTTTATCCTAATTTCTTCTGATGGATCCTTCTTCCAATTTTTGAATGAAGATCTTTTGGCTCAAATAGCCTTTCACCCCACCTTTTAACCATGCCGGTAACTGTTTTGCTTTCCACCCACCTTTCTTAATGAGCAGAATACATCTGCACTGCGCTTCTAGGATATTTTTTTTTAAACGTCTACACCTGTTGCACACTTTTTACCTTTGTAGCTGCACCTTCCAGTTTTTTTTCTATTTTTCTTATTTTATCAACATTTTCCTTTTGAAAGTTTAGGGCTAGAGCCATGGATTTACTTACTGTCCCCCCCTTCCAGTCATTAAATCAAATTTGCTCATATTATGATCACTATTGCCAAGTGGCCCCACCACCGTTACTTCTCACCAAATCCTGTGCTCCTTGGCAAATTAGATCTAAAATTGCTCCCTCCCTTGTTGGTTCCTGAACCAATTGCTCCATAAAACTCATTTATTCCATCCAGGAATTTTATCTCTCTAGCATGCCCTAATGTTTCACTTATTCAGTCAATATTGGGGTAACTGAAATCTCCATTACTGTGCTACCAGTTTGGTTAGCTTCCCTAATTTCTCTTAGCATTTCACTGTCCATCTCACCATTCTGGACAGGTCGATGGTAGATTACTCCTATCACGATACTCTTCCTCAACACACACTGGATTTTTACCCATAAAGTTTTGATTGTGCATTTAGTCTCATGCAGGATTCTTTATCCTGTTTGACTCTGCCATCCTAGAATAAAGCACCACCCTGCCACAGAGATGCTCCTCTGTCACTGTGATATAATTTGTACACCAGTATAGCACTATTGCATTGGTTATCCTCTTTCCACCATTTCTCTGAGCTGCCAACTAAGTATGTCATCGTTCACAGCTGTGCACTCTAATCCTTCCATCTTACTTATTAGACTTCTGGCATTAGCATACAAACATTTCAAAAGTGTGTTTTTTGTTTGTATTTACCTTCTGCTTTTCAGTTGACAGGGATAAACTGGAATCTTTTAGGTCATGTGAGTTTTTAATTATAGGCACTTAGACTACTTTTCTTATCATTGGAAATTCTGTTGGGATGCTATAACTAATGCTACATTATCCTTTGAAGATACCTCCCCTCTGAACCATGCGCTGCTAAGCGACTGTCTGTTTTCCCCTTTGTTCTAGTTTAAAAGCTGTTCTCTCGTTTTTAAAAAAGTTAGCACCAGCAGCCTTGTTCCACCCTGGTTAAGGTGGCGCCCACCCCTTCAGAAAAGACTCCACCTTCCCAAAAAGGTTCCCCAGTTCCTTACAAAACTGAATCCCTCTTCCTTGCACCAACGTCTCATCCACACATTGAGACTCCAGAGCTCGGCCTGAATTTGGGGACCTGTGCGTGGAACAGGAAGCATTTCAGAGAATGCTACCCTGGATGTTCTGTATTTCAGCTTTCTACCTAAAAGCTGAAATTTGGCTTCCAGAACCTCCCTCCCACATTTTCCTATGGCATTGGTGCCCACATGTACGATAGCTGACTCTGCCCCAGTACTGTCTAAAATCCTATCTAGGTGACAAGTGAGATCCACCACCTTTGCACCATATAGGCATGTTACCAGGCTATCCTCACACACTCCAGCTGTCTACATTCCTAATTGACTCACTAACTATGATGGCTGACCTAACCCTTCCCTCCTGGGCAGTAGCCCTGGGAGACTCATCCTCAGTGTGAGAGGACCTGGTGAGCAGGTCCTTACTACAGGATCATTGCCTGCTGCACCAGGTTGATGCTCTCTGATCATGAGACTCCTTCCTCCAAGGCAGCTAGACTGGCATTGGGACTTAGCTACTATGTCCCTGAAAGTCTCATCTATATACACCTGTCTGGCTCAGCTCCTCCTGGTCTGCCACTCTAGCGTCCAGCAATTGAACTCAATCTCTCAGAAACAGGAGCTCTTTGCATCAGATGCACACATACATTTCTCTCAGGTGGGTAAAAAAATCATACATGTGACACTCGATGCAAAAGTGGGAGGCCTCCCTCTTGCTGCTGGACTGCTGCCTTCATCTTAAATTTGATCAGTTCCTAATTAAGTTTTAGGTTGCTATGGGAGTTTGAATATATAACATTAGGGCTCTTTAAAATGTATTAGTGTATTCACTATATATCTGGTAGTGATCAAACTCTTGGTAAACTCAGACATTCCCCGCACTTTAAGTTAAAAATTTTTTTTTTTTAAATAATCCTTTTAAGTGTGAAAGTGACACCTACCTATAAATTAAAGGATGAGCTAGGGGGTGGGTATTTCCCCAAACACACAAACTTATAGCTTATGCCAATGATCTGATAAGTAACTAGAATTGGTTTTGACATCATTGGTCTGTTAAATAAAAATTTTTTTTTTTTTTTTTTTTTTTTTTTTTTTTTACTGTGGATAGTGTTTTAATGTTATGGTTATGTGTAAATTACTTTGAGAGATGCAATCAAGAAGGCAATTAGGAAGTATTTTTAAAAAGCTACCTTTACATTTATTCCAAGTACCATTACAAAGCATTTTAATAAGGAAGCACCTGAAAAAAAGATATAGACTGTGCATAAAACCATTTGAAAGCTGATCGTTTGATGAGAAATTGGCCATTTCTAGCAGCATGTAGGTTAAAAAACTACAGCAAAAAAAAAAAACAAAACACAAAAC
Source organism: Rhinatrema bivittatum (assembly GCF_901001135.1). NCBI lineage: Eukaryota > Metazoa > Chordata > Amphibia > Gymnophiona > Rhinatrematidae > Rhinatrema > Rhinatrema bivittatum. The sequence continues at coordinate 57,860,936 of NC_042626.1, forward strand.
CAAAAACCTGTTTAAATTAAGGAAAGTAGCATGGAAAAAGCCCAAAGAAAATCAAATTCCTTTCCTCACAACTCTGACAAAAAGCTCTACATATTGGCAACACTGCTTTGCATTTGAATACAGTTCTCTTCCAAATTAAGCAGGCATGTCCTCAGAGTTCTTAAAACTTCAGTCACCTTTGATTTTGAAAGGGGAGCAGAAATGAATTAAAATGAAATACAGTTCTCACCACATTTTTGCTATTCAGGTCCTTTGTTTGATTTCATAGCATGTGTTATATGTTATAACATTGAAATATCATTTGGAGCATGTGTGCTGCAAAGGCACTTAACACAGAACTGGCAAATATCACCAACTTAGAACAAAAGGTGTTTAAAAGGGATCCCCAATACCAGACTCAAGAAACAAAGCTTGCATTTATTACACTACAGTGTCTGGGTATCCCATATTTAACTAAACTCCAGGAAGAGCCTGAAAACAGTATTCTGCTTTTGATAAGCAGGGGTCCTTGTAAATGCTAATGCTGAGTTGGATGCTCTAATAATGGTCAGTTTGCTGTACAAGTGCAAGCAGATACTTCTTTCCCATACATTTCTTTATTTTGCTGTTGCTCCTGAATACAAAACATTTGCAGCTTGGGAAGATACAAATTATTTAAACTTTAAACAGTGATGTATGTACATAAATCAGTGCTTTGGTTATGATTTGCTAAACATGCAGCAATCTGCTTTTAAAATTTACAATCAAGAATAAAATATAAAAAAATTAAATAGGGATTTACACTTATTTTAGACTAAGTCATCTAGCTTTTATGGTCATATTTTAAACATTCTACTTTTATTACTCTTTAACCATCATTTTCCATAGGGAAAACAAACAAATGCTAGAACAGAGTACTTAAACACTGCTTTACAGACATACTAGCTTACAAATAAAGCTAGTAATCTTCATTCTGATAGAGATGCTGCACAGCTATTTAAAGATGAAACATTTTTCTTCACTGCCCACTGATGGGAAGCTCCAGGTCTCAAAAATTAATAGAAAAAACTGTATCTGGGTACCTGATTTTACATTAAGTATCTCACAAATACCTATGTCAAGTGGAAGCATGTTTGCTTTGTGTTTTATTAATCTTAAATAAAAAATTCAGGACTTGGTTTAACCACAAAGAGCAATAATTTAAAACAAAGCCTTATGTTCTTTTGAAGATGGTTAATCATATCAAATCATTTTGCAACATAAAAGGTGCCATCCCCCCCCCCCCCCCCCCAATATCAGGCCGATACAGTACAGTGCGCTCCGGAGCGCACTATTAACCTGCCATTGGACACCCATTTTCCCTTACCCCTTATTCAGTAAGGGCGGAAAAAGTGAGTCCAACCCGCGGCACCTAATAACGCCCACAACATGCAAATGCATGTTGATGGCCCTATTAGGTATGCGTGCGGGATACAGAAAGTAAAATGTGCAGCCAAGCCGCACATTTTATTTTCAGAAATTAGCGCCTACCCAAAAGGTAGGCGCTAATTTCTTCGGGCACCGAGAAAATGCACAGAAAAGCAGTAAAAACTGCTTTTCTGTGCACCCTCCGACTTAATATCATGGTGATATTAAGTCAGAGGTCCCGAAGAGTAAAAAAAAAAAAAAAAAAAAATTTGAAGTCTGCCGGCGGCTGTCGGGTTGAAAAACAGGTGCTCAATTTTGCCGGTGTCCGGTTTCCGAGCCCGTAGTTGTCAGCGGACTCGAGAACAGACACCAGCAAAATTGAGCGTCGGCTGTCAAACCCGCTGACAGCCGCCGCTGCTCCGGGCCAAAAGGAGGCGCTAGGGATGCGCTAGTGTCCCTAGCGCCTCCTTTTGCCTGTTTCTACCGCCGGACCGAACTTAAATACTGCATCGCGCGCACAGGCGAGTGGCCTGTGCACGCACCATGACAGCGGGCGTTCGCCTGCTCTCCCGCGGACTTTACTGAATCGGCCGGTAAGTTAGGAGTTAACCGTGGTCCTTTAACCAAAACATAATAAATATTAAAAAAAAAAAAGCCATTGTTTTGCTTTCCATAACAAAATAAAACTGCAGTACTCACTGCTAATGAAAACCTGTACATTTCTCCAAAGGTACCTGTGCATACAAAGATTAACAAGAAAAAAATAAAACCCAACTCCTCTGCTTTTTTCCAAACCTGGAAGATGCAAGAGTAAAATTCTGTAGTCATGTTACTGAACATAAGTGCACATAAACAGAACCTTTCTCCTAGAAATTGGAGAACTAGCCAACCATCTCCCTGAAGATAAACAGAGCACAATGTTTATTTGTTAGGAGTCATTTTAATAGTTGCTCCACACCAAGAAAAAAAAAAAATTAACAAAACCTGCCAAAGACTAAATCCACACAGAGATCTTCCCATCTCCCGATTTACTGCTAGTAGTACTTTTCTTTGAGCCTGCTTTTGATTTCTTCACCCTGGAGCCATTGGGATTGTTGTGGCTACTGTATGCTTTTATTGCTCTGTCTACACGTTCCTGGGCCACTTTGATGTCCCTTTGCATGTTCTCCAGGCTACTTGGTACATTCTCATCATTGCTTCCATACTGCTGCTCCTGAGCTATATTGGCTTTGTTCTGCTTGTAAGCCATTTTAGCATTGGACAGTTCAGTGTATTGTATCTGATCTGGTTTGATGGCAATGTTATAACCAGGAGGGGCAGATGGTGTATTCCAAGTTAAAGGGTAAGTATAAGTAGCAGAGTCCTCAAATGCTTTCTTTTTCTTATTTAACGTGTCTCGGATTGTTCCAAACCCCAAGTGGAACATTTCCCAAACATTCAGAAGTAAACACAAGCAACTTACGCCATACATAATGAATAGAAAAATAGTCTTTTCTCTGGGCCTAGAAATAAAACAATCTACCTTGTGAGGACATGGCTCTGTGCTGCAAATATACTTTGGTCTGACCTGAAATCCATACAAAAAATACTGGCCAATAAGAAAAGCAATTTCAAAAACGGTTCTGAAGAGCAGTTGTAGCACATAGGTTTTCATAAGCCCATCTGTTTGTATTTGTCTCCTACCATCATGTTTTACTTTAGCATTGCCCTGTCCCTGCTTCTCTCTCTCATTTTCCATTTCCACCTCAGGGTACAGCATGGGATCTTCCTCATCCTCCTCCTCAGCCTCTTCTATGGCACGATGCTGTTTCCAGCGAAGAGAATATGCTTTGCTTTTTAATTGTTTTTCCTTTTCACTGTGCTCAGTCATTAAGGTGATTCTATGAATGGCATATCCTAAATATAACACAGAAGGTGTGGATACAAGAATAATCTGGAACACCCAGAATCTAACATGGGAAAGTGGAGCAAAGGCATCATAACAAACATTTTCACATCCAGGTTGGTCTGTGTTGCATACAAATTTGCTTTGTTCATCATAATATATGGATTCACCTCCAACAACAGTGAGGACAATACGAAAAACAATGAAGACAGTCAGCCAGATTTTGCCAACAAATGTTGAGTGGCTGTGGATTTCCTCTAACAGACGAGTCAAGAAGCTCCAGCTCATGGTGGTAAAGTGACTTTAACCTTAAAAAGAAAATTATAATTCAGTTAGACTAGACCTAAATGTAAGCCATGTTTACTACTTATTTCTACAATGCTACTTAAATGTACACAGCACTACTCTGAAACTTACAATTTATTTAAAGGCTTTTATATACAGATGTTTATGTACTGGTACATATCACGTCGGTTTACGTAGAACCAAAGTTGTAAATTACATCAAACAAGAGGGTACAAATAACAGGGCTAACTTCGTAAGAACTTATAGATAAAGCTGAGAACGACTTAAAATTATTACAAATAAACAGTCAACAAACTCGGATTTACGACAGACTTAATAAGCATGGCTGCGTATTAAAGTACAACTGACAGGAGAATTTATGGTTACAGCATCGGACAGCTAGTGTATTGGAGTTTGAAATGCGTGAATCAATCCCATAGGGAGAGACCTTTAAGTGAAGGCTTTTGTGAAAAGCCAAGTTTTGAGCTTCTTTTTGAACGTTCGACTACAAGTTTCAAGACGAAGGTCCGTGGGGAGGGCATTCCAGTGAGAGGGGCTGGCAATCTAGTTTAGACCCACAAGAGGCTTCAGAAAATTTACTAGACTCACCAAGATTTAAAAAAAAAAAAAAAAAAAAGTCAATCATGCTATGATCAGGGAGAACAAAGTTAAGATTTAAAAGCAATCTCAAATTTTTAGTAGGTATATGCAGACTGACAAAAATGTTTGTTTCCATTCATTTCAGGGGATCATTTAGTGTTTATTTCAATTGCTTGCCAAACAGAAAAGCAAAAAAAAAAAAAAAACCCACACCCCCCACAAAAACAAAATCCAAAAGACAGGGTTTCTCCATTGCTTCCTCAGGTTTCCCCAAATTCCTCAGACTTGCCTCCTCTCCGATAAGCAGAAGCCTCCCTGGCCCCCCCCCCCCCAAACAACTCCCACCTACCCCCTTAAGTGTGTAGACTGGTGACCCTCCTTGCCCCACCATTACCCCATTTAATCCTACTCTCTGTTTCCTGTCTTTTAGCCAGTTTGCAATCCACGAAAGGACCTCGCCACCTATCCCATGACTTTTTACTTTTCCTAGAAGCCTCTCATGAGGAACTTTGTCAAATGCCTTCTGAAAATCCAAGTATACTACATCTACCGGTTCACCTTTATCCACATGTTTATTAACTCCTTCAAAAAAGTGAAGCAGATTTGTGAGGCAAGACTTGCCTTGGGTAAAGCCATGCTGACTTTGTTCCAGTCTTTCTATATGTTCTGTGATTTTGATGTTTAGAACACTTTCCACTATTTTTCCTGGCACTGAAGTCAGGTTAACCTCTGGAGAGATGAATGTTCTAGGGAATCCTCTGGAGGATCAGAAGGAATGTTGGTGGAGCTAGCTTGCTAATGAGTAGGGGAACCATACCCTACTGTTCCAAATGTACGGAAGTATATGGACTGTTTACCTCCACAGGATCCCGCAGTGCAACAGAATCATCTTGTACAGGGCAGTGAAGATTCCTGGGCTACATAACTGCTTGTTCCCCTTGAAGTCTAACCCTAAGAATGGGTTCAGTAGAAAAGGTGGTTAAACCTGAGGATGCAATGAAGTAAAGAGATTTCTGAGAATGAGCAAGGTTTGCTGCATAGACTGGTTGGAACTGGCCTCTGATAATAAGGGAGGGGGGCCTGCATCCAGGTCCCTCATATGAGAAGAATTTGTCAATGAGTGCTTGCGGCTCTGGTGCAATTGAATAGCTGGCAATGCAATGTCAGAGATCAGCTCATGGACTGAACCCTAATGGTTCTGGCCAAGGATGTTCATCCCGTGGCTTACGTTCTCCCTGTAGACTAACACCTCACGTTTGCGAAGTGACTTGGTTGAGAGACTTGGAATAAAGACTGCAGCCTTGATGGGGACAACCAAGGCTGATTAGATAGTGTGTCTAGGATGGGCTCCATTTTCCTGAAAAAGTCAGATGGAATAGAGAGTCTCTCCCACTTGTTTCTGCTTTGGAGCATGCTGGTCAGGCGTGGAGTCTCATGCAAGGGAACTTTTTTGGCCCTAGATACAGTAAACCTCTCTGATCCTTCACTGGGAGGCAGTGAGCACCCTTAGGGTCAAGGCTCGCATCGGGGATTTCTCCTCATGCCATTTGTTTTGGTGCAGTAATCTTTGGTATGGCACCCGGCCCTTGCTTCACTGCGTCATGGCCCTGCACAGACGTATCATGGAGATGCTTCGGAGCATCGCAGCCATCTTTTTATGCATCCTGGCTATACTGTGGTGCTTCGGATTCATGCCCTTGCATCAGTGCGTGCTTCGTGCCATGCACTGTCTTCAAACACTTCCCTCGTATCGTTGCATGAAGCTGCATCAAGTGGGTTGATGCAATCTGTACCTGTGCAGAATGCAGACACTTCACTTTGGCAAATTTTGAAGCCAAAGTTGGCACATAACTGGGGTTTTTTGGTATTAGTATGTCATGACCCCCATAGGCTTCACTCAATATTGACAGAGTATTAGCAGCCTCATGTTGTTCTAGGCACTTAGCCTTGTGCTTCGGATCACTTGTTGGTCCTATGGACGCAGTTCTCTTCTTCAGGCCCAGAGAAGAGCGAGTCGAGCATATCAGCAAAGGGGCATAGCTACCAGATGCAGATGAGCCCCCTTCATCTTATTACAGGTGAGTGATCTTCTGGGCTTTCCAACGCCGTGTCAATGGGGACATGCAACCACAGTCACAGCAAGCAGCCTGGTCATGGCATAACTACCTGGGGCCAGATCATCAGTAACTGACATATGCCCACACTGGCAATCTTAAGAGCCTGATCACTTAAACATCTTATGTGAAAGACAAGAAAACTAATTTTTCTGAGGAGCAAATTTGGAGAGGAGTTTTCATAGTCCATGCAAAGCACGGAAAAAAAGGAATTGAGGAGTCGGCAAAGCATTGCGTGGGAACTGCCATACATGCGCAGCAGAGCAAAGCTCTGCAGTCTTGGAGAGAGTCCTGCCTAGTGTGCAGTCAGATGTCACCCAAACAGCACGGATAATTCATGCAGCTTATTGACAGAAAAACAGCATACATTTCTCTGAAAGCAAAAGCAAGCACACAGTTTTCTCTAAGACTCCAAGTGTTAATAGTACAGCTAGTATACTACATTCCTGTAGTTAATATGGATCTCCTCTGAACATATTAGAAATCCAGTTATTTATCAGTGACCAATGAACATTTTTCTTGTGTAATCCAGCTCATGCTCCATTAAACCTCACTAGGCCCAGCAGGGGTAACCAGGACTATAGCTTTTATGAGTATCAACAAAAAATAGCACTGGAACCTTCACATCTATTTTAGATGACAAATTTGTATTTATTTATACTGTCACCTGCCTGTAACAGGGAAAATGTCATCCAATAAAACTCACTACTGGATATGGGATACATTTTACTGCAAAACAGCAAATCTATAAAAAATACATTCATCTGCAACTCAAAACTGACCTCTTGCTGGTGGAATAAAGGCTGAGAAAAGGGGCAGTAGTACTATTGTAAAAAGAGTTATTATTGTACTACTAAATCTTAAGGTAACCCCCTCTCCCCACCAAAAAAAAAATCCAAATAACCCCTGGCATAAGGGCAAACTAAGACAGCATCCCAACAATGAGCTTTGGGCTAAATGGGAGCAATCTTTACACATGAACATTTCTCCTCAAGAGTGGGAAAAAAAAAAAAAACTTAAGATATAAATTCCAAGAAGTGGCCTCTGAAGTGAATCCTATGTAACACCATCAAAATTATCAAGTATGAATACTGACTATCCTAGTCTAAGCTAGCGAGCCTGTGGCTAGAGAGATTTTTCTGCATATGTGGTGATCACGCCCTAAAGTTCAAAAACTTTCTATCCATGGTGAAGCTTCCATCAATACAATCACAAGCACATTATTGCCTTTGGAGCCTAATATTCCTCTATAGATATGGCCAGAGGGGACACTAATGGGGCACATAAGACCTTGATTTCTCAACTTGTGATGGCTACTGAGCTATGTATAGCCCAAGCATGGAAAGATTCAAAAACTTCCACTAATAGATAGCAGCTTCAGAAAGCTTGGGAGGTGGCCCCTTATGGAGAAGGCTGCATTAATATAAAGTTTATTATGTGGATATTGTTTCTAAGATCCATGTATATTATCAGTATCAACTGAAAGTTTTACAGTGCAAGATCAATATATTTCAAACAATACATTTATGTTTTGTTGCGACAGGAGAACAGTTTTCAAATGATTCACCAGGTAAACTGGCTGTCTGAGAACTGCCCTCTCTCACTTATTAGGCCAATACACTTGATGCTCTGCATGTACTTTTAGCCAGATTGAAAGGAAGCATTCCTGGGGACCCACTTAGGGAGGGATTGGAAAACAATGTGCATATTTTCAAATCTGCACACTTTTCCAGCAAATATCTGCAAGCAGAAAAAGCAGTTGCAGTCTGTGCGTCCTCTAATCACTAGAAAATCTTCAAAGGGAATGTAGTATGTACTTTTTCTTTAAAAATTAGGCACAAGGTCTGTGGTTTCTTCACATTTAGGTGGACTGTTTCAAAATTGCCTCCCATCTCTATGTCAAATGCATCATTTATACTCATTTTCAAGCGTTTTTGTACAAAGTTAGAGTCTATTTGTGACCTCACAAATAATGGAGTTCCACAAGGATCTGCATTGTCTGCCACTATTTAATATTTATCTTTTACCAATCTGCCAACTACTAGATGATCTATAAACACACTACCTCTATGCAGATGATATACAACTTATTCCCATAAAAAACTCCATTGATGAAGCATACAAAGATACCTCCATGATACTTGACTCAAAACAACTATCAAATTTAAAGCTAATAATCGATATTGATAAAACAGAAATAATCATGTACAAAAAAATCCAACTTAATTCCACCACCTCAATTCATTGCTAACAATCAAATCAATTTTGTATCCCCTGTCAATCACACCAGAAACCTTGGAGTTATCATGGATAAAAACCTTTCCTACAATATGCACATAACTACTAAAATCAAAGAAGGATATCACAAGCTCCTAGTTCTCAGACGTTTAAAACCTTTCCTAAATTCATTTGATTTCAGAACTGTCTTACAACTCTTAATTTTCTCAACAATAGACTATTGTAATTCCCTTCTGATTGGTCTTCCATTCATAAGCAAACTTCTGCAGATTCTTCAGAATGCAGCAGCTAGAATTTTAGTTGAAACAAAAAAAATATCACATTACCCCAATACTAGTGTCGCTTCACTGGCTTCCTATTAAATCTCGGATTATAAGATCCTGACCATCATTCACAAATTAGTGAATGCTGATCACCATAAACATACTGGTTTAAAAGTCTGTCCACAAATTACCAAAAAAAAAATCTTCGATCTAATAACACTTCTTGTCTAAATATTCCTCCCAAAGATGCTCGACTATCATCCACTAGAAATAGAGCTTTCTCCATTGTTTGTCCAAAAAAATGGAACTCTCTACCACTTTGAGAACTCAAACCAATATCAAAAAGTTCAAGAAAGATCTAAAAACTTTCCTTTTTCATACAGTCTACATTAATATTCATCTATATCAACAATCCATCTACAATCAACTCAACCAACCAAACCCAGGCACGAAAGAAAAAAAGTATCTACAACTAGCATCAACCATATTCATTACAATTCGGAACTTATAAGTAATGATAGAATCCCTCCTTTATGATAAATTAATACTATTACTGTTACTTCCCTTTTTTACCCCATTTTCCCCTTCCTTCCATTCCACCCCCCCCCCACTGTTACTTTTTTGTAACTATGTAAAATTTATCTGTTTTTGTTTGACTTTGTAAACCGTTATGATAGCTGAACTGAATGACGGTATATAAAATTGAATAAATAACTAACTAAATGAGAGGAGGTACTATGTATAATCCTTTGGGCTATGTTGATTCTTTCCTGTCCCTGTCAGATGTTGGATGATAGAGGGAGGAGAGTCCTATAGTATCTAAATGACTGGGGCATAGCATGTGTACTCGAGTAGTTCTCCCACATATGTACACAGAGTGGTAGTATATCCTTTGAACTTATTTCCTCCCGAGACTACTCTACAAATATATCTTTAATTACTGTTTCTTTCTGTAGCTAAAATTTGTATATAGGAAGAGAATAATGTAAGTTTCTGTATTAACAGTATCATAACATAGTAGATGAGATCAAATAAGGCCCAATTAGCTATCCAGTGATCCAACCATCTTCCTCTTTGGGTAAATAATCATAAAAATTCCCATGCTTCAAACACCAAACCCCCCCCCCAGTTCTTTTACTCAAATCCAGTTAACACTACCCTTTATATCTATCCCAAGCATTTTCCCCCCCCAGTGTTGGGGATAGATATAGAGGGTAGTGATAGGAATGGCCTCCACTACTTTCACTGGTGGGCAACTATAGACCTTGTGATCCCATAATTAATCTCTTACCACCCAGTGTGATAATCCAAAAGAGCTACTAGAATAAGGGAGACTGTTCTCTGAAACATTTGGCCAACTTGTGCTCATTAATAAGAGTTAAAACCACGGTTGATCTGTGAAAGTTACCCCAGGCTATGGGGGTCTCTTACTATGTACATTTTTAATAAATTAAAAGTAATTTAAAAAAGTGGAATATCAGTTTAAAAAATATATAAGATGTATAAAAATGCTAAATGGTATACACCCCCTCCCCCAAACTTGCTGGTTTATGACACAAGTCACGCTCTTTTGAGCATTGCTGGTGCCATCAGTGGTCTCATAAGTTCCTTCAATCTTAATAGGATACAATTCTAACCTAAAGGCTTGTGAAAATGCAGAGGATTTTTTTCTAAACAACTTCAATTAGAATATGGTAATCTATGGGTAGTGTTCAGTAACAAAAATCCATGACTTGGTGCCCAGGGAGTAATAGTTTAGCAGCATCCTTTAATCCCAAAGTTTCACTGTGTGATAGTTTTTGAAATACTTCCCCACAAAAGTGGAGAAGATTTATGGTACTCTATGTTCACCTAGTCTTGACTGGTTTACTTCTGAACTGTCTATGCATGCTGGGTCATTTTCAGGACTTGGTGGTTTCTGAAGTGGAGATTATCTCTGCCGTAAATCCGGCAGACTGTTCTCTTAATATTTGCCAACTACCTGCTTTGAGAGCAGTTAGGTTCATTGCACCTGCAATTTATAAAATGATTAGTCCTGGGGGAATTCTGCACAAATTCTGCAATAACGCAGAATTCCCTTCACCTTGCAGAATCCAGGCCACACCGGCACTGAGTGCTATTGCAGGCAGGACTGTGCCAATAATTAATATTTGCTCCGCAAGCCTTGCCGGAAGAGCATGACCCCTGGAAGAATGTGCAAGGCAGCAGGGCATGGGTCCGTACAGCATAGCTCCACAAGCCTAAAGGATGGGATATCGCCAGGCAGGGAGGATCTGGAAAAAAAAAGTGGAGGGATAGAGAGGACCGAACAAGAGAAAACACGACACTGGCTATACACATATATAGCCAGTGTGACCCCCTATCTTAATATGTGAAAACTGACATCCCCAGTAGATATCTAACAATTTAGCAAGAATACATTCTCCAATCACAACCTCCTCCCTACATGCCAGCTAATAACCTCTGCTCCCCAGCCCATTCCCTCCCTCTCACCTCCAACCCCTTTCATATCCCTGCTGATCCTCCCTTCCTTCTCTCATCCACCATCTGCTCCCTTACCTCCAAGCTTCCCCTCTAACCCATTCCCTCTCATCCTCACTCCTCTTACATTCCCCAGTTGAGACAGCTGAGGGGGGGGATATGAGAGAGGTCTACAAATGTGAATTGGTTATTTACTCTTTCGGATAACAGGATTAGAGGGCACATCATGAAGTTAGCAAGTAGCACATTTAAAACTAATCCGAGAAAATTCTTCACTCCATGCACAATTAAGCTCTGGAATTTGCTGCCAGAGGATATGTTAGTCTAGCTGGGATTAGAAAAGGTTTGGATAAGTTCTTGGAGAGAAGTCCATTAACTATTAATCAAGTTGATTTAGGGACTAGCCCCTGCTATTACTGGCATCAGTAGCATGGAATCTACTTAATGTTTGAGTACTTGCAGCCTGGATTGGCCACTGTTGGAAACGGGATGCTGGGCTTGATGGACCCTTGGTCCGACCCAGTATGGCAATTTCTTATGATCTTATATTCCATCATTTCTCTCTTGGGTAGATTCAGTGGTGGATGAGGAGAAATGTGGAGTGGCAATCTCCACCAGCTCATACACATTACTTTTCCCTTCTCTTGTAGCTGGTGCCAATCCCAGTGGTGAACTCTACAAGGGGCAGCAGCATTACCAATAGACCATCAGTACACAGGCTGTGGGATAATAGAATACGCTTACAGACCCTGTAGCAGCCTTCGTCCCTTCCTCAGGTAGTATTTCCTGTTACGATAGAAACTCATGCATGGCAGTGTCTCTGCAGGGTCTGTGAGTATGTACTGGCTCATAGGCCTCACACTAACTTCCACTACTAATGTTGCTGCTACTTGAAGCACTTTATACCCCATTTGGGGTCCCAACCCATAGTTAATCCCTAAATGCTAGAGTAAATACAGTGCCAATTTCCTGAAGAATAAAGATGCCAACAATGACTTGTTAAAATGACTGCTTTTCTGTGCCAAAGTTGTATTTTGTCCTGTTTTATGTTTATTGAGCTTTATGTATGTTTTATTGTAAGCTGCCAAGATCTATGGCTTGGGCAGCATATTTAAACAAAACAAAAAACCAAACAAACCCAACTACAATGATTCTCAAAGAATCTCATCTTTAGAAATTCTTAGGGAATCTTCTGCTGCCTTCCCCAAGGATGTGTAAGTGGCCTATAGTCATGGTACCACACAGTGATTCACTATACAAACCTCAATTCCAATTCAAAATTAAACAAATACTTCTTAAAAAACCTATCACATTTTTTTTCTACTTCTGACCATTGTTTTTCTTGTATTAGAGTTCTGCCACTTTAAACTGTCATGGGTCAGTGGCATTTAAACAAAACTGTATTAAGAATGATAAGTTTTTTTTTTTGTTATGGAGTCAGGATGCAGATTTCAAAAGCATCTGATCAAGTTTAAGGATATAAAATATTTCATTCCAGTGGCTCCACTGGGAAATGCTTCATACAAGTTTCTCTGACTCAAATTTTCCATTGCATTTCCATTAAAAGAACCTAGACTATAAATACACTATTTACTGTACTAAATACATCTTTCCCACAATTGAGTCTCAAACAAAAAAAAATAAATTTAAAAGAACAGCACTCACATGCCTGACTTTCAATGGTCCGCACTCAAATCTGAAGTTTTGGCACCAGGCTCTGGACCTGCAATAGTGGTTTCAGCTTTTGATGGAGAGTATATCGCTGGGCACAGACATCAGTAAATCCAAACCTGGCCCCCATTGCTAAACTGTGCAGGAGGTTCAAGGCACTGATGTCAGTACATCCAAAGCTGCCCAACATTGTTAAGTATGCAGAAGATAGAGCTGCTTACCCGTAACAGGATGTTAGTCCTTGCACATGGTGACATCGGATGGAGCCCAGCATAAAAAACTTTATGCCAGTTTTTAGAAACTTTGACTGGTACACTGAACTTGCCCAGCATGCCACTATCCACATAGGGTCCCTCTTTAGTCTCGTAAACAGACTTACAAAAAAATAAAATATAGGAGAAACCCAATTCCACGGGGTGGTGGGTGGGTTTCATGAGGACTACCATCCTGCTGTTCTAGGAGAACACCTGTTACAGGTAAGCAACTCTGCTTTCTCCTAGGGCAAGCAGGATGGCAGTCCTCACACATGGGTGAATCCCTAGCTACAGGCTACTCCCGAACAATGAGATCTGGCACCTAACCAGGTGCCAACGGGCACAACACCACTGGTGCTGTTCGTAACAGAGGGACACAGCCTGAACCCAAACAATGGGTAGGAACAGTTGGGTACTACAGCTGAAAGATATTCCAAAGGATGGACTGGCTGAAACTCTCATCAGCCATCCCTATCCAAACAGTAGTGAGAGGCAAAAGTATGGAGAGAACTCTACATCGCAGCCTTACGGATCTTGCCCACGGGGACCACTCGCAAGTGGGCCACGGAAGTTGCCATGGCTAACAGAATGAGCCTTGACATGGCCCCCAAGGTGCAGTCCTGCTAAGCATAGCAGGAAATGCAATCCACCAACCAGTTGGACAGTGTCTGCTTAGTAACTGCAACTCTCAATCTATTCCTGCCAAAAGAGATTAAGAATAACATGAACTGCCTATGGCCTGCTGTCCGTTCCAGGTAGAAGACTAAGGCTGAGCCTGCTCGCCCTGGTGTGAATGAGGCTTGAGAAAAGGTGGGCAGGACTATTGATTAGTTAAGATGGAACTTAGGGTGGTTCTGTGCATGCACCCTATCATGAAAGAACTTTGTATGGCATGGATACATTGTTGACTCTGCATGCTGAAGTGACCTTCCAGTTCAGGTACTTGAGGTCACAGGAGTATAGAGGCTCAAAAGGAGCCCTCATGAGCAGAGCCAACACCACACTGAGGTCCCAAGACACAGCGGGAGGCCGCAGGAGGGCTTCAACTAAAGCAGACCCTATATGAAACATCCCACCAGGGGCTGCACAGAGATGGGAGAGCCATCCACACCCTGGTGGTAGACATCAATAGCACTTAGGTATACCCAGAGTTGGTTTTTAAACCAGCAGAGAGGTGCAGGAGGTAATCAAGCAGTTTCCATATAGAGCAGGAGAACAGATCCAGGTCATGGAGCTTACACCACATGGAAAACCTCCTCCATTTTAGGCCATAAAAGACTTCCTAGTGGAAGCTTCCTGGAAACCACCAGAACTCAAGACACCTCATCAGGTAGTCAAGGGGCTGCAGAATTAACCTCTCAACATCTAGGCTGTTAGGGGCAAGGCCTGGAGGTTGGGGTGGTGCAGCCTGCCCTGATCCTGCGTGATGAGATATTGGGGTGGGGGGAGTCCCCAGACTGATTGATTCCGAGGGAGAAATCCCGGAGGAACAGGAACCAGATCTGTCTTAGCCAGTGAGGGGATGAGAATTGTCATTGTCCCCCCCCCCCCAAAACCTGCTGAAGCTTCATGAGAGTCTGCATCACCAGGAGGATAAGCATACAGAAGACCCTTGCCCCAATCGTGGGCAAAGGCATCCAAGGCTGGTTTGCTGTCCAACCTGTACAGGGAGCAGAATTAATCCACCTTCCTATTGCAGGGGGGGGGGGACGACACCTACAGATCCACATCTGGGGTTCCCCACAGACAGAAGACCTGATACTATCTGGTTTAGGGACCACTGGTGGGACCAGAAGGCGCAACTCAGCCAGAACACCACAACATTCTCTATCCCAGCCAAATACATAGCTCAGAGTACCACACCCTGGAACAGAGCCCATGACCAAATCCACACTGCCTCCTGGCACAGGAGGAATGACCTCATTCCTTCCTGGTTGTTCGGTGAGGATCAGGACTACCTTTGTTGGCTAGCCAATCTCTGAATGCCCAAAGGACATACCTGATCATGTGGAGTCCAGGAAGCCGATTTGACAGTTTCCTGGGCGAACATTAGGCCCTGGATGCGGAGCCCTTCCGCATGGGCACTCCACTGCAGGCTGGACGCATCTATGGTGCGTACAACTTGACAGGGGGATTTTGAAAGGGTACCCCCTGCTCCAAAATCGTGAAGACTCCCCCACCAAGACAAGGAGTCCCGGAGAGGTAGAGTGATGCGGATGCGCACATGGAGGTCCTGGGTGGCCTACTACCACTGGGACCGCACGGTCCATTGAGCTCTGCGCATTTGTAAACAAGTGAAGGGAGTAACATGGATGGTCGTGGCCATGTGTCCCAGGAGTCACATGTGGCAAGACAATCTTCCAGCTCCACTGGACCACTCCCGCCATGGACACCAATGTGAGTGCCAATCGTGGGGAAGAAAAGCTCTGGCCCGAGCCATGTCCAACAGGGCGCCAATGAAGTCCAACTGAGGCAACTGGTCGAGGTGGGAATTCGGGTAGTTGATGATAAACCCCAGGGAGTCCAACACCCAAATAGTCAAGTGTAAAGATCGTACTTGTGCCCGCCTGGGTAGAACTCTTACCCGCCAATCGTCCAGGTAGGGAAACACCTGCACTCCCAGCCTGCAGAGGTGATTACCCACCACAGCCAGACACTTGGTAAAGATGCCTGGATCGAGGCTAGTCTGAATGGCAACACCCTGTACTGGAAGTGTCACCCACCCACCACAAACTGTAGATACTTGGGACCATGGAAGATCTCAGTGTGAGCGTAGGTGTCTTAGATCAAGGGCAGATAGCCAGTACCCTCTTTGCAGGCGTGGAATCAGGGTGCCAAGAGAGACCATCTTGAACTTCTCTTTAGAAGTTTGTTCAAGGCTCTCAGGTCTAGTATAGGACAGAGTCCCCTAGTTCTCTTTGGAATCAGGAAATAAATCAGGAGTAGAACCCCCAGCTCCGCTGCTTCAGCAGAACAGGCTCGACAGCCCTGGCTGTTACAAGGGCTAGGAGCTCCTCCAAAAGCATGTCCTGATGCATTATTGAAACCCAGGAGGGACACGGGGGGAGTCCGGAGGGACACCCAGAAAGTTCAGCCTGTACCCCTGATGAATGATGGACAGAAACCACTGGTCCGAGGTCTTCGCTGGGCCAATGGTCCACAAAGCCGTAGCTGGCCTCTGATCAGGTCTTGCGTAGAGGGTACAGGCGGCTGGCTTACGCTCCCTTGCAACAGGTCAAAACCCCGTGGCAGGGCTTGGCTAGGGGGCCAGCTGAGGATCTGTTGCTGCCTGGGTTGTCTCCCGCTGCGATCGGGTGCAGAAGCAGGATAGTATTTCCTCCAGCGGTAGAAGGACTTCCTCAGACCCTGTCGGGAGGACCTCTTGACCAAGGACAGTGGGTCCAACATACTGGCTGAGAGATACTGGAGGGCCTCATGATGATCTTTTAACTGAGCCACAGCATCTCTCATCTTGTCAAAGATATTCTCACAGGTACAGGACAGGTCCTCGAGCCTCTGCTGCACCTCCAGATGGAGATCTGACGCCCGGAGCCAGGCCACCCTGTAGACACCAATGCCCACGGCTGCTATCCTTGCCGCTGTCTCGAAGACATCATAGGTGGAACGCACCTCATGCTTGCCACATTCAAGACTCTGCTGGACAACTGTCAAAGTGTCCTGCTGCTGTTGGGGCAGGTGCTCAGTCATGTCCTGGATCTGTTTCTAGAGGTTATGAGAATACTGCATCATATGAGAACATAAGAAATGCCATACTGGGTCAGACCAAGAGTCCAACAAGCCAGGTAATACTGTTTCCAACAGTGGCCAATCCAAGTCAAAAGTACCTGGCAAGTATACAAAACATTAGATCTCAAGCTACTATTGCTTATTAGTTACCATAATAGTAGTTTATGGATTTAATCTTGAGGAACTTATTCAAACCTTTTTTAAACCCAGTTACACCAACTGCTGTAACTGCATCCTCTGGCAATGAATTCCGAAGCTTAACTATGTGCTCAGTGAAAAATAATTCTTTGATTTGTTTTAATTTATATAGCTGGTAGGAGGTGGCCATTGAACACAAACTAAAAAGGGCTTGGGTGGGACATTCTCTTCTAAAAGTAGGGAAGTGTGGATGCTCATACACAGGAACCTCCCATTACAGGTAAATGGGGCACGGTGTGACCCAGACGGTCGCTTTGTAATTCTGGAATGTAGTCTATATGGGAGGTCAACACTAGTAAATGTCTATGGGCTTAATGTCGTTCAAATGGCATTTTATAGTAAACTGCAGGAATCCTTGACTCGATTTGCCATGGACTGGGTGTGTATGGTGGGGGGGGAAGAATGGGATTGGAATGTCTCTCTCAATCTGGATCAGTCTGGTACTCCTAAGGCACAGGATGATAGTGGGAAGGGGCTAAGAGACCTTGTGGACATTTGGAGGGAACAAAATCCTAGTAGTAGGGACTACATATTTTTCTCCTAGAATCCTACTAGACTTCTTTTTATGTAGTCTGGGCCTGGTGGGCCCAGAATTCAAGTTTGACATTCTAGGGTGTACCAAATCTAATCACCATGCAAGTCTTCTGTCTTTCCCAGTCTGAAGTGCTGGGAGTCAAAATATGGAGGATCAATACGTCTTTGAGGAAGTACGAGTTTAGGGATGGGATTTGGAAAGTAATGGAAGAGTCTGAGGTTCATAATCCTCTGGAGATTTTAATCCAACTCTTCAATGGGAATCCCTGAAAGCGTTCATTAGATCCCAGGCAGCTCGACCAACTAGAATCAGCCAGAAGAGAATTGCAAGCTCTCGACCTAGATAAAATAGCATTTCATTCAGATTTGCTATGCCAGACTAGCAATAAGGCTGGGTGCCGGCTGGCTGGGAGACAAAGAAAGGGTGGCACAATCCCTCATCACTAGAAATCAAGAACTCCAAAGGGGCAATCTTACAAGATGCGGGTGAGATTCACACACGCTTTTATGAAGAATTGTATGCCTCAGAGGACTTGGGGGGAAGATCAAATTACTGAGTACCTAGAAAGGGTGGAGTTACCATCTCTTTACAGAAGAGGTGAGCAGGTTTTTTTAAATGCCGAAGTCACGCATGCTGAACTTTATCAGGCGATTCAAGACCTGAAGCTGGGGAAGGCCCTGGGTTTCGATGGCTTCACCGCCAAATTCTATAAGTCTTCCAGGCTGTGTTAATTCCACCCTTACTCCAGCTGTTCAATGATTTGAGGTATGAGGGTTCAATATATCAAGATGCGAACCTGGCAGGTATCACCATAAGAAGAAAATGCCATACTGGGTCAGACCAAGGGTCCATCAAGCCCAGCATCCTGTTTCCAACAGTGGCCAATCCAGGCCATAAGAACCTGGCAAGTACCCAAAAACTAAGTCTATTCCATGTAACCATTGCTAATGGCAGTGGCTATTCTCTAAGTGAACTTAATAGCAGGTAATGGACTTCTCCTCCAAGAACTTATCCAATCCTTTTTTAAACACAGCTATACTAACTGCACTAACCACATTCTCTGGCAACAAATTCCATATTGG
This sequence comes from Rhinatrema bivittatum, assembly GCF_901001135.1. Classification (NCBI taxonomy): domain Eukaryota; kingdom Metazoa; phylum Chordata; class Amphibia; order Gymnophiona; family Rhinatrematidae; genus Rhinatrema; species Rhinatrema bivittatum. The sequence goes on from NC_042626.1 coordinate 57,879,675, forward strand.
CTAAGAGCGGGAGAGATCCCACACTTTGTGGGTCTTACCGCCCTATATCCTTTATTAATGTCGTTTTAAAATTATTGGCTAAAATACTGGCAACTAGATTAGTTAAGTGGCCCCTCTTCTGATCCATGAAGATCAAATTGGGATTTGTCCCTGGTCGCTTGGCCTCAGACAATGTGCGAAGAGTACTTAAGAACATAAGAAATTGCCATGCTGGGTCAGACCAAGGGTCCATCAAGCCCAACATCCTGTTTCCAACAGAGGCCAAAAACCAGGCCACAAGAACCTGGCAATTACCCAAACACTAAGAAGAACCCATGCTACTGATGCAATTAATAGCAGTAGCTGTTCCCTAAGTATAATTGATTAATAGCCATTAATGGACTTCTCCAAGAACTTATCCAAACCTTTTTTGAACCCAGCTACACTAACTGCACAACCACCACCTCTGGCAACAAATTCCAGAGCTTTATTGTGCGTTGAGTGAAAAAGAATTTTCTCCGATTAGTCTTAAATGTGTTACTTGCTAACTTCATGGAATGCCCCCTAGTCCTTCTATTATTCGAAAGTGTAAATAACCGAGTCACATCTACTCGTTCAAGACCTCTCATGATCTTAAAGACCTCTATCATATCCCCCCTCAGCCGTCTCTTGAACTAACTTGGAGGGCGAAACAGGAGGGCATCCCCCCTAGTCCTTTTAGCCGTAGATGCCGAAAAGGCTTTTGATAGGGTACATTAGCCCTCTCTCTTCAAGGTCATCGATAAACTCAATATGGGAAACAGCTATATTAGATGGGTTCAACACCTTTATTAGAATCACATTGGGCGCCTAAAGATTTATGGCGAGTATACCACGCCACTCCCTGTGAAGCGAGGTACCCATCAGGGATGCCCTCTATTACCCCTCTTCGCATTATCCCTTGAACCCTTCGCGACATCAATAAGGTCTAATTCCCTGATCAGAGGGTTGCAAGTGGGGCCCTTCAGTTATAAACTTTCCATGATGCGGATGACCTCTTCACAGCGACTGACCTGGGCCCCTCCCTTCAGAGCCTGTTGCAGGCTTTTAGCAAAGTTTCTGGTTTCAAAGTAAATGAGGACAAGACAGAACTCTTAAATATTTCTATGCCACCTGAATCTTTTGAGGCTATAAGACCCACCCTTCCATTTCGAGCAGTCAAAGAATGGGTAAAGTATTTGCGGGTTAAAATTGGACCAGTTGGGCCCTAATCTTTCGATTGAATTATGACCCCCTTTTTCTTGCTATCTTGCTGGGATTGAGGGGATTTTTCCTGGTTTGGGAGATAGCTATAATTAAAGTGTTCTTCCTCACCTCTGCTATTTCTTTCAGACTTTACCAGTACAAGTCCCTGCATCCCTCTTATCGTTGTGGCAACGGAAGCTACTCAGGTTTATCTGGAAGCGTAGGCCCCCCAGGGTAGCTCGGTCAGGTACCAAATTTAGTGTGGTACTATGGCACTGTGCAGCATAGCGCACTTATTCAGTGGCACTCCTGTGGTGTCCTAAAACCTTGGGTCAGAATAGTCTCCTTAGATTCTGGGGGCCCACCACTGCATATCAGAGTCTGGCAAAGAGGGAAGTTATACCATACAGGCCTATCCCCCTATTCTAGACTGGTTCTAACCGTGATGTAAATGGCACTCCCAGTTAACTGGGGATAAAAGTGCCTTCTAACATCCTTTCTATTTGATAGTGCCTTCCACCCAGGAGTGGAACCAGGGTTGATACGATGCTGGCTTGAAAGATATATACAAGTGGGAGCAACTATGGGATGGTCAGAAACTGATCCCTTTTACTGATTTACAACACACTTACCATTTATCTAGTAAGGACTTATTCACATATAACCAGATTCTCCATTTTTTTTCCACAGCACAAATAGGAATGGAACTAAAAAGTGGGGTAAACCCCTCTTTGAAAATTACTGCTCATATGCAGATAAGATTACCAAACCTATCTCCAAAATTATGGCTCTCATGAAGGGGGTTACACAGGAAAAAAGGTCCTTTCAAAAAGCTTAGGAACGAGATATTGGGGAGCGATTTGAGGATGGTGACTGGGACATTCTTTTATCACTACTGGCAGAATTTCTGCCTCCTCGGCAATAAAAGAAACAAGTTATAAAGTACTGTATAGTTGGTACTTTACTCCCGTGTGCTTGAGCAGGATACAGGAGGGTGGTACCAACCTTTGCTGGAAAGGTGCGGGGCCATAGGCACCTACTTTCATCAGTGGTGGGCATGCCTGAGTATGGTGCACTTATGGGAAGCAGTTCTTGACTTTATTCACTCTGTTACCCACCTTAAGGTCCCCAGGGATCCCAGAATTTGCTTACTGAATATGCTCTCTGATCAGGGTCCCTCCCCCCCCCCCCCCCAACAATGGGCTCAACAATGGGCTCAACAAGTAATTTCCTCTGCCAGATGTGAAATAGCCCTATGGTGGCATAGACCAGAAGTCCCCCCCATTAGTGCTGTACAGTCTAGATTATATGAGCAAACTCACAGCCCTTCGTAATGATAAATTAGCATCTCATGAAAAGCTTTGGCTGCCTTACACTGGAAATAGAGATAACCCTACACGTTTGGCAGAAACTCTACTTATTTGAAGAAAGTAGTCTCAGTTCTGAGTAAATAGCCACAATTCTGCCCTCTAAATCCTGCATACGTATTTGATATATCCCTAGTGCTCGGTATCTGGGACATTCGTGTTGTACTTCAGCAAGTCAGTAAATTTCTTCCCCTACGTGCTCTTTAGGACTAAGTGGGAATTTGCCATAGTTATGTTGTGTTATGCTTTGTATGCAATATTCCATGATCTCTACTTATTTCCCATAACCTCCTTTATTGTAATCATAGTCACATGACACACTTAGTGAAATAACCAAGGGGGGTGGGGAAAGGGGTGGTATTCAGTAAAAAAATTCACGTAGAATTTGATACTTTGTTTTTATGTATGCATTAATTTTATTATCACAAGGCTTCCTACTGTTTCTTCCTTGCTATATAGTTGGACAATTATTGTAGCCTGAATTTTGTATTATTTCTGTGTTGAACAATAAAGTTAAATTTAAAAAAAAGTTAAAGTACAATATAGAAAATCAACACAATACATTGAAATATTCCATTCCTATTTCCCCTCTTAAAATACACTCACACCAAAAATGATCATATAAAACACTCCTAAAATATTCACACATACTAAATATACTCTCCAAAATACAATTCCCAATTGAAGGGTGGTCTCAACTAAATCCACCTGTATATTCACAATTCCCTTGAGTCCACTTCCCTTTGCAACAGTTGTGCTTGCATATGGTCTTTCGCTGAGGGAACCAGGTACATCCGAGACTGATTAATTTTGAGGTTTAGACTGTACCCTTCATGGAAGATCCTTAATACCCAATGGTCTGATGTGTTTCCCAAAAGTTGTAGAATCCGGATAGTCTGTCCGTCCGTCCCCCAACTGGTAACAGTAGCTGTGGCTGGGCCCTCCTCAAAAACACTGCTGCGATTTTTGGTTGTTGCCCTGGTGACATTAGCCTATTGATCTATTCCTGGGTTGCACCTGTTACGGCTGCTGCCTGGGCTGCTGGTATACTGTGGACGGAAGAGTGTATGTAATGAAGGATGTCTTTGGTAATAGGACTTCTTGAAGGCCAGGTCATACTTCCTGGTTGAGGACTGCTGCTCTGCCAGGGGACGTTAGGGACAAGACCGCTACGTTCTGTTCTTTAAGCTGGGATATGGTTTCCCGCAGCTTGTCCCCAAATAGGTTGTCTCCTTTATAGGGCAGATCTGCCGGCGTTTCACGTACGTCCTCGTGTATGGCACTGGCATGCAGCCAGGCTATTCTCTGGGCTGCTATGGACCCCGCTGATGTTTTGAACGCCTCTTATATTGTTTGAAGGAGGTGGCGCAAGCACTCTTCCAGATCCGTGAAGGACAGAGGCAATGCATTGTCCGACGATCCAAGCATGACGTGCGGTTTTAGGGATTGTAAATGCTCGTACAAGTATTGAGTTATATAGAATTGGTATTGGATTTTAGCATTCTACATCGCCTCTTGGAAGATTCTCCGTCCAAACTCATCCAGGTATCGGTTGTCCTTACAGGCGGAGTATCTGAGTGTAGCCGTGACTTCTTTGACTTTTTCACAGCTGATTACACAACTACTGAAGCATGGGGTAGATGTACTGTTCTGTAGTATGGGGATTTTCTCATCCTGAACTTCACATCAGTTTTCCTGGACTTTGCTGGTCCCGAGAAGTGAGATTCCCATGCCTTGTCCGTTACCAAATCAAGGACTGAATGGAAGGGTAAGGCTGTAGGCTCAGCTGGGACTTCAAAGATCTTTAGGATCCCCAAGATCTTTGATCTGGCACCTTTCTGGTTTCAATTTTCAAAAGTGTCCACACCTTCCCAATAAACTTAGAGGTAGGACAGGTCTTCTGGGGGTGAAGATGGTTCAGGTGGTTCCTCTGGCAGGTCTGATGGTCCCAGCTAAGCCTACAGCCTTACCCTCCCTTGATGGGGTAATGGACAAGGCATGGGAATCTCCCTTCTCAGGAACCTGGTGAAATTCAGCCCGGGGGGGGGGGGGGGGGGTGTTTAGGTGACCAATGTTGTCTGTTGCTTTCCAGGAATGTGAAAAAATTACTCAGCATTGCGGAAATTTGAGACATTGTTTGCGAAGCTAGTCTTCCCTCCATAGGGACCTGTCATCTCTTCCTCTGACAGAGGGCGAGACTCCCTCATGCCTCTTGCCAGACAGACACCTTGGATGGTGTACTGCAGCTAAGAGGATCAAGGAATCAGGATCCCTACTGCGCTCTGTTGGAGCCTGGTCCCTGTGCAACAGTCTGTCTCTGTTAGGGGCTCCTGTAACAGAGGCAAATGCATCTTCCTCTTTGAGACTAAAGATGTCCAAATAAACTATTTGGGCTAATCCAGAAGAATCCAATGAGTGGTCATCTAAGAGTGGTTCAACATCAGAAAACCCGAGCTCCTCTGGCAGGAACACAACTAGAGGATCACTCTGACCCATTTTTGTGGGAAGCCTGCTTTTGGGTAGGCTAGTGCTTATGCACTGTCTCTTCTTGTCATGGGCTCAACGCCCTATTGGTATGCATCGTAGATGGACGCTTCACGGTGTGTTCCTGCATAGTTTTCTTTTTGAGAAGCACAGGTGTTGATATGAGTGGCACTCGCAAGCAACACTTCGATGCGTGTGCTTCACTCCGTGGTGCATCCTTGCGTTGTATGAGTTCTTAGACACATGCATCGACTCATCCTTGCATTGTGCTTGCCCAGGTTCGACAATGCTAACCGCTGGTGACTCTGTCCTCTGCATGGTTTTTACTGGTGCACCCCCTAAAGCCTGAGGTGGCCTGCACCACGTGGTGCTGCCTTGTCGCCAGATGGGCCCAGGGAGGAGGTCCTTTCCTGATCGGTTCAGTGCATTTTTGGCCCGGGGATAAGTAACAGGAGAGGCGTTCTGACTCCAGGGCATATGAACCAGCCAGATTTGGGGGGGGGGAGGAAATCTTCTGGGCCTGTTGCCTCTGGGCTCTAGGCAACATCCTCCCGCAGCCGCAGTCCCAGTATATCCATTACAAGTTGTGCACTGGGCCCAGGCAAAAATAGTAGTAGTTATGTCCATATGTGATGGACATCACCTTACCCCATTGGCAATATTTGAACCTTGGAGGTTTTGGTGCCATGGTTGCACTTAAAAACTGTTTGGGAATAAGAAATTACAGAGGTGAAATAAGAAGAAATTCCGCAAACAGCACAGAAGAAAAGAGACTGAGGAGACTTGGTGATCATTTATTTATTTATTTTTAATTTTTATATACCGAAGTTCTTGTAGGGACTACAAATCACTCCGGTTTACATAGAACAAAGAACTGCTCAACAGAGCGGAGCTTTACATGGAACTGTAGAACATATGGAACAGTATAACTGGTAGACAATTTAACATAATGATAACTTAAAATAATAGTTTAACTGGTAATAAAGAATTATATTATTTAAAAAGCCACGCAGTCGCAAAGAGTCAAACCTCTATGATCTTTGAGAGAAGCTAAGCCCAGGGCCGCCCGGAAGACGTCCCAGACAACATGGCTAATTCAGCCTGCTTAGATGGGAAAAATAATTGTACCAAAGAAAAGATAGAGGGATCCATGCCAAAACCCGGGGGCATCTGTCCTATGCCCACTGAATTACCTTTCCCCGCTGACAAACTAGTTAGGGGAGCTACAAAGTCAGTCAACCCCTCTGGCAGCTCTTTTCCCACCTCACGTCAAGCTGGGAAGAACCAGGCTTAGTAAAATCAGATGAAGGAAATTCTCCCTAAGCCTCCAAACAGTGCTGACAAGTTAAGAGGATCGCCAGGTTGGGATACCCGAATATGACAAGCAGCAGAGGGTGCCTATAGCAAAGAAATGTGAAAGGAATTTGGGAGTATTAGTGAAGTCCTTTAGTTTGGTTCCTCAAATATCCTCCATCACTTGGGAAGCATTCTTGAATCTAAGGCAGCTTAGGAGGCTCAGATCAGTTCTGGATTTCTCAGTTGTCTGATTGTGCAGGCTCCAATTTATCTTTTATTGGACTACTGAAATGCCTTATTGGTTGGCCTCCCAAAGAAGGATCTATATCCATTACAAGTAGTGCAAAACATGGCTGCTCGACTTGATTTTTCATTATCCCAGAAGGTTGAGCGTTACACCACTGTTACAACAATTTAACTGGCTACCAACAGAAGAGCTCAGTTTAAAGTCTTATCTTTGATGTTTAAGATGATACATGGGGTTGAAGCAAAGTATTTAACACTTTTATATACCAACCATCATGAAAAGATTTCATATCAGATCGGTTTACATCTTAAACATCTATTAACCAGAGGCGAAAGTTACATATAACAAGGAATTAATAACTTGGGGGCTAGGTTAGCCAGAGGTAAAGGACAGAATAACTGAAACTAGATGAGGCAATGAGACCAAGAAACAGAGGCATAAATATGACGTTTAACATGGCGGGGAAAATTAGTCCAGTAAGCGGACTAATTTACAGAAAATTAATTTACAGAAAGGTCTGGTAAGCGGACTAATGTACAGAAAGGGGTGAGGCATTATATCCCAAGACATAATTTGTGTTCTCAGAATGATACCCTGTGTGTGGCTCCCTCCATAAAAGTAGTGAGAAAGACAGCTCATAGAAGGATGTTTGCAATGGGGGGGCAGCACACCAGAGCTATGGAACTCTGGACTACAGGAGACGAGATTGGAATCAAATTATCTAACTTTTAGAAAAAAATAAAATCATGGATATTTTAATTTGGTAAATTGCTAACACTCTGAATCTATTTTTATACTAAATTGTTATTTTAGGATTGTTTTTATGTAATTTTCTATTTGCTTTTTTTCACATTGTGTTATATTTTGTATTTATGATTATGTAAACCGCTCTGACCAGACTTGTTCTGATTTAACAGGTTAAAAGAGTCAATAAATATTCTTTAATTTTTACTGTATACCTAGCTGTTCATATCTTCGAAAATCTGATACTGCATTTGTACCTCGTCTATTGACTGCATGTGCTGTTTAAAACAAAAAAACAAAAACAAACAACATTTCATGTTTCCAGGCACTATTCTCGTCTTAACATTCTGATTTATACGATAACTATAGTCACTTAAAGGTTTAAAAAAATAAATAAAATCAAAACTTGTTTCCTCCTATTTTGAAATAAAAGTTCTTCTATCCAAATAAACTGATATTACAAATAGGTAGGAGAAGCGAGCACTCTTTTGCAATTTGGATTCTCTCTCTAGTAAGTGGGGACACCGTTAAACTTTTAGTGCAATAGACTCCCCTGAAAAATAAACCAAGCAACCTTATTTCCTTTCCTCGTATGATGCCCTAATATCAAAGCAGATGAAAAAGCATTGGGGCCATTGTTCAGGTTTCATAACAGACAAAAAACTAATACGAGTTATTCTAAAAAGATTTGCGAGATCGGATTTTTAAGAAACGATACTCATTTTGGAGATTAATGATTTAAAATTTAAGATTACCAACTCCGTTAAATGAGGTGTCCTGTCGCCTTATACAGAAACAGCACCCTCCCAAAAAAAAAAAAGGTGCTCTCATACTTAAGGCATCCGATAAAAATGGAACAAAGTCCAGTCAGTTATTTCGCGAAATAAAATAGACTCGCGAGAGAAACTACACCATCTAATGGGGAAAAAACCAGAAGAGAAAGTTTCCGGTCTGAGGAATTTCTCTGAAAGCGGCACATTAAGAAACACAGAACAAAACCCACGGTTACTCACTTGGCCCGAGCCCGGCGCCGTCCCCGGCCCATGGAGGAGGATGCAGTGGGTCTCGCTGGCTTGCTTTCCGGCACCACACTGCACCGCCTTCACCTTCCCTGCCACTCCGGACACACGACGACAACGGACTCTCACCCTTCGCTCGGGACCATGGCTCCAACCAGCTCACCGTCTGCCCAACCCCCCTTCCGGGACGAAGTCGGGGAAGTGAATAACCCTAAACGCTCTCCGAGACAAGGCGGACAAACTGCATCCTCCCGCCTTCTTCCTTGCGCCTGCGCAGCAACACATATAGTCGCCTCCGTCTCCCTTGCCGCACGTGCACGGAGGTGGGAAAGGGCACGAGCGATCAATCAGCGTGAGGCTTAATCGTCATTTCCCCCGTAACTTCAAAAATTGACTAATCGGCTTCGCACCTTCCGTCATTTTGCCTACGCCACGCCCCCCCCCGTGTGACCAATCAACTTGCTGGTTAATGGCATTTGCCCCCACCCTTCTCCTTCGGGCAGGTGTGACATCACGGGTCACGGAGAAGAGTGGTGGTAGCGATAGCATTTTGTTTTCTGTGATTTGTGGAGGGTGAGGGTGAGAGTGAGGATGGTTATATCTAGAGGGCGGAAACAAAGATGGAGGCCGTCACCCCCTTTTCCCCGTGGACAAGCAGTACAAATAGTCACATGAGAGATGGGTGACGACATCTGATTGTGCCAACTTGGTCCCTTCTCAGCTCAGAGCTTTTGAGTTTGCTCTGAGCATGTGCGATAATACTTTGGCTGCCATTGCTACGCAACCCTTGACTTTTTAGTAATATTTCTTCTTTGTAACCCACTACGAACATTTTAAGAAGTGGGATACACTTTTATATTTTAAATACATGTTTAGAAAAATATGGAAGACCGGCAAAAAAAAGGAAAAGTTCCTTTTAAATCCTGTAATGAATGTCGAAAAAATGGCTGTGGTAGACGTACATGATCTGTGCTTTAAATGCCTTGGTCTGGACCACAGTAGTTCAAACTTTGATCCTCGTGACAGACTGTCTCTGTGGGCATTGACTTTTTGAGACCTCTGGCTCAAATATGAGCTTTCAAGCTCTTCAGACGAAGCTCTATTAAAGCATCCTCAGGAAAGGCATCAAGATTATTCATGATCAGAAAATGTATCAATGCCAAAGTGTCATAATGCAGTCATCAGCATCAAAAGCACCATGGCACAGGATAGTCTGCACCAAAGAGTCAAAGCACAGAGAATCATCATGTTGCCCAGACACTGACACTGGTGTGAGAATACCTGTGTGCAGTGCTGTCCTGCTGCATGTAGCTGGCAGCAGGACAGCACTGCACACAGGTTGGAGTCGCATTAACCGTGTGTATATACATTGAATAAGGGTATTATCTCCAGGTAGTAGCCTTCATTCCCGCGAGTCACCCCCTCTTCATTCACGTCCTCTAGACTTAATGGATCCACAGTGTTTATCCCACGCCCCTTTGAAGTCCTTCACAGTTCTGGTCTTCACCACGTCCTCCGGAAGTGGAAGTGCTGAATCAGCATTGGGATCATGACCACTAGCATGTATCTAGCATAGCTCTCTGCTTCAACGGCAGGGGGAAAAGTCTGATACTTCACTTCCAACGCATAGCCAGCATAGCTCTCTGCTTCAACGGCAGGGGAGAAAGTCTGATACTTCACTTTCAACGCATAGCTCTCTGCTTCAGCAGCAGGGGAGAAAGTCTGATACTTCACTTTCAACGCATAGCTCTCTGCTTCAACAGCAGGGGAGAAAGTCTGATACTTCACTTTCAACGCATAGCTCTCTGCTTCAACGGCAAGGGAGAAAGTCTGTTACTTCACTTTCAACGCATAGCCAGCACAGCTCTCTCCTTCAACGGCAGGGGAGAAAGTCTGTTACTTCACTTTCAACGCAGAGCCAACATAGCTCTCTGCTTCAATGGCAGGGGAGAAAGTCTGATACTTCACTTTCAACGGATATCCAACATAGCTCTCTGCTTCAACGGCAGGGGAGAAAGTCTGTTACTTCACTTTCAACGCATAGCCAGCATAGCTCTCTGCTTCAACGGCAGGGGAGAAAGTCTGATACTTCACTTTCAACGCATAGCCAACATAGCTCTCTGCTTCAACGGCAGGGGAGAAAGTCTGATACTTCACTTTCAACGAATATCCAGCATAGCTCTCTGCTTCAACGGCAGGGGAGAAAGTCTGATACTTCACTTTCAACGCATAGCTCTCTGCTTCAACGGCAGGGAGAAAGTCTGTTACTTCACTTTCAACGCATAGCCAGCATAGCTCTCTGCTTCAACGGCAGGGGAGAAAGTCTGATACTTCACTTTCAGCGCATAGCTCTCTGCTTCAATGGCAGGAGAGAAAGTCTGTTACTTCACCTTCAAAGCATAGCCAGCATAGTTTTCTGCTTCAACGGCAGGGGCAATGTAGAAAAGAGTATCTGTATATATAAACAACAACCAACAAGGACTAAATTACATAGTCGAGTGAACAGAAGCATGGGTGTAGCTTGCTTAATGAGGCTGTTACTACCCCTAACTAAGCTACATATTCAATTAGATGCAGTTCCAACACTGCTCTCTACATTAATGGTGGGGTGGAAGGGAAATAAAACTAAAAGGTACTAAGAGCCAAGCATAACAAGTAAGAGGAAAAAAAAAGTGCATAGCTTGCTGGGCAGACTGGATGGGCCGTTTGGTCTTCTTCTGCCGTCATTTCTATGTTTCTATAAGCCCTGCTTCCCTGGAAGACCGAACCAAACCAAAATCTCCGATCAGCTAACAAAGGGCTACTAAAAATTCCACCTGTGCGCCAAAAACTTACTTCAACTCGGAAGAGAGCCATTTCCCTAGGAAGCCCCGAACTCTGGAACACCCAACCAAACTGAGAACACAACAAAACTTAAAAACATTCAAAAAAGAACTAAAAACTTGGATGTTCACCAAAGTCTACCAAAACACCCAATGACGCTATGTTATAACCCCCCTCACTACCCCCACATATAAACATTCAGATCCAATCCAAAGCACGTATTTTAACCTGTGCAATATAACAACCGAACCATGTTAATAACGCCTCCAATAACTATGTTAACAAGCAAATGTTTGATCACTCTGTTAAACATCGAAACTTTGTAAACCGTTGTGATGGCGAAACCGAATGACGGTATATAAAACTCGATAAATAAATAAATAAGTACCATGGCTCAACATGTCACAGCAACAACCACTGTTCCTAATCCCCAGCACAGGAGTGAAGCTGGACCTGGGGACAACAAGCTCGAACAGGAAAAGGACTGGCCTGGCACCATGGATCTTCTGCCTGTACCATCCACCTCCTCTTCATGTTGAGCCTTCAGTTCTGGTGGCTGGCAGGACTTAAGTTCACACAGGTAACTAAAAGGCACCCATTAAAACAGTACAAGGCTGGAACTGGGACAAGAACTAAAGGGTGCCCACTAAACAAGATGACAAGACTGAGACAGAATAAACAAAGCGATACCAAAAGGCCTTAAACAAGACAAAAACAAAACCAGAAAGCCATGATACTTGAGCCAAACACACAGAGCAAGGCAAGGCTAGGAATCAGAATAAAGAGTAAGGAAACTCCACGCTGAGACCGATCAGAAGAGAAGCACATCAATTACAAACAAACAAACAATCTAAACACCTGTACAACAGTTTACAAAGGCTTAAAGAATATTCAAGAAAGCTCCATGAGGAGAAACTTAGATTATTTGACAATGTTATGACAGAAACTGAGGGCTGCGTAAAGCACATCATGCGCTCAATCTGTGCCTTATTTGACACATCTTCAAGAATTTTAGCCTCTGCCATAGTGGCAAGAAGAATGGCCTGGCTAAGAGCATCTGGTTTAAGAGAAAGTACATGAAAAGTTGGTGGACATGCCATGTTTAGGAGACAGTCTCGGGTCGATGCAGTAAAGTGCGCTCAGGCTGAGCGCAACGTTAGCCCCCAGTTGGACGCGCGTTTTTGACGCGCTATTTTTACCCCTTATACAGTAAGGGGGAATAGCGTGTGGAAAATGCGCGGCCAATCCCCCGAAAACTAATATCACCCGCAACATGCAAATGCATGTTGATGGGCCTATTAGTTATTCCCGTGCAATACAGAAAGTAAAATGAGCAGCCAAGCCGCACATTTTAATTTCGTCTGGCAACGGGAAAGTGTACTGAAAAGCAGAAAAAACTGCTTTTCTGTACACCCTCCGACTTAATATAGCAATATTAAGTCGGAGGCCCCAAAAATAAAAAAAAATTTAAAATTAAAAATCTGCTCATGGCCTCCGGGTTGGAAGACGGACACTCAATTTTGCCGGCGTCCGTTTTCTGAACCTGTGGCTGTCAGCGGGTTCGAGAACCGACGCCAGTAGTTGAGCGTCGGCTGTCAAACCCACTGACAGCCGCCGCTTCTGTCAAAAAGGAGGTGCTAGGGACGTGCTAGTGTTCCTAGTGCCTCCTTTTACCACGGGCCCTAATTTGCATATCTTTACTTACTGAATCGCGCACCCAGGAGAATGGCCTGGGTGCGCGTCAGGAGAGCGGGCGCTCACCGGCTCTCCCGCATGTCTTACTGTATCAGCCCATCTGTAGATAAAATGAAGGAAACTGTAAAGTCCATTAAAAAAAGGGGCATTCCATGAAGTTAGCAAGTAGCACATTTAAGACTAATCGGAGAAAATTCTTTTTCACTCAACGCACAATAAAGCTCTGGAATTTGTTGCCAGAGGATGTGGTTAGTGCAGTTAGTGTAGCTGGGTTCAAAAAAGGTTTGGATAAGTTCTTGGAGGAGAAGTCCATTAATGGCTATTAATCAATTTTACTTAGGGAATAAGCCACTGCTATTAATTGCATCAGTAGCATGGGATCTTCTTAGTGTTTGGGTAATTGCCAGGTTCTTGTGGCCTGGTTTTGACCTCTGTTGGAAACAGGATGCTGGGCTTGATGGACCCTTGGTCTGACCCAGCATGGCAATTTCTTATGTTCTTATGTTCTTAAAATCAGGAGTTTGGCTGTGCAGTCTTTCCACCACACAAATAGAAACATCATTTCAAAGTAAAATTCAGGCAAGACCCCTACAAAAGGTCATACTTTTAACCTCAAAGACAATCCATATTACTATTATAGACAGCACTCAATCATCCTGCAACAGTTTCAGCAGCCACATCAATAGATACAACAACAAACCAAGTCAAGAAGAAGAGAAAAGCAGCAACAGAGCCCCTACAAGACTGTCCTCAGGTTTTTAACAAACAGATAAAAAATCTTCAGAACACATTTCTGGAAATAATAATAGAGGGAAGACTAATACAATACTTTGCTTATCAATGGAGTCAAATCACAACAGACAAATGGGCTTTGAAAATCATAAACCAAAGTATTTTTAACATTTTAAAACTCCTCCTCTACTTCTCCCATACTTGCAAAGGAATACAGAGCAGCAATTTACACATAATCAAGAGCTACAGTCACTTCTAAGAGCGAAAGTGATTCAACCAATCTCGCAACAAAAAGGGAAAAGATTCTGCTCCAGCTATTTCCTGATTCCAAAAACACACAGCAATTTTGGATCGCAGAGATTTGAACGGTTACCTAAAGAAGGAAAAATTCAAAATTAACACATAGGTACAAACCTACTTGTCAGACTGGCTGACATTCAAAGATCTCAAAGATTCATACACACATATAGCAATAAACAGAAAACATTTAAGGTTCACCCTACAGATTCCAGTCCAATGCAATATAGTATTTAAAGAGAATGTACTTATTAGATTCTGGGGAAGACTATACATTCCAAAAACATAATGGAGTGAAAGGAACGGTCCCCCAGCACAGACTGTGATTTACTACAGTTGCATCAGGAGGGTAAAGGCTGTCAAACTCAACTAGCAGATAGTTGATTTTGACAGCCTTTACCTGCCTCATTAGATCTATATTAATCGCCGGCCAGGTTCCTTCTGCCTGCTCCTGATGCACTGCCTGGACGCCAGGCGCAGCAAGACGCTGCTGACTCCTTACACAGCCCGACGCAGTTGGCTCCAGCTTACGCACCTCTCCCTAGGCGCATGCCTGACTTCTCAATTTAAAGGGCCAGTGGCAAGAATGGCCCTGCAGCCCTATAAAGAGCTTGCCCGCTCCTGCTCTTCTTGCCTCAGCAACAGGTCCCACTACTCCTGAGTAGAGCGTGCTGCTCCAGCATCTTGTCTTCAGTACCAAATTTATCTTCTGTTCTCCTTGCCTGCCTGTGCTTCTCCTTGCCTGACCTACCCTGCCTATCTGTCCCTTCTTCCCTTTCAGATGGATACTTGGTTGACCTCAGCCCGATCTGTGATACATTTGATCGCTGCCTGCCATTGACCACTGCCTACCACCAGTTACGCTTGGCTGCTGCCTGCCCCAGACATGTTTGACCTTCATCTGCATTGACCGAGCTACTAACCCAAGAGGAACAAGGGCTGGTATAGGCAAAGCTCCAATCTGGCCTCTGCTTTGTACAGCTCCTCCCAATAGGTTGCGCCAATCCTGCCTCAGCCCAAAAGTCCACTAACGCAACAGGTTTCTGAGGCCATGGATCCAGTGGACTTGACTTCCTTGCAGGCCATTCTGGGTCTCGCAAGGAAGTCAAACCTTAGAGCTTCTGGCTGCATCCATGGTTCGGCTGTCTACCTGTCTGAATGCTTTGACCAGTCCTTTAGTGCCACCCCTGTCTGCACCAGTTCTGCCACCTATTGTACCTACTTCTCATCTCTTACCACAGTTACCAGCTCTACCCCAGTATGCAGGGGACCCCAAGTGATGGGGATTTCTAAATCAGTGCCACATACTCTTTCTTCTGCAAGCACCATTATTCCCTGACAACCAAACGAAAACCACTTACATACTGTCTCTACTGAATGGCAAAGCCTTAGCCTGGGCATGTCCTCTCTGGGAATGAGGAGATCCCCTCCTGCTCAATCTACAACAGTTTACTGAGCAGTTCAGAATAGTCTTCGAGGAGCCTGGTGACACAGCCACCATGGCATTTGACCTCCTCCACCTCTGTCAAGGCTCCAGAACCATGGCAGAGTACGGCATAGACTTTCAAACACAAGTTACTGAACTAAACTCACAAGAAGACAGCTTGACCGCAATATTCCTCAAAGGCCTCTCATCTAAGATTAAAGGTGAGCTCACTGCCCGAGACCTCCTTACTTCCTTAGAGGAGCTCATTGCCCTAACTGGAAAAATTGTCCGCCAACTACAACAGAGGGCTTGAAGGAGTGATGCTTTAGCACCGCGGTGTCAGAACCCGCTCTTGTCCCTGGCTGCTATACCTTTGACCTCTCCCCTTCACAAAGAGCCCATGAAATTGGGGTGGTCCCACTTAGCCCCAGAGGAGAGATGTTGCTGCAGGCAGCAGGGACTTTGCCTATACTCTGCTGGACAGGGCCACCTTTTGGCCCAACGTCCACTGAGGTGGGGAAACCTCAACGCCTAGGGTCCTGTGGGGAGATGACCCTAGGCCTCACCATTCCAGCTCCCCAACCACTGATTCCCATGACCTTGGAGCTGGCATTAAGTCTTCACGCAATCCAAGCCGCCACAAAAAAAGCCCAAAATATTGCTTTTCTATGGTTTCTCCTACTTAATATCATCCTGTTACTAAGTAGGAGGAACCACAAGAAGCAGCATGAAAAAAAAAAATCTTGACAGCAGTCAGGTTAGGAAAACAGACACCCGTTGCTCACTTTGTGCGATAGTTCCTTGGTATGCTAAAGGATGCTATGATAGAATGATTTCCATCAGTTAAGAAGAGTGTTTGAACGTATACTACCAAATGAATGAAAAGTTGAGCTACCGAGTCAAGGAACTATCACATAAAGGGCCAAATCTTAAAATCTACGCCTGATTTTATAACATGCGCGTGCTGCTGCGCGCATGTTATAAAATCCGGGCTCGGCACGCACAAGGGGGTGCACATGTGCACCTTGCGCATGCTGAGCCCGAGTGGAGCCCCGATGGCTTTCCCTGTTCCCTCCAAGGCTGCTCTGAAATCGGAGCGGCCTCGGAGGGAACTTTTTTCAGCCACCCTCCCACCTTCCCCTCCCTTCCCCTATCTAAACCCACCCCCAGCCCTAACTAAATCGTCCCCCCTACCTTTATTTCAAAAGTTACGCCTGCCCAAGGCAGGCGTAACTTGCGCGCACCGGCTCGCCATCCCCCTGCACAGGCCGCTGTGCCGGGGGATTTGGCCCCACCCCCAGACCGCCCCCAAACTGCTGCCATGCCCCCGTACCTGCCCCCTGACCCCTGGTTCCGCCCTGGACCACCGCCATGCCCCCAGGTCCCACCCCTTTTTCGAAGCTCCGGGACATACGAGCATCCCGGGGCTTGCGAGCGCCGCTGAGCCTATGCAAAATAGGCTCGGCGCGCGCAGGGGCAAATTTTCTCAGGTTACGCACGTATGTTACGCACGTAGCCTTTGAAAATCTGCCCCAAAGTGTACTAAGCAGTTTGTGTAAGAACGGCGTTTCCACATTATAAAGCCACTGTAAATATATCATGTTGTCGATGCAGGAAAGGTTGTGCTGAGATACATTCCCCTATCGAAGCCTAGGTTGGCAAAACAGAGGCCTTTGTTGGGACAGTGGAAAGGAATGGACTCAATATAATTTAAATCCATCAAAGGATTTGCATAGTATCCTTTCATTTGAACTTTGCTGTATACATATCTTTTCATTGCAACTTTATTTTTACACGCCTTATTGCTGATTTTCAAGAATAAGAAACAATCACATATGTTCAAATCACTATACTGCATAGTAACTATTCCAGCGATTGATAGATCGTTCTGTGGTAATGTTTTAAGGTTCACTAATATGCCTAATGTACATTTTTTTCGTGCATTAATATAAATGTGCAAATGAGTAGAAGTGTAATATACAAGACTTTTTAGGATTGTTTTTATGGTTGGAGTGAATGGGCAGTGATTGACAATTAGGTTATGAGTGAGTGTCTACATGATGATTGGTGGGTCTTACATTCAAAAATTGTAATGGAATTATATTTTGGTACTGTATAATAAAGCTTATTGTATAATAAACTTACATTTATAAACACATTGGTGGTGTTACTTCCCTTTTTGTAAGGTTTTTTTCTTCATGTTTATATATTATATATAAGGAGAAAATTCCCTCTCCCTGCCCCATGCACTAATCCACAGCAATCTTAGGGTGACTGGAAATCAAAAGTTCCCAGGTAAGGAAGCAAGGATGTTTTTTAATCATTATTAGTTTTAAATTATTGAGTGTTACTTGATGTGTCTGCTACTTTGAAATATTTTATTGATATTTGGAAAAATTTGTATAATTTTATATGAATTTTTAATCATTGGCTGTTCTGTTCTTCAACTGTTTTAAAATATTTATTCTTTTATTAGTATGTTTTTACTATTATAATTGATTCCTTTATAGTCCTTGATTTTATTGTTTTAAGGAATGGTATTTCTATTTCTCCATTGTTGCACTGAATACAGTCAGGTTTCCAGGTCAGTTTTTGTCTAAATGTTTCTATTTATATTTTTTGGTCTCTTTATTCTGTGTTTGCTGAGGGTCTGTCTGAGTTCTGCATGTGTGTCTGAGGTGAGGTTTTCTGCTTATGTGTAGTTTGCATGTTGTGGACGTGGACCCTTGGACCGAGGTGAAGTTGGCGCAACCTGCAGGTTCCCACCGTCGGCTGGCAGAGTCGGACAAGGCAGAGGCCCAACTGGAGCTTCGCCTGTACAAGTCTATATTCCCCTTAGGTTGAGACTTCGGGAGCTGGGGTTGGCAGGTCTTAGGTGGTGGCCTCTGCTGATAAAGAGAAGATCCATGGGTGAAGGCAGGGGTACAGTTAGTGTAGCTGGGTTTAAAAAAGGTTTGGATAAGTTCTTGGAGGAGAAGTCCATTACCTGCTATTAATCAAGTTTACTTAAGGAATAGCCTCTGTTATTACTAGCGTAGGTAGCATGGGATAGTTTTTGGGTACTTGCCAGGTACTTGTAGTCTGGATTGGCCACTGCTGGAAACAGGATGCTGGGCTTGATGGACCCTTGGTCTGATCCAGTATGGCAATTTCTTATGTAGAAGTCAAAGGCAGACGTGGATCAGGTCAGGTGGCGTTCAAGCAAGGTCCGGTAGTCAGGCAGTGGTCGGTGGCAGGCGGCGTTCAAGCGAGGTCTGGTAGTCAGGCAGTGGTCAGTGAAAGGCAGCTTGAAAAAGAAATCCAATAAGCAAGCCAAGGTTAATACCGGGTATCCGTCCAAGGGAAGGCGGGACAGATAGGCAGGGCAGGAAGATGAGGAGCAACACAGGAGGCAAGGCACACAGAGGAACTGAGAAACTGAAGACTGATCACAGGAGCTGGTGGACGAGACGAAGACCAGGAATTGAAACCACGAAGAAAACCAGGAACTGAAGCACGCTGAGGCAACTCACTCTACACAGGATGTAGCAACTTGTTGCCAAGGCATCGAGGCAGGGTTAAATAAGGGCCTTTTGTAGGCCAGCACATCAGATGTCATCCAGAGGTGCCGAGGCTTTCCCCATTGCGGGCCCTTTGAATTACTGTGTCGCGCTTGCCTAAGAGGTACAGGGAGGTGCAGGAGTGGCAGCACCCACCATGAAAGGACCCAGTGGCTCCCCCGTGCATTTCAGGACGTCGACCCAGCACACGAGAAACAGCGAGACATGGCAGCGGCCAGGCTGGGGCTGTAGGTAAGAGCAGAGGGCCATGGAACAGCCCATGGACTGCTGATCGTAACGTGTAGGGATCAATAGCAGGCTGGCTTGTTCCCTTTTCTTAATAGGTGTATTGGTGTTTAAGGCCTGGTGTAATATCTACAACATTGCTTTTTCATAGTTAGGGTTTTTACTGTTTTGCGTGCTGGCAGTTAGTGCTCTTTTAGTATGAGAGGTTTACAATATTGTAATAGTAATTCAGTTTATTCTGGACTTTGAGGGCAAACCCCCTGCACCCAACATGCATTACGGAAGGCCTAATACCATTTGCATTCCAAATAAGATTTTTGCTTTTTTTTTTTTTGCTGGGTTGTGATATTTTTACCTCAGAAGACTGTACTTTCAGTGGCCTTTCTAATGTCAAATTTATTCTGCCTTATAAATGCAGAATTTTTAATTGTGTCTGGCGAGGGCAGGATAGCACAGTCACAAGGCTGTAACATTCGCCTAGGATGCTGCACCAGCCCGGGGAGCGTGTCACAGGAAGACCCCCCCCCCCCCCCATCATTCATCCTTCTCCAGGGAAAAAGGTGGGAGGCAGGTCTGAGGGTTCCTGGGAGTGTGGCAGGGTTGCCGGCTTGCTGGAAACATGATCGCAGGCACACTATCTGCCAGTCCTCTGGGAACTCTGCTCCCTGCTTTCTCCCTTCCACAGCGTTTGAAATTGCCAAAATGGCCAGACTACAAAGAGACCCCCTCCCCTCTTGACAATGTGCCCTGTGCCATGCCGGGGGGGGGGGGGGGTCACCCTCTCATCCCTCACCTTGAGCTGTCCCTGACCTAACCACTTACATTCTTTGCATGCAGCCGGTTAAGAGTAAGGTGACGTGGGGCACATGTAGCCGGATAATTTGATATTGAATTGTAGCCAGGTCGGTTTCAAAGTTCTGGCTAGGTTTGCTCGAATAACTTTTGAGGATATTCAGCAGGATGTTTATCCAGTTGAATCTCTCCGATAGCTTATCTGGCTAACGTTAGCTGGTTAAGTTTTCTGGGTTTTTAAATATTGGCCTCAAAGTGGTTAAAATAAAAGGAAAATGTGTGAAATGATTACATAATAATGAGAAAATAAAATAAAATTACAGATCAGTTCCCAGATTCTGGGGCTGGGCCATAGTGAACCTGGTGAACTCGCTTCTGGCCCAGCAGAGTTTGTTGCTAAACCCGCTGTTTCTCCATGTTTGTAGCAGAGGATGAATGGACTTTCCCCCCCCCCTACTTAGTCTCTTATGGGAAGTGTTTGATTTTCTCTGTCAGTTCTGGGAAATGTGCATCTCTAATGTCTCATTTTGCACAGTTCTGGAGGAAACATTTCTGTTTCTTTGATGTTGCACTGCAGGCAGAGTGAGAGGGTTCCAGTTCAGCTTTTGTTTGCAAATTTCTATTTCTAATTTGTGGTCCCTTATTTTGTGTTTGGTGAGGGTCCAGCTGTGTTTATCATGTGCGACCAAGGTGAAATAATCTGCTAGCATGTTTCAGTGTAGGGATCTGTACCAGTCCAGTTTGTCCTGCTTTCCAGTCTGCACTTCCCAATAGGAAAGTATTGTGTTCAAGGCTAGTGGTTCTCAACCTTTCATGACTACTGTACCCTTTTCAGCAGTTTTAGATGTCTTCTGTACCCCTAGATCAGGGGTTCTTAACCTGGGGTCCATGAACCAGGTGCAAAAAAACAAAAATATAGGGGTAGATTTTATAATTCTACGCGCGCGCGAACAAAATTACACCGGATTTTATAAGATACGTGCGTAGCCGCGCGTATCTTATAAAATCCGGGGTCGGCGCGCACAAGGGGGTGCACATTTGTGCAACTTGGGCGCGCCGAGCCCTGCGCGCGCTGCCCGTTCCCTCCGAGGCCACTACGAAATCGGAGCAGCCTCGGAGGGAACTTTCCTTCTGCCTCCCCCCACCTTCCCCTCCCTTCCCCTACCTAACCCACTCCCCCGGCCCTATCTAAAACCCCCTCCTCTGTCGCAGAAGTTACGCCTGCTCGAAGCAAGCATAACTTTGCGCACGCCGGGTTGGCTGCCGCGCGCCGTGTTCCGGTCCGGGGGCTGGTCCAGAGGCCGCGGCCACACCCCCAGAACGCCCCCGGGCTGAAACCACGCCCACGGCACCGCCCCCAGATGACGCACCGACCGCGTCACGCCTCCTGACACGCCCACCCCAAGAAAACCCCGGGACTTACGCACGTCCCGGGGCTTTGTGCGCGCCAGAAGCCTATGCAATATAGGCTCAGCGCGCGCAGGGGGGTTTAAAAGGGTTACGCGCGTACCTTATGCGCGTAACTCTTTTAAAATCCGGCCCATATTGTTCATGCGTATTTTTTCTGAAGAGGTAGTCCGTGGCGTTCATCAGATTCTCAAAGTGGTCCTGACCCAAACAAGGTTTAAAACCACTGCCTTAAGGTCAGAACAATTCCAAATTCACAGCAAATACTATAGTCACTATTCAAAAATGTGTGTTGTGTTAAAGCAACACGCCAAAAAATGCACCAAGGTACCACCTACTCCCAAGCAGGAGTAACCCGTGTGCGTACGTCACATAAATCAACTTCAAAAATTCTGGTCAAAGTCTGCGAGTATGGAGGTTGGTTGAAAATTACCTTCTCAGAATATTTAAGTGTTATCCATAATAGATGACAGCTATTGCAGGCGAGTTAGCAATCCACTGTCAGGTTCCCTCCAAATAATTACTTTTCAGTAAGAGCAGAATTGCTCCTGCCTGCTGCCCACCCATGTTAACCATGTGCCCAGCTAGAAAATCCTGGCAGATCGGGCCACGCTAAAACAAGGCTTTTCCCATAACTTTGAGGAGTTTTACTGGGCAACACTTTAAAAATAAACAATAGATACATCCTTAGCCTGTGGGAGCTTTGTCCTTTTTATTTGTTGACTCTTTTACAGTGTAATTTGTCACAAATGTTATTTTTCCACTGCACCGTGAATTAATTTTTTTATTTTCCTGGGTGTGGGGGAGGGAGGGGAGAGGGGGATGTAAACATTTTTTCAGGCCTCCAACTAGCACTGAATGTTAATTAGATTTGGTGGTGACATTTCTGTAGCTGCCACATAGCTTCCAACACTCCGCAGTGCCTAATTCAAAATCCTGGTGCTGGCCTTTTAAGGCCATCGAAGACAAATGCACCAGCCCTACCGCAATAGCTGTCTAAGCCAGGGATGGCCAGCTGAGGCCTTGCAAGCCACTTGTGGCTTGCTGAAAGATAAAATGCAAATCCCAAATGGCAGCGGTCTTATCGGCCTGCAGGGACATTTGTCATCAGCCTGTGCAGCCGAACAGAAGAGGATAATGTCACTTGGGGCTGCAATGGAGTACAGAGCAGCTACCTAGGCACAAAGCCTTGGGGGTACCGATTCCAGGTGCCCCCCTCAGCAAATGGACTCCTCGAATATACTTGCCATACTGAAAGTACACATCCACAATAAAAATATCACTTTGTGGCACGATACAGATGTGTAATAAGGAGATCTTATGTGATAAAATATTTTTTAAATTTTTTTTTGAATGACCATCATATTAGCACAGGTACCAGCACATGGAACACTGTTTTATGTACCCTGTTAAAGCCTGGGGGATAACTGGAAAAAAACCCTAACTGCTAATAGTTATAATCATCCGTCCTTCATATTGTAACATAAATTGCACTTCTCAATGTGTGCTAGAGTGATGAAATTAGTACCGGGAGATGTAACTTGAAAGAGCTATCCAAAACGGTCAGGAGATAACCCTCTCTTTTCAACCCGACATTGCAATGTCTCACTCTAGCACACAGAGAGAAGTGCATATTGGGGTAGATTTTCAAAGGGTTACGCACGTAATATACGTGCGTAACCCTTTAAAACCCCCCCCCCCTGCGCACGCCGAGCCTATTTTGCATAGGCTCGGCAGCGCGCGCAAGCCCCGGGACACACGTATGTCCTGGGGCGGTCCCGAGTCCTCCGGCACAGTGGCTGTGTTGGGGGATGGTGCGCCAGCAGCCGGCCGGCCAGCCGGGGGGGGGGGGGAGGAAGCGGAAGAAAAATTCCCTCTGAGGCCACTCCGACTTCGGAGCGGCCTTGGCGGGAATGGGGAAAGCCACCGAGGCTCACCTAGGGCTTGGCGCGCGCAAGGGGGTGCACACTTGTGCACCTTGCACGCGCCGACCCTGGATTTCATAACACGCTCGCGGTAGCGCGCGCCTGTTATAAAATCGGGGTACATTTGTGCGCGCCGGGTAGCGCGCACAAATGTACCCCACATGCATGGTTTTAAAAATCTGCCCCATTGTGTTTACAATACAAATGATTATAACTATTAGCACAGGGTTTTTTTTCAATTATCTGCCAGGCTTTATATGGGTACATAAAGCAGTGTTCCATGTGCTAGTACCAGTGCTAAAATTATGATGGTCATTCAAAAAAAATTAATACATTATTTTATCACATAAGATCTCCTTTTTACACACCTGTATCGTGCCACAAAGTGAGATTTTTTTATTGTGGATATTGCCATTATTCTTACATATGGGTTTGTTTGATATACTGAAAAGTACAGACATCAAAGAGGGCAGAGGTGAGCAGCTGGAACTAGGTGGAGCAGACCAGAATAGCGGCATAGATAATACTATGATCCTTTCCCCCTAGCTCCGTGAGGATGACCTAGGGGATTTTTTTTTTAACTCATTATGAACTATGATTTTATACTGCCTGTCACCTTCTGATCACCTTCCCCCTTCCCACTATCATTGGAATGTCTTTTATGGTTCACTTGGATTTTCTGACCTGCCAGTATTTGCTCATTCTGTTGTGACCTAAGGAAGAGAGAGTAGTAGTTCCTGAAACCTCGTCAAGAACCAGGTCAAGTTAGTCCAAGAAAATTATATCACTATATATATTTTTGGTAGATCTCTTTCTTTATAGTTTTAGCATTCTTGGACTGGGAGAGGTGAATGATAAGCAATAACTCCTTCATGGCTTCCTGCAGCAACACTGAATATTTATTCATTTATATTTGATATTTAGTTAGTCCTCAAGGCAGATTCTAAGCACAGTTCATTAAACCAGATACAATCACATGAGCAATAGTAAGAACTGCCTTGTTAGTAAATGAGTTTAATGAGGGTTCACCCTTATCTCACCCCCTATGTCTTCATTGACACCCTAACAATAACAGACTGCAGAGCTTCAGCCTTTATGATAGTTTACTTAAAAAATAAAAAAACTCACCGTTTTCCAAAATAATATTCCATCTACATCATCCTGGGTATCATCACTGAGGCTTTCCAAGCCCTCTTTCTTTATGGAAACTGAGCACCAGGTGTAGCTGAAAAAAAACCAAACCAGAGAGCTTTCCAGTCCCGAGAATAGCCACTGCTACTAATCAGTTAACTGCTCCGGCTTTAAGGCGAGCTGCCGAGTACATTTCTCTCCCACCCAGAAGAAGCCGGGAGCCATATGGTATTTATCAGGGGACTCTGATTTTCAGGAGCATCCCTGCCTTGGTCTAGAACACTCAGGCTCCATTGTGCCATTTTCCTCCTCTTAATGGAAATTGCAATCAAGTGGCTTCAAACTATATTAATAATTGCACAATTACCATTGATAGAAAACATGTTTAACACACATATTTGGGAATTAGACCATCTTTACATAAGGACTTTTTATTTTCTTTTAGTCAAAAACAAACAGTTGCGCTCATAAGTTTACATACTCCTGGCAGAATTTGTAAGATGATAGTCCTGGGGGAATTCTGTGCTACTGCACAAGAGGGGCACAGAATTTCCCTCTTGTGCAGAATTTTAAACTGCCCCGCAGGCCACAAGCAGAGCTCATCCCATTCGCAGCTGAAGTAGAAGGAGGCCTGGTGGGCCGCAAGCGGAGCCCATCCCGTTGTGGCTGAAGACGAGGGAAGCGCCAGTTGGCCACAAGTGGAGCCCATCCCATTTGCGGCTGAAGACGAGGGAAATGCCATTGGATCACGAGCGGAGTTCATTCCATTTGCGGCCGAAATGGAAGGAAGCCTGGTGGGCTGCGAGCAGAGCCCATCCTGTTTGTGGCCAAGGAGTAGCATCGATGTGACCTGTGAGTGTTAATGTGTGTGTGCACAGAATGACAGGCACAGGAGCTTGTGTGAGAGATTTGGAGCCTTTGTGTCTGAGTGAGGGTGTGTGAGTGAGGGATTTTGTGAGGGTGTATGTTTGTGTGTGAGAAGGAGTCCATGTGAAGGGGTGTGTGTGAGAGAGAAAACTCCTATGTGCAAGGGTGTATGAGTGTGCGAGAGAAGGAGCCTTTGTAAGAGGGGAGGGGTGTGTGCAATACAGAAAGGAAGTCTTTGTGAGGGTGTGTATGTGCATAAGAGAGAGGGAGCCTATTTGAGGGTGTGTGTGCGCACAAGAGAGGGAGCCTGTGAGGGTGTGTGTTTGAGTGAAGGACAGAGGGAGCCTGTGTAAGGAGGGTATATGTACAAGAGAGAACCTTAAGAGGTGTGTGTGTGTGAGGGAACCTGTTTTGAGTGTGTGTGTGGGTGTGTGAGTGAATGTATGTGAGAGAAGGATGTGAGGGTGTGTGTATGTGTGTGGGAGAGTATGACAGAGGGGGCCTGTGTGAAAGGTTGTATGAGAGAGTGGTCAAATTCTAGGAGTGGAGGTCTGGAGGGTGGAGATAGTGGAAGGGATTGAGCCTGGAGGGGCAGGGGAAAGATAGTGGAGAGTGGAGAAGTTAGAGCCTGAGAGGGCAGAGTGAAAGGGATCTGGCCCAGGGAGAAGGGAGAGAGGGTGGAAGGGACATGCCTACAGTGTATTTCTACTGAAATATGGGCTTATCTGAAACAAAGTGGTGTGGGTGTTTCAGCGTGCACAATAAGGAGATACTTGAACAGAAATCGGCTGCATGGAGGAGCCATGCAGCCAATTTCTGCTACACCAACACCACAAAACATTTCTGCTACACCAACACCACAAAACAGCCCATTTAAAATACACCAAACTGCACCTAGAGAAGCTTCACAACTTTTGGAACAAAATAATTTGAAGTGATGAGAACAAAATTGAACTTTATGATCACAACCATAAATGCTATGAAGAGAAGCACCTCATGCCTATGTGAAGCATGGAGGTGGATCGCTGCTGTTTTGGGGGTGTGAGCTACAGCGGCACAGGAAATTTAGTTAAAATTGATGGCTGGATGAATGCAGCATCTTATCAGAAAATACTGGAGGAGAATTTGCACTCTTCAGCTAGGAAGCTGCGCATGGGGCGCACTTGGATTTTCCAACATGACAATGATCCGAAACATAAGGCCAAGTCGACCCTTCAGTGGCTGCAGAAGAAAAAAGTGAAGGTTCTGGAGTGGCCATCGCAGCCTCCTGACTTGATCATCGAGCCACTTTGGAGAAAATTCAAACATGCAGTTTATGCTAGAAAGCAAAGAATTTACAGGATCTGATGGCTTTTTGCCAAGAGGAATGAGCAGCTTTACCACACGAGAAAATAAAGGACCCCATTCACAACCATTACAAAAAGACTGCAAGCTGTCATTGATGCAAAAGGGGGCAATAATCGATATTAAGAACTAACACCATGTAACTTTTGAACAGGACCATTTTATTATTTCTTTTATTGCTATGGTTTGTTTAATGATTGTCCTATTCTGTGATGAATAATATTTTCAATGTTTCAAATTAAAACTAACAGATGTGTTTTGTCTGATCACAAGTTTTCTTAAAATGCTACACATCTTACAAATTCTACCAGGGGCATGTAAATTTGAGCACAACTGTATAAATTCTGAGACACAATTCACCTTCTTTGTGAATTTTTAATTGGCTATCCCATACCCCCTCATCTCCCCCCCCCCCCCCACACACACTATAAGTAGAATTATTCTATTTTCATGAAGAGACTGGTTTCCTTCAAGTTATCTGCCCTCATCCTGCAAGGCAAGCAAACTCTTTCACACAGTAGGCTTGACCTGGCAAGCAGAGAAGCATGACTTGGAATTCAGCAACAGGAAAATATGAATTCTTCATAGCTCCTGCATGTTACATGTTTCATTGAATTGCTTCTAAATGTATATGTTTCTCATCCAAGTACGCATGACTATGACTAAAGCAGAAGTTCTCACAACTGATTTTTTTGGTGACCCTCAAGAGTGTGACCAGTGGCTTTTGCATTGCAGGTGGCCACATTGATAATTTTCCCTAAAATACTCCAGTAACTTTAGCTGCCTCTCTCACCCATGGTGGCCACAAAAAACATCTGCTTGTGGTCACATTTGAGCAATGTTGGTGTAGAGAGAGCAGGGTGAAATACACTCCTGTCTGATACAGAAATAAAGCTGAGAACTGAGATCGTGTCTTCGGTGTAGACAGCAGAAACTGTATTTGAAAGTTTTTTCGTTGCAAATTGGAAATTCTAAGTTAGCAACCTTCCTTTCCACCCAAATCTCCCCTCACCTTCAGAAGATCCCCCCCAATAACATCTAGCAACACCAGTAATAATTCTCCCCACCCCAGTCTATTGACGCTGCAGTCAGAGCCTTCTCTATTTCCCACCAGCTCTTACTACATAGGTCACAAGCATATCAGCTACAAGGGCTGCATTCCCATAATCCAAATAAAATGGCACATCCTCCAGGAAGAGTGGGGGGGGGGGGCAGTCTGAAAATACCAATTTGTTTAGTGAAGTGAGGGAATTCCAAGCTTGGCTGGGGCCTCTTGACCTTCCCATGTCCTCAGATACGACATGCACATCTTTGTTAACACAAATTCCCACGCTGCCTGTAAAGCGCTATTTAGGAGAACTTTGTATGAAACACCCATCAGAAAACTAAATTGTGCTGCATTGCATCACCCATGGAATGTGATCCCCCATCCCTCTCAGCCCATCCACAGCACTGCTGTGGACTGGGTGTTCAATGTTCTTGCTCTGGAATCTCAGCTAACAACTGGAGGGAAACCATTTCAAAGGGAAGAGAGTGTGGACAATGGTGTGTATGGGATATGCAATGGAGGGCATAAAAGAGAGAATGTTTAGAGGATCTATCTGAATCCAGATAGTGTGTGCCTTCACTATAGATCTTACTTTACTGCAGGGCTTAATTTGTGGGGAGAATGGGCAGGAACACAGTTCCGGCATTTCTTTCCACGCTTAAGAGGCAAAGAGATTAGGAAGATTGTTGAATTTTTGGACATTGCTCTTCTCTCAAGAACTGACTTACAAACGCCTATCTTGAAAGGCTGGGATTTTCTACTTTTCTGCCCAGAGAACAGCAGAAGAGAAGACCTGGGGATTTATTGCTGTTGAAGATATTTTCATGAAAAACTGTCGAAGTACCTGTTTTTGAAGTTTTTTGAGCAAGGCTTTTGCCATATTAGCTCTTTTCATATGCTGGTTGTTAAGAAGGATTACACGTCCTTGCAGGGTATTTTTGAGTTGGACACTGGTTCAGTTGTGGAGAACAACTTGGGGATTTACCATGGACAAAGAGACTATTGATTTTTTTATCATGATTTCAACATTTTTAATTTTCTCCATACTGACTTAGATCTTAATTTTATTATTTTGAACATTGTTTTTGGACTCTGTGGTTTATTGCTATCTGCATCCCCCAACTGGAAAGACTTCACACCTGAGAGTCCCACCTACTAGTGACAAGGAAGATTGGGGTGAGAGTGATTTTGAATGACTGGATCCTGACTGCACCAGGGGTCCAGGAGATAGAACCTACCCCCTCCCCCCCCCACCACCACCGGATGAACTCCAGTGCCCCCAGGGGCTCTTGTGAAGCATGTGCGAGAAAAGGCGAGGTCTGGGTCATAGAAGAACTGCCTGGGGAAACTTTGTGACCCTCCAAGTTTGCTGCGCCCCACGAAAGAGGAGTTACACATGTTTTTACATTCAAGACTCCACACCCCTGTCCAAGAAGAATGAAGACAATAGACTGTGCACTCTAATCTACGCCCCCCTCCCAAGGCAGATGTGAACCAGTTGATTCTGGCTTGAACAGCAGGCCTGTACCTGACCAGCCAAGGAGGGCGAGGAGGAGAATTTCTGGAGGGCTTTAATTTTCCCTGGAGAGGAGGGGCTCAAGGATTACCTGGGATAGATGGATAGAGGCTTTAGGACTATTGGGAGGGGGAGAAGGACCACTGGGGATTTTATTGGGGGGGGGGGGGGCCGGGGTTAGAGAGAGAGACCCATTCTCTCTATCCATCTTCTCCTTACCCCAGTGACCCATTCTCTCTAGCCATCTTCTCCATGGCCAGAGCCACAGGCCGTCTCTCACCTTTTTCTTCTTCCTTCTTCGCGGCCTGGAGGCCGCCGATGCCCTCTCAGCATGGCTGGAGCCATCGTCCTCTCTCCATCTGCGGCCGGGAGGCCACCCACACCTTCCTCTTCACACAGTGGGCCCTGCTGCTGTGCTCCTCGATGGGTCAGCTGCCACCGCTGCTTCCTTCTTGTGGCAGGAGCCGCTGACATCACCGTTGCGGCTCAGGGCCGCTGACACTGTGATCCTCTTCATGGCCTGGAGGCCACTGACGCTGGTGGTTTTCCTGCGGCATGAAACCGCCATCAGCCTTTTCTCAGTGGCCTGGATGTCGCTGCTCACGCTGGGCCTGTGGTGCGGCCTGTTCCTCTTCAGTGTCTTCCTCGCAGCATGGCCGCTGTCCAAGGTCCTGCCCCTTCCTCCTAAGGGGTGAGGCCGCGTCTCTCTTCGCCTCTTAAAGGGCCAGCGAGGGAGTGGTCCTCCAGTGATGTCATCGTGGGAGTTGCCTCTTCAGCCCTACAAAAGGGCCCTGTCTTCATTGCTTCATTGCTTTTGCAAAGAGCCAGTCCTCCTTAGGACTTCTCTGCAATCCAACTTCTCCTAGGCACTCTGTTCCATGTTCTTCATTGGAATTCCATGTCTTTGTCTTCATTAAGGTCTCTTGTCGGATCCTGTGTCTTGGCCAGATCCCGATGTCCCTGATGTTTCATCCTTCAGTGTTCCTGAAGTCCTGATGTCCTACTCTTCGGATGTCTTCACCTCTTGATCTTCCTTTTTCCGGATGTTCTTCGCTTCGGCAGCGCAACCATCCAGAAGATCCTGGCTTTTATCTTCAAGCTTCAGGTGACACCCTCCGAGTTCACTCGAGCTCCGTACTGAGCCTTACTCCGAGCCTTTGGATCCGGAGGTCTTCTCCTTACCTGGAATCCTGTCCAGGACTTTGGAGCCTCTTGCTTCTGTCTTCATCCATATGAATGAACTCTGCATTACCTGTTCCGTATCAGCGTGGTCCGTGCCCTGCCTTAACTGGCCGTGTAAGGCGCTCCCAGGTGCAGGCCTTGTTGGAGTCTTCGTTGTGGAATCTCTTCTAGCGACCTGTGTGGGGAACCACAAGCGTGATCCGCGACCTGCCTTGCCTGGTAGTGTAGGGCGCGTGATGTTGCAGTACCTATTCAGAATTGTGGATCTTGTGACTTGATCAGAGTCCTTCCCTCCGTATGTCCTGAGGTTCATTTCAGCCTACAAGTCTTCGTCTCCCCTTCAAATACCCTGAGTCTCGTCTCAGCTTTCAAGTCTTCATTTGATGTCTTCGCCCTTCAGCTACTATCCGTCCTGTCGCATTTGCTGCTCCCGTGCGGTAGGTCCGAAAGGGCTATCGAGTGGCCAGAGGGCTACTCCAGAGACCAGCATTGCATTGTTGGGTTTCTTTGATGCGTACAGGTTCGGCAGTGGCACAGGGTTCTGCATCTTCGGCCTATGCTTGGACACTCCTCGCTTGCCACAGCGCTATCCGGAGCTCCTCTCTTGTCGCATCGTGGACCAGGGGTACACAATCTCCTCACCAATGGGACCACCTCCAGCGTTCCTATAACACATATTGAGCTTTTTAAGAGTGTGTTTGAGGATGTGTGGGCATGAAAGAGAGTTTACACCCAGCCCTGGTCCTTCCCTTTTGCACAGGTCACACTTGGTCCTGGCTCTGCCCATCCACCTCTTCCTCTGTTCCTTTTTTTCTACAAATTAAGCCCTGCTTTATATTCTGGCTTCCTATCATACATTTTTCCATGACATAACACTATGACTTTCTCCCTGACTACCTCTTTTCTAAAAAAACCAAACATTTTTAAAAAACCATAGGAACTGCAAATGCCTGGTTGCTAAATGCTGTGCAATACTTCATGTCTGCATAATGTTTCTGCCACCAGCTGCTGATAACGATTTCTTCTGTGCTTAGGCAAAGGGAACACGTCAGATCTCCTGAGAAAGTCACCAGGCAGGGGTAATAGCACAAATGCTAGGAAAAAGCTGGACATTTTTATTTTCAGGTGTTGTGGGGCTCAGAATTAGTGCCGAATCTCCACTCCTCTTTGGCACCCCTGCTTGCGGCCCCATATGGCTTGCGCCACCCCCCCCCCCCCCCCCCCCGGTGATTGGTGCCCTAGGCTCAGGCCTAAATTTGCCTAGTGGTTCCGCTGGCCTATGCCCACCCTTCCATTCCTGCTGCTGCCAGCGTCACTGGAAACAGTGGACCTTCAGAGCAGAGGTCACAGGGCCTGCAATCAGCTGGCGTGTATGGAGATGGCTGCTGCTTCCCCATGGACAGGAAATGTGAACTGACTGTGCTTTTGTTGCCCAGCGCTGCAAAGCCAAAATCTTTCCCTCTTTCTTAATCTGGGTGAATGTGTTGGTGATGAGGAAAACTAATGTTTGGGACGTGTAGCAGACACTCATTCCCCTCTCTTTCTGCATCACACACACTCCCCCCACCATAAGAGTTTGCAACGTACAGTTTAATGCTCTTCTAGTGCCTCTTGAGGGTCACTTTTTCTCGTGTGCAGTATTTTTCTGCGTATAAGTGATGATTATTTATTGAATTTATTATCAATAGACCTGGTCAGCGGGGATTTGGATTCTCTTTACTTTGGTAAACTTCCTGGATCAGAAACTGCTTTTTCTGATGCTGGTGGGAATAGACTTTCAGGAGAAAGCTGGTTTGGGGGTGGCTTTGTCTTTTAGATGCCCATCTGAATCTTGCCTTATGGCCGGATGCTGAGTTGCCAACTATCGGTAAATTTACTGACAAAAATAATTGAACAAATTAGGGCAGGCCTGTAAAAATAAATTTCACCTGCATAAAAACATCGCAAGCGATGGGAGTCTGTGTAGCCGGGGAGAAACAGCGGCTGAGCTCAGGCCTGTGTCTGCGGTGCTGTGGGTTATGCGCAAGGAGGTTACAGCAGCCCAGAGTCAGGGGCTCCATCCGAGCTGTGGGCGCCTACGAGTCCCGCACCCCTGCATCCACATGCCGGTGCCTCCCAGGGCTGCTGTGTACATAGTTATGCAATCAACAGCAAGCTCAGTGCCACGAGAAGCAAGAGGGCTTCCCGGCGGCAGCCCTTAGCACAATCCCGAAGACTTCTGTAGCTTTGCAGCCGGGTTTGAGCAAGTTGGTTGGGGAGAGCAGAGCTGTGGCGAGGAGGAACAGGCCTGCCCGACCTAACACGCAGCTGGGACCTGGGAGAGAGAAATCCGTATCGGCAGTCCCATGACTGAAACCTAGGCCCAAAGACAATAACGGGGTGAATCTTGGCATAGGAAGTCCAGCTGGGCCCAACATCATGACAGTAAAACGTGTGCCCTTAAAAAATTTCTGTTGTCTGTGAAAACGTGTGGTACTATCAGCACCAAAGATTTTCACCAGTTGCCAACCTTTGGCCAGATGTTAAGAGTTTTCCCGATGGGAACAATGTTTAGCGACGTACTTATAGAGTTGGAATGTTAGTGAGCCAGTCCAGTGGTTATACTGAAACTATTCCATGATTTATGAGGAAGTGATAATAGTAATGTAGGCCTCAAGTGAATGTCTTACGTCTTCTGAAGTAACATGGTAAGGTCTGTCATGCCGTTCATCCAGGTGTGCTTATTATGCTTACACAACAGCCAGATTTTAGGGGGAGACGTGGGATACATAAATAGCATGGGCAGTGAGATCCTGGATGATCCCATGGAGTCTCACACGTTCTGATCCTGCTCGTCTGCCCAGTCATAGCACTCATTTCCAAGTGGTATTTTACAGTTCCTCATATGAGATGCCCCATACACTAGAGGTTCTTCCAACAGTGGGAGCATTTCATTCCAGATTTCAGCAGGGAGGCTATCTTTTATTTTTACATTCAAATAGAAAAAGGTAACCTTGAGGAGTGTTACAACATTAGGCACCCTATAATTAGATTGCCAGGCTTTCATTTGTTACGTATGAACTAGATCGACTCCGTTTGGATTCCCTTCCTTCCCAATTTCCTCTGCACCTGGATGTGAGATGAAGTAAATAAATTATTAGGGAGCCTAAGGAGTCATAGATAGGTCAGCCATTTTTCCTTGCTTACTTGGTACTCTCATCCTCTAGCAAGTCTAAGCAGTAGGGATATGGATTGCTTGGTCCATTCATTTCAGGGTGCGTGTGTATCTCAAGAACAGAAGGCAGGAGTACAAAACTGACAGTATGCGTGCATGTAGGTGGCTGTCTACATGCAAACCATCAGTTCTGTGTGCACCTCCACAACGAATGGACCAATGAATGCACATCCCTACTAAGCAGATAAGCTGAGCAGAAGAGCTACGTGTCACCTAAAGATATCACATAGACAGTGGCTCAGGAATTTGCCAGGCCTAAGGTAGGAGCTGTTGCATCTAGATTAAAGTGGATGAACATAGAATGCAATGAAAAAAATGTAAATCTGAACATTATCCCTGATCCGATGATACCTTTTGTATTTGATGTAGACAGCCCTCACTCAAAAGCTGTCTGCATCAAACCTAAGTATGGTGCAGCCATCAGGGAGAGTGTGCAGCTCATGGGATCCTGAGAGAGGGTTCTGGCAGACAGATGGTTAAAGTTTACACACAAGATTCCTTTTCTCCCATCCCTCCCTCATTTCATCCTCCCGACAAAAGAACAAGCTCATGACCTGTTCTAACCTTCGCAGTGTCTGACTGGGAAATATCCCAAACTGACTCTGTACAAAAACTCCACACTAAGCAAGAGAGAAAAAGAGCCCCCACTGACTCTCAGCAGTAGCTTTCACAAAGCGAAAAAGAGCAAAAGGTAAGTGCTGGCAAACACTGGTGTATTGGGGGTACTGGCACAGGACAGCTCTTGAAGTGTACTGGGTGCAAATTTCAGAGGTGGTTGGTACCAAGGCTGCAGGTTCTGGCACAAGAACAAAGCAAGACTCACAGGAGGAAAGTTGGATGTATCTAGCTGCAAGACTGTGACTTGTTTCTGTGCCTTGCGATTCGGCTTCCAGGGGCTGTGGCACTGCCAGAATGCTAAAGAATTTTGTCCGATACTTCCTACCACCAGTGATGCTCCAACAGGGGTCCATGGCACACTTGGTGCAGTGTGGGAATGTTTTTATAGGTAACCAGTAGTTCAATGCAATTCCATGAAACCCTAAAAACGCTCCTGATACTGGGACAGAGAAAACAATCCACCAAAATTTTATTTTTATGTGGCTAGGCATTGAGAGCCCAAAGTATAATAAACTTTGTTTATTAGTACTCGCATGCTCTTCCCACTCTTTTAGCTCCAGCACTCAAACCTGATTAGCAAAAGATTGGTAATCTAAGGGAATCCAAGTAAGATTAAGCAATTTCCCCCCATTATCCTTAGGTAAATGTCACAAGCTAAAGCGGAGGGCATCTAATCATTTAGCACGGTCCATCATCTCAATGCTAATGGTATCATCCCTATTAGAGAACAGGACACTTTTTTTTTGTTTATAATGTGATACTTTCAATATTAATGTTTCTAAACCATTGCATTTGCAGTAAGCACCAGTGAGTGTCTGTCAGTTGATGCCTGCTAATTTGGCCGCTGACTAACCAATAACTAAATGTTCCTTTTTTTGTCCAGTAAATCATGATCACACTTTCATGAAAGCTGCCAGAGTGCTGGCCGTGTTAGTCCGGTGTGGCATAAACAGCACAAAGGAGGGTGGCAGGTTACAGAATGACAGATTTGTTGGGGGCTGAATCGTTCGAGGAAACAAAAAACAAAAAAAGTCTACAGAGCTGTTTCCTCCACAAATTTGGTCATCTATAAGGTGTCACTAACTTCTGTGTTGTTTTTACTTTAATTAAAGAAAGTTTTTTTCCACATCTGTTTGACAACAGTGAGAATGCTTCCCATGACTTTACCATGGGAACACAAGGAGGTCCATATTCAGACACAAAGCCAGCTGGATAAGCTTAACTGGCTAACTCTGGAGGTATATGCAATAGTGAAACCACACTATTGAATAGAAGTTAGCAGGCTAACTATAGCCATCTAACTTTAGGACAGCTCTTTGGCCTGACCAGACAGCCAACTAAATCATCCGGCTAGCTCTGACTATTAGAGGCAGCCGGCTAACTCAACTCCTTTCCTAACTTAGCCAGCTAAGCTCTAACCAGGGAGTTAACCAGCTACAATGCTTTTGAATATGGAGCTCAAGGTTTCCTAAGCACATTCCATACTATATTAGATGGAACTCGTATAAGTGAGGTAACAGCACAGGTGCTAAGGCTGCAGTTATTACATACATCCAAACAGTATCCGGGCTATGTAATAAGTGGGCAGCTTTCATTTTATGTGCAGAGATGGGCTTTTTGAAGATTGCTTGTGCATAGTGCATGCCCAGTGTAGTACAGCCATACTTTTTCATGCAGAGCGAGGGGGCATGCCTGGGGCAGAGGTAGCACTTAGCTGTGTAATTTTGCTGGAAGTAGCAGGCGCAAGTCTGTGCACTTTCAGACCCAATTTTCCCTGTGAAAATTGACATAAAGTCTGCAGGTAAAAAAGTCCCCACCGACTTTACACTTCTGTGCGCAGTTTGAAAGTTGTCCTCTGAAGGTTTTCTATGGGAAAAATGCTTTGTACAGAGGTTCTTATTAAAAAAAAAAAAGCCCACTGAGTGAGCTGGCAGCGTAAAAGCGCTTTAATTACACAAGAAGTGATGCTGAATTATCATTATCGCATTATTGTATTTCTGGGCAATGATTTTTAACAAGAAATTTAAAAAAAGTTATTGGTATGTTGAAATAGCTAAAGCCTTAAGATGTAGTCTCTTTGCTAGACAAAACCAGGGTTCCACATTCTCCATTCCGCATAGTTCCCAAAACCCAATGTGCGGAGGTATTCGCATCCCTGCCCATTTGTTCTAGTGGGTATTTGGCTGTGCATCTCAGGGAGATAACACTCTTGTGCAGAAGTTTTGCACATCTTTGAATTGGGCAGAAATTGCCTTTGTGAACTACAGTCCTGTTGATATCCTTGTCCCCGTCTAGCCTTATGTGAATGGATTAGTGATTGCATGGTTTGGTTTGGGGTTTTTTTTGAACCAAAACTTTAAAAAAAAAGTTAGAGGAGAGTTTTCAAATAGCCTGCATGACTTATGCTGCAAATAATGTGCATCATTTACACTGGTTTTCAAAGAAGACGTATATAAATTTGTTTGAAGCTTATCCTATCAGATCAACCTGCTATTGGGTAAGTACAAACTTTTCCTGAAAGTGTCCATGCCTACGGTCAGATTTTACAAACTGTGCACCTAAGTCCCAGCTCCTCCGCAGCCGTGCTTCCAGGAGCACCTCCACTCAGTCCAGGCAAACTTGCGCGTGAACGGAATTGTACACACAAGGTTACCCGCAGATCAGATGGATGCTTTTGTAAAAGGCCACTTTTGCATGGCAAACAGTATTTCCCATGCAGAAGTCCCTTTGAAAGTCATCCCCATTGTGCACTAAAGAAGATATATTTTTTTTTAAACAGAGGGTAGTTCAGCAGGGATTCAGATTTTAAAAGCTTAATCTAATGAGCTTTTCTCTAACCAAACTACAAGGAATGACTTGTGTACAGCATCATGTAACTTAGTATAAATTAAACTTTTTTCTAAACTCCATCCTGCGGTTTAAGTAAATGAGTGACTCAATTCTTTGTTTGGTTCATCTTTCCTTATTTACTGACCACACAGTGTCATGGACTTATACAAAACTATTTGGAGTAAAGGGAGAATGTTCTACATATTGGACACGTCTTCAAAGGATAATAGGTACTAGAATTTTCTAAATACTGCATGACGATTGGCCAATTGCCTGTACGTGATGTATGCATCATGGACTATTTTATAGGGGACTGAATGTCCACAGACGAGACTAAGTGGGTGTCTGAGACTGAGCACACTGCGCTGGACAAGTTTCAGTGGAAAATAAAAGAGTTCCCACTGATGCCAGTAGGTGAGTTAACGGAAATTGGGATATACAGTATCTATGCATATTCTGCTTTGGTTAATGAGACAAGAACAGTTTTTTCTGTTTTGATCCTTCTGTGTGTGCATTCAAAATTCTCTCAAATCCCATAAGTGCCATCATGCTGGGTCAGACCAAAGTCCATCGAGCCCGGCATCCTGCCTCTGCCAGTGCAGGTTGGAAGCATCTGACAGATCCCATAAAGTAGATCTATTTCTCGTTACTTACTCCCAGGGATAGCAATAGCTTTCTGGAGCCTACCTGGCTAATAATGTTTTATGGGCCTTTCCTCCAGGAATGTCCAAACTTCTTTTATACTCCACTTTAACCATGCCCTCTGGCAACAGGTTGCACTGCTTGATAGTGTGCTGAATGAAAAGTACTTTCTATGATTTGTTTGGAATCTGATTAGTTTCATGAAGTGGCCCCTAGTTTTTGTATAATTTGAAAGGGTAAATAACCACTCTTTACCTGTTGCAATCCACTCATGATTTTGTAAACCTCTCTCACATCCCCTGTCACTTGTCTCTTTTCCAACCTGTGTGGCCTTTCCATTTCCCTATATCATTTTGTTGCCCTCCTCTGCACCTTTTCTAGTTCTGCTATGGTTTTTTTTAGATGGGGTGACCAGAACTACACACAGTACTGAAGGTGTGCTCGCTCCATGTCAATATGATATTGTCTATGTTAGTCTTCTTTCCTTTATGGATAATTCCTAACATTCTATTTGCTTTTTTTGACCATCACTGCACATCGAGCTGAGGATTTTAATGTATTGTCTACAAGGACACCAAGGTCCGTTTCCTGTTTAGTCACTCCTAATATAGAGCCCAACATTGTGTACATTGTAGCTGGGATTATTTTTGCCTATGTGCACATCTTTGCACTGTTCATATAAGATTGTATCTGCCATGCAGATGCCCAGTCTCCTACTCTTGAAGTTCCTCACCCTTTCTTCTTCCAGGTAATTTTATACTGCAGGAAGCCAGGTGGAGGGAAAGAAAACAGATGAAAACCCAAGACACAATTCTAGCCACTCCAGTACATATTGATCCTGGAGGAAATTTGATTCTATGAGGGTTCCTCTATATTTTGGGGATCCAGCAGAAGAAATGATTTCTGAGCTGTTGATGTGTGGTTTATAGAAGGTAATAGCAACATAGTTACGAAACCGAATGAAAAACATTTTTTTTCTGCTTCCACGATATCACATAATACACAATTTAGCTAAGGCAAAGGGAACCATTTTCAGCTTGTCAGCAGTGGCATTGCTATTAAAATTGCTCTTGCCATTAGTTGGACTGGATAGTAAAGCTAGATAAAATCTTGGGAAAAAATGAAGTTATTTAGGTTTATTGCAGAGTTACATTCCTATTGAGCTCCACATCCATTGGGATTACAAACCAAGTACACAGCAATTACTTAAAGATTCTTAACATGGTATTTATTATTTGTAAGGCACTGGCCAATATAAGTACCTCTGTACAAGGTCAATTTATAGACTCTTGACCCACCCATGAGTTTTGTGTCTATGAACACTAAGAGGTTAAATAACTTACTGAAGGCCATAAGAGCATAAGAAGTGCTATACTAAATCATACAAAGATCTATCAAACCTAGCATCCTGTTTCCAACAGTGGCCAGTTCAGGTCACAAGTACCCGGCCAATCCCAAAAAGTAGATATAGCTCTTGTTGCACACTCCCAAGGATAAGCAATGGCTTTCCCAAGTCTACCTGGCTAATTGTTTATGGACTTTTCCTCCAGGAAACTGTGCAAACCGTATCCTGCTATGTTAGTCATTTTGACCACATCTTCTTACATCAGATTCCATAGCTTGATTGTATACTAAGTGAAAATACTTTCCTCATTATCCAGCCAGACCAGCCCAGACCCATGGATTATGCTTCCTAACCAGCAGATTGAGAGAAATAACTACAGGCTTGCTGACATCACTCCATATACAGTCATGTGCTGTGCTCAGCCTGCCAGTATTCTGTTTTCAGCAAATAGTAGGCAAGCATCCCACGCTGTGTCTGAGTCCTGGTTTAGGTAGATAAAAAGACATGGCTTTGACTGCTCCTTCCCTCGTTGGAGCAGTTCCTGGTGCTGGTGGTAGTGGGGGGAATAGTTCTGAACTCCCTGCTCCAGAGGGGCCAAGCCTGACACCCAGCATGTCCTTGGACTCTTGTTCTCTTTCCAGCAGCCTAGGGACTCACCTGCCAGCTGCCAGAACCCAAAGGCTCAACCTGCAAGGGAGGTGGCTGGTATAGGTGAAGCTCTAGTCTGTCTTGCTTCAGGGTGCATTTGCCCACTGGTCAGCGTACGTTTCATAGGTTCACCTATGAGGTTGCGTCAACTACGCCTCAGCACCAAGGGCTCACTTCGACACCATTCATCAGTTTGTTGAGGTCATGAGCTCAGCGAACTCATATCAAGCCATTGCCAGGTTAGCTCATTAGCTGAAGCAGCAGCAGGACCAACCGAACATGATGGTCAACTACCTTCAGGGCCTGGCTACACACCCAGCTCCTGCAGTGCCTGCCCCAGCATCTCCTGCATGGCCTTCTACTCCCATGCTTCATCAACTTCCTCTCCAAGGTATAATGTGAATCCCATGAAGTGTAGAGTCTTCTTGAATCAATGCCAGATGCAGTTTGAATTGCAAGCATCTCTCTTCTCATCCGACTGTGTCAAGGTTACACATATATCCTGTCCTTGTTGAGGAGGCTCTGCCTTAGACTGGGATTCACCTCCCTGGGAGAGAGAAGATCCACTCACCTGAAATCTGAGAAACTTCCTACAAGAATTTATCCTATTTGATGAACCTGGTCACACTTCTTCCATGGCGATGGAGCTCCTCCAGATTAGACAAGGCTCCCGCTCTGTAGGTGTACATGCAGTTAATTTCCATACTCTGGAGTCTGAATTCCAGTGAAGCAATGACAGTTTAATCACTATTTTCAAGCAAGGATGGTCTGAATGCATCAAAGATAAGCTGGCCGGCCAAGACTTGCTTGCTATCTTTGAAGCTTTACTCAGTCTGGCAATCCACCTGGACCTTAGATTCCAGAAATGGGCTCGGCTCATCGCCCCATCTGGCTAACTTCCAGCTTTTGATGATCTGTGGTTACCAGATCATCTCCAGAATCAGCTTCTTAGCAGGAAGAATCCATGCAGGGTGAATACCATCCCATCCTGTTGATTTGTTACTCTTTAGTTTGTCAATTTGATGTATTATATCTTCCAGTTTCATAGCGATTTGGTTTAATCGCTCAGAATCATCACCAAAGAAAGTTTCTGGTGTGGATATGTCCCCAACATCCTCCTCAGTAAAGACCAAGACAAAGAATTAATTCAGTTTTTCTGCTATTTCCTAGTCCTCCCTGAGCACCCCTTTTACTCCTTGATCATCTAGGGGTCCAACTGGCTCCCTCACAGGCCTTTTGTTTCAAATGTAGTTGAAATTTTGTTTTTTCAGAAAAAATCTGTTGAGTAGAAGGGATGGTCCAGCTGGCATGGCAGAGACTTGGTGGAAGGAGGATAATCAATTGGACACTGTGATGCCAGGGTACAAATTATATTGAAATGATAGGATGGATCAAAGTAGTGGCACTATATATTAAAGAGGGCATCGAGTCAAACAGGATAAAAGATATGGATATATCTATCTCTCTCTCTATATATATATCTTTGTCCAGTGCTATACACTAACTCTCCATCTTAGTTTTTTAGACTTCTAGCATTTGTATGCAGACATTTCAAAGTATATTTTTTGTTTGTATTAACAACCTACTTAACAGGGGCAATTTGGAATCTTTCTGCACTTTACTTACAAACACCTGGTTCACTTTGGCATTTATTACAACCTGTCTACTGGGATGCCCTAATGTCCCTGCTCTCTTAGAATCCTTCAAAGATACATCATACGCTGCTGAGCGACTGTCGGGGCTGCCCCGCCCCGCCCCCCATCATCTAGTTTAAAAGCTGCACTCTCTCCTTTGTAAATATTAGTGCCAGCAGCCTGGTTCCACTCTGGTTAAGGTGGAGCCCATCCTTTCGGAAAAGGCCCCCTCCCTTCCCTATAATGAAGCCCAGTTCCTAACAAATCTAGACCCTCTTCCCTGCACCATCGTTTCATCCACATATTGAGACTCTGGTGCTCTGCCTGGCTCTGAAGTCCTGCATGTGGAATGGAGAGCAGATCTGCAATTTCAACTTTTTACCTATAATCCTAAATTTGGCTTCTAAAACCTCCCTTCTCCACTTTATGTTGTTGGTACCCAGATGTACCAAGACATCCAGCTCCTCCCCATCATTATCTAAAATCCGCTCTGTGTGACGCATGAGGTCTACCAGCTTCGCACCTGGCAGGCAAGTTACCAGGCGATCCTCATGTCTACCAGCCACTCAGCTATCTACCTTCCTAATAATTGAATCACCAACTACTACAACTGTCCTAACTCTTCCCTTCTGGGCACATGCCCCTGAAGACACATCCTTGGTACAAGAGGATACTACATCACCTTGAGCACAGGACCTAGCTACAGGATTGCTTCCTGCCTCACCCAGATGATGCTCTCCTTCTAGGTGACCTTTCTCCTCCAAGGCAGCACAGGGGCTTCCAAGATTGGAAGTGGGACTACTCTACTATTTCCCTGAAGGTGTCTTCTAGATACCTCTGTCTCTCTTAGGTCCTCCAGGTCTGCCACTCTAGCCTCCAGAAATCGGACTCATGGTCCTAGGACTAGGAGTTCTTGGCACCATGATTGTGTTTCAGTGCTGATGGCTCTGCACTATGGCGTTTCAATGTTGATAGTCCGGTACCATGATGTTTCCATATTTTACTAGCACAAATAGTTTTCTGCCCAGATTTCCTATGTTTTTTCTTCTTTTTTTAATAGAATTTGGATGAATGAGACACTTTCTCACAGAAAACTTTCCCTTCTCTGATGATCTTTATAGCTAAATATTTAAGTTTGGGATCCCTGCATACATGGGCCCACAGGGACATTCTTCCATAGGGGCCACAGTTTGCCATGTTTTGGTCTGGTCCCAGACATCTCAGGCAAAGACTGTGGTGATCTTTACTAGACATTTTATGGGGACATTGCTGCCATAATTTGAAAGGGCTTTTCCCTTTCTTCTCTGATTTTTTTTCTCCGATGTCATCTTACTCTTTGATGTGGCAACACAGGAGAGAGAGAACACTGTCCACCTTTTCGAGATTGTGGATGAAAAAAGAGACTTTGGAGAGGTGCATGTCAGCAGTAATGCAGAAGATCCACACATACTCAGAAGGACTTTCTAGAAAATTGTGAGCTGTGAGAGAACAATCCCCCATCTCAGTGACATTGGATGACTTCATCCCACTTGCATTGCTGTATTGTGCTGTTTGTCCACAAAAAAAAAGGTTTGATTTTTGTGTATCACTTCCTTTTAGCATTTGAAAATTCTGTATCATATCTCCTCTGTCTCTCCTTTCCTCCGGGGTATATATATTTAAGTCCTTCAGTGTCATGGTGTAGGGTCTGTACAGAAAGACATATACCCTACACCATTTTTGGTTGCCTTTGTCTGGATTGCTTCTATTCTGCCCTTATCCTTTTTGAGATGTGGTCTCCAGAACTGAACACAGTACTCCAGATGAGGTCTTACCAAGAGGCATTATCACCTCCTTTTTCTTGTTGGTTTTGCCTCTTTGTATTGCCTAGCATTCCTCTAGCCTTAGCCACGTTGCTCTCCCAGTCCATGCATATCATTCGATCCCTTCTCCCCATCATGTGCATTTTGATTGCCGAACCCCCAATGCATGACTCTGCCCTTCTTGACATTGAATCCCAACTGCCAAATCTTCAATCACTTCTCATCCAGTCTACTCCTTCAAGCATATCCACACTGTTGCAAATCTTAGTGTTATCCACAAAAAACAAAATCTTCTAACCTCGC
Source organism: Rhinatrema bivittatum (assembly GCF_901001135.1). Lineage (NCBI taxonomy): Eukaryota > Metazoa > Chordata > Amphibia > Gymnophiona > Rhinatrematidae > Rhinatrema > Rhinatrema bivittatum. Next base: position 57,923,040 of record NC_042626.1, read on the forward strand.
CACAATATTGCTTACAAACATATTGAACAGAACCGGTCCCAGAACAGATCCTTGAGAAACTCCACTTATCACACTTCTTTTTTCACAGAGTGGGTTCCATTTACCACCACTCGCTGACATCTGTCAACCAGCCAATGTTTGGTCTATTCCACCACCTTTGAACTCTCTCCCTATGCTTCTCATTTTATTCATGAACCTCTGTGGTGACATGCCTGCGTCTGGTCCTCAAGAGGGGCACTGTTTTCAAATGCATTCTGTTCAGGAGATTTAAGACAACTGGTGGGTCTGGCAGGGTAGAGGCATGAGGGCAGTCAGTCTATCATATCGTGAGCTATTTCCTTTTCTAAAGCCTGGGATTTGCCTTTAGTAATGGCTCCTTCTCTGGTCACCTATCACCCCAGCAACCAATTTCATTTCCCTAAAAACTTAAAGTGAATTCTAAACCCTTTATTAACCACTTGTTTTTCCCAGTAATCACACCGCCACTTAAATATATTAGAACACAAGTTTGTTTTCCTTCTCCTTTAGTTACACAACAGGGTTAAGAATTCATCCCAAAACATCACAGAATTTAAGAAATTCCAATTAGCTTCAATGCAAGACTTAACACTTGTTAGAGCCTGAGTCCAGGTTAACAGCTGAAACATTTAAACTTGTTACAGACAACTTCCATTAATTTTTAGTAACTGCCTTCACAGTTTGAAGGTTTCACAAACACACCCCACTATGAGCTCATTCCAGTATACTTCTTTAACCTACCTGCAGTTTCTTCCAATGGCCATTTTAGATAATCCTGTGTAGACGGCAAACCTTCTAGCGCTGGACTCTTGAAAACAAACCCAATACACAGTCCTCCTTATAGCCACGTTAGCTAGAACTCCTCTTCAACAGTAGCTTTAAGCCATTTTTAGTTGCTCCTAACAGATCATCAAGAAAGCTCCATTAGCTGCAGGCACTGTAATTAGTACACCCCCCCCCCCCCTCACCATGCAGCTTTTCCTAGAAGATCACCAATTGGGGATGTTCTGCTAACTGTAACTTTCTGAAACAGTGCTCTTGGATTAAACATACAATTTATTTTAGTAGAAAATTCCTTAACAATCCCTTAGCTGTAACCAGTCTTCAGCTCTGCTTATGAACCAAGCCAAGCTACTTTTAGAGACAATTACTCAAACAAACCCAGGAGCAATGTCCGTGCTTTTCCCCACTATGTTCTATTACCTTTTTAGGGAGATTGGTTTTACTTTTGAAAACCCTGCTGTTACACTTCCTCTCTGGTGCAAGGAGGAATTTCTCCTCTGGTTCAAGAAGGAGCTTTCACAGCTAAAAGAATTTCACAAACAAGCCTCTGTTCATTAGAAGCCAGATTTTAAAAACTACGCGCGCACAAATCTACACCCAATTTTATAACATGCGCGCGCAGGACCGCCCCTTTTTCAAAGCCCTGGGACATACACACATCCCAGGGCTTGAGCGTGTCACCGAGCCTATGCAAAATAGGCTCGGCTCGTGCAGGAGCATGTTTTCAGGGTTTCACACGTAACCCTTTGAAAATCTGCCCCTAGGGGTTTTAGATTATAACTGAGTCACAATAACTGGTGTCAAAGGAACCCACAATGCCTTCATTCATAAGCTTCTCAATGTTGCACAGTTAAGCTTAAGTCTCCCTGTTCTTTTCTCTTCAACATAAGTGCTCAACCAACTTGCATGTAGATCATTTTGGCTTTTCTCTAAAGTCAGTCTTCAGTAATCAAAATAAGACAGTCTCATTCTGGATAAGCATAACCTTTAACTTAACTTCAAAGTAGTTTTTCAATCAGTCTCAGAGTCCTCCTCTGTTGTCAACTTCTCCTCCAAGGATGAGGTTGGAGAGGAGTTGTTAAAATCTGCTTACTCTCCCCCCACCCTGCTGCTGCACTGAAGCAGTTACCCAAGGAGATGTAACTAGCTCACCCAATGCTCATTCGTCCCTGCTGGCACTCAGTCAAAAATCAATCAGCAAGGAATTCTGGGGGATGTAGTCTTTAACCTAGATATTAACCAGTTATTCTCAGACAAGGAAAGAAATGCTGCCTTTTTAAAGGCAGTCCCTTTTCTATGCAGGAACTACTACCAAATCATCACAGCCTCTTATGTGAGACTGTATCAAAAGCCTTGCTGAAATCTAACTAAACCACATTGAGTTTTCTATCATGATCCAATTCTTTAGTCACCCAATCCATAAATCAAATCAGATTTGTTTGAGAGGATCTTGCTCTGGTAAAAACCATGTTACTTTGGATCTTGTAACCCAGTGGATTATAGATAGTTTATCTTTTCCTTTAGCGTCTCTCCATTACTTTTTCCACCAGCAAGGTAAGCTAACTGGTCTGTAGCTTCCAGCCTCCTCCCTGCTACCACTTTTGTGAAACGGGATCACAACCGCCCTTCTCTAGTCCTATGGCACTACTCCAAGGATCTATTGAACTGGTCCTTCGGCGGACCCCCATCACTTTTATAAGCTCCTTTAATATCCTGGGATGTATCTCATAAGATCCAAGACCTTGCCTTCTTTCAATTTTGCTAGTTCCACCCAAACCCTCTCTTCTGTAAATGGGATTGCATCTATTCCACTCATCTGTAATCATGCCAACCAGCAACCATCCTTCTCCAATGTCTGCCTTAGGGAATACTGAACTGAATTATTTGTTTAATATTTCTGCTACTTTCTCATCTTTCTCCACACTTTGCTCCTTTCAGATCTTACAATGCCTCCCCTGGCCTTCCTCCTTTCTCCGATATATCTGAAAAATGCTTTGACAGTTCACTTTATCTCTTTGGTGATCTTTTCTTGTACTCAAGCTTTTGCTTTCCTGATTTCTTTCCTTGTGCTTCATCAGATATTTCTTTTCTTCAGCTTCATCAGATATTCTTCCCCATGTTCCTCTTGTTAATTTTTTTTGTACTTTTTGAATGCTTATCTTTTTGCCTTTATTTCTTTGCACCCCTCCATGGAGAATCATATCAGTTTACTTTTTCTATTCTTACTTTTTTTTTTTTACACAAAAGGTTGTTGCCTTTGTTATACCTCCTTTTCATTTAGCTCACTGTTAATGCCACTTCACCCATCCCTCCCAGCCTTCTAGCTTCTCTTCAAGAGTCCCCCTTTTATGATTTTTGAAATCCAGGACTTTTACCTTCATGTGACTTATTATTTCCATGATCAGATGCTGCATGAAGAGTCCTTTATGGCATCTAAGAACTTTATTTCCCTAGCACTTCCTGATGTAACTGATCCAATAACTATTGGGGGTAATTGAAATCTCTTATTGTGTTTTCAATTTCAGTAGCCTGTCTAATCTCTATTAGCATTTTACAGTTTATTTCCTCATCCTGACCAGGCAGTTGCTATTATACCCCCATTATGGTACTTCTCCCCATCACACTTGGAATTTCTATCCATAAGCATTCGACAGTCCAGTTTATTTCCTGTAGAACTTTTGTCCTACTTGACTCTTTGCCATCCTTAACATATAGTACCATCTCTCCACCCATTACATCCACCCTGTTATGTCAATATCCTTTGTACCCTGGTATCAATAGTGTCCCCATTGGTTATCCTCCTTCTACTAGGTCTCTAATTGGTGGCATTGGAACACAAATTTACCCAGACTTCACAGATCTGTGCTCCAAGTACAAGGTTAAGTACTAACAACTCCTATATGTCATGCCCAGCCTGCAGAGTAAATGCTTCTCCAGGTCCGAAACAGTATTGCAAACAATCCATAGTGTATACTGCTGAGAAGCATGCCGACTACTTATTTTGCTTTGTTTACCACCCTGTGGAATTTGTATTATATGGCAGGTATCGCTGGTTTTGCTATTGTAGTGGCTTATGGACTTTACAGACTGAAGGCCCGGGGCAGTATGAAGATGTCTGTTCACCTGATTCACACCCGGGTGGCTGCACAGGCCTGCGTAGTAGGAGCCACAGCTCTGGGTAAGAGTGGTATGCCAAGCTTCTAAATTTTTAAGCAACTGCACTAGGGATGAAAGATCAGGGCAGAGGCAGCCTGGATCAGCCCTCACATGGCTTTGAGAAGTACCATTTGAAAAAAAGGGAGCTAGTTATTGTGAGGATGAGGGTTGAGTGAAACAATTCATTCAAGGGAGGCATTAACCCTACTTTAACATATTTCTGATGCTTTAGGATAGGGCTTCCCAAACCATGCTTATTGTGTATATCTTGTAGGACAGGTTTGGGAAGCCCTGATTTAGGAGCTCACGTGCTCCACACACAAACATTGAAGTTTCTTCAAAGTGGTAGTCATTGGATATAACCGAGGTACAGAAACCCAAATTGAGAGAGCTTAGAGCAGAGCAACGTAAAGAACTTTTTAGCAGTAAACTGTTTAATTGACACAGAATGTCAGTTTACTATATATATATACACATTTGAAATACTGCAGCGAATACAAGGAACAGTTGGGTGAATAGGGCATGGCAGAGATTCAGGGCCTGAGAATGGCAGAAAGGGTATCAGCAGGGCACATGAGAGCAAGGCGCACTTCAATGAGAAAGCATTTTTGTTTTTCCTATAGTAAGGAAGGAAAAAAACTTGGAACACATGCAAGAGGAAATGGAAAAATCAGATCCCAAAAGATAAATATTAAATTGCAGCTGTGTGTACAAACCACACTGATGTGTTCCAGTGAACAAGTGTCTGACAGATTCTGGTCAGCTTATAAAACCCAGTCCTTCCATTACCCGGAAGAGGGGAAATGCTGCGCCACACACTGCAACAGCTGACAGTTTATTTATTTATTTTATTTATTTATTTATTTAAGGTTTTTATATACCGGCAATCATGAGGACATATCTTGCTGGTTTACATGAAACGGGGTGCATTAAATACATCAAACTAAAACTGTGGTGATCGAAGGAAACAGTTGCGGTTTTGTATTTTGTTTCTCACACTCACACTCCTGTCTTGCAGGGGCAACATACACAATGTACAAGGAGTACGTGCTGAAACCAGCTGACGAGAAAACCAAGAAATAGGAAAAGGTCAGAGGTGAGACAACAAGCGAGAAGACGTGGACTTTGGACAAGATGAGCAGAAACGACCACAGCTTGTGTGGGAATAACATTCCGCTTGCAGACTTTAGAGAGAGGCCCTAGGTCAGTGTTTAAAAAAAAAAAAAAAAATCCAAAAAATGTTCCCACGGTATTTTTTTTCCCCCACAAATCTTTTAGCTTCCATAGGAAGTCAACAACATCCAGCAAATAAAACCAGATGCTTCTGCTCTCAAGCTGGAAGGCTCCACCGGCACTTCTGAATCCCATTGCTTGAAGGGAGGACGGCTTATGAAAATGGAACACCGGAGACAAGCTGTCGTCTTTTTGGAACAGCAGTCAATTAGCAGCTTGAGCATCACCAGCCATTTTCATTGTGCTGTAACAGTGACAAAAAAACACTTTTTTTTTCAGACTAGCATCTGAACTGAAAAATCCCCAAGCAGGTAAACAACCACAACGGTTTTGTGCACTGACATCTTCCTGGCTTGAGGGGGGGGGCGACAGCAGTGGGTGCAGTACATTCATCACAAGGTATTGGATAAATACAAAGTTAACGTTAGGCAGAGGAACAATTAAAAACATTTTAAGAGCACAAAGGGAATTCACAACAGCATCAGATGGTATTAATGCAACCTTCCAAACATTTGTTTCCCTATCCTGGCTCAGCATGTGCCTCTTGCCTAGGAGCCTAAAGCTTGCTCAATTTATTCTGCTTATTCCTTGTTGCAGGTTCACTGTGAGGGTGCGGTAAAACTCAAAGGGCCAGTATCCCTCCGGTATTCCCCCCCCCCCCCCCCGGGGAACTTCCCCAGCGAGATCTGCCACTTCTGCTTCAACGGCAGGGGAGAAGAAAAACAACCAATAAGGGCTGTATAACATAGTCTGGGTAAAACAAATAAGCATGGGTGTAGCTTGCTTATTGCGGCGGTTACTACCCTACCACCCCTAACTAATCAAGCTTGATATTTCACTTGGATGCAGCTCCATCACTGCTCTCTACATTAATGGTGGGGGTGGAAGGGAAATAGAACCAAAGAGCTAAGAGAAACAGATAAGTATGAGAAAAAAATGTGTGAAGCTTGCTGGGCAGACTGGATGGGCCGTTCGGTCTTCTTCTGCCATCATTTCTATGTTTCTAAAGCGGTAGGTTGCAGGCTCCCTTACTGACAGGCAGAGAACGTACCTAGAGTATTTCCTAAACATCAATAAAATATTTCAAAACTGCAAACACATCAAATAACACCCAATAATTAAAACTAATAAGGATTTTAAAAATCTCCCACTCTCCATATCTGTCATGCTAAGATTGTTGTAGAGTGGGGGCACACACACACACCCACACACAATATGCTTCCTCTCTCATACACACACATACATACATGCTTGGTGAGAGACAGATGGAGCTTGAGTATGTGTGTGTGACACGTTTCCTCCGTCTCTCACACATACACGCTTCCTCTTTTATCTCTCACACAGGATTCCTGTCTCACCCACACATACACACACACTTCCTCTCTCTCCCCCACCCCCGCACAGGCACCCTCTCTCACACACACACACACACACCCCCCACCCCCATACACCTTCACTTACTCTCACAGGGCCAGTCTCGCCGTTCTTCGGCCGGCGGTGGCACTGCAGGGCCTCTTCTGCTGCTGGCTTCCAGAACGCCGGTTGTTCTGCTGCTGGCCCTTGGAGCACCAGCAGCAACACTGGGCCACGTTTGTCGCTGTGCCAGCTCCAAGAAATGCTGGTGGTGCCACTGAGCTCTGCCATTGCAGCTCCTTGCTTTTGCTGGCGGGGTTTCCCCACCACATCACTGTTCCACTCCACCGCAGGCCCTTCCTCAGGCAGCAATGGCACCCCCCCTTTAGCACACCTAACTGACAGGATCTGCTGCTTAAGAAAACACAAAGCCACACGCGCTCACGCTCTGAGTTAGCACACAAGAAATATTAGGATAAGCAGTGTTTATTAAGACTAGGTTACGTTCCAGAAAGCAAGGCAGAATACACAGATGTAGGGCAGCTGAATTGTTTCTATCTATGAGGATTCTCTCTTGCTGTCCCTCTGCTTTCTCCCTCCCCTGCCTCTCCAAATATGGTCCAGGGTGAGAACTCCCTGTGTGCGTCTGTTACATTCTGCTGCGTGAAGCCTCTGATTGATTTGGGGGGGGGGGGAAGGAAGGTGTCTCCCCTCCCCCAAAAAAAAATAAAACAGCACACAGAGCAACACAGAATACTTTCTCATGAGGTAATCAGTATCTATTTACCCTTATCCTCACAGTTGTAGTTACATGATGTGGGGGTCTGTGTAGTCAGACTCAGGGCAGGCTAATTAATTCCGTTACATTCCTTCACTTAACTGGAAGGAAGCTGGAAGAAGCAATGAAAATAAAATAAAGTTTGAGATGGCCCATTGTAAATTAATTCAATGAGCATTTTTTTTGCTGACACAGACAGCTATGTACAATCATTAAAGAGATTGTATCTACAGAGCTGCCAATTTGCAGTCAATAAGGAGACTGAATTAACCATTACACGTGGATAACCTTTCCAAACACGCGTTGCCTCAGTATCTCTCTCAGACCCTGTAGAACAGACAATATTTAATTTTGACATGGACCGAGTGGGATCCTGAGGCAACTCCCACACATATTCAGTAGAGTTTGACTAGCTTGGAGAGACAAGTCCATTCAGTGCCAGATGACGTCACCACAGATCATTGCTAATTCATCCTACTATCTATGGAAAACAGTTTACGGTAAACTGTTGGAGTGTCTCTCTTTCCACTTTCCTAAAATCACTTGCTTTCAAAATAGCCACTGTAATTGCTTTCAAATGTAAATAAATAAAAAATTCCACTAAAATTGTGAGTTAAAAAGCAGATGATATGATGCTTGCAAATTGCCTTCTTTAAAAAAAACAAACAAAAAAAAAGTTTTGCAATTTTAGCATGGGAAAATGCCTTCTTTCATGCACACTTAGATTTTAGATGATTATATCATTATGAAAATGTGATGCTACTTGACAATCAAGCACAAAAACAGATGGATTATGGTGAAATTACTTCTTACTTAATTTCCTTTCCTTGATTCAATCATACCAGTGGGTTATGCTCACTGACCAGCAGATGTCGACAGAGATCAACAGGCTTAATGTCACTTTTTACGTGCATCTGTGCCGACACCAGCCTGCCAATATTACTGTAACAAGCTATGGACAACTTTAAATCTAATAAAAATAAACCAGAACTAGAGAACTGATCTAATGAGTTCTCTTATTTTTTAAAGACTTTCTGAAGACCTTGTAACAGAAAAGTCATCTCACAAAACACAGGAGGCATCATTCACATCCAGTGTAACAGATGGGTCTTACCTCTTTTCGATCAACTTTCTTCCCATTATATACTTCATACTTGAAACCTTCAAAAAGGAAGAAAAAGGATATGGCAGCCAAAGGAGGTCCTGGACTAGTCAACTGGAATCAAGGAAAGGAAATTATCAAGAAAGATGCAATTTCACCTTCCTCTTTATTCAGTCAGACCAGTGGGACGTATCCAAGCTATCCCCCCTAACAGAGTGGGGTACTGCCCTAGCCCCTCGCAAAACTGCCAAGGCAAAGGAGGCTTCTTCCTGGACTCTTACATTCAAGTGGTAATGCTTAGCATAGGTATGTAAGGAAGACCAAGTTGCTATCTTACCAATCTCCAAGGGAAAGATCAATCTCAACTCTGCCCAAGAAGTATCCTGAGCACTTGTACAACACGCTCTTATCTGCTTGGGTAAAGGAACATTGGAATCCACATAAGCCGCCCTTGTAGCTTGGTCATCCTCTCAGCAATCAAATACCTTTGAGTATTAAACCAGGTTCCCAGATACTCCAAATCCTGAGTAGGCTGTAATTTGCTCTTGGCAAAGTTGACCACCCACCCTAGGTTTTGGAGCAAGCAAAGGACTCTCAAGGTTTTTAGCTGAGTCTCCTCTTCCGACTTTGCTTGGATCAACCAATTATCCAGGAAGGGATGAACCAAGCCCCCTCCTTGTGAAAAGCAGCAGCTACAACTACCATTACCTTGGAGTTGCCTATTGATCTGTCTCCATCTGCAGGTCAGTGAGCATAACTCCCTGGTCTGACTGGATGAAGAGGAAGAATGTGTTTTCACCTCCCAGCCCTGTGTGTATTGTGGTCTAACCTACCATTCAAGCTCTGGGCCTCCACCAAACATTACGGCACCTCTGTTCTTTCAGTAGTCGGACTTCACACATAGCTCTACTACACCATCACAATATCAAGTACAGAATAAGATGCCCATGCAGCTCAGCTCTAATCTGCTATTAAAGATTTATGCTGCTTCTGAGCAGACTGCAATTGCTATGTGATAATAGTGGATTTGGGTTATATGGAGGACGTGAATGCTGGCTGCATTAAAAAAAAAAAAAAAAAGAAAAAAAAGAACTTAAGTAATACTGCTTTGTCCAGGCTAGAGAAAGACCTGTTCTGTAAATACTTCTAAGCCAGGACTTCCCAAACCTGTCCTGTGGACCCCACAGCCAGTCGGGTTGTCAGGATATCCACAATGAATATGCATGAGATAAATTTGCATATTATGGACACTCCATGCAAATTTATGTTATGCATATTCATTGTGGATATCCTGAAAACCTAGGACAGGTTTGGGAAGCCCTGTTCCAAGTTATGTGCAGCTCTGAAATGCCAGCGTAAAAACAAGCAAAAATGTGTTTATTCAGCAGTCATTCCATGTCTTAAGATTTTCCACCTTTATATAATAAAAGGTAGTGTGTGTGTCTGTCACACTACCATAATGGTCTGTAATCAAAGGTTTTGTTTTTGTTTTTTTTTATCCAACCAATCAGCTTTTGAACCAGTTATCAAGCAACCAGGCAACCACACTGACACAGCCAATGGCTAAAAAGCCCCAATTGTGTTTCCTTTTGAGTTGCTGAAAGGAGCTTCCTATACATCTCAACACACACAAACAGGGTTGCTGAGGCAGGGATGGAGTTTGGAGAGAAGGGGGTTGCAGAGGCTGCTGGAGGACTGTGGACCCATTTTGCTGAGACATGTAAATGAGAGGCTGAGGGGGTAGACAGGCCAAAATAAGGCTAAGTAGGGCTTACTGAGACCAAAAGGGGTTTTGGAGGTGTGTGTGTGTGTGGGGGGGGGGGGGGTTAGGGTGACACTAACTAGATGATTGAGGCTTGGGAAATATGGATTGAGAAGGGGAGAAAGGACTGAAGATTGAGAAGGCACAAACTCAAATTCTGTGTACTCCATGAACTACACTCTTGAGAAGAAAAGGACTGTGTGTTTATTACACCATAAAATATTCACACTCTCAAATCCCATTTTTTATGACAGGCATCCTTTTAGTTAACTTATAAACTTTGTTTTAAAAAAGCAAAACAAAAAGACCCAACACAACCTTGTATAAAAACATTTTATTAAGATATACTCTCCCATCCCTTCCCTTGGAATCTCTCCTATCTACAGTCGCTATATTTAAACATAGAAAAAGGAAAATTGGTTCTTACCTGCTAATTTTCATTCCTGTAGTACCAAGGATCAGTCCATCTGCTAGAAGGGCGACACAACCAGCGGTCTGGACTGATCCTGGTACGTACAGGGAATTACACTTACTTCCGCCTCTGAATGCCTTGCTTTATTCTTTAATTTTGCTGTTGCAATGGATAATTTTTGACTGGATGTAAAATGGGTACTCAGCTTTAAATTAAAGGTACCTGCCTTGAGGATACCATGTTTATAATGCGATTTAAGAAAACATTTTTGATGATACAACTATCTCATCCTAGTTGAGAAAACACAATGAAGCAAGTGAGGTTAGCTCCTCAAGGCTGGGATTTTCTGATGCACTCAGGAGCACAATGGCCGGCATGGAAACCTCTACAATGTACCTTGAATCAAGACTATTTTTACCATTCACCAGCTGCAGCAGAAAGTTCTTGCTCTGGATAGCACTTGAGTTGACCATCAAGGCTTATCAGTATACCACCCAATGTCTTCTGGAGCTCAGCTCCCTCCAAACAGCGCAATCATAAAGGAAACAACGATGACGCATCGACAGGTCAGCGGGGACCCAAAAGGTGGGGAAGGAGATAGTGAGGAGAGGCAGGGACCACCCTTTTTCAGGAAATTCTGTCTTGTCGCTTTGAGAGCTGAGGAATCCATTCCCATCTAGGACTGTGCAGGGATCTCCCAAGGCACGCTTGTTTACATAGGATAGTTCAAGACCACATCCTGTTTGGCCAATTCCAACAACATAGGGTCGTCGAAAAACTTGCTGATACTCACGTCTTCACTCAGACCCTGTGTAATAGAAGTTAAAAAAAAACAAACAAACTGGTTTTAGGGCAAACAAATTGTCCAAAAAGACCCTAAGCTACTTACAAATTAACAGATCTGTATGTGGCAATTTAATCCTTCAGATAGGATGGAAAAAATGGTCCATGTTCAAATTCAAATAGCCAGATAACTCAGAGATTATCCAGCTAAGTGAAGACTTGGGAACTTATCTGGCTAAATTCTAGCCAGTTAATAAGTTAGAAAGCTAGAATTAGCCGGATATGTTAAAGGCATTCCAAAGGTATATCTGGGAGGGAGCTGAGTTACCCAGGTAAGTTAGTTATTTGACTAACTCCAATATAAACTTACCTGGCTAACTTTAAGATAGCGAGATATATTCACTGCTGAATATATGGGCTAAATTAGCCACAAAAGTTTATCTGGCTGATATGGACCTCAAAATTATTGACCATATACTTTTAGCAAAGGCTAGTCTTGCCTTATGAATCTATATTTTTTGAAGGTATAAATAAACATATAGATAAAGGCGAGCCAGTTGATAAGGTGTATTTGGATTTTAAGAAGGCATTTGACAAAGTCCCCCATGAGACTCCTCAGGAAATTATAAAGCCATGAGATAGACCAGTGGTTCTCAACCTTTTTTTGGCCTGGACACACCTGACAGATGGTTCTCAAGTACGTGACACACTGAACATGTGACCATCACGGAACAAAATGTAAATATACATTCTGCATCCTCAGGAACCACGTCGACCCCCAAAAATGGGTGCAGAGCAGAACTAGGGCATTATCTGTACAGCTCACCATACAAAAAAAGATATTCTGGATCTGATGACATCTCAGTAAAAGCAAAACAAACTCTTTATACTGGCAGGCACAATACCCCTCCTTATGAAAAGACAGTAATTTACCACTACAAATATTTAACCAGGCCCTAAACACTAATACACCTCCTATTGGGAAAACAGAGCAAGCCAAGCTTTTATAGATACCCACTTAGAAATAATTGTAAAACTATACTAACAAATGTTACAAAACAGCTGATGAACAGAATAACATCCAACAATTAAAAACTTATAAAAATTATTAAAAATTGTCTAAATATCAAAATATTTCAAAACAGCAGACACATCACATAATACACAATAATTAAAATGGCAGTCAATCAAGAAAAATAAACTTAAAAAGCTGCCTTTACTTACCCTCTCCAGCAACTCTCCTACTCCTTTCCCTTGCAGACCAATAGCACTCACCAGAAGCAGCAGTGGCTGCTAAAGCTATGTCCTCACAGTCATCTTCCTTAAGGCCCACAACCAGTCACAACCAGCCTCTGTCTCATACAGACTAGTAACTTCCCTAACTAGTATCTCTTCCTCACACACACACACACCAGTCACCTCTCTGACCAGTCTGTCTCTCTCACACACACCAGTCACCTCCCTGACCAGTCTCTGTGTCTCACTCACACACACCAGTCACCTCCCTGACCAGTCTTTGTCTCACACACACAAGTCACCTTCCTGACCAGTCTCTCTCAATCACACACATGCTCTCTCACTTACATACAATCTCACACATACTCTGTCACTTACAACCACACACACTGCCACTCATGCACCCATTGTACCACACACACACAAGCTCTCACTCATGCACCCAGGCACCCATTCTACCACACACACACACTGCCACTCATGCACCCATTGTATCACACACACAAGCTCTCGCTCATGCACCCAGGCACCCATTCTACCACAGGCACACACACAAAGCTGCCACTCACCACCCAGGCACCCATTCTATCACAGGCACACAAGCTCTCACTCATGCAACCAGGCATGCATTCCAACACACACACACATACACAAAAAGCTGCCACTCACGCACCCAGGCACTCATTCTAACACACACACAAAGCTGCCACTCACGCATCCAGGCACCCATTCTAACACACGCACACTCACACACAAAGATGCCATTCACGCACCCAGGCACCCATTTTACCACACACACACAAAGCTCCCACTCATGCACCCAGGCACCCATTCTACCACAGGCACACAAGCTCTCACTCACGCACCCATTCCACCACACACACACACACTCTCACTCATGCACCCAAGCACCCATTCTACTACAGACACACAAGCTCTCACTCATGCACCCATTCTACCACAGGCACAGAAGCTCACATGGAGCCTCTTCTCATTGTTTGGCCCAATAAGCCTGGCCTCCACTTCTCAGCTGCCTCTGGCTTGACCTCCCGCGTGCACGTTGTCTCTCCAGCCGCCTCCTGTGGTGCGCAGGGTCTCAGCTCTTCAGCTGTCGGCAGCGGCGCACAGCGTCTCTACATTCTTCGGCCCCGCTGGCGTCAGTGCGCAGGTCTCTTCATTCTTCGGCCCCGCTGGCGTCAGTGCGCAGGTCTCTTCATTCTTCAGCCCTGCTGGCGTCGGCGCGCAGGGCTCTCCGCTCTTCAGCCGCCGCCAGTGGCGCGCAGGTCTCTTCATTTTTCGGCCCCGCTGGTGTCGGGGCACACGTCTCTCCGCTCTTCAGCCACTGCCGGTGGCGCGCAGGTCTCTTCATTCTTCGGCCCCGCTGGTGTCGGGGCACACGTCTCTCCGCTCTTCAGCCGCCAGCAGCAGCGCGCAGCGTCTCTTCTTTCTTCAGCCCCGCCGGCCTGGCCTCCAGCGGTGGCGCGCAGCTTCTCTCCATTCTTCAGCCCCGCGCCTGGGGAGAAGGGAAGCACAAGCGGGGCAGTGGAACACCAGGAGCCGCGACACACCTGCCGGTGCTTGGCGACACATTGGTGTGTCGCCAAGCACCGGTTGAGAACCACTGAGATAGGCAATGTCCTAGTGTGGATTAGTAACTGGTTACAAGACAGGAAACAGAGGATAGCACATGGAGAAAGGTCAGCAGTGGAATACCACAGGAATTGGAACTGGAACCAGTAACATTCATAAAGGATCAGGAAAGGGAACAAGCAAAGTGATAAAATCTGCAGATGACACAAAATTATTCAAAGTTATTAAAACAGCAGCATAAAGCGAGGAAGTGCAGAAGGATTGCTGAGACTGGGCATCTGAATGGCAGATGAAATTTAATGTGGAAAACTGCAAAGTGATGCACATGGGGAAAAATAATCCTAACTACAAGTACACGATCCTGGGTTCTGTATTGGGAGACACCACCCTGGAAAAAGACCTTGGAGCCCTTGAGGACAAATATGCAGAAAATCCTTGGCTCAGTGTGAGTTGGTCAAAAAAGCAAATAGAATGTTAGGAATGATCCAAAAAGGAATGGAGAATAAAACAGAAATATACTGCCTGGGTATGGTGAGACCACATGTGAGTATTTTGTGCCGTTCTGGTCACCCCATATAACCCGCCCCCCTCCCCCCGCCAAAAAACCCCCTACATAGCAGAACTAGAAAAGGTGCTGAGAAGGGCGACCAAAATGATAAACGGGCTGAAATAGTTCTCTATGACAGGCTACACAGGTTAAGGTCTTTAGCTTGGAAGAGAGACAACTGGCAGGGGACCTGATTTTATAAATTCATGAATGGGGTGGAACAGATAAAGAATGGGTGGGTCAGACCAAAGTCCATTGAGCCCAGCATCTGGTCTACAATAGCTACTCCTGAGGGAATTCTGCACATAAAACCTTAAAATACTTGTCAAAATAACACAATGTACATGACAATCTTTAAGTAATTAATTAAAAATGTAATACAGAAAAAAAAGTTATTACTTAAAGATGCAGAGGTTTAAATATTTTGAGAGGAATTTCCCTAGAAGTTCACTGTAAGAGCATCTCTTCCACTCTCTCTCCCTACTCCCCTGGCCAGTCTCCAACTCCTCCACCTGCCACTATCTATCCCCTCCCCCTCTAAGATCAATCCCTTCCACTCTATCCCCACTCCCAAAGTTTAATCCCTCTCTCAGTACTGCCCCTCACACAGGCTCCCTTTGTCTCTCTCTCTCGCTCTCTCACACAAACAGGCTCCCTCTAGTACACACACACACACATACATCCCTATTACTACTACTATTGAACAATTCTATAGCACTACCCGAGATACACAGCACTGTACAAACATACAAAAAAAACAGTCCCTGCTCAATAGAGCTTACAATCTAATAAGACAAACATACCCCAAATCTCTTGTCCTGTATTTCATACAGCAAGACAATGGGTAAAAGGAAAAGTAAGTTAGTTACAAGACTAAAAAAGCAGAGAATCAGGCATAAGATTTAAAAGCGGTTTCACAAAGGTGGGTCTTTAGATGGATTTAAACATGGCAAGAGAGGAAGCCTGACGCACCAGTTCAGGAAAACTATTCCAAACAGATGGTGCAGCCAGGTGGGAAGCACAGAGTCTGGAATTGGCAGTAGAGAAGGGCACAGACAGGAGTGACTTATCTGACGAGTGGAGTGCAGAGAGAGATAAGAGAGGAAAGCTAGTGAGGTGCTGCAAAGTGAAGGCATCTATAGGTGAGAAAGAGGAGCTTGAACTGTATGCACCACAGGTGCTGTCTGACTTTGTTCATTGGCCAGAGCAGGGGCCGAATCTGGCAGACCTGTTCCAAAGTCCACCTTAATAATAAATTTATGGACTTTTCTTCCAGAAACTTGTCCAAAACTTTTTTAAATCCAACTACAATAACATCTTTTACCACATCCTCTGGCAATGAATTCCAGGGCTTAATTATGCCTTTCTTTAAATGTACTGCTTCTAACTTCATTGCATGTCCCCTAGTCTTTGTACCTTTTGAATGCATTGTTTAGGCTTCCTAGATAGTATTTTTAAAAAATGTAATAAACACAAGTACCTCTTGATCCGCAAGTAATAGTAACTTAAAACACATGCAAAAACATCCCTCATACAGGCTCCCTACTCTCTCTCTCTCATGCACACCCCCTCATATAGAATTCCCCTCTCTCTTTCGCACCCCCCCCCCCCCATACAGGCTCTCTCTTGCACACACTGGCTCTCTTTCTCACGCATACACTCTCACAGGATACCTGTCTCTCTCTCTCACACACCCCTGCACACTGGCTCCCTCTCTCGCTCACCCCCTACATTATAGGCTCTCACATACACACACATCCCTTCACACAGGCTCCCTCTCTCATTCACTCCCCCTACACATAGGCTACCTCTCTCACACACACATCCCTTCACACAGGCTCTCTTTCTTACACATACACACCCTCACACAGGCTCCTTTTCTCACAAACGAGCACCCTCACAAAAACACAATCCCTTTTTCCCCCACATACTCCTTCACAATCTGACATAGGCTTCCTCTCTCTGGCACCCACACCCATGCTTTCTCTCTCAGCCCCAAGCTCGTAGTCTTACACACACACACACACACTCGCCTGCTCCATCTTCACCCCGGGTAGGATGGCCTCAGCTCGTGGCACACCTGGGACCTGCTTCATCTTTGCCGTGAGTAGAGGCTGTCCCCACTTGGGCACGCTGGACTAAATAGCGGCTATTCCAGGTCACAAGTATCCAGCAGATCCCAAAACGTAGATCTATTTCTTGTTACTCATTCCCAGAGATAGCAATTGCTTTCTCTAGTCTACCTGGGTAATAATGTTTTATGGATTTTTTTTCCAGGAACTTGTCCAAATCTCTTTTAAACCTCACAATGCTCGTTGCCTTGATCACCCCCCTCTGGCAACAGATTCCACAGCTTGATTGTGCACGGAGTGAAAAAGCACGTTCTATGGTTTGTTTTAAATCTGTTACTTGTTAGTTTCATAAAGTGCCCCTTTGTTTTAGTATTACTTGAAAGCGCAAACAACATAGCATGTCTTATATTAATACAGCAGGTACGGCTGAAGGTAGCCCATATTGAATTTTCAGCTGGCAACGGCTCTGAGATGATTCTTGAAAAGGCTAAAATAAAACGGACAACTTTTTTTTTTCCCCAAGAGGGAAACAGCTTCCACAACTCCACAAATGGCATCTCTCTGGATGAAAAGGTAACTAGTTTGTCAAGCGTAGGGTACTCTCACCTTTCTGCGCCTGGTCTTTATCATAAACTCTCTGGCCAGGTGAGGGGCTGGCTGGGGCTCCAGGGGTCGGATGATAATGCTCTTGTCCAAAGGGTCACCAGGGACAATCTGCAAGCAAACAGAGCTTTTTTTTGCGTTAAAGAGTCACCGGCAGTCGGCTGTTTTACTTCCCAGCTCTCCAAGACACTCTTTTCATCATGTCAGCAAATGGAAGTATCACAGGATCTTGGTGGTAGCCCAGAAATTCTTCCCCAACCAATCTCTAAAGCCCCCTTTGGCCTCCCGGCATCATAGACCATGTAGAGCAAGATGAATCCCCAGCATGCAAGCTTGGAAGATCTGGTGAAATTAAGACTTACCTGATAATTTCCTCTCTTTTACTTCTGCTACACCAGTCAAGAACGGATGGGTTTAGTCCACTCATCCAGCAGTTGGAGGCAGAGTTTAATTTTTTTTTTTTTATATTACTAGTATGCGTGTCATGAATGGAACCAGACATAGCCAGTATATTACTACTGTCCAAACTAACTACAAATTAATAACTGCAGAACTAAAACATTTCATCCCAAACGGGTAGTGAAAACCTTCCCAAGTCTTAGGCAAAAACTTAGAAAAAAAACTAGCAATCAAACTTCTTGATAGGGATAACTTTCCCTTTTTTTTTTTATTGTTTGCAATCCTTACATTTTTTGCCAACCACCATAAAAGCTCTAATTTAAAGGCAGCCTAGTTTAATCATCCTGGGTGGGCTTCTTGACTGGTGTAGGAGAAGGAAAGGAAAGGAAATTATCAGCTAAGTCTTAATTTCACCTTCCTTTTCCTTCTGCTCCACCTATGGAAAGTACCAAAGCCCATTCCCATCTTTCTTTCCTACGATGATTTCATCCTTCACTTAAATCAACAGATTATTTTACCAGAATTTAACAAAAATGATTGTAAAGGAGCAATGGAATCAATACACTTCTTAGATATAAGTTATTTAGAGTTGACAAAGGAATTTCACAAATCCTATAGATTTGTATTGTTCACCGGTACAGACAAAGGTGAGGCTGCTTCAAAGACAGCAATCTCGAGGTGGATTAAAGAAACAATATCTGCAGTATATTTGTTACAAGGTAAACAAATGCCAAGGGGCATAAAGGCCCATTTGACAAGAGTGCAGTCCTCTTCATGGGCCAAAATTGGTGCAATAAGTCCTATTGATGTTTCCAAGGCGACAACATGCACAACTAAGTTCATTTCCAAACATTATAGGTTGGATGTCCTCGCAAAAAAGGGACACAAATTGTGGTGCTGCAGTTTTAAAAGCGAGTTTGGTCTTATGGAGGTGAACACATTTAACCCCTTGTAGAAATCATGTGACAACCTAGTGGGACGAAAGCAGAGTTGCTTACCTGTAACAGGTGTTCTCACAAGTCAGCAGGATGTTAGTCCTCACATGTGGGTGACATCATCAGGATGGAGCCCAATCACGGAAAGCTTCTGTCAAAGTTTCTAGAACTTTGACTGGCACCACTGAGCATGCCCAGCAGGGGACCCCCTTCAGTCTCGTTTGTAGTAAAGTACGAGTGAAAAATAAAATAATAAAACGTAATGCATCCAACTCCGTGGGGTGGCGGGCGGGTTTCGTGAGGACTAACATCCTGCTGTCTTGTGAGAACACCTGTTACAGGTAAGCAACTCTGCTTTCTCACAGCACAAGCAGGATGGTAGTCCTCACGTATGGGTGATTAGCAAGTTACAGGATGCCCGAATGTCAAATAGCCAAAATTCCTAACGATGTGCAACAGGCACAACAAAAGAAAATTAGGTCTTACCTTTGATAATTTTCGTTCCTGTTATTATCACGGATCAGTCCAGACTCCTGGGTTTTGCCCCCCACTCTAGCAGATGGAGACAGAAGTTTACAAACAAAAAACTCTTCCTTATCTAGGCTGGTGCCACCTATGTCTGGCAGTATTACTTACTGTCAAAGCAGGATGAAACCCAAATAACACAGCAAACTAACTATATACAGTAACCTAACAACAGTAACCGGCTCACCCACCCCCAAATGGGAACCCGAGCAAACGATAACAGGATGTAGAAGAATGAGCAGAGCATGAGAGAAATAAACAGCACGGACTCTCCTACGTCATTGCAGAGTATATGGGTGGGACTCTGGACTGATCCGTGGTACTACAGGAACAAAAATTATCAAAGGTAAGACCTAATTTTCTTTTCCCTGTCGTACCCGGATCAGTCCAGACTCCTGGGATGTACCAGAGCTGCCTCAAATGGGATGGGATCCGGAGAGTCCCGCTCTGAGCACCCCTGCACCAAAATCACCGCTGCCTGGAGTCTTAACATCTAGGCAATAATGTCTGGCGAATGTATGTAAGGACTTCCATGTCGCTGCCCTACAAATCTCCTCTGGGGATATATGGTGGCACTCCGCCCAGGACGCAGCCTGGGAACGCGTAGAATGCGCCTTGAGACCCATTGGGAAAGCTTTACTCTGCATCAGATACGCAGAACCGATAGCCTCCTTCAACCAACGAGCAATCGTAGTCTTAGAAGCCGCATTACCCCTACGAGGTCCGCTCCACAGCACAAACAAATGGTCTGACACTCAGAAAGCATTCGTAACTTCCAGGTAATGCAACAGTGCCCGACGGACATCCAATCTGTGCAAATCCTTAGACAAAGGATCCGCCCTATCCAAATCCGAAAACGAAGGCAGTTCCACCGTCTGATTGAGATGAAAGGCAGATACCACCTTCGGAAGAAATGAAGGAACCGTACGAAGGGACACCCCCCGTATCAGATATTCGCAAAAAGGGCTCCCGACAAGACATAGCTTGAAGCTCAGAGACCCGCCTTGGCGATACCATGGCTACCAAGAAGACCACCTTCAGAGTCAAATCTTTCAAGGTAGACCTGCGAAGGGGCTTGAATGGGGCACCGCACAACACCTTTAAGACCAAATTCAGATTCCAGGAAGGACAAAGGTTACGTAACGGAGGTCGTAAATGTTTAGCCCCCCGAAGAAATCGGACTACATCCGGATGCGAAGACAAAGGCATCCTGTGGACCAGCCTGCGCAACGACGTCAAAGCCGCTACCTGAACCCATAGCGAGCTACACGAGAGACCCTTTGCCAAGCCATCCTGGAGAAATCTTAAGACCTCGGGCACGGACGCGCGAGTAGGCCCCACGTCGCACGCCAAATACCACGTCTCAAACACCCTCTAAACTCACACATAAGCTAAAGACGTAGAAGCTTTGCGGGACCGTAAGAGGGTGGCTACCACTGCATCCGAATAACCTCTGGCCTTCAGCCTTCTCCTCTCAAAAGCCATGCCGCTAGACAGAAGCGGCCTACCTGGTCAAAACAAACGGGACCCTGATGTAGTAGATCCGGAACATACGGAAAGCGGAGGGGCTCCTCCACCGCCAGATTCAGAAGATCCGCAAACCACAGACGGCGAGGCCATTCGGGGGCGATGAGCACCACTCTTGCCGGGTGCAACTCTATTCGCCGTAACACCCTGCCGATGAGTGGCCAGGGAGGAAACACATACAGAAGCACATCCGTCGGCCACGGCAAGGCTAGGGCGTCCATGCCCTCCGCTGCAGTCTCCCTGCGGCGAGCGAAGAAACGAGGAGCTTTCACATTCTTGTAAGTTGCCATCAGATCGAAGGCGGGAAATCCCCACTGAAGACAGATGAGACGATACGCCTCTTCCGCGAGCTCCCACTCTCCGGGGTCCAGGCGATTGCAACTGAGAAAATCTGCATGAACATTCTCTACCCCGGCGATGTGAGAGGCCGCTATGCTGTCCAGATGTTCCTCCGCCCATGCTATTAAAAAGCCGAGCTTTGGCCGCGACTGGTTGACTCCTGGTTCCTCCTTGACGATTGATGTATGCCACCGTGGTCGCATTGTCTGACAGAATCCGGACGGCCTTTCCGCAAACTAGCGGAAGAAAAGCCTGCAGAGCAAAACGAACTGCTCTGGTCTCTAGGTGATTGATGGATCACGACGCCTCCTGCGGGGACCATTGCCCCTGCACAGACTTCCACAGACAGACAGTTCCCCAGCCATATAGGCTGGCGTCCGTAGTGACTATCATCCAAGCCGGTATCTCTAGAGGCACTCCGTGACTCAAGTTGCTGGGACACAACCACCAATCCAGGCTGTCCCGAACGGACTGAGTCAGTGGCAAAGGGAGACGAAATTCTTCCGAAACCGGAAGAATTCCAGCGGGAGAGCAATGCGGACTGTAATGGTCGCATATGAGCGAAAGCCCAAGGAACCAACTCCAGCGTGGATGTCATTGATCCCAATACTTGTAAATAATCCCAGACTACAGGTTCCTGTTTGGCCAACAATCTTCGAACTTGTACCTGTAATTTGCACATCTGCTCCTGCGTCAGGGACACCATCCCCCCGACGGGTGTTGAACAAAGCTCCCAAAAACTCCAGCAACTGCGACGGTACTAGCCGACTCTTGGACACATTGACTATCCAACCTAGATTGTGTAACAACTGAAGTACCCGTTGCACTGCCACTCGACAAAGCGGCTCCGACTTGGCGCGAATCAGCCAATCGTCCAGATACGGGTGTACCAGCAGACCTTCCCTGCGGAGCTGTGCGGCCACCACCAGCATGCACCACAAAACCACTTCAGATGGTCCTGAATGCCTCGGCAAGAATTCTCTCAAATGCCAAAAAAAGAGACCATATCACCCCAATCCTTCATCATCTACACTGGCTTCCGATTAAATACAGGATCCAATTCAAGTCCTTAATGATGATACATAAGGCCTTATATAACATCGCTCCACTCAATTTAACGTTTCAAATTCAGCTACACACATCCGTTAAACCGACTAGAAGCGCTTATCAGAACAGACCAATCACACAACTGGCGAAATCCTCTCTGAGGAAACGCGCTCTATCCACAGCGGGCCCTTCACTCTGGAACTCGCTTCCTCCGGACCTTCGCCTTGAACCATGCCACGCTACATTTAAAAAGAAACTTAAGACTTGGATGTTCAAACAAGCATTCCCTTAGAGCTAAGAGCAAGAAGAAAGGCATTTCATATTCTCCATCTTTTTCCCCAGCATATATCTTCCTGAAGAGATCAATACTGAACTGTACTTAAGCATATGCAATATTATATACTATTCTGTTACTTGGATTAATTATGTTCAATGTTATTTACTTATTTACTTATTAACTCGCATGTTATTTATTAACTGTTTAGCAATATTATATACTATTCTGTTACTTAGATTAATTATGCTCAATGTAAACCGCTAAATGAAGCGATAGTTACTGTTCTCTGTAAACCGGGGTGATATGTATATTATACAGGAACTTCTGGTATATAAATCCTTTAAATAAATAAATAAATAAATAAATAAATAATCTTGGTGAAGGTCCAAGGTGCTGTCGCCAGGCCGAACGGGAGTGCCTGAAACTGAAAATGCTGTCCCAGCATGGCAAACCGAAGGAACTGCTGGTACTCTGCTCGGATGCCAATGTGAAGATACGCTTCCGTGAGATCCAGGGATGCCAAAAACTCCCCCTGTCTGACTGACGCGATCACGGAGCGGAAGGTCTCCATCCGAAAACGCGGAATCCTCAGACAGCGGTTGACCCTTTTTAAATCTAGGATAGAATGAAAGGTTCCTTCCCTTTTTGGCACCATGAAGTAAATGGAATAACGGCCCCTGCGGAGCTCATTGCGTGGTACGGGAACAATTGCGTCGAGTTCTCGGAGCCGGCCCAGAGTTGCCCGAACCGCCCGACGTTTGTCTGAAAACCTGCAAGACGATACCAGAAAACACTGGCGCGGCCGGCGAAAAAAATCTAAAGCGTAACCGTGTCTTATCACATCTAAGACCCACTGATCCGACGTGATCCTGGTCCATTCCCCGTAAAACCGACTCAGCCTGCCCCCGATTTTTGGGACGGAGGAATGGACCGGCCGCATATCATTGTGCAGGCTTGCCCCCCTGCACATTCTGACCGATTCCCTGATGACCGAAACGGCACCCGCGAAAGGACTGAGAATAAGACTGCTGTCTGTTGGCACTGTGACGAAAAGAGGACACTGATCCTCGAGAAGTCCGAGGCCGGTGCCCGCCGCGAAAGCGAGAACGAGAGGTCTGACCTCCCCTGGACCTTGGTCTGTCCTCTGGCAACCGATGCATCTTGTTCTCACCCAGGGACTCAATAAGATCCTCCAATTCCTTGCCGAACAACAACTTGCCCTTAAAGGGCAACGAGCCTAACTGGGCCTTCGATGTCACGTCCGCCAACCAATGATGAAGCCACAGCAGACGCCTCGTGGAGACCGTGGTTCTGGCTGAGGTAATAAGCAGATCATAAAAGGCGTCTGCACTATAAGCAATCACCGCCTCCAAATGACCCGCCTGACGCGCTTCCTCGGGAGATAGAGACTCATTGGCCAGTAACTGCTGCGCCAAGCGGAGACCAGCGTGTAAGGAAAAGTTACTGCAAATTGCTGCCCGAATGCCCAAGGCCGAAACCTCGAATATTCTCTTGAGTTGAACTTCCAGCTTCCGGTCCTGTAAATCCTTGAGCGCTGTACCTCCTGTCACCGGAATGGTGGTCTTTTTGGTGACCGCCGCCACCGCCGAATCAATCTTGGGTATCCGCAACAGCTCTAAGGTATCTTCCGGTAGGGGATAAAGCTTATCCATAGCCTTGGCCACCTTGAGGCCTAACTCAGGGGTATCCCATTCCTTAAAGAGCAAATCGGATCCTGAAAAATGTAATGGGAAGGCCGAAGGAGGACCCCGTAACCCCAATACCACCGGATCCGTTGCCCCCAGCCGAGACTCTTCCTGCGGTACCGGGATGCTTAACTCCTTCAGGATTTCAGGAATGAGAGGACCCAGCTTGTCCCTGCGAAATAGATGAACCACCTTCGGGTCATCCCCCTCCATTCTATGGGTCCCCCGAGAACCAGTGGATAACAAGTCCCCGTCCCCATCAACCCCCCTCGGGGGCTGGGACAGTCCATTCGGATCATCTGGTTGCTCATCCGTGTCCGTGGTAGAATCCGGGTCCTCCCGGACTGCCCTAGGACGACTAGGTCGGACGCTGTCCGCGCCCCCCGGGGCTGGGCCAGGTCGAATTCGCTTCCCCCGCCCCCCAAGGGGGTCCGAGGAGGGGGTATCGTGGGACCTCTTCCTGGCCAGGCAGCGGGCCTTGAGTGCCCTGTGCATCAAAAGGACAAATTCCGACCCAAAAGAAGAATCTGAAGAGCCCTCCCTCTGCATCCCCGCCTCAGGGACCCAAGGATCACTGCCAGGGCGGTGCCCTGCATGACTGTCCCCTTCAGGGACCCTGTGCTGGGGCGAGAGACGCGGTGGGGGATCGTCCTACCCCCGTTCCGACCCCGACTCAGAACCCGCTGCCCCCCGAGGCAACAAAATGGCGGCCGTTCCCGGGCTCCTCGGGAACAGGCCTTCCACCTCGATCAGCAGCCCCCCTGCCGCTCCGGCGTGTAATCACTGTCGGCTCCGAGGTTGAACGGAGCCCGAGGACCCCCCCTCGCCGCCCGACAGGCAGGAGGAACAGAGGTTATTGCGCGACAGCGTGCCGATGAGCCGCAGGCTCTGCATGCCGACCAGCGCGGCATGCTCCGAGCCCCGCGAACAGGAGCGCTACCCGAGAGAAATTGAAAAAACTAAACTACTCCCGACGGCAAAATTGGCGCTCGCCCCCCCCCGTGGCAGAGCAGAAGAGAGCCACACAGAAGAACAGGCAAAGAAAAAAACCTTTCTAAAATGCTACTGGTACCTCGGGTTCTGGGCCAGCTGGAGGGAGTGTCACCCCCAGCTGCGAAGATGGGCTGGTAAGTGGGGATCCCCCACACATCAGCTGCCTCGGAAACCAGGGGGGATGGTCCCTTCAGGACCTCGCAACCCCCTGGGAGGCAAGAGATTCCACCTGCAGGCAAGCCTCTGCGGTGCGGAGAACTAAGCTAAAACTAATTCCCCTTTTTCTTTTTTTTTTTTTTTTTTTAAACACCTAAACCCTAGGCCTCAGCTCAGACTGTAGGTTTTGCACCCTCTCCACCTGCTAGGAGACAGAAGAATACTGCCAGACTGTAGGTGGCACCAGCCTAGATAAGGCGGAGTTTTGTTTGTAAACCTCTGTCTCCATCTGCTAGAGGGAGGGGCAAAACCCAGGAGTCTGGACTGATCCGGGTATGTACAGGGAACTGAGGTAGTTTTGGTGAGTTGGGCAGCCTGATCATCTTCCTGAGTCGCAGGAAGGAGTTTGGTTATTATATGGGAAATAGGTTACGTAGGACCGATCGGCCGAAGATGGAATCCTGTCTGCCAGCTTTGTCAAAACAATAATGAGCTGCAAAAGTATGGAGGGAGCTCCATGTAGCAGTTCTACAGATGTCAGCAAGAGGAACGGAGCGGAGGTGTGCCACTGATGTTGCCAATGCTCTTACGGAGTGTGCTTTAACACGGTCGTGCAGAGGAATACCTGCTTGATGATAGCAAAAAGAAATGCAATCTGCTAGCCAGATTGAAATGGTCTGTTTGCCTACTGGAGTACCCAATTTAGTTTTATCAAAAGAGACAAATAGTTGGGTGGACGACCTGTGGGCTGCAGTACGATCTAAGTAAAAAGAAAGAGTGGGTTTGCAATCCAAGGAGTGGAGAGCTCGCTCACCTGGATGTGAGTGAGGTCTGGGAAAAAAAAGTTGGAAGAATTATACATGGGGGGGGGGGGGGGGGGGGGGGGGGGGGCTGACCTGAAAGAAAGAGGAGGCGAAGGACTTTGTTCCAGCCAAGGAGCCTTTTTTCCACCGCCAAAGAGAGCTTTAAAATCTGACTCGGGAGTCCCGGAGGGAGGAGGGGCGTGACATCACTTCCGCCCCCACCGAGAGCCAGCCAATAAGAACAGGTCTGTAGCGGCGCGCAGCCGACGCCGGCGCACTGCCTAAGCCTTTGGCTGAAAAAAAAAGGCTCCTAAAGCTTTTTAATTTTCTTATATAATCATCTGTCTTCTAAATTCAAGCAGCCTTCACTGAGAGATCACAAATAGAAGAAAGGAGTCAGTAAGTGGAACTCAATTACTTTGTTTGTCTTTTTCTTGCTAAATATAATGCCGCATACAAAGAGGAAGGGGAAGGAGAGGGAGGGAACCTCGACCCCTCATCAGACCTCCCCAGTCCAAACAAAGATTAAAGAGTTTTACGCTGCAGTGGGGACTAAACCAGGAGAGTCAGCTGGGTTACAGGATCAGGAGCAGAATCCTGAACCCCTTGACGAAACAACTTTGAGCCCTCATGCTCCTGAGACCCCTTCACCCCCCCCCCCCCTCCATAATATAACAGCTGATACTGCAGACCCTCTGAGACCAAAGATGTCCCAGGTGGAGAAGCATTCGAGAAAGGAGCAGCCGCTATAAAGAATGGACAGCTTCAAGGCGTGAATGTTTTATCTGCCTTGAAGGAGTTTAATATCGGGACAATATCTGGAATTGGTAGTTCAATTCCAGTATCAACAGAAGGGGAAACAGCAACGGATAGGGTTAATTTAGTGACCTTTCCTCAGAGATCTCCAGTATGCATACCTGAGATTACATTGTTAGAAAAACCAGAAGTTGTCACTTTAGATGTATTATGGAATGCTGTATCTGTTTTTTAAAAAACAATAATCTCTTTAACTCAAGCCTTTCAAGGCTTTCAGGATCAGTCTACAATAGTAAACCCAGTAGTATTATCCAACTCTATTAAAATACAAAAACTGGATCCTCAAGTAGACCAAATGAAAGAGGTACAAACAACTTTGATTCAAGGGGAGAGTAGAACAGATAAGAGAATAGAGAATCTGGAGAACAGACTTAGATAAAATAATTTGAGAATGATAAATTTTCCTAAATGCAAGCTTATTTCTCCTAATGAACAGTTAAATAAATATCTTAGAGAAGTGCTGTCTTACTCCTCCACTAATTTGCCTAATATAACTAAAGTATACTTTTTACCTGATATTTTGAAAAGAGGTGAAGGAGAAGGAGCAAGAGGTGTTTCTAAAAAAAATATAGTGATACCATCCCCGATTAATTAATCCAGTCTTTCCAGAAGAGGAGCCAGCATCGACGTGGGATCGGGCATCGGCATAGGAACCGGTGCCAGTGGAAAACTGGAAAGACCTTAGAGCGTGAAGTAACGCCTCTTGGACAATCCTGTCCTTCCGCCCGAGAAGCCGGCATGGGGGGCACGGCTATTGGGGGTGGAGGCTCAAGTAGGCGTAGCTGGAGACTCTACCGGTGGCGGTGGAGTTCCGGATCCCGGCACAGATACCGGTGGGGGAAAGCCTCGGTGCCCCGAGTCCAGAGGGGGATGGGGCCTCGTCTCCTTGGGGGCTCCGTCACCGATGTCGATGGCTTTCCGATTCCTACATCGGAGGAACTTCGTCGATGACGGTGTCGCTGTTTGTCTGGCATAGAAGATGAAGATGTCGATGCTTTGGACCGAGAAGAGGAAGGTGAAGGGACATCACCAGTGGATTTTTGCCGTTTAGGCTTCAGTGGCGACGGAGTCTTCGAAGATAGAGGGTTTTGGCTTGATGTCTGTTTAGTAGAAGTCAATGGAGAGACCTTAAAAAGGAGTTCCATCTTCTCTAAACGGGCCCTATGGCCTTTTGGAGTCATTTGTGAACAGCTTGTACACTGTTGCACGTCATGAATGGGTCCAAGACACAGAACACACACATCATGCGGGACTGCGAGGGACATAGTTCATGGGCACTCGGGACACTTGCGGAACCCGGTGGCCATGATTTTTGAAAGAAAAACGGTCACGTGGTCGATGACCGTCGAATACCGTGAGAGGAAATCTCCGGGAACCGACTGAAAAACGATGGTGGAGAAATTAAAAAAATTCAGGCAAGCAGTTAGCGCTTTCTGTGATGTGCACTGCGACTATGTCCCCCTGGAAACAATGCAGGGGGATTCTGGTAACATGCAGCAGCTCCCTTCGATGAGCCTGCAGCTGCTCGTGGTGACTTCAAAATGGCAGTGTGGCTTTTTCAATGGAAGAATTTCCAGTATCAACAATCTCAGAAACCCTTCAGTGGCACATTCAGTGGCTGCTTTGAGAGGAAGAGGCTGAATCAGTAGCCTGTTTTTTGGGAGGACTGATTACCTTTGAGGACTCCCAAGCCCATGACATTACAACAGACTGAACACAAAATGCCAACAACAGCTGAGGTACGTTTGCTTTCATAGGAGGTGCAGCAGTGGTTTATATCTGCCACAGAATTCAACAGACTGCAGAATCTTAATATTGCCCTGAGCTCTTGAAACCTCCCAGGAAAAATAATCTGCAACTTACCCGAAGATAGTCAGAATGCCAGCACCTAGGCAGGCAGCCTTTTCTTAGGAAAAGTGCTTCAAAAGGCTCATTTAAAACTCACTTAGATTACCCAAGCAAATGAAAAGGGAGTTTGTTTTCCTATCCTGCCTCACACTACTGCAGAGAACCCAATCTTTAAGAGCCTGGTGTCCAAGAAATGAGTATAGGAGCTATATCAGAATCAAAATTAGCTCAGAAATTTCATTCAAATCAAACACAGGGAAGAGGCTTGTCCACAACTGTCCATCCAATAGCTTTGGAGGCAGAGAACACTGGCTATATCAGGTTCCATTCATGACATACATACTAATGTCATCAAAAAACAAAAAAAACAAAACCCAAAAAGCTCTCCACCTCCAACTGCTGGATGAGGGGACTAACCCATATGTTCTTGACTGGTGGCACAGAAGAAAAATGAAACATTTGTCTGCAAGCTAAAACTCAAGTGGACAAAGGGGATCCATAAGCCATGTGTGCCTCAACAACTCTTCATGATGCTATAAACGAATACTCGTGTTGCTGGTGTCCATTTAAGGAGTCTGCACCTGATCTCATGCGTAAGCAACATCTGTGCTTTTGTTTAATAAGGGAAGAATCTGATTATGTATAAAACCAGCATACTAGAACAGCCACTAAAGGAATCCTAGTGAGCCTGAAGGGTTTGGCAAGAGGGGTATTTTGCTAGTCAGCAATTTCATTAAACTAGTGGTCTAGGCATTACAACCCACTTTAGCAACAGCAAAAGAAAAGAAAAAAGCCACATGACTTGCAACATGGGAGTCATTTTCAACTGCTTGCCTTGGTGGAAAGTCCTTGGGGTGCAGACTTTCACTTTCAAAATTGCCACAGGTAATGGGTACAAAAGAACCCATGGATGTTTTCACTTGCATGTAAGTCTGCGCATATGTTTATTGGAAAAACCATCCCCTCAGATCTGAATCTTCAATCTAGACAATATTTTCAGAACCCACCTAAACCCCACCCCCTGGGAATGCTTCCCTCAGTCCGGCTACAAGGCTACAACTTATACAACAGACAAAACGTACCTGCCAGTGATGGAAAACGGACAGGGAAAAAGCCTGCCCCTGTGTGTGGGTCCTCAGGTCAGTCTCGAACCCAAACGAGTCTATGGCTGGGATGAAGGCTTTGATGGTGTAGAGGGGGGAGCCTGGGATGGGTGCATCCTGAGTCACGTGACCCCTGTCAAAAAGAAAGATGCATATAGGGAAATTGGTTACCACCTGCTAATTTTTGTTCCTGGAATACACAGATTAGTCCAGACTCTTGGGTTTTGCCTCCCTGCCAGCAGATGGAGACAGAAGAAAATTTCCCTGATGCTGCCATATAACCTAGTGTGCCATCTGCAGTCCTTCAGTACTGACTTATACCCAAGCCAAGATGATAACTATTGAACCAACTTTAAGAATCTTGAATCCAAACCCCTACGATGAGGAGGAAGGTGAAGTCTTAACAAATTGGAAATTCGTTTGAAGAAAAAAAAGCTGAACAGCACTGAATCCCCCAACAATTCTGCAATATATACAAATTATCAGTATGAGCAGACTCTCCCCCCAATGAGTAGGTCCCCAGATTGATTTGTGGTATTCCAGGAATGAAAATGAGCAGGTAAGAACCAATTTTCCTTTCCTTTTGATACCCCAGCTCAGTCCAGACTCCTGGGACGTACCAAGCTCCCCTAAACTGGGTGGGACCTTGACATTCCTGCTCGGAGAGCACTCATCAAACCACATGGAATTCGGTGCCTGGACATCCAACCGATAATGTCTGGTGAAAGTGTGCAATGACTTCCAAGTAGCTGCCCTGTTAATCTCTTGTGGGGACACCTGTTGGGATTCAGTCCAAGGGATCTCTTGAGAACGAGTCACACGAGCCCTCAACCCCTCAGACACAAATATAAGTTGAGGCATAGCCTTTTCAGCCAATGCGCAATCATAGCTTTTGACGCCTTACTCACCTTCTTTGGACCATTCCAAAGCGCGAAGAGGTGACCCGTCTGCCGGAAATTATTAGTAACCTTAAGGTACCTCAACAATTCCTGCCTTACATCCAAGATATGAAGTTCTTTCGCGTGAGGCACAGATGAATCCAAATTCGGAAAGGCCAGAAGTTTCATAATCTGACTAATTAGCCACACTAACGGACACCATTATCCTCAATCTCGAAAAAGGCCAACCTTGTCTCCTCGCGCTGCTGGATCTTTCCTCAGCGTTCGACACCGTGAACCACCCTAGCCTACTGCAACGACTAACAGACATCGGCATCACTGGAGCAGCTTTCAACTGGTTTAAGTCCTTCCTAGAGAACAGAACATACAAAGTTAAGATAAACAACAAGGAATCTCACCCCATCCAAGTCAAGATGGGGGTACCACAAGGATCATCACTCTCCCCCACCCTCTTCAACATTTACCTTCTCCCACTCTGTCATCTACTTACTAACCTCAAGCTCACCCATTTCTTATACGCGGATGACATTCAAATTCTCATCCCTATCACGGAGACCATACAAAAAGCCATGGCCTACTGGAAAAAATGCCTCTCATCCATCAACGATCTTCTAACCAGCCTCAATCTGGTGCTAAACACCAAAAAAACGGAAATTCTCATAATAGCACCGGAGCATTCTACCCCGCCAACATCCAACAACTCTCCAGACACCTCAGGATATTCCACCGCACCTCAAGTCAGAGATCTGGGAGTACTACTAGACAACAGACTCAGCCTCAATAAATTCATAAATAACACTACAAAAGAATGCTTCTTTAAATTACATGTGCTAAAGAAACTAAAGCCCCTTCTACTCTACAGGGATTTCCGCACAGTACTCCAAGCCATCATCCTTACCAAATTAGACTACTGTAATTCACTCCTGCAAGGCCTTCCAGCATACACTACCAAACCACTCCAGATGGTTCTGAATGCTACTGCAAGGATCCTTACCAATGCCAGAAAAAGGGACCATATCACCCCAATCCTCCAGCATCTCCACTGGCTTCCCATCAAATATAGGATTCAGTTCAAGACTTGCACGATGATTCACAAGGCATTACATAACATCTCCCCACTCAACTTAACTTTCCAGCTTCAACTACACTCTTCTAACAAACCAACCAGAAGGGCATACCCGAATAGAATGATCACCCAACCTGCAAAATCTACCCTGAGGAAACGCGCTCTATCCACAGCAGGCCCGTCTCTCTGGAACTCACTACCGGACCTCCGCCTTGAACCGTGCCATACTACTTTCAAAGTGAAACTCAAGACTTGGCTTTTCCATCAAGCTTTCCCAGAGAGCTAAAAGCAAGAAAAACAAACTTCCAGCCTTGTCTTACAGCATTATTGTAATGTTCATACTGCGTCAGTTATATGTTTCAAGTTGTTTTCTAAGTTGATCTTAGTTGTTTCATAATAGATTTTACTTTGATTATTATCCGTTCATTATATTCGATATGTTCCATGTAAACCGCCTCCCCGGCGATAGTTATTTCTGTTAAATGTGAACCGGAGTGATATGTATTGTATACAGGAACTTCCGGTATATAAAAACAAAACAAAAAAAAAAAAAATAAATAAATAAGATGGCACGCCGAAACAACCATTAGAAGAGGGTATCGTGCGTAATGAGATCCCAGATTCCGAGATCTGCAGAAAAGGATCCAGACATGACAAAGCCTGAAATTCCGAGATTCTCCTGGCTAAACAAATAGTCATCAGAAAAACCACCTTCAGAGTTAAGACCTTTATGGATGCCCTCCTTCAGCAGTTCAAACGGAGCCTCTAAGCACCAAATTAAGATTCCAAGAGGGACAGATTTTTCTCACTGGAGGATGCAAATGTTTGGGTCTTTGAAGAAAATGCATCACATCCGGATGTGTGGACAAGGGATGTTCCTGCTTTTTACCCTGAAGACAGCCCAAAGCTGCTACTTACACTTGAAGAGTTAAAGGCAAGACTCTTAATCATACCATCCTACAGAAAGGTCAAACTATGCAACACCATAGCATGAATAGGCTGCACTCCATCAATGGTACACCAGAACTCAAGAACCTCCAAATCCTCACATAAGCCAAGGATTTGGAAGGTTGCCTGGCCTGCAATAGGTAGTAAATGTTTTCAGAATATTCTTTCCAGTTCATCATTTTCCTCTCAATAGCCAAGCCGCGAGACAGTAGTAAGCCGTCTGATCTGAAAATATTGGGCCTTGGTGGAGAAGATTCAAACAGATGACCGAAGCTTAACAGTCAGTCTACCACCATGATGAGAAAGTCTGCAAACCATGGTTGATGAGGCCATTTTGGAGCCACCAGAATCACGTCGCTCGGATATTTCTCTATCTGCCAAAGCACCTTGCCCACCAGTGGCCACGGAGGAAAGGCATAAAGGAGAATGCCTTGAGGCCATGGGAGAACCAGAACTTCGATTCACTCTGCCCTGTGTTCTTTCCAGCAGCACTAAAAACGAGGTACTTTGAAATTTTGTTGGTATGCCATTAAGTTCATGTGGCGACGTCCACATCCATGCTGAATGAGATGCATTGCCATATCTGACAGCTCCCACTCTCTGGCGACTAGCTTTTTCTGAGAAAATCCACCTGAACATTGTTCACCCTGACTATGTGAGATGCTACCAGCTGCTCTAAATGTTGTTCCATCCAAAGAACCAACGCCTAGGCCTCCTTAACCACCACCCATCTCTTGGTTCTTCCCTACCAGTTGATGTAGGCCACTATCGTTGCATTGTCCGACAGAACCCACACCAGTTGTTCGTGTAACCGTGGCAGAAAGGCAAATAACAAAATATACCGCTATCGTCTCTAACCGATTGATAGACCATGATGCTTCCTTCTTTGACCAGTGGCCCTGCAACTACTCATACTGACATACCACCCCATCCCAAAAGACTGGCATCAGTGATAACTATCACCCAATCCTGAACTTCCAACTCCACACTGTGCCCCAGAGTGGTGCAAATAAGCCACCATTAAAGTGTCGCTGAATTCCCCCTTGAGTGGAAGAGGAAGATGAAACTCCTCCAATAATGTCTTCCAGCGGGAGAGAAGAGTTCTCTGAACTGGTCACATGTGCACAAACACCCATGGCAACAGCTCCAATGTTGATGCCACAGAATCTAGGACTTGTAAATAGTCCCAGACGAATCTAACCCTGTAACTTTAGCATCCACTCTTCTGCCTGAGTGTCAAAACTGAGCCTGAGTGTCAAACTGAGCCCCTAGATACCCCAGGGTTTGAGAACAAATGAGATGGCTCTTTTCCAGATTTAGTCCCGCCCAGAGACCTCAACTGCAGCAGTACCCACTGCATCAACTGCCAACAGAGGTCCTCCAACTTTGCTCGAATGACCCAGTTGTCCAGATACGGATGCACCAACACACCTTCTCGCATGAGGGCTGACAACACCAACACCACACTTTGGTGAATGTATGCAGAGCCACTGCCAATTTGAAAAGAGCACGAAACTGAAAATGTTTCCCCAGGATCATGAACTGTAGAAATTGCTGGGGCTCTGGCCTGATGGCTATATGCAGATATGCTTGTCAAGTCTAGAGATGCCAAGAAGTCTCCCTTGCATACCGCTGCTATGACTGACCGCAGAGTTTCCATGCGGAAATGTGGAACCTTGAGAGTCGCATTTAAAAAATTGCCTGAACGTTCTCTCCTTTTTAGGTACCATGAAATGAAGAAATTACTTACCTGATAATTTTGTTTTCCTTAGCATAGACAGATGGACTCAAGACCAATGGGTTATGCTCCCCCTACCAGCAGATGGAGACTGAGTCAGATTTCAAAGCTGACGTCACCCTAGATGCACCCCTGTAGTAACCTCAAAAGCCACTATGGACATGCAAATGAAAAAACAATTAAAAATATGATTAAAAACAGATAATGGTAACTGTACTCAACCAATCATAAATACTGAACTCCAGTAAGAATACAGATGCCCTTATCTCTAGGGACTGGATGATGGCTTACCCATAATCTCTTGGAATCAATATCCACTCCACAGGTGAATCCTTGGGCAGCCGTGGGTGGGATGCTGAGCCCATCTGTCTACACCAAGGAAAATGAAATTATCAGGTAAGTAATTTCTCCATTTCCTAGCATGTAGCCAGATGGACTCAGGACCAATGGGATGTACAAAAGCTACTCCTGATTGGGGCAGGAGGCTGCCCGTGGTCTGGTTAATACCGCCCTTGCAAAGGCTGCATTCTCTTGGGCCTGTATGTCTAGGCAATAGAACCTGGAGAAGGTGTGCAAGGACCATGTCGCCGGCAGATATCGATGGGAGACAGCAGTCTAGCTTCCACCCATGAGATCGCCTGAGCCCTAGTGAGCTTTAACTTGAGAAGGTAATGGCTTTCCTGCCTCCACACAGGCTCCAGTAACCACCTCTTTAATCCAGCGAACTATGGTAGCCCGCAAAGCTGGTTCCCTCTGCTTCCTTCCACCGTGAAGGACAAACAGGTGGTTCGTCTTTAGGATTGGTTCTGAAACTTCCAGATACCACAACAAGTCTACTGACATTCAAATGACAGAGGCAGCAGTATTCTTCCATGTCCTTGTGCTTATCTAGGGATGGCAACGAAATGGACTGAGTCAAATGAAACTCTGAAACTATCTTGGGCAAGAAGGATAGAATGGTTCGAAGCTGTAACGCTCCTGGAATCATCCAAATCCTCCGGAGGAAAGGTTCCTGATAGGACAATGCCTGCATTTCAGAGATGCGACGTGCCAAGCATATAGCCACCAGTGACACTGTTTTCAAGTTTAATAAATGCAAGGAAAGACTGTGCAGTGACCAAAAGGAAGGCCTTGCCAAAAATTCCAATACTAGATTAAGATTCCACAAGGGTACCAGCCACCATAGGGTAAGCCGGAAGTGCTTCACCCCTTTCAGAAAATAGGCCATGTCTGGATGAGCTGACAGGTGAGCTCCGTTCACCTTGCCCCTGAAACAGGGAGAGCCACTACCTGGATCTTCAAGGAGTTAAGGATCAAACCTTTATTTCAAGCCATCCTACAATAGTTCCAGAATTAGTGGGATTTTGACCACTCGAGGGGGGACACCGCGTTCCTCGCACCAGGCCTCAAATGCTCTCCAGACCCGCACATATGTTAGGAACGTAGAGAACTTCTGAGTGCGAAGTAAGGTGGCAATTATTGCCGCAGAACATCCTCGCTTCATCAGGCGAGCCCTCTCAAGGGCCAGACCGTAAGACAGAATCAAGTCGGATCCTCCTGAAGGACTGGTCCCTGCTACAGCAAGGTCTTCCTTATATACTTTTTCCAAGCATTACAGATTAGATGTCTGTGCCCAGAGTCTGCCTTCTTTGAGGTGGGCATTCTTAGGGCAGGCTTGGCAGGCTCTCTCCCAGTGTCATAGTAGCTTGGGTACATCCCATTGGTCTGGACTGGTCTGGTGGGAAGATAAGGAAGGAAAAATTGAGTTCTTACCTGCTAATTTTCTTTCCTTGACTCTATTTAAGACCATCCAGGATTCTATCTGATTGGCTGTTGCTTTGGGGAGTGGGGTTTGTTCTTTACTCTCTTTCAGATCTGTGGTAAATAGTTCTTCATTTTTAGGTTTTAAATTTGTGGCTTTCACATTTTGAGCCTCAGTTGTTCACTTTTGAATTTTGACCTCCCTGCTTATTTTTGGGAAGTTTTATATGCTGTATGCTTTGACATGCAAATACTGAGGAGCTGCAGATGGTACACTTCCCCTAAAAGGGATGACATCATCAAAACAGTTAATATTTCTCTGCCTCCATCTGCAAATAGGGGAGCAAAACCCAAGCTCTGGTAGGACACGAAAGAAAATTAGCAAGTAAGAATTACATTTTCACTTGCAAACCAAGATATGTTTAATGCCCTGAAACAGTGAGGCCATGAAAGGGTAAGGAAGAGAGAAGACTGAAGCCCTTTTACCTTCTCCTGGCCAGCACAGTGTAGACCGCAGAGACACAGTCAGCAGGAGCCTGCACCTCCACAAAATAGTAGGGCTCCATTAGGCGTGGGGTGGCCTGCGAAAGGGAGGAAAACATTACAGCCTTTGACTTCAGATGTACACCAAGGTCCAGTCAGAAAGCCTCATTCCGAACTCAAAATTAAATTAGATTAACAAATTTCACACTCGGCAGAGGTCCTGATATTTCAGAATAAACTGCTCTTTCATCCCATAAACGCCACATTTGCCGACTGCTGTGTTAACATGAAATGTTGGTCCAATCTGTCCACCTCTCACCCTAGTGCATGCCGGTCCCTGTCCAACTACAAGCAACCAAATTGATTCAAGCCATATCAAAAAGGCAAAGCACATTTAACAGGCTAAGCGCCACACTCAAAACTCTGCGAAACAATTTTGCTTTCTCTGGGGAGCCTTTTCCTGGTCAATGGGCATTGGAAATTCTGGAGCTGGACAATCTTTCATGAGGACCTGGAGTTAGGTTGCCAGCACAGTCCATGCCGACACCAGCCACAAGTGAGACACACAGGTTTCTCTGTGGAAAGGTACTTATATCAAGACTTTCAGTGTGTGGAGAGTTTAGCACGAAGCCTAGGTCTTTACCATGAGGAAGGCGGAGTAGACGACCCGCCGGGCAGTCGGGATGATTTGACCCCCACCTCGATGTAACGGCTCCTGCGCAATTACTGCATCCAGGATCTTGAACTTCACATTGCGAATCACTGCAAGTTAAGCAGAAAGAGTAAGCGTCCTGCCGCGTTCCTGGCTTATCGTCCGAGCATGTGGAAGGGAAAGGGGTGGGGGTGGGGTGCATCAGCATCTCTCCTCAGAGCTGCCGCTCTCTGTCTCTGTCCCTTTGTGCACCGTCCAAACAGGTCGAACAGATTAAGCATCTAAGGGCGCAGAAGATGTAGCCTGCTCTACAATGCATGCACACGTTTTTATATTCATTCATGGGTCCATATCGCACTTGCAGCAGTAACTGAACTTTTGGTTTTTTAAATTTTGGTTTGGATTTCTTCCGGATCCCTTACTTACACTCATCACAGAGGGGACCTTCCCTGGTCCCCCACTGGAAGCCCTGGACAATGCTGTCTTTCACGGAGCCCAACAACGCTTTGTCAACCTGTACAGAAACAGAGACAAGAGCACCTTATGTATCAGCGATGTCTCTTGCTCTTAAATAAAGAAAAACGTGTTTCAGTGATCAGCACAGTTAAGAAAGATCTGTATTCAGTCTCCTGCTCGTTGGGCTGGAAATGCTGCAGAAGCAGCCCTTTTGTTTATAAAATGTTTATTCCGCAATCTCTCAGCAATGCTGTATGTTGTAGAATATCAAAGTATAAAACAAATAAAAACATATATACACTTAACACAATACAGCATGAACATGAACAGGACACCCTACCTGAGTACACCTTTCCCACTGTAAAAAGACCTCCTGAACATAGAAGTCTCTCTCACGAGGCTGCTAACTTGATCCTGCTTTTGCTTCTGATTCATGTGCACTCCGCAGAGGCATGGCCCTATCTGGGGCCCCACGTACAGACTTATCTGATCTATACTAAAACACCGCAGAAATCTTTGAATCTTTCAGATTGCTGGCTATGCTATCATCTAAAGCCGAATGGCTCTGGGTTTGTTCCTGTACCTTTAATGAATCATCCATCCTCAATCGGGATACTTATATTGCATCTACTGCTGTCTCTCCTACCCACGCTAACCCTTATGCCCTACCCCTGTGCACCAAACAGGCAGGGTGGTATTTTCAGCTGGAGTGTGTCACACCTTGGGCAAACTGTACCGATACTATGACCGCCTCCTATAAGAAGGGTTATTTCTGTGTGGTGAAATATCGTTTATCTGCACAATGAAGCTTTGAGCATGAATGCTTTGACCATGAACTAAACATGACTGTTTATCTATACAAGGTTAATAACAAGGTGGTGGCTCTCCCCAGGGCACATCCTTCATACTCCGGAGACTATAAACATAAGTGTCCCACCTATCCCCCATGCTTCAACAGGACTTTACCTCGTTGTGACTACAGCAGAAGCAGCCAGTCAGTCAGTCCATGCATTCGCCAGCTGGGCCCTATGGAGGCTGAGAAAAAGATCCAGGGGACCTGCTCTACTGGTTATGGACACAACCTCAGGTGTACCGGGAACTATACACATGATGAGTACACCCCTTCACCTATGTTTCTGCTTGCCAAAGCTTATACTGAAGCGCAAGGCTGTTCTGTGTTGGGCCTTCCTGTTGTTACGGGAGGGAACATATCAAAAATCTACTTCACCACCTCTGAGGTAAGAGTAAATGACAGCAGGCTATCAGTCTATAATACCTCAGGACTATGGTTCTTTGCACCGTGGATACCATTGTACCATTGTTTTCCCTAAACAAGCATCATCAGAACTGGTTTACCCCTAAGAGAAGGCACAGGTCACTATTTGATCTCCAGATGGACAGTGATCCCTTTCACTGTGTTTTGAGAACCTTTTTTCCTGGTTTAGGAGTTTTTGAACTTGAAAGTACTTTAAAAAAAAATCTTTCTGCCACTGTGGAAGTCACAATGAATGAGACAACGAAGATTATGGGACTAATGCAGCAAGAGATTAAGTCTTTTAAAGAAATAAGTGAAGGCTTTCCAAAAAAGGAGTAACAGGCACTCTCCAAGAAACTTTCTCCAGTAGTCTAGCCGCAGAGTTTTGAACGAGTTGTAACATATAATGTTTTCTTTAAAGGTAATCTTGTTTACAAGATGTTGCAAAAATCTAATGTCGTAAGCACCAGGCTCTGGAGAACTGCTCTAAAATCAATTTTGTCCAGTATATAGCACATTCTTCGTACAACTCTTAAAACAGGCTGATTTTAGAGCCTTCTTTAACTGAGGTCTGAAGGCCAAACTCTGAATCCAACACTGCTCCTAGATCTTTAACCTCAGACTGAAGTGGTAAAACTGATCCTTCAAACTGGATCACAGGTGCTCTTTCCAATGGAATATTACGACGCACCCATAACATTTCCGTCTTTGCTACATTCAACACCATCTTATTGGGAGCCATCCAATCCTGAGTCTTCCTCAAACAACTGTTTATCTCCTCATTAAGATCTTTTTTTTGAAGAATTTACTGGGAATATAAACTGAATGTCATCAGCATAAAATTTAAATTTCACCCCCATAATTCTAATAAGCTTTGCCAATGGGGTTAGATACACGTTAAAAAGTGGGGGGGGGGGGGGGGGGCGCCTTAAAGTCTTGACAATAGTTATTTCATGTACAACTGTGTGAAACGCTGAGGCCAGATCCAAGAGGACCACAACAATAAGGTAGCGACTACCGAGGTTAGTAAGGTTTCTGTGCCATAGGGGCCTCCAAACCCACATTGATCCAGGTCTAAAATTACATTGTCGTCCATAAAAGTTGTTAATTGATGCAATGCCCATTTTTCAATAATTTTTGTAAGACTCGGAAGATTGGAGATTGACCTCTAACTGTGCACATCTTCTGGAGACAGATCGCCTTTCTTTAAAATTGGTTTTACTCTGGATACCTTAGGTTCTTCAGGTAAAACTCCACTACTCAATGGACGTATTAATAATATTTACCAAAGCGTTTCCAAAAACATTTTTCAGTTCACGAAGCAACCAAAATGGGCAGGGATCTAAAGCATAGTCATGAAATCACCGAAGCTATTCTTTTTCTGAGAATGGCTCAAAAACAGACCAATATTGATGGATGTTCAGATTCTGACTGTAGACTTCCCTGATCAATTCCCTTTATATCATTTAGATTTGCTGTCTGATATAGATGCTGTGCAAAGGCCTCAGCATCAAGGACAGGCGACACCTCACTTTCATTCTTATTACCCATCATGGTCTTTTCTATAGAAAAAAAGTTCAAGTGGTCGCCGCATCTCAAAAAAGATATAATTGCGATGGAGAAGGTACAGAGAAGGGCAACCAAAATGATAAAGGGGATGGAACAGCTCCCCTATGAGGAAAGGCTGAAGAGGTTAGGGCTGTTCAGCTTGGAGAAGAGACGGCTGAGGGGGGATATGATTCAAACTTTCAGATACTTGAAAGGTTTTAATGATCCAAAGACAATGACAAACCTTTTCCGTTGCAAAAAAAAAAAAAATCAGCAGAGCCAGGGGTCACAATTTAAAACTCCAGGGAGAAGACTCAGAACCAATGTCAGGAAGTATTTCTTCACGGAGAGGGTGGTGGATGCCTGGAACGCCCTTCCGGAGGAAGTGCTGAAGAACAAAACTGTGAAGGATTTCAAAGGGGCGTGGGATAAATACTGTGGATCCATAAAGTCTAGAGGATGTGAATGAAGAGAAGAGGTATGGGGGTGGCTTGCGGGAATGACGGCTACTTCCTGGTGATTAATACCCTTATTCAATAAACATACACACTGTTAATGTGACTCCAACATTGCTCTATGCTTCAACGGTAAGAGGAAATGTGGAAAAAAGGGTTTGCATCCACAAAAAAGCAGGGGAGTAGCTTGCTTGTTATGGCAGTTACTACCCCAAACCAAATAAGCATGATACTTCATTTTCAATGCATAATCCAGCATAGCTCACTGCTTCAACGGCAGGGAAAATGAAGAAAAGATGATTTATATTCAGACAACAACCAACAAGGAATAAATTACATAGTCTGGGTAAACAAATAAGCATGGGTGTAGCTTGCTTGTTACGGCAGTTACTACCCTGAATAAATTAAGCCTGATACTTCACTTTGAATACATACCCAGCGCAGCTCACTGCTTCAACAGCAGGGGGGAATGAAGTAAAGAAGATTTATATTCAGACAACCAACAAGGACTGAATTGCACAGGCAGGATAAACAAGCATGGGAGTAGCTTGCTTATTATGGCGGTTACTACCCCAAACCAATTAGCTAGATACATCACTTAGATGCAGCTCCAGCACTGCTATCTGTATCAATGGTGGGGGTGGAAGGGAATTGGAACCAAAAAGTTACTTATATGGACCAAGAGTAACAGATAAGTATGAAAACAAATAGGTGTGAAAGCTTGCTGAGCAGACTGGATGGGCCGTTTTGGTCTTCTTCTGCCGTCACTTCTATATTTCTATGTATTTAAAATCATGAGAGGTCTAGAACGGGTAGATGTGAATCGATTATTTAGTCTTTCAGATAATAGAAAGACTAGGGGGCACTCCATGAAGTTAGCATATGGCACATTTAAAACTAATCGGAGAAAGTTCTTCTTCACTCAACGCACAATTAAACTCTGGAATTTGTTGCCAGAGGACGTGGTTAATTCAGTTAGTATAGCTGTGTTTAAAAAAGGATTGGATAAGTTCTTGGAGGAGAAGTCCATTACCTGCTATTAATTAAGTTGACTTAGAAAATAGCCACTGCTATTACTAGCAACGGTAACATGGAATAGACTTAGTTTTTGGGTACTTGCCAGGTTCTTATGGCCTGGATTGGCCACTGTTGGAAACAGGATGCTGGGCTTGATTGACCCTTGGTCTGACCCAGTATGGCATGTTCTTATGGACGATTCAATGAATTAAGGTTCTAGTCACATAATCTTTCTTTGCTTGTGTACAACATATTCTATATGTCGGATAAACCAACACTACCTATTCTTTCGCCAAAGGCGTTCAGCACACCATAAAGCCTGGTTTAATCTAAGATATTCCTTGGTATACCATATGACATATCTTCTTGCTTAAGTTTTAGCACCCTTTTTGTACTGGTCTCATCAATAATGTTCGCAATCTGTTGGTTTAAGTTGTAATATTCACACTGGATTTGATTTCTGTTGCTACCTTTTTAAGAACAGCAACTCTATCCCAAGCTTAAGAATATGATTAATTGGTCCCTTGACCTTCCTTTCTTCCCTTAAATCAACCTTCCTTGATCTCCCAGCTTAACAGTAAAAGTTAATTATTTGTGATCAGACCAAAAGACTTGTTCAGAGTCTAAATTAGTAATCAGTGCATTCTTTATCCAACGTTCTGGAACAAACATCATATCTAAAATGTGGCCTTGTTTATTCATCAGGGGCATAATCAATTGTTGAAGACCTAGCATTTACACTGCTGTTAAACAAAAATAAAAAAAAATCATCCACTCATCCAACTCATGGTCCATTGAAATTAAAATTAAAATCTCCCAAAATCATTAAAGGCATAATCGCTAAACTTAGCCTCACCGGAATTTCAGATAATTCTATTAGATCAACTGCATCAGAACCTGGCGGAAGATAAAGCAAGCAAAGTGGATTGAATCAGGCACTGCTCTCACTAATGGTTCAAAAGGAGCACTGGGAGTAATTCTGACAGGATCTGCATCCTGCTTCCAGCCACTTGACCTGTTCTTGAAGGTGGCTTCTTACCTCTGATGGCAGTGTGTCATCCACCAGAATGTTGGGGCCAGTAGCGTCTGGTCCAAAGGCCCAGATGGAACGAGCTGCCAGTAAATCCCAGTCGTACTTGGTCTGGAAGAACTCTCCTAACTTCTTCCTGACGGGAAGAACATGAACAGAGGGATGTCACTGCCCCTCACCACATG
Organism: Rhinatrema bivittatum; assembly: GCF_901001135.1. Classification (NCBI taxonomy): domain Eukaryota; kingdom Metazoa; phylum Chordata; class Amphibia; order Gymnophiona; family Rhinatrematidae; genus Rhinatrema; species Rhinatrema bivittatum. The sequence continues at coordinate 57,966,435 of NC_042626.1, forward strand.
TTATTCCCCTATACATGTGAATACAAGAGCCATGCAACCTTCTTTCTCCCTTCCCCGCTCCAAATAAAAATCCCAAAGTGCACGTGTCTGTGCATTAGGTTAAAGCCATCTCGCCACTATCTTACCCCTTCCTACACAACATTCCTAAATATATAAATAGTAAAGATATTTCTACTTTCAAACAATGGGCAAAAAACGCATATACTTTTACTCCATTCTACAGCAAATCACACATAGTCCCCCTTGCCCACTGTCAGTCGATGCTTCTCAGAGTTTGCTTGGCTTGCAAATACCTGTTCCAGGTGATCTGCACCACTTCATTCTCAATGTCCTCTGCCAGGCCTTTCTCCAGCGGCTCAGCAATCATCGTAATCTTATTCCTAAGCATCAAAGAAGCGCAAATTAAGGGCTGAAAAGTCAATTGTCTTCTGAGAGAGAAATCACAGCCATGATCACACTAGGATCTCTGAACCCTGGCGAGAAAGTTTAGGCAGCAGAGAGGGCCAGAGATGTCCTGGCTATAAGCATAATCTTACTTCTTATTTGGAGTCTCGGCAAAACACTTCAGGGATGATGTTTCCACAACTGTCTCGCAGAATGTAACAACAGGATCAGCAACCTATATGCAAAATAAAGAGAGAATAGCTAAGAGTTCCTATCTTGGTTCCTCCAGCCCCATCCTACAGCAAGACTGTGTGTCTAATAGTTATGACCCTCCTCTAAGAAAGAAAAAATCTGGCCAAAAACATGGACTAGACATGACCAAGTTCCAAATGTCTGTGGCAGATAGGCTGCAGGGTACTTTTTACACTCTGCTGCTGTCAACCGCCGAAAGTAGAACAGCAATGGGGGGCACAAGAAGGTTGCAAGGTCTTAGGCCCTCACCTTGATGTCGATCTCAGAGTACATCTTCCGCAGGTCGTGCATCACACAGTCCAGGTACAGCTCACCTGTGCCCAGGATAACATGCTCTCCAGATTCTTCCACCTGAAACCCAGAAGATCCCGATAGTTTGGGTGCACTTTGGCATTGCTCTGTAGTTTTATCAGCCCACGGTGCACTCCTACATATCCTGCTGACTCCGTCCCAGTCTAGTCATACAAGCACGCAAGCGAACATACGCAGGAATTTCAAATCGTGCGTGCATTTACACCCTTAAGATTAAAATAGGCCTAGCACGTGCAAGTATGTTCCTAATTTTAAGAGGTTATGCGAGCAAACCTACTTTGCATATCTTCCTTAAGAAATTGACAGCGTTCACGCGCGTAGGTCAAGGGGATTTTAAACATTGCTCGAGCAAGGGAAATTCCCAGTTTGCCCAGTCAGTCAATCTCAAGGTCATCCAGATCCCTCTGGTTCTTTTATCCTACATGACCCGGACCCCTCACCCTGTCGTGTGAGCCCAAAAACGCGTGATTTGCAGATTTGCTCCTCATCGGGAGCAGCAGTGAAGTTACTCGGAGAACAAGCTGCTGCGCGCTGCGGTCGCTGGTTTTAAAATACGGAGCTACTCACGAACTGCTGGCCCCGCACGGGAATTGCCCAGGCCCCACCCTTTATCTGCCCCCTTATTTTTTTGACATGCGCACAGGTATATGGGCACGTAATTCACGGCTTTTTAAAATCCATTTGCACGAGGGCACTTTCACATGAGCAACACTTTTAAAATTGGCTTTCATATTAAAGAATCATTTAGTAATAGAGGAAAGGCAGCAAAGCTTCACCAATAAAAGTCTCTCCTACAAAAAAGGCACTCAAGAAACAGCATAAAGACAATTTACTCTGTCCTAAATATATTTTTGCCAAAGGCTGTTATCTGAAAAGTTCTGAGCAGAATACTGTGTTTTAGAACTGGAAGGACGTGGGGTTGCCACTCTTGATGGATACCGCACCTTGGTAGTGAGGGAGGGATAGCTCTTATTCACTTTTCTCAGTCCATCCAGCATTTTTGGTAGCTCAGATGGATTGACGGGCTCCACGGCGATTTTGATGACTGATGTGGTGTTGAACTTTAGCGGCCGGAAGATCTGAGCCTAAAACCAGCACAAAACACAAACGCCAACTAAATCTAAGTTTTGGGTAGCTGCTGGCAGTACCACCTCCTAAGGCCAGGAGGGCTAAGCCTGGGAATAATCACTCAAGTAAGGAAAGTACCACTGAAACACATTTTTCACTTAAGCAGAAATCAATATCCCAGGAGTAGGCAGTTTTCCCTCTACTCTGTCAAGAACACAAGATAAAATAGCATAAAATAGCAATCATTATCTTGTTTAGATGCAACTTTAAATTTGATTCTCTTTTTGCATTTATAATTAAGCTAGAGAGACAAAAGTACTTGATTAAGTGTACCCATTAAAAGAACCTGTGATTTTCCACTAGAACAGGAAGTTCTAACCCACTGAAGTGTTCTAGCAGGAAACGGCCCATCAGAAAGGCTTCACCATGAGCCAATGGACTGTAAAAGGGTTTCCATTGTACAGACACAGTGAAGAGGTACAACACAAAAGGGAAATGGCATCAACGTCAGTCCCTCGTCTATGCTCGAGTAATTACACTACGGGGATACTACACCTCTTCGTTGCCTCTGGGTTCAGTGATGGTTGCAGTCTTCACGATGGGCTGGTCGATTCCTTCAATCAGAACCCAGTTTCCAGCTGGCACCCGATTGACTTCAATGTGATACCTGGAAGCGAGAGAAATCAATCACCTGAAAACTTAAGAGAGGGGTCTCCGAACCCCATTTGTTTTCCTTCTGATGAGCACGTGGTTCTAGAGTCACCAGTGGAACACATACCTCCCAGGGATAACCTCAAACACACTTTTCTCTCACTTTTTAAATTGTCAAACATCTAAAACTCAAAAAAGGACTGGGGGATTGAAGTCCATCCACCTACATGATGGAAGTAATTCCTTCTAAAAACTGATTTTTATCTTTAAATACTGTAAATATTGTTGACTTCAAAACACAGAATGTCTCCAAAATTAGGTGGAAATTTTTGATTTCCACAAATTCTAAATGTGAACGGAACCTTTGATAGGAGAAATGAGAGAGGAAGGATCATCTGGAAAGCTCAATCAGGATAAAAAGATCACTAGGAAGAGGCAGAATACCCAATCTTTAGCAAGAGTTTTAGACACAAAGGAGCCAGGGTGCTGTCTGAAGTCAGACTGTTGTGCTGTGTTTGTAAGACACAATAAAAACACAACACAACTATGACTGAGTGATTTTGTTTGTGGTGGCTCTTTTGATTTTATTAAAAGCTTGACTAGAACTCCCTACTTCCCTGTCTTCTCTCATTAAGCGCATTCAGGCTGATTTACCATTCCTGCTGGGCGGTACCTTGCTACAGAGATCCAAAGTCGCCCGAGTGTGCAGATCTGGGAGTCCTCCTCGTCTTCCAACGTGTAGTTCTCCCCGAGCACCTTCACAGGCTGCCCAGCGTGGATTGTCCCACTCAGCACCCTGCCAAAGGCGTGAAACTGAACACCGTCATCTGTGCTGTACATCTTTGTGGTGTGGCACATCAGTGGCCCCTGCTCGAAACACAAAACAAAAATTGTACACTCTGTTCCAGGCTCAGAATGCCAGAATCTCAAAGAAAGAGGACAAATGAGTTTCCGGTGCTTCCTTTCTCCTTCTAGCAGTGCTTATGCTGGTGAAGTCTGGTGATAAACCCTGAAGAGTGGATATAACGTAGGACTTTCCAAACCTGTCCTGGAAATCCCACTATTAGCTGAATTTTCATGATATGCATAATGACTAGGGGTCTCCAGTTTATGCAGCTTGTAGATATCCCGAAAAACTCAACTGCTTATGGGGTCTCCAGGGCAGATTTGGGAAGTCCTGATCTAATGTCTTGCCCCCAACTAGTTTTCCAAGACAAACCCCAAATAGTATTATTTTTAAATGCATACAATTTGGGAATAAACACAGTAAGCTATAATGGAGCTTGATGGTACAAATAACCAAGGATGGTGAGGACAGAACATGAAAGGACAGGCAGAAAAAATGTTAGGATTTCTTACGTCAGGGTCACATTCACTCATAATCTCTCCCAGGTCGGAATCAATGCCACCAACATAGTTGTGCTCGATTTTTGCCTTGGCTCCTGTCTTCGGAGAGGAGATGTGCTGTACACACATGTCCACAAAGCCTAGAGTGAGGAAGGGAGAAGATTACAGTAAAAGCAAATAATTCTACTGAAAAGTTACCACCACTATTCTGACACTTCCCTCCTTCCCCCAATTAAAATCCTGAGCAAAACGTTCTTCTCCTCCATTAGCCAATGAGCACAAACAAAAAAGGCAGGACACATTTTGTGTGGCCTACATTTCAGGAAGTGTTGTTGTAGAAGTCCAAGAGCAAGGAAACTGTTAATAAAACTAATCTATGTATTTCATGTATATTCATGACATTGTAAAGCATTTCAGGTCCCATATAAAGTGCTCTGTATGTGTGTGGGAGCAATAATGAGGAGAAGGAATGTCCATTTCACCTGTGAAGTCCCCAAAGAATTTATTGCAGACAAGGCGCAGGAGGGGCCGGATATTCAGCTTCAACTCCTCTTTGGTCAGGTGGATTCCCAGCTCATCCAGGGTCTGAGGAAGAGTGGTGTCCACATCGCCGACCACCTGAGGGGAGACAGAAAAGGGCATTGTCAGTGGCGCCCAAAGGAATGCTACTGTACGAGTCCAGAGAATGGAAAATGGATTCATAACTGCAGGGTGAAAGAGTATATCCTAAATTAAGCTGTGTTATCAAGTCCAGATGTGGATTTTCCACATCTCTAATGCTCGATGGCAACAAGTTTCCAATTGCTCAGCAAGTCCGGAATTTTGTGTTACTTTGGATGGCATCCTTGGACCATTGCCCCAGGGCAGACTGATCCTACCACACCACACTCCATCCGGTGAGACTGGCATCAGTGGTAACTACCACCTAGTTTACCCCACGACTCACATGGGCCCAACCAAGTCCCCACAAAAGAGTGGACCTGGCGGCCCCCTTGAGAGGAAGCAAAAGGTGAAACTGCTCCAACAATGGATCCCACTGGGAAAGAAGAGACCTCTCCAGAGGCTGCATGTGTGCAAAAGCCCAAGGAACCAACTCCAAAAGTCGATGTCATAGAGCCTAGAATCTGAAGGTAGTCCCAGAACCTAGGCACCATAGCATCTAATAGACAGCGAACCTACTTCTATAGTTTGAGCATGCAATCCCTGGTGAGAAAAACCCTCCCCTATCTTGATATCGAAATGTGCTTCCAAGAAATCCAAAACCTGAGGAGATGACTTTGCCAGATTCACCACCCAGCCTAGGGACCTCAACTTGCTGTAGCATCTGAGACACTGCCTGTTTGCAGAGGACTTCAGACTTTGCCCAAATGAGCCAGTCGTCCAGATACGGGTGAACTAGTATGCCTTCCTTTCTGAGTGCCATCGCCACTATTACCATCACCTTGGTGAAGATACACAGAGCTGTCGTAATCTGAAAGGAAGGCACAAAACTGAAAATGCCTTCCGAGGATCATGAACCTCAGGAATCGGTGGTCTGGGCGGATCGCTATGTGCAGGTATGCCTCAGTCAAATGGAGTGAAACCAGAAACTCTCCTTTGTGCACTGCTGCAATGACTGGGTGCAGAATCTCCTTTCTAAAATGAGGGACCTGGAGAGCCATGTTTACCTTTTTAAAATCCAAATATCAGATGAAAGGACCCTTCCTTTTTGGGTACCACAAAATATATGAAATACCTTCCTGTTCTCTGCTCCCTCGTAGGCATGGAAATGATGGCTCCCAGTCTCTGCAAATGATTTACTGTCTCTTGGACCACTCTCCTCTTGGCGAACGGGGTGACCATGAACAAGTCTCTTAGCAGTTGAGAAAATTCTAAAGCGTAACCATCTCTTATCACACTGGGAACCCACTGGTCCATCGTGATTTTGGCCCATTATTCGTAAAACCGAGTCAGACATCCTCTGACAGGATGAATAGAAGAGTGGAATGGCCTTCCTTCGTTGCAAGGACTTAACTCCACCAAAGCCTTGGCTAAGGCCATCCTGGTTTGGTTTCCTTCCTCTTGAAAGGACTGGGTCCAAGACTGTTATTTTCTGGCCCCTTATCTCTGGGACCCTGCCAGAGGCCTATTTTGTCGAAACCTATTAGGCCAGAACACATAGAGGATCCCTTTCCTCCTTTCGGCTTATCCTCTGGCAATCTATGCCCCTTGGTCTCTCCAAGACGCTTTATTAGCTCTTCCAAGTCCTCTCCAAATAGGAGCTTTCCCTTAAAAGGTTCCCAAACATGGCTTGGACCAGATATCCGCAGACCAAAGGAGACGCCTGGCCAAGATCACTACGACATAATTCTTGAAGAAGTTCTGATGAGGTCATACAAGGCATCAGCCACAAAAGCCACTGCTGCCTCCAGACACTCTGCCTGTTTAGCCTCAGATGCAGACAGCGGCCTCATAGCCTGCAATTGCTGCATACAACGCAAGCTAGCCCTCTGCATAAAAATGCTTAAAACTGCAGCCCATATGCCTAATGCAGACAATTCAAATCGTTTTCAGATGAACTTCCAATTTTCTGTCCTACATATCCTTCAGCACAGCTGAACTGGCCACTGGAATGGTGGTCTTCTTACTGATCGCCGACACTGATGCATCCACCTTTGGAATCGTCAAAAGTTCAAGCATGTCCTCTGGCAACAAGTATATTAGCCATCATCTTTCCAACCTACAGGCCAGTCTCTGGAGTGCCCACTTCTTGACCACTAACGTTTTCACTGTTTTGTGAAAGGGAAAGGCTTTCGCTGGACCCCTTAAGCCATGCATGACTAGGTCTATCCCTTCTTGATCAGATTTCTCTTGCGGAACCTTGATTCCCAACTCCTCTAGAACGTGGGGAATCAGGGGCCACAGCTCTTCTTTGTGGAAGAGATGCACCACTTTAGGATTGTCCCCTTTTGTGACAGGGACTTGGTGTAGCCCTTCATCTGGCTCCACAACATCCAGACTAGTATCTGCAGCAGTCGCCTCGTGAGAGTCAGCTACCAGTGGAACTACTTTCTCAGAGTCCACCTCCAGACTAATCGGACACACCGCCATGCCTAGGACTGTCTGAGTCCACCTAAAAGCCTTCTCCCTCAAAACCCTGGGCCTTTTCCCAGGCTGCGGTCCAAGGGGCCCCCTCAGGCCGAGCTGCCTACTGCACTGCAACTTTCCTGGCCAAATAAGCTTTGTGCAAGAGCAGCACAAACTCAGAAGAAAACACAGAGGAATCACCAGAATCCTTCCACAGGAAGTTTCCCTCTTCATCCGCCTGGGATGCTTCCCACAGCATTGCTGGCTGCTTCGACAATGCTGCTCTGCCTTGCCAACACCACACAAAATTGAACTTTTTTTTATTTTTCAAAACTTAACAGAATAACAAACAAAAAGGAGCTGAACAAAAGGCTACTTCCCTGTGTCGCTGAGGCAACTGCTGCCAAGAGTTCTTCTGGGGGAAGGGAACTAGCACTACTAGTTGTCCACTCTCGGAGGTGTACAGCAGAGTTGCTTACCTGTAACAGGTGTTCTCTGAGGACCACTAACATCAAGGTGAAATCAGATGGAGCCCCAACATAGAAAATGTATGTCAAAGTTTTTAGAATGTTGACTTGGCTCACTGAGCATGCCCAGAATGCCCTAAACCACATGTCCACGTGGGGTTCCTCTCCAGTCTTATAAACATAAAATTAAATGGGTTTCTTGAGGACTAACATCCTGCTGTCCTCGTAGAACACCTGTTACAGGTAAGCAAATCTGCTTTCTCAGAGGACAAGCAGGATGGTAGTCCTCACATATGGGTAAATCCCTAGCTACAGGCTGCTCCCCAACATAAGAAGGGGACCAACAGACACCCAACCAGGTGCGCCAATGGGGCACAACAGTGCTGTTGGTAACAGAGAGGGAGACAGCCTGAACCCAAACAACAGGCCTTAGGCAGGGAGAGTTGAGTTCTTCACCTCAAACAGGTTCCGAAGGACAGACTGGCTGAACCTACTGTCGCATCAGCTATCAAACAGTGCAATGTGAATGTGTGGAGAGAACTCCATGTCACAGCCTTGCAGATCTCCTCCACAGGAACTGCTCCCAAGTGGGCCACCGAAGCTGCCATGGCTCTGACAGAATGAGCCCCAAGATGCAGTCTCGCCTAGGCATAACAGGAGGAGATGCAATCTGCTAGCTAACTGTGCAGTTTCTGTTTGGCAAAGAGCTCGCCCAACCTATTCCTATCAAAAGAAATAAAAAGTTTGTGGTCTTTCTATGGGCTTCTGTTCACTCCAGATGGAAGGCTAAGGCTCACTTGCAGTCCAAACTGTGCAGTGCTTGTTCACCTTCGTGTGAATGGGGCTTGGGAAAGAATGTTAGCAGAATGATGGACTGGTAAAGATGGAAGTCCGTTACCACCTTAGGCAGGAACTTAGGGTGCAAGACCATCCTGTTATGATAAAACTTAGTGTAAAGATGGATAAGTCACTAAGGCCTGGAGCTTACTGACCCTGTGCGCTGAGGTGACCACCACCAAAAATATGACCTTCCAGATCAGGTACTTCAGGTCACAGGAGTGCAGCAGCTCAAAAGGAGCTTTCATCAGCTGAGCTAACATCAAGTTGTGGTCCCAAGACACAGCAGGAGGCCTTAGGAGGGGCTTCAATTGAAGCAGGCCCTGCATGAGTCGTACAACCATAGGCTGTACAGAGATGGTCGTACCATCTACACATTGGTGGTATTCACCAATTGCACAGAGATGAAATAACGGAGTTGATTTTTAAGCCAGCTTCCGATAGGTGTAGAAGGTAATCAAGCAATTTTTGTGTGGGGCAAGAAAACTGATCTAGGGCCTTCTGCTCACACCACATGGAAAACCTCCTCCACCTCAGTCCAGAGGACTTTCTAGTGGAAGACTTTCTAGAAGCCACCAGGACTCAAGACACATCTTCTTAGAGATCGAGAGGTTGCAGAATTAACCTCTCAACATCCAGGCTGTGAGCGACAGGACCTGGAGGATGGGATGCCGCAACCTGCCTCGATCTTATGTGGTGAGATCTGGGGAAGTCCCCAGACTGATCAGTCTCCAGATGGGCAACTCCTGAAGAAGTGGAAACCTGACCAATCTTGGGCAATAAGGGGTTATGAGGACCATAGTCCCCTTGTCCTCGTGAAGCTTCAAGAGTCTTCGTTACTAAGGGAATCTGAGGATATGCATACAAAAGACCTTGCCCCAATGTTGGGCAAGAGCGTCTGAGGCTGGTTGCCATCTGACCTGTACAGGGAGCAGAACCGAGGCACCTTTCTGTTGCAAGGGGATGCAAATGTATTTACTTTTATTTTATTTAGCCATTTTATATATTGTCATGCCAAATGAAGATCACAACTGTTTACATCATGACATACATAATATGAATTGACAAATACAATCACTTAATGCGTTCATATAACACATAGTTTAAAGATAGACACATACAATGACTAAAGTTCTCAGGGGCACAGACATTGACTAGTGTTATCAGAGGTGAGAAGACATGCAGGGATGAGCTAGCATTTTTAACTCAATGTTCTGCTGGAATATAAGGATGGTGGAAAAGCAAAAGGTTTCAGTTTCAGGTTTATTTATTTGGGAGAGGCTGGGAATGATGTGATAATGAGGATTGAAAAGATCTGTGGTATTGAGTTCACTAGCTAGGCTTTTAATGAATCTACCCATGTTGGAATAAGTATTGAGATCCGAAAAATTTAAGTTCGGTTATAGGTATTTTGAAATAACCATGTTTTTAGGTCCCGTTTGAATTTCTTTGGTTCTAGAATCAGTCGTAGGGTCTCAGGTAAAGAGTTCCATAGTCTCAGGCCTGCAATGGAGAACATACGGGCTTCCCCCAGAGGTGGAATATCTGATTCGCTTCCCCCTGGTCCACTGACCACTCATGGGGTCTGAAGGCTCAACTCAGCCTGTCCACTGCCACATTTTCTGTCCTGGCCAGATACATGGCCCTGAGCACCATCCCGTGAGACAGGGCCCAGGACCAGATCGGGACCATTTCCTGATACAGGAAGTGTGATCCCATGCCTCCCTGCTTGTTGACATACCACATTGCTACCTTGTTGTCAAGTTTGGATCAGGACAACTTTGTTGAACAGTCAGTCTCTGAAAGCCCACAGCGAATACCTGATCGCCCAGAGCTCAAGAAAATTGATTTGGCAACAGCTTTCCTGGTAGACCAGAGCCCCTGGCTGCTGAGCTCCCCACCCAAGGGCGGATGCATCCATGGTTAGGACAATTTGGGTAGGAGGACTTTCAAATCTGGAACAGGGGATCTCTTTTCAAAGTACCCACCACCAAGACAAGTCCAGGAGAGACAAGCAGACACAAATGCTGTCTTGGAGGTTCTGCATGGCCTGGCACCACTACGACCTCAGAGTCCATTGGGCTCTGTGCATGTGTAATCGTGCCAAGGGAGTGACATGGATGGTTGCAGCCTTGTGGCCCAACAGCCTCAACATGTGCCAAGCTGACAGCTGCTGGCTCTGCTGAATCTCTACTGTGATGGTCATCAAAGCAAAGGCCCTTTGACGAGGCAGGAAGGCCTTGGTCTAAGCCATGTTTAGCAGGGCTCCTATGAAGTCCAATGGAGGTGATGGGCAGAGATGGTACTTTGGGTAGTTGACGACGAGCCCTATCAACTTCAACACCGAAGAAAACGGGTCCTAGCCTTGCCGGGAGGGGGGGGGGGGGGGGGGGGGTAGGGACCAGGTCCTGGGACCGTACGGGTCTCAAATCGGCGGGGGGGGGGGGGGGGGGGGAGACACGGGACTGAATAAAAATCTCCCTTGTGCCGGGCAGCCCCGAATTGGGAGCTGCAGAAACTCCCAAAATGTCCGCCGTTCCCGCGGTCTGCCGACCCGGGAACAGCCTGGCCATGTGGCTGAAAACGCGACCCTGGGCTTGTTTCGTCAGCGCTGCCGAGGAGGGGCCCTCCTCACCCGGCAAGCAAGAAGAGCAGAGTCCCTCGCGCGAAAAACGCGTGGAAGGCTCACCACAAGCGAGGCAGCACTGAGATCGCGGCATGTCTCAATGAAGAGGAGCTGCAATCTACCTAAAAAAAAACAGCTGACTGCACAAACTTTGCTGCCGAGAGGAGTGGAGGCAGAGGAACAAACCCTGCACGCTCCTCTGTACTAAATACCTGGCTGCTAGCAAAAGCAAGAGAAAACAGACCGGCTTGTGGATTTTAAAATGTTCCTTTTTTTTTTTCTCCTAGGAACAGAGCGAGAGAGCGCCTCCCTAAGAAAATGCTAGGGGAGAAAAGCCCCTATAGAAAGAGCAGTCAGGTAAGAGGGGAGTGACTGGACCACCAGTTTCACCCCACTTAGGATCACCAGGAAAACAGGGCTTAGGCTATGTAAAACACAAGGGGCCAAGCCCCCCTAAGCCCCACAAGAGCCAGGAGACAGGATTGTCTTCTGATCGGAAAAAATAAACAGAGCCCAAAAGGTAGGGTTTTTTTTCTTCTTTAAATAAAGTGGTACTTGCTTGATCCTTAGGAGAGAAAGGGCTAAGTAGCCAAGATCAGGGAACCACAGGGTGAGCTGATCCATCTGCTGGAGACAGACAAATACTGAAGGGCTGCAGGTAGGCTCTGTCCTGATATAGGATACCCTTTCAGTTTTAGTCTGTCTCCATCTGCTGGACAGGAGGCTCAACCCACAGTCTGGACTGATCCGGGTACGTACAGGGAAACAAGGTTTTTAAATAATCAACTTAGGTCTCAGGTTTCCCCACTAATTTCTCTTTCAAACAATTGCTATGTACACTGGAAGAGACACTCCAAAAACCAAATACCCGAGATGCATCCCCTTTCCCTCCCCCCACACACAGTTATTCTTCTCCAATGCTGCAGGAATAGCATGATGCACTGCACTAGAAGCACCATTACTCAAAGTCTCTAGGTGTTCAATCAGATGGTTTGCGGGAATGGTCGAAAATGCCACTACCCATCCCTGATGGATTTCTAAAATCACTATAAAAGATGTGTGTGCACACTTAGGGCAGTGAGACTCTGAAAATTAAAACCAGAAAGTTCTGGCAACGTCACAGTAATCAGAAGATGTCTCAGTGTACCAGCAAAATATTATTAAACCAGGCCAGTAAATCAGATAACATTTTTGCAAGAAGTACTTCTATGGATATAAATGAACCACACAGGTAAAGGAAAGAAAATATCTAAATCTGCAGTGACGGCTTCGAGCAGCCCTTTCGGACAGTCCAGAAGGTCTTCGTGGATTCTCCCCTTATTATCGGACATTTACAAGCGAACTGTCCAAAACCTCCTGCACCACTTTGAACAAGGCAGTAAGTTGCAACACATGTTATACCTCAGACTTTATAGTACCGTTGTATCCGGCCTAACCCCCGGTAGCTCTTCATTGTAGCTTAGTACCATTGCTCTCTAAACTGCTCTGCTCTATACTCATTGAAATGTGATACACGCTGCCGTCACAGTATAAGCTGCTGTATACTTTGTCTAATATTTTTATGCATATTTTTAGCATTATTGTTTATCCTTTCAGCATTATCTCCATCATACGTGGGCTCCTCACACATAACTTGTTTTGCTGTCCAGCCCGTGTCCAGCATAACATTACAGTACAACCAGGCCTCCATTAATTGCTGACTGCCCCTTATCTTATCAGTATAGTCCCCACCCAAATATTCTTTCTCCATCATCACTCCAGAACACACACCACAAGTCCACTCACAACAAAAGGAGACTCATCCCAATACACACCCTCACACGCACTCAAGCCATCAGTCTCTCACTCATCTCAATCATTTTGTTCAACGCACAATCACTCCAGAAGAAAACCCATATCCTACATGACTTTCTTACGGATTCTAAACCAGAAATATGCGCTGTCACTGAATCCTGGTTCAAACAACATGACACCCCTCTCATCAACCAACTACCCCTAGATAACTACGATGTTTTCTCAATACCTCGGAAAAAGAAGAGAGGAGGCGGTATACTTCTGGCTGTTAAAAAAGACCTACAACTCTTGACCCAGAAATGTGATATCCCAAACCAGTACGAAATTGGCTTTTTCAAATCTAAGTCACTCCAACTGTGTCTCATTTATACTCCCCCAGGTCTGCTAGAAAAGGATTCATCCCCCCTTATTGAATTCTTTGCAAACTCCCTATCTCCTAACATACCCACGATTCTCCTAGGAGACTTTAACTTACATGTGGATACAACACCGCAATCCCCCGCATGTGAAGCTTTCCTTTCCTCCCTTGAAGCTATGGGTTTCCAACAAATTGTGAACTCTCCCACACACTAAGCTGGCCATACCCTAGATCTTATTTTTATCAACTCCTCCATTAACATAAGCAATCCCCCCTCATGCATTGCTGTACCCTGGTCTGACCACTCCCTGATTCAGACTAAACTCACCCTTCCTCAATGTTCCCCCATCTTGCCCTGTCAGCCCATATCTTTCAAATATCGCCAAACCTGTTCTGTAGATACCATTACGCAAGCTTGCTCTGATTATAGATAATCAAATTGACCTCTAGTCCACCGATAACGCCTTCTCCTCCTGGGTCAATCTTACACATAGCATTGCCAACAAACATTGCCCACTAATAACGAAAAATGCCAACCCCAACCGTAGAAATAGAAAACCCTGGTACACACCTGACCTAAGAACCCTCAAAATTCAGCTTAGAGCTACTGAAAGGTCCTGGCGTAAACACCAATCCCTTGCAACTAAAACTGTCTATTACCAACGTATGCACGAATACAGAAATTCCATCCTTCAAACTAAACGTGAATACTACACCAAAAAAAATACATGGCCTCCAACATAACCCTAAGGCCCTCTTCTCCTTGGTTGCTGACCCCTGCTACATTACTCGGATTTCCGTACAGTGCTCCAGTCTATTATATTGTCTAAAATGGACTACTGTAATGCTCTACTCCTTGGCATCCCCACAACACACATCAAACCATTACAGCTATTACAAAACGCCGCCGCTCGTATTCTGACTAATGCTAAAAAAAGAGACCATATTACACCCCACCCTTATCGAACTACACTGGCTCCCAATACGCTCAAGAATTCTTTATAAAGTGCTCTCCCTCATCCACAAAAGTATGTTAAACTCCAACCTCAATTGGATCAACCCCCCCCCTCCTCCCACGTACCTCTAACAGACCCACTCGCCCTGCCCTTCAAGGAACCCTACGTACCCAACTTATCAAATCTTTCAAACTCTCCTCCACCATAAGCAGAGCCTTCTCTCTCGCCGGCCCCACTGTATGGAACTCCTTGCCCCATGACATACGCATGGAGACTTTCTCGCCCAAATTCAAGAAAAAATTGAAAACCTGGCTTTTCCAGCAAGCCTACCCCTTGACACCGCCCAATTCATTAAACCCCTCTCTAATTGATTCAACGAACTATGATTAAGTATGTGCTACGACTAAGAATGCCTTTTGACCACCGATGTATGCCTTGTGCTCTTATGACTACTGATGCCATGTATATATGTATATAGTTTTATATATGTTTATATTTACAGTTTTCAATATTTATTGATCTATTAATTTGCATCGCCTAATCCCCCTGTTATTCTGTACTATTATTTCGGTTTTATGTAAGGGCGCCGCCCAAAAGTTTTTGTTCTTTGTGAACCGATACGATGTGCGAACGGATATCGGTATATAAGAGACCTTAAACAAACAAATAAATAAATAAATCGGAGCACTCCTTCATTCATGGCAGTGTCTAACAAACATATGAGATCTATCACTACGAAAACTTAGGAAGAACTGGCCAAACTCAGAACTGAACGGCATCAACTAGTGAAAGCTATCAAAAGGTCTTCAACAGGATGTCCCCTTGGGAGACATCAACTGGATTCCACAGCACAGCAGAATGTAAACACTCACCTGAGCCAGAATCTTATACAGAGGCTCCAGGATAAACTCCACAAAACTACGTTGGGAGCTGCTGGTGGGGGCCTTCTTCGTGAACTTCCGTCTGGAGAGGAGAAGGCAAACAACTGAGCACAAGATATTTGGCATGTTTCCTTCACAAGTGGACCCACACAAACACACACATCCTGAAGAGCTCCACCTACTTTCACATTTCTGTAATACCCAAAATAATATTAATAATAATAATAATAATAATAATAATAAAAATAGTGCTCCTCTTAGCACTAATACTTTGGATTCAAGTAATACCTTTTCTCCAAACTAGGCCTTTAAAACATATCTTACGTTTTTGGGTTGAAGTAAATGTCTCCCCAGAGGCGTTTAGCAAATTCTTGATAATTGATGTCTCCTGTAAAGGTGAGTGGAAAGAAATACATTATGTGTCACTTGCTAAAAAGACTGGGACTCCCTTTCTCCACCTTCTCACAGACCCTATATTCAAGCTGGACAAGGAAGAACTGAGCTTCCATGATTCCTATGATCCCACTGGGCATTTTATGGCTCAATATTCTTTTCTTTTGGCACATTCCTGAACCATTTTCCTGTACACATTTTAACAGGAATCATGGGGCGTCAATGGTGTCCTCGAGCCCACTTGCCATCTGGTGGCAAGTTGGGCGTTAGGGGATGGTTGTACTGTGCACTCTGGGAATGCTCACCGTAAGTGTCTGCATAAATCTTGGCAAAGGAACCCAGTGTGAAGCAGATGCTGTACTGAGAGCTGGCAAAGCAAACATTTCCTAGCAGAGGGGAGAGTACCAAGTTCTCATCCGTGGAATACATGCTGAAAGAAGAATGATAAACTGTATCAGAGTTCAAGAAAGGATCCTTAGTGGGGAAGCAAGGGGTACACGCTGGAGATCAAATATAGCCTACACTACTGTAATAGGAAGGGACAGTGGGCAGAGACTGGACGGCCTTGCAGTTGTCATCTGCAATCAGTCTGCATTTCTTTTCTGTGCAAACAGAATTCTACTGAACGCGTGCAAACAAAATGAGTTAGTCTAACATCAAGATGCAATTGTTAAGTTAGCATTTATTGATAAAAGAACTAGACCGACAGTGACTTCTTAGCGTGGTATAGCAAATAAAAGTATTTGTCAATTGGAGGTCAGGAATAGATATAAGTTAATATTGCCATGCCCAAGCACACTGGAAATGCTTTTCTGCAATTTCATACAAATTGACAGCAGCAACCATGCAAACAAGCTACAGATATTCAGGTGAATCCTACATAGCTCCTGTGGTTTGAAATCTTGCAAAGTATCAAGCATGCATATTAATTCTGACCTTAACTAATAAAAAATTAAGAATAATAAGTCATGGTGGGAAGTCTTTAGTAGCCATGGAGAAGCATTTCTCTCTGCTACTTTCAGAATCACAGTTACAACAAACAAACAAAAAACCTGGAGCAGAGATCACCAGCATAATAATGGAAGAAGAAAGTCTTGAGAAGGGAGTCAGATGAGCTTGCTCCAAAAGTGGCAAGCAGTGTTTCCCTGTTACCTCAGCAACCCATTGACCTCATCCACAATGTGCCGGAGTTTGTAATAGGCATCAGTGGGTGGTAGCTTCAGCTCCAAGATGAGTCTGTCGATCTTATTAATGCATACGGTCACTGCCAGCCTTTCCTGCACGGCATGCTTGATCAGCCTCTCTGTGTTCAGCATCACCTATCAGAGAAGAAAACACCAAGTTGGCAGGAACATGGCCACTCCTTCCTGCGGCATGCATACATGCTGCCGACCAGAAGAGCTGGAGGCAGGACCCAGATCTCTCAGGCAGCCCCAGTTCATGCACACAGAACCAAGCGCTTACCCCCTCAGCTGCATCGATAAAGAGTACGATACCATCCGAGATCCGGAAACCAGCAGTAATCTCATCAGAAAAGTTGACGTGACCTTTAAAGATTGATAATAAAAAAAAAAAAAATGGGGGGGTGGGGAGTTGGTGCAAATAAAGAAAAACAAGCCTATGTTGCCCTATGCTGTGTAACAATTTACTCTGTAATCAAAGCAGGGCAGCTCAGCTACAAGAGTACAACGTTCTACTTGGTTACAAACAATACATTTTAACTGGTCATACCTGGGGTGTCCATGATGTTAAAGAGGTAGGATTTGTCCTTGGTATCAGGCAGAACTATAGTCACTGGGGTACTCTTGATCCCAACTCCTCTCTGAAAAAAAAAAAAAAGGCTAGCCGAGTTAATAGCACACAGGACTAAGTCAACCATATGACAACAAGAAATGGAGAAATTACTTACCTGATAATTTCGTTTTCCTTAGTGTAGACAGATGGACTCAGGACCAATGGGTTATATGCTCCCCTGCTAGCAGATGGAGATGGAATCAGGTTTCAAAACTGACGTCACCCGCGATACACACCCGCAGTGACCTCAGCCCTTCAGTATTCTTTTCAAAAGCCATTGCGGACATACTATTAAGAACTGGGTCAGACCAAGGGTTCATCAAGCCCAGCATCCTGTTTCCAACAGAGGCCAAACCAGGTCACAAGAACCTGGCAAGTATTGAAAGAATTTGATTAAAGAACTTGATTAAAAACGGATAACCGTAACTGTACTCAACCAAACAAACACTAAACCCCAGTAAGATTATAGGTGCCCTGATCTAGGGATTGGATGGCAGCTTACCTGTAATCTCTAGAATCAACATCAACTCTATGGGCGAATCCCTTGGCATCGCTCTTGGGCAGCCATGGGCAGGATGCTGAGTCCATCTGTCTACACTAAGGAAAACGAAATTATCAGATAAGTAATTTCTCCATTTTCTAGTATGTAGCCAGATGGGCTCAGGACCAATGGAATGTACAATTGGGGTGGGAGGCTGCCCGTGGTCCAGTTAACACCGCCCTTGCAAAGGCTGCGTCCTCTCTGACCTGAATGTCGAGGCAAAAGAACCTGGAGAAGGAGTGTAAAGAGGACCACATCACCGCTCAGCAGATGTCAATGGGAAACAGCAGTCTAACTTCTGCTCATGGGACTGCCTGAGCCTTGGTGGAATGAGCTTTAACCTGAGACGGTAATGACTTTCCTGCCTCCACATAGGTTCCCGTGACCACCTCCTTAATCCAGCGAGCTATGGTAGCCCACAAAGCTGGTTCGTCCCGCTTCCTTCCACTGTGAAAAACAAACAGGTGGTCTGTCTTTCGGACCGGTTCTGAAACTTTCAGATACCGCATCAAAAGCCTAGTGACATTCAAATGGCGGAGGAGGTGGTATTCTTTTGCGTCTTTGTGCCTATCCAGGGATGGCAACGAAATGGACTGATTCAAATGAAACTCCGAGACTACCTTGGGCAAGAAGGATAGAACGGTATGAAGCTGTAATGCTCCTGGAGTCATCTGGAGTACTGGTTCCCATCATGACAACACCTGTAGTTCAGAGATGCGACGTGCTGAGCATTTTGCCATCAGGAACACTGTTTTCAGGGTTAAGAAGCACAAGGAAAGACTGTGCAGCGGCTGAAAGGAGGGCCCTGCCAAAAAACTCCAAAACTAGATTAAGATTCCACAAGGGAACCAGACACCATAGGGGTGGCCGGAAGTGCTTCAGCCCTTTCAGAAAACGGGCCACGTCCGAATGAGCTGACAGGCAGGTTTCTGTTTACCTTGCTCCTGAAACAGGAGAAAATATTTACCTGGACGCTCATGGAGTTAAGGGTCAAACCTTTATTCAAGCCATCCTGCAAAAAATCCAGAATTAGTGGGATTTTGACCATCCGAGGGGGAAACACCACGTTCCTCGCAACAGGCCTCAAATACTCTCCAGACCCACATACTTTAGGGATTTAAAGAACTTCCGTGCGCAGAGTAAGCTTGCAATTACTGCCACCGACTAACCATGCTTCATCAGGCGAGCCCTCTCAAAGACTAGACCGTGAGACAGAATCAAGTCAGATCCCAGTGAAGGACCAGTCCCTGCTGTAGAAGGTCCCTGTGTGGTGGGGGGGTCTCCACTAGGAATCTCCGCATGTCCACATACCACGGATGCCTGGCCAATGTGGGGCTACTAGTAGGACAAATCCCATGGCGCTCGATTCTGCGAAAGACCCTGCCCAGCAGAGGCTACAGAGGGAAGGTGTATAGCAACTCCTCTTCTGGCCCTGTCTGAAGGAGAGCATTGATCCCCAGGGACCACTGATCTCTTCTGCAACTGAAGAATCAGGGAACCTTTGCATTGTGAGATGCCGCCAGCAGGTCGATGGACGGAAGACCCCAGTGATCTACCACCTGCTGAAAGGTTTTAGCTGACAACATCCACTCTCCTAGATCCAGACTCTTCCTACTTAGAAAGTCTGCGCTGACATTGTCTTTTCCTGCGATGTGGGAGGCTGAAATCATCTGTAGATGCATTTCCACCCATTCTATAAGGAGATCTATCTCCTGTGACACTTGCTGGCTTTTGGTTCCACCCTGGCGGTTGATGTAGGCTACCATTGTTGTATTGTCCAACTTTACGTGTACCGCTTGACCCTGGAGTAAATGGCTGAATTGAAGACATGTCAATCTGACTGCCCAGGCTTCCAGGTGGTTTATGTTCCAGAATGCCTCTTCCTTTGGTCCAACACACCTGGGCTGTCAGCTCCTGAGAGTGAGGTCCCCAGCCCTGGAGGCTCACGTTGGTCGTGAGGACCAGCCAGTATGGAGGGAACACAGTTACACCCCTGCACAGATGAGCTTCCTGCAGCCACCACTGGAGATGAAAGTATACTTCCATCGGTAGGTGGAGGCGAATTGAATAGTTTGAGACAGCTGGTTCCAATGTGCAGCAGGCAGTGTTGAAGTGGTTGCATGTGTGTCCTCACCCACGGCACTACCTCCAGGGTTGACACCATCAAAATGAGGACTTGAAGATAGCTCCACACTGTCAGACGTATCGTGTTCATCAACAGGCGCACTTGGGACATCATCCATCTTATCCACATGGTTGGAAGACTTTGCCCTGCTTGGTGTTGAACCGGACTCCTAAATATTCCAAGGACTGGGAGGGTTTGTGACTGCTTTTGTCCAGGTTTATGACCCGACCAAGCTACTGAAGCAGGGAGGTCACCCAGAGACTCTCTTCCACAGACTTTGCCCGGTTCAACCAGTCGTCCAAGTACAGGTGCACCAGGATTCCTTCTTTTCTCAATGATGCCACTACGACCACCACAATCTTGGAAAATGTGCTGGGGGCAGTCAACAGATCAAAGGGCAGCGCCTGGAAGTGATAATGGCGGCCCAGTACTGCAAAATGTATGAAACTATATTCTTGTCGGATTGGAATATCTAGGTAGGCCTCGGATAGGTCCAGGGAGGTTAAGAACTCTCCTGGTTGTACGTCCATTATCATGGAACATGGGGTTTCCATGAGGAAATGATGTCAGTTGACGCTATTGAAGTTCAGTATGAATTGAAAGGAACCTTCCTTCTTGGGTATGATGAAATAATGTCCTGTATTTTCCTTGGGCGCAGGTTCTGGGATTATAGCCCTCATCCCAAGGAGCCTTAACAGGGTAGACTCTGTCTGCTTCTTGTCTTGGGAGTGGCAAGGCGATATCATGAATATGTCCCGAGGAGTGCTGCAAAATTCTAGCACATATCCTTTTTTTTTGTATGACCTCCAGTACCCATTTGTCCAAAGTGATCTCGACCCACTGTTGGTAGAAGAGGGAAGGTTGACCCCCTATCTCCTCGTTCCGAGGGTAGGTCGGCAAAACTTCATTAGGGGGTTTGGGCTGAACCTGAACATGACCCTCTCTTGGGTTGTCAACTCCAAAAGGACTGAGCCTCCCAAAGGACCGAGACCTCTGAAATGTTGAGTTTCTGTAGGGGCAAAAGCATTGGAAGCCTCATGGGTGAGGGGCGCTATAACTGTTTTCTCTTATCTTCTGGTAGCCGAGGCAGTGGAGATTCACCCTATTTACTGGCCAGCTTTCCAATTCACTTCTGAAGAGGAGCGATCCCTTAAAGGGCATCTTTGTGAGGTTTGCCTTAGAGGTTGCGTTTTCTAACCAATTCCGCAGCCATAGCTGTCTTCTAGTCGCTTCCACTGAGGCCACTCCTCTGGCTGAAGTACGGACTAAATCTAAGCCCACATCTGTTAAAAAGGTGGCAGTTGGTTCCATAACTGCTCTGGAGTTCACCCCTGAAGTCATCCACCTCCTGAGAGAGAAGTGGGCATGAATGAGCTACCAGGGCACAAACAAGAAGCAATCTGTAAAGTCCTTGCTACTGCGTTAAAGACTTGTTTAAGGATAGACTCCAACCATCTATCGTGTGCATCCTTTAAGGCCGCTCCTCCCTATACTGGGATAATTGTTCACTTAGAGACAGCACAGACCAGTGCATCCACTTTACGAAATGCAAACATTCTCTCACTGATGGATCCAGAGGGTACAGAGCTTCTAACTCTTGGCCCCCTTTAAAACTTGCTTCTAGGGCATCTAGGTCAATCAATTCCTGGATGGCTTCCAGTAGTGGGAAGTAGCAAGAGGCTTTGCACAAGGAAATCAAAATGGGATTCTTCTTTGGTTCAGTCATAGATTCTGCTCCAGGAACTCCCAGCGTTTTAAGGGTCTAGGAAACCAAGGCCGGCAATTCAACTCTATGAAAGAACAGTAACATGGTTCGATATGGTTCCAATCCCAGGGGAATTTCCCCTTCTTCCAAGGGATCTTGCTCTTAGTCTGTGCCATCAGGGTCCCCACTAGGGATACCCTTGGTGAGGCAGGGCATGCATCAAGGTCTGCCAACAGGAACAGGAGACGGAGAGGGGGCAGGTTGGGTTTCCATCCGGACAGGGACAAGCAAGGAAGTAGACTGCACCTGTACAAAGGCCTGTAGCCCCTGGAAAAATTCCACCCAAGAAAAGGATGCTGAGTCAATGCCTAGCCTAGGGGGAACAGGGGTGGGCTCAGCCGAATTTCCCTCTCCCATGGAAGACCCAGCCAAGGGATTACTCAGATCCGGAGTACTTCCAGTTAAGGCTGCCAATCCATCATCTGAATGGGAGAAGCTAGGCTCCGCAAAGTCCGGGGAGGCCAAATCCCCTTGGGCTTTCTTGTGTCTCCGGCTCTTCCGGTATCCTGTGCTTACTTTATTGTGCGCGTAAGTACGCGCACGGCTCATGCACAGAGCCAAAGCACTGTGCATAATGATGTTCTATGGCGTGCAAGACGAGACGCACAAAGACGCATGCAAGATAGTGCCACCGCAGTCTACCATGCAGTGTGCAGCCCACCGGGGGGCTGCTCAACCCGTTCGTAAGCCCACTTCCCTATGCCCCAACGGGATCGGGAACAACATTGGTACGGTGCACCAAGCAAGGAGACCAGAGGAAGTCTTACCGAAACCCCCTCCAACATCTCTGAATCGGGAGAAAATCCTCCTTTTTTTTTATGTTTACACTTACCTGGGCTCAGTGCTTAACAGCCGAGTACAGAGACGGTCTTAGACTGCAGGGGGAGAGGGCTTTGGCCATCACCACTGCGCTTGGCTTCCTGCATCCGCTGCCTTTCAGCTGCTTCAGCAGCAAAGTCCACGCCGGGAACCAGCTACCAGACCAAGGCACATCTCTGAGGGATCTCGGAAATCATCTCAGGAATTCTCAACTGGGGAAGGGACCTTTAAGGTATCACTGCAGGAGAGCAGGGCTCAATCTTTTCTTCAATTTAAAAGTAGAATTTCTTCTTCCAAAAGGTACAGCGATCCCCATAGAGAAAGCACGTCCGCATCTGCTGGGAGACGGAGAAATACTGAAGGGCTGAGGTCACTGCGGGTGTGCATCTAGGGCGACATTGGCTTTGAAACCTGACTTCGTCTCCACCTGCTGGCAGGTAAGCATAAACCCATTGGTCCTGAGTCCATCTGGCTACACGCTAGGAAATCAGCAGCATACCAGGATGGGAGAAAAACAAGGGTGACTATACTGAGCTCTGGCATCACTAGCCAAGCATTCAGCATGTTATCTAAAAGCATCTTGGTCAATCCAGTACTTCCACAGACACCAGGGAAAAGCCACAATCTTCTTTCCAATTTCACTTAAGGGATTCTTTCATTTTGCAAGCTTATTAACTCTTTGAGAACACAGCTCTTAATTTTAAATATGTTGAAATATTTTCCTGCTTACCTCCTGCTCGGTGAACAATATGTCCGTGTAGCAGAGCTGTAAAACAAAGTCACAATCAGCAAAAACAAACCACTTGGGAGGCTCTGCGTCTCAGCAGCAGCAGATGTACCTGTCAGAGTCTTATTGCAGGACACATACAGGCATTTTATATGTTACTGCTGCTCAGTTTTCTTTAACAGAAAGGTTGGGGCCTTATTCAAAATAGACTTTTTCCCTTTCTGTACCCATGGAAAGAATATCTATCGAACAAGACTCTTAGAAAGATTAGCTTTGTTTTAAAGTATATTGTATAAGAACATACTAAACATTACCGAATGACAAAATTGGTCATGCTGAGAATGCAAGCCTCATAGAAGATATTCCTAGCCATAGCAATCCACATTTTATTGTTTAGCACAACATCACTAAAATACATCACACAGACATCTGAAGGCCTATGCAATAAAGTTTAGCATGCACGCTGAGCCATTTAGCATGTGCTAAAAATTGCATGCTATGCACTTATGATTCAGCAAGCACACTGAACCTGGATCAGAAGATGTTAAAGTGTGCACATGCTAAAATTGCAATGTATGTAAATGAAAGGCTATCACAGGTAAATGAGACTTTTGCATGTGCACAGGAAACAGATATCCTCTCCAAAATGCTATTTACCATGAGCTTGATAGCACCAAAAATGTAATCTACCTTGGAGAAGGTGTTAAATCTTAACCATGCACATTATTTAGCTGCTTCCGAAGGGAAAGGGCTGGTTAGCATAGGAGTTTCCTCTCCCCTTGAAGCCCGTCTGAGGCAGGCAGCATGCATGCTATGCTTTTTGGGTTAATGTGCACACATACAATTTGTCACATAGCCCTCTTTTCCCCTGACTGCATTAAATTAAGTAGAGTAGAATTTTACAATGTTAAGCTAAAGCTTGAAGATAACCCTTAATGATTTAATACATGCAGTACTTACATCCTGGTCATGCCGCTTCCTGATCTCTGGATGGGTTTGTTCTATTAGACAATCCACAAAGCAGGTCTAAAAAAAAAAAAAAAAAAAAAGAGAAGAAGGTAATGTTCTGCTCATTGCACAGAGGTACAGCTGCAACAGCTGTCTATGTCCTGGACATGCAGCAACATGGGTGGGTAATCACTCCACTCTGCTGAAGCCCCTGAGACCTTTCTGAAATAGCTGCATCAGTATATGAGGAGGAATGGGGTCAAGTGCTTTCTAACAGGCCGCAGAATTTTCCTAGTGTGTATTACATGCAAGATGAATTAGTCATTCCCCTGAGGATCAGT
The DNA here is from genome assembly GCF_901001135.1 of Rhinatrema bivittatum. Lineage (NCBI taxonomy): Eukaryota > Metazoa > Chordata > Amphibia > Gymnophiona > Rhinatrematidae > Rhinatrema > Rhinatrema bivittatum. The sequence continues at coordinate 57,990,887 of NC_042626.1, forward strand.
ACACTACTAACGCTGTTCAGTTCCAAGACACAGAAGCTGAAGCCTCCTCCTTACATAGGAACATGCCATACTGGGTCAGACCAAGGGTCCATCAAGCCCAACATCTTGTTTCCAACAGAGGCCAAAACCAGGCCACAAGAACCGTTAATGGACTTCTCCTCCAAGAACTTATCCAAACCTTTTTTGAACCCAGCTACACTAACCACATCCTCTGGCAACAAATTCCAGAGCTTTATTGTGCGTTGAGTGAAAAAGAACTTTCTCCGATTAGTCTTAAATGTGCTACTTGCTAACTTCATGGAATGCCCCCTAGTCCTTCTATTATCCGAAAGTGTAAATAACCGATTCAACATCAACTCTTATGATTTTAAAGACCTCTATCATATCCTCCCATAGTCGTCTCTTCTCCAAGCTGAACAGCCCTAACCTCTTCAGCCTTTCCTCATAGGGGAGCTGTTCCATCCCCTTTATCATTTTGGTTGCCCTTCTCTGTACCTTCTCCATTGCAACTATATCTTTTTTGAGATGAGGCGACCAGAAATGTACACAGTATTCAAGGTGCGGTCTCACATTGGAGCGATACAGAGGCATTATGACATTTTCCGTTTTATCACCATTCCCTTCCTAATAATTCCTAACATTCTATTTGCTTTTTTGACTGCTGCAGCACACTGAGCTGACGATTTTAAAGTATTATCCACTATGACGCCTAGATCTCTTTCCTGGGTGGTAGCTCCTAATATGGAACCTAACATCGTGTAACTACAGCAAGGGTTATTTTTCCCTATATGCAACACCTTGCACTTGTCCATATTAAATTTCATCTGCCATTTGGATGCCCAATCTTCCAGTCTTGCAAGGTCCTCCTGAAATGTATCACAATCTGCTTGTGATTTAATTACTCTGGAAAAAAAAATGAATATTTTGCCCAGGTTTTGTTATTTGTTTCTTACGCTCCCTGTGGCTATTTCAGATGAGTGCTTTGCTTTGTGGCAACACAAGTTATTTAGATGTATGTGGAAAAGACCTCCTAAGGTGATGAGACAAGTACTGTTTCAGATGAAGGATAGGGGGGTTTCTGGGTGTACCTTGCTTACAGTGATACTATGTGTGGCAGCTCAAGTAAAAGGTAATTATAGATTGCATAAGGGAAAAAACAGTGGCTTCTCATGGAACAGGTAATGCTGAATAATATTCCATCTGATGCGTCGGTATGGTTATCCAAGCAGGCAAGGATTTTGCCTTCAGTTTTATCGCCTGTTATAGAAACATAGAAATGATGGCAGAAAAGGACCAATGGTCCACCCAGTCTGCCCGCAAGCTTCCCGTGGTAGTATCTACCGGGCTGTGCAGGTTACCCCATGTAGCAGTCAGTTTTGCTTGATGTGATTTGCTTATGGACTTGGTCATAGAAGCAGTCCAGTGTTTTTTCCTTAATATCTGAGCATCAGTAACCCCAGACTGTAAAAATGTAAATGGCTTGTGTTTGGTTGTCTCCGAATCCAAATTTCTCTTTCGTTTTAGCTCCCACCTCTCTCCTTTGAAGCAGGGATGCTGCAGTTGCATCAAAAACATCCAGGCTTATTGATTAAGGGCAGTAACCACTGCACCAGCAAGTCACCCCCTTGCATGCTTTCTTCGTTTCCTTTAGGACTTGGCCATAGAAGCAGTCCTGTGCTTTTCCCCTTATGCCCACGTAACAGTATCCCAGACCATGGAAGTCAGGGCCCTTGGTTCTGGTCAATCAAATTTCTCGTACCCCCTGCCATCTAAGAGGGAAGCAATGCTGCAGGTGCATTAAAAGCATCAAAGCATATGGGTTAAGGGTAGTAACCTCCATGCCTTCTACTAAGGGTAGTAACCGCCGTACCAGCAAGTTACCCCCCTGCACGCTCATCTCACTTCTGTCCTCTAGCCTTTAGGGAACCACAGTGTTTATCCCATGCCCCTTTGAATTCTTTGATTGTTTTCTTCTTCACCATCTCCACCAGAAGGCATTCCAGGCCTCCACCACCCTCTCCATGAAGAAATATTTCCGGACGCTGGTTCTGAATCGTCCCCCCTGGAGTTTCATTTCGTGACCCCTAGTTCTATTGTTTTCTTTCCAACGGAAAAGGTTCGAAGTTCATGCATCATTGAAACCTTTTAGGTATCTGAAGGTTTGTATCATATCTTCCCTGCATCTCCTCGCTCCAAGGTATATTTATTCAGATCCTTCAGCCTTTCCTCACAGGTCTTCCAATACAGGCCCCACACCATTTTCATTGCCCTTCTCTGGATTGCCTCTATCCTGTGTCTATTATTTATGAAATACGGGCCCCAGAACTGAACACAATAGTCCAGGTGAGGCCTCACCAAGGATGTGTACAAGGGCATCATCACCTTTTTCTTACTGGTTATTCCTCTGTCTATGCAGCCCAGCATTCTTCTGGCTTTAGCGATCGCCTTGTCATATTGCTTCGCCATCTTCAGATCCCCAGACACTATCACTCCAAGATGCGTCTCTTGGTCCATGCGCATCAGTATTTCACCCTCCTTTACATACAGCTCTTTTGGATTACTACATCCCAGATGCATGACCCTGCATGTTTTGGCACTGAATCCCAGCTGCCAAATCTTCGACCACTCTCCCAGCTTTCTTAAATCAATTTTCATTCTCTTTAATCCTTCAGGCATTCCACTCTCTGTTGCAGATCTTAGCATAAGAACATAAGAAATTGCCGTGCTGGGTCAGACCAAGGGTTCATCAAGCCCAGCATCCGCAAATAGACAAACTTTACCTTCTATCCCTTCCACAATGTCGCTCACAAAGATATTGAACAAAACCGGTTCCAACACATATCCCTGTGATAACTGCTTAATATGGCTCTCTGTTCAGAGTAGGCTCCATTTACCATTATAAGCTGTCTCCTATCGGTCAACCAGTTTGTAATCTTTGCCACCACCTTGGCGCTCACTCCCAAACTTCTCATTTTATTCACAAGACTACTATGCGGGACCATATCAAAGGTTTTGCTGAAATCCAAGTAGATCACATTGAGTGCTCTTCCTTAATCAAATTCTCTAGTCACCCAATCTAAAACAATCAATCAGATTTGTATGACAGGACCTTCCTATGGTGAATCCATGCTGCCTCGGGTCCAGCAACCCACCAGATTGTAGATAGTTCATTATCCTTTCCTTCAGCAGCGTCTCCATTAATTTTCCCAACACCGATGTGAGGCTAACCAGCCTGTAGTTTCCAGCCTCCTCTCTGCTACCACTCTTGTGAAGGAGGCCCATCACTACTCTTCTCCAATTCCACGGCACCACTCCTGTTTCCAGGGATCTATCAAAAATGTTCTTGAGTGAACCCACCAGCACATCTCTGAGCTCCTTCCTGATTCTTTTCTTGTTTCCCTCAGTTTCACCAAGTATTCTTCCCTGTGTTCCTCTTTTTGGGATCCTTTATACTTCTTGAACGCTGTTCTTTTTGCCTTTATTTTTTCAGCCACTTCCTTTGAGAACCAGATCAGTTTCTTTTTTCTCTTACTTTTGTTTACTTTTCTAACATATAGATTTGTTGCCTTTGTAATAGCTTCTTTCAGTTTGGCCTACTGTTGTTCCACCTCAACCATTTTCTCCCAGGCTTCCAGTTCTTCCTCTAGGAACATTCCCATTTTAACAAAGTCTGTATTTATGAAATTCAAAACTCGGGTCTTCATGCATCTTCTCTGTATCCTGTTTGTGATAACAAACCATACCACCTGATGGTCACTAGTGCTCAGGTGAGCTCCTACTCTGACATTTGACACATTATCCCCCCCATTTGTGAGCATCAGGTCAAGTATTACACCCTCCTTCGTGGGTTCCATTACCATGTTTGAACAGAGACCCTTGAAAAGCATCCACTATCTCTCTACTTCTTGTAGATTCCTCAGATTCCACATCTGGCAGATTAAAATCTCCAACTAGCAACACTTCTCCCGTCTTTCCCACCTTTTGGATGTCTTCAACCAGATCTCTGTCTAATTCTTCTGTTTGTCGGAAGCCTGTAGACCACATCGATGTAAATGGAAGTATCATTTTTTTTTAGGACAGCCCATAATGCTTCTTCCCTACCCCACGTCCCTTGCATTTCATTTGCTTGGATATTTTTTCTGACATAAAGAGCTGCTCCTCCACCTTTTCTGTACTGTCCTTCCTAAACAAGTTATAGCCAGGAATGGCCGTATCCCAATCATGAGACTCTGTGAATCAGGTCTCTAACAGTAATATCCAAATCCGCTTCCACCATTAGAGCCTGCAGGTCTGGGGTTTTATTGCCCAGACTACGGGCATTTATGCTCATAGCTTTCCAGCTTCTCTCCTTGGACATCTTTTCTGCCCTATTCAGCTGATTTTTGTTACAGTAACTTCTTCACCCACTTCTTGGAGCTGCTAGGGGTGACATTGCAATTTCCTTTTGCTAGCCCCGACCTCTAGTTTAAATGTCTTATAGAATATGATTTGGATTTTTCATTTAGGATCTTTTTTCCTACCACAGACAGATGTAAGCCATCTTTGACATAGAGCCTTTTACTGTTCCATACATGGCCCCAACCTCCAATATATCCAAAAACATTCTTCCTTACACCAGGTTTTGAGCCATGCATTGAAATTATTTATATGGGTTAGCTTATCCTTCCCCTTTCAATGAAGGGGTAACACTTCTGAAAAGGCAGTACTCTTCACCATGTGCCTAATCTGCTTGCCCAGAGTGTGGAAATCTCTCTGTGTGGCTTGGATGCTGTTTTTAGCAAGGTCATTGGTTCCAAGATGTATAAAGATCAACTTCAGAGTCCTTACTTTCTTCACTGACTGCATTTGATTAGCATTTCTGTCAGCTGAGGATCCTGAAAGGCATTTAACTACTGTGTTCCCCTCAAGAAGCGCTCCCAAACTACTGCCTCTGATGACAGAGTCTCCCAGCACAATGAGCTGCTTCTTATGGGCGCATTGGGTTTCTTCTTTCCGTTCTGATTCCACATCAGTCTCCATTACTAGAGCTTCTTCATTTTCCAATATAAAGAATTAATTTTGTACTTGTGTCACTTGAGAGAGTGGGTGCCTTCGCATCACAGGTCTTATCCTACAAGAACCCAATTATTCTTGGGTTTCTGGATGCTCTGTGCAAGTGGAGGAGGGCATCTAGGCTGCACTATTATGAAGAATGGATGTCATTGAGTCACTGGTCTTATCCTACCTGAGCCAACTGTAAACCCTTTGTTTCTGGGTTTGTGAATCTTCTGAGGGGGGTGGGGGGAGGGAGATTCCTGACTGCTATAAAGTGGGTGAGGCTTTCTTGGTAGTTGCTAATTCCATTTTTATTGTACCTAATTCAGCTTTAAGGTGAGCTAACTCCATTTTCATTGAGGACAACTGTGAACAAATGGGGCAAGCCCTAAGCTTCCAGATGGTTTGCTTCAAGATAAAGGCTCCACAGTTGTTACATTGAATAATAATAATCTTGTTCATTTGATTTGATAGAGAACTCCTTTAATATGATAAAAATTATCAAATTATCTTGCAACTAATTATGTACCCCAGCAAAAATATGTTAGAAGAGCAACCTCTGGGGTGATGGGTAGATGAGTAGGGAGGGCGGGCTTTTAACAGTTGAGATTATCAATGACCAAAATATTCCTTGACATGCACTTATTCCGAGTTTATCTAATCCACTGAAAGTTAGGTTTTTTTGATTTTTTTTTCTCAAACCCAGAAAAGCAGTCTAGATTACACACTTTTTTGTTTCAGTTAAAATCTGCCCCCTCCTAAAAACCAAAGCATACAATTATACACAATTTCTATACTAAGCTCAAATATATATTAAACAGTAGAAGTTCACTTAGCGTTTCAGGAAGCCTTGTGAATCCAGGTATATCTGCAGTCAGCCCAGCAGCCTGAGAAGCAGCAGCCAAAGAGGGAAGGTAGCCCCCAACCCACCATGGCCAGAAAGAGAATGAGGCCTGGTTTGCTGCTGGTGGACCACATCCCACCAGCGGCCGAGAAGAGAAACCCAACTGAAGAGAGCCCATTCACTTGCTCCTGCTTTTGCGACTGATTAAGGTGAAAATCAGTCATGACCTTAGGCAGGAACTTGGGATGCATATGCAGGACCACACAATCATGAAAGAATTTCGTGTAAGGTGGGTACGTCACCAAGGCATGAGGCTCGCAGACCCTATGAGCCGAAGTAACCGCCACCAGTAACAGGACCTTCCAGGTGAGGAATCTCAGCTCAAAGGTGTGCATAGGCTCAAAAAAAAAAAAAAGAGGATGCATGAGCCATGCCAGCACAACATTGAGATCCCAGGAAACCATGGGGGGCCGCAGAGGTGGCTTTAGCTACAGCAGGCCCCCGCATAAAGCGACCTACAATAGGCTGGACTGAGAAGTGTGTGCCTGCAACACCCCTATGGTAAGCATCAATCAGATGGACTCTGACCAAGATGGTTTTAAGTTTGGCCTCAGAAAGGTGCTACAAGTAGTCCAAGAATCTGGGTAGTGGGCAAGTAATGGATCTAATCCATTCCCCACATGCCACGCCGAGAACCTTTTCCACTTCATCGTGTAAGACTGCCTAGTGGAATGCTTCCTGGAAGCTACCAGCACCTGGGTGACATTTTCTGAGAGATCCAGGGGCTGAAGGACTAGGCGTTCAACATCCAAGCTGTCAAAGCTAACGCCCGGAAGTTCCAGTGGCGCAGAGTGCCCTGATTCTGTGTTATCAGATCGGGCTTAGTCCCCAGGCTGATGGGATCCCTGATCGACAGGTCCTGAAGGAGGGGAAACCAGACCTGCCTGGGCCAGTGCGCAATACTAGGATCATGGTCCCTTAGTCCTGCTGGAGCTTCAGGAGAGTTTTCATGAGAAACAGAAGAGGCCCTTGCTCCAATGAAGGATGAAGGCGTCGGAGGGCGGACGGCTGTCCGTTCTGAACAGGGAGCAAAAACTGCTCACCTGCAATTGAACGGGGGAGGCGAACAGATTCATATCCAGATTGTCCCACAGGCGGAAGATGCAGGCTGCTACTTTCGGGTCCAGTGATCACTCATGCGGTTGGAAATAGTGGATGAGATGATCTGTCAGCATGTTCAGCGTCCCGGGCAGGTACATTGCCCATAGAGACATCCCTTGCAATAGAGCCCAGGACCAGATTTGAACAGCCTCCTGGCAGAGGGGGAACGACAACAATGCCTCCCTGCTTGTTGATGTACCACATTGCAACCTGATTGTCCATTCAGATCAGGATGGTTTTGAGGGACAAGCGGTCTTGGAATGCCCGAAGTGCGTAATGAATTGCCCAAAGCTCCAAGAAGTTTATCTGACACAGAGCTTCCTGAGCAATCCACTGACCCTGCGGGTGAAGGTTGTCCACATGGGCCCCCCAGTCCTGGGGGGAGGCATTGGTCAAAAGCTCTATTTAAGGCAAGGCAGCCTGGAAGGGGATCCCCTGCTCCAGTTTGAAGAGATTCTCCCACCAGGTTAAAGAGACCCTCAGAGATGGCGTGATGGAAACACAGGCCTCGAGGTCCTGGGATGCTTGCTGCCATTCGGACCGCAGTGTCCATTGTGCCCTGAACATGCAGAGGCGGACTAACGGGATAACATGAACAGAAGCTGCCATGTGGCGCAACAAGAGAAGCAGTAGGTGAGCACTCACGCACTGACTGTTGTGCACCAAAGATGCCAGCGACGATAGAGCAAGGGCCCGATCATGGGTCAAGAATGCTTTTGCCCAAGCCATGTCCAGACTGGCTCCTATAAAGTCCAGCTGGGGAGACAGGCAGAGGTGGGATTTTGGGTAGTTGACAACGAACCCGAGAGACTGCAGCGCCTGCATGGTCAGGGCAAAGCGTCCAGCGCTCCTTCTTGGGAATCACTTTTGACCAGCCAGTTGTCTAGATAAGGAAAGACGTGCACTGCCACCACTGCCAAGCATTTGGTGAAGATGCTGAAGCACTGGAACCTTTTGATTCATCAGAATCAAAAGGTTCCAATGCTTGTACTGCTGGAGATTAATGAGGTGGGGAATCCCCTGCCTTTTTAGACGCCTCTGCTGCCGCCAAGATGGCTGTCGTTCCCTTGCTGTCTGGGAAGGCATCAGCGGCAGACGCCGACGCTCTTGGAGCTCTTAAGTGCCGGTGCATAGCCCTCTCTCTGCCTTCCCCTCTGCCTTCCCCTCCGGAGTCACAGCAAGGGCACAAGATGGCTCTAGAGAAATGCTCATGCGTCTCACCACAGGAGTTGCAGCTTTTACCATACACCATCTTTTACACGTGCAAGCTGGAGCCGCACACTGCAGTGATCACCTTCCCCCCTCCAGGACCCCCAGCCAATGTTAGTTTACCAGCTCAGCAATCAGAGTCTGACCCAGCCTGTCCTCCCAAACAGCAACTCTTCAGTTCCTCTTTTTCCCCCCCCCCCCAAACTTTAGTAGCCAGTACAAGAAGTAAAAGAAAAAAAAGACAAAGTACTTCCCTTAACTGCCAGGCCAATCATGCAGCAGAACTGATGCAGGAATCAATGGACTCTCCTGGGAGAAGGGGGAACTGGACCACCAGCAATTAATCCCCATGGAGCAGAGGACCGAGTCAATTTAAAGGGTCGCCAACCCCATCTCATCCACTTCAAACAAGGGGGGAATGCCTGACCAGGACCTAGCATTCCTCCCAGGGGTTTGCTGGAAAGACTAACTAAAACTCCCCTTTTTTTCACTCCAGACTGCAGGTTTTACAACTCTGCCATCTGCCAGAGACAGAGAAATACTGAAGACTGCGGTAGAGTCAGTGAAACTTTTGTTTCTCTGCCTCCATCTGCTGGCAGGGAGGTAAAACCCAGATATGGGTGTTATTATTTGTGATAATTGTGGGTGGATCCTTGGGCTGGTGGCAGATGACCACGCCCACGGGGGAAGATCCCGAGAGGGACCACCGGTCAGGCTCAGAGTTGGGAGACAGACACACACTAGTTCTTTTATTAAACTGTTTTAGAGAACCACCAGAGGTGGCAGTAGTGAGCTGGAAGAGCCCGGCTGGGCTGTAGTCCCTCAGGCACTGGAACAGTGATCCCAGGATAACTGAGCTGTAGAGAAACTGAATATAGTGAGTAGGCAGGGTATGCAGAGTTCATGGACAGAACCTGATGGTAACACTCACACAATAGTCTCTTAGAAGCAGACCAGGAGCTGGAAGGAAGTAGGCCCTCGAGGAGCGAGTACCTGGTTCCAGGGAACGCTCTGAGAGAGAGAAGGTAACTCACTGGTGTTGTAGGCAGCGGTGACTTCCTGACAGAAGTTATATTCGGTAGCAGGTCCGGGAACGTGGGCCCTCGAGGAGCGAGTACCGGTTCCAGACTGCGACCTGAAAAGCAAGAGAGAGAGAGAGAGCGAGGCCCCCGAGGAGCGGGTACCCCTGGTAAAGTCCGAGGAGGCAGAGCAGCAAGGTAAGCGGAGAGCGAATCCCATCCGCAGCGATACCTGGAGGCAGCTAGGTAGGAAACCCTTTGCTAACTCGATTAGCTAACAAAACAAGAGACCTTAAATATCTGGTGATGATGACGTCATCTCAGGGGGACGCCCCTGAGGTTCGCCCCACAGCTGGTACTTGAGTCGGGGCCACGCCGTGCATGCGCCTTAGGCCTCAGGAGAACATGGCGGAAGGCAGCGTCTAGCTGGTCCGGGGACGCCGGAGGAGGTCGGCAAAATGATGCTGCGGCAGCCAAACTTCCATCAACCAAAGAGGGAGTCACCAAAGAGGTAAGGTGGGCGGAGTGGAGACGTCGGGCAGCGACGGTCACAACAGTGGGGTATGAACAGGAAAATACTTTTTTGCTCAATGCATGAATAAGCTCTAGAATTCATTGTTGGAGGATGTTGTAAATGTGGTTAGTGTAGCTGGTTTCTAAAAAGGTATGGACAAGTTCCTGGAGGAAACGTCCATAAACTGTTATTCTTTGATTTGTTTCAAATGTGCTACTTAATAACTTCATGGAGCATCCCCTACTCTTTTTTGAAAGCATAAATGAGGTGATCAGATTTGCAGACAAAACAAAATTTTTCTGAGTTGTTAATCACCTGCAGCTTGCAAGAAATTGTAGGAGGATCTTATAAGACTGGAAGACCAGGCATCCAAATGGCAGATGAAATTTAATGTGGACAAGCAAATGTTCAGAGAAGGGTGACCAAAATGATAAAGGGAATGAATGTTTCCCCATGAGGAAAGGTTAAAGAGAGTAAGGCTCTTCAGCTTGGAGAAGACATGAACGGAGTGGAATGGGTAAATGCAAATCAGTTATTTGTTCCCTTTTCCAGAGCATTTATAAATATATTAAAAAGTACTGGTCCCAGTATAGATCCCTGGGGACCTCCTCTATTTCCCATTGACCATTTAAGTTCTATTCTTTTCCTAAATTTTAACAAGCACAAAATCCACAGCAGGGCATTGCTTGCTAGCCCATGACTTTTTAATTTTCTCAGAAGTCTCGCAGGATGGACTTTGTTAAATGCTTTCTGCAAATCCAAATATGGTTCACCAATATTTTACGTTTATTAACCCCTTCAAAAAAATGTAGCAGATTGGCGAGGTAAGCCTTCTTTTAGATAAATCCATGATAGCTGTGTCCCATTAAACTATATCTATATATTCTGTAATTTTGTTCTTTTTAATCGTTTCTTCAATTTTTCCCACACTGACATCAGGCTCACTGGTCTATAGTTCCTTGGATAACCCCTGGAGCCCTTTTTAAAAATTGGTGTTACATTGGCCATCCTCTTCAGAAATTATAAATATTTTAAGGATAGGTCACAAATTACTAGTAATAAGTCTGTAATTTCATTCTGGAGTTCTTTCAGAACTCTAGGGTATGTATACCATCTGGTCCAGGTGATTTTCTACTTTGTTAATTTGCCCTATTACATCTTCTTAGTTCACTGTGATTTATCTCAGTTCCCCCAGATCACCACCATTAAATACTATTTTTAGCATGGGTATCTCCCCAAAATCCTCTATAAACACTGACGCAAAGAATTCATTTAGTCTTTCTGTTATGGCCTGGTCTTCCCTAAGTGCTCCTTTTACCTCTTGATCTGACGCTCTCATGGGCTCCCTGCTTCAAATGTATTTGAAAAAGGTTTTATTATGAGTTTTTGCCTTTTCAAATTTTCTTTTGCCCGCCTTATCAATGTGAAATCACTTGCTGCTACCGACAGGAATAAGGATTGACATCCCTTGATATAGGTGCTGAACAGACCCACAGACTGTGTGTCTTGGTCTTTCCATGAGGTAAGAGAATCACCAGCCAAGACAAGCTGTACTAAGGAAAGTGAAAATTTTACAACCAGTCTCAGCAGATTATGGATCTTCAAAACAAAAGCCTTCCACAATCTCTTCTGCTGCACCGAGTTTCTCCCTTTTCCTCTCTCTCTTGTTCACCACCCTCATTCTGCTGATTGTACCTTGCCATGGTGGAGATGTCCACAGAGAGTCACATTTCTGATCAGTTCTGGGTTATCCATCAGGTCAGCCAAAAAACTAGAAAAGGAAAGAGAAATAGTTTTAGCTGCCTTCATTCAACTCAGGTCAGATAGCAGCTGCCTACTTAAGAACAAGAGCTGTACAATAAACTATGGCACATTTGTTTCAACAATTTACAGTATGCCAAGGCTACACACACCTTATTCAGCACTAAAAACCAAAATGCTAACTATTTATTTATTTATTTAGCACTTTTATATACCGATTTTCCAGTAACAGAATTACTAATCAAGTTGGTTTACATTATAAACAATAACCATGACAAAAGTGTTGTCTTACAATAAACAAGAAGATTGAACTTGGATGCAAATAACTGGGGATAATAACAAATAACAATAACAATATCCATCAGGTCAGCCAAAAAACTAGAAAAGGAAAGAGAAATAGTTTTAGCTGGACACTTGGACACTGTAAAATATTTATCTTGGACACTGTAAAATATTGTGGCTAATTAGCTGTGCTTGGGGAGCAGAGTAACACATTACTGTAGAAAGTTCCAAATTGTTTTGACATATGGGCATACCAAGACAAAATCAAGAACAAATAATAAATAGCTAGGCGTCAGCACAATAGCAATGCTGTCCAGTGCCACATGGAAGGCCTGGGTTTGATTGCCAGGATAGGTCTTTGAAGCTTGAGCTGGCTGGGGACGCTGCAGAGATGGTGTTCACAATCTCGGGGAAGAGAGAGTTTCAATCCTAATGTAACAGCAACACCTAGTGATTTGACTTAGGCCCCATGATAGCAGGCTTCTGGAAAGTGCCCTGGCTGAGGACTATTGCTGTGCTGAGCTAGGAGGGGGATACAGAACAAGGGGGAAAATGCCCAGATAGCTATGAATAAAGTTTAATATCAGATACCAGATCCAGTTCTGAATGAACTGGAAGCCCACAGGAGCAGCCTGCTCCCACCCTAATCCCCCACAAAAAGAACAAATAAATAGCTTTTGTCCTACCCTTCTGCAAATCAGACACTGAACTAAATGCTTTAGAAAACTTAGAAAACACTGAGGAAGTAACGTCTCCAAGCAATATGACCACTTTAGCTAGGAGCTCCTGCTGGCACAATCCAAACCTCAGGCTTATCAATGGCAATAAGTCAATCCTTGGCAGTAAAACTGCAAAAGCCGCCCACATTTTGATTTTGCAGTATGTCAGGGAAGGAGAAAAAACCCCCCAGCCTCAAGAAAGTCTCTTACTCGCTGCGACCCAAGTCCCAAAGAAACAAAGATGGTGGCATCCCCCAAAAACAAATTTGGGATACAGTACAAAATACACTGAGATTGAAATGAATTGATAATAAGTTGGCTGATTATTTGAGGCTGCTCCAATAACTCCGGTATTATACCTAGTGCCAAAAATTCATAAATCATTACATTCCCCACCGGGCCAGCCAACAGTGTCAAATATGGGCTCAATGTCTGAGCCAATATCTAAATATACTGACAGCTGGCTCCAGCCAAAAGCTCTGGAAATTAAATCTTACATCAAAGATACATCTGATTGTATACGCCATCCATCTCAAATTCAGCATGTGCTTGGTAACATCAGATATTTCATCCCTGTGGGATATATTAGGTATGATTGTTTTTAGGATATAGTTTGTAGAAACTTTAATATATTTGACATGTATCAATGAGTGTTTACAATAAATTTGTTAAAGTTTTGGTACCATCTTTGTGTCAGAATCATTGGGCCAGATTTTAAAAACTATGCACGAGCATAGATTTGTGCGCGCAACCCAGAGCGCACAAATCTGCACCCGATGTTATAACATGCTCGCGCAGCCGCGCGCATGTTATAAATTCCAGGGTCGGTGCGCGCTGAGCCGCGCAGCCTTCCCCGTTCCCGCTGCACCCCTCACCTTCCCCTCCCATCCCCTACCTAACCCGCCCCCCCAGCCCTACCTAAAAACTCCCTTACCTTTGTCCTATAAGTTGCGCCTGCCTCCGGGCAGGCATAGATTGCGCGTGCCGGCCAATGGCCAGCCCGCGATCCCGGGCACAGCGGCAAATGCCCGCTGTGCCTGGAGGCTCCAGCCCCGCCCCTGGGCTGCCCCGCCCATACCCCGCCCCTTCCAGCCCCTTTTTCAAAACCCCGGGACATACGCCGTTCCGGGGCTTGCGTGCGTCGCCGAGCCTATGCAAAATAGGCTCAGCACGCGCAGGAGAATGTTTTCGGGGTTACGTGTGTAGCACTTTGAAAATCCACCCCATTATGTTTGGCATATGAGATATCTAAATGAAGTATCTAGGGCCTGAATTTCCGATTTTCTCTTTCAGAGCTCGCCAGTGGGTCTAGCTTGGTGGACTTAATCCTCCAGGAAGTTTTGGTTTAACCCCATCAGGGTGTTGACCATGGTTAGAAGGGGAAGGTGGGATGGGTAGGAACTATGCAAAATTGTGGGACTTGAGTGAATTTTTCATGTGGGACTTTTCATCCTTAGCAGTCAAGTAGACACAGTGTTGAGATGTCCCATTTGGGAGCTAACATTTTTCTTCTCAAAGTTTTCTTTTTTTGTCTATATGAGTGGTTTATACTAAAGTTAAGGGATTGAATCTGCCCAGAAAAAGATAGCTATTTAAGGACGCTGTACAACTGAATGCTTTTTTAATTCAAAAAGCTCATCTTAGGAAGCATGATGAATGTCTATTGCACTCCAAACATTTTTCTCATATATTTCTAGCTTTTTCTACCAATACAGATCTGTAGGAGTGGGTGTATTATTTTCTAAAGAGCTGCAAATCAATGTAAAAGAGATCAGGTGAGACTCTGACAATAGATATATCTGTGTGAAATTATGGGTAGAGAAAACCTTATTTATGATTAACATGTGGGGTCCCTTCTTTGAAAATTTGAATGTTAATCTATGTGCTTGGACAGATAGGTATGTTATCTCGGGGGGGGGGGGGGGGGGGGGGGTGGGGGGGTAACTTTAATATTATAAGATGCCCGTCACTAGATAACTCATCTGACAAATTTAACTTCAAGAACTCAGCCTTCCCCTTAAGCGATTAATCAAATGGTAGGGGCTGGTGAATATTTGGAGATTTTTGTATCCATGCACTTGAAATTCCTTTTTCTTTTTTAGATCTCATAACACATATTCCACTTTAGATTTCTTTTAAATTGATAAACCTATTATTTTCAGAATTAAAGATGCGGATGTAGGTGATATTACCTGGTCAGATCATGCATCAGTATGGCTGGATTATATCACACACAAAAAGATGATGGGAAAAAGATTTGGCGAATTAATAAGTTTATTAAAATGATGAAATTTTTTATGAGAAATGTTCCTTTGACATAGCTGAATATTTGAGACTTAACAATACTATAGATAGTTTGAGGACACTTTGGGAAGGTCTTGAAATAGTTGTGCATGGGAGACTGATTTCTTGGGCTACTTATAGGGAAAGAGAGAGAGAAACAGAGATCAGACTTGACACAATTAAGAATTTTCAAACTTTAGACAAGGTCAGGTGTAAGGAGATAATTGTCCAAATCTAATACCTGCAACTATCGGTTGACAGTTTTACACCAAAAATATTTTGAATTTGGTAACAAAGCTGGCCTCGAGATAAAAGGCAAATTCTCTCAAAACTATGTTGTCAAAATTAGATATACCTGGGAATTATATTACCATTCGTAATGAGATTACAGACTGTTTTAACCAATTTTATAAGGAGTTATATATAGTCAATCTTCTCTATCAGAATCTTTGATCTTATCTGTTGGGTATTGACCTACCTAATCCACCTGAAGAGTTCCAAATTAAGAAAAACAAGGAGATAAGTGAATTTGAGGTATAGGAAATGAAAAGGAAAGGAAGTGGTCGGACCACAAAGTCCCAACATCACCGGATCAATGGACCCCCATCCGGGATTCCTACTGTGGAGCCTCGATGCCTAACTCCCCCAGAATCGCGAGGATAAGTGGGTCCAGCTCATCCTTTCTAAAAAGGCATACCACTTTTGGGTTGTCCCCCTCAACAATACGGGAGCTGCAGAGAGAATCCTGCTGCTGGTCTGCATCCCAGTCTACCCCCAGCGAAGGCTTGGATGGCAGGATCTGATCATCTTGGTCAGAAGCCTCTGAGGAAGAATCAGTGTCCGTATGGGACGACCTCCCCCCCACCCGACTGTAAGGGGCACTTCAGCTTTGAGGACCCAGCGCCCTCCCGAGGTTTGGACCGCTTCCGAGAACTTGAAATTGGCACCTCAAAAGAAGATTTATCTCCCCCATGCTTTTTTACTGACTTCCTGGCCTTAAAGGCCTTATGGAGTAGCAAGATAAACTTGGAGGAAAAGGAGGACGAAGGAGGAGGAGTCTGAAGCCCCCCTCGGGGCTCTCCTCTGTTGCTCCTGAGCCATGCCCCCTCCCCCCGGGGGCCATTTGCTGCGGGGATAATGAAGGCGGGAGAATCCCCTCCCCCGCTGCGGCTAGTGTTGCTGCCCTGATGGTACTCAAAATGGCTTCCGTCGCGTCTCCCGAGCCCCGTAGAACCTTTCCGGGTGCTTAAACACCGTCCCCAGCGGCTGAGGAAGTTCCCTCCCCCCGGGGAGACAAGATGAGCAGAGGCCGTCGCATGAAACTCGCGCACACGTGCGCCGATCCACACACCCGACAAACTGTCTTTTGCAGCATTGCTGAGGGAAGAAAAAAAGCATAAAAATCTCGGGGAAAGTCAGAAAAACGGCGGCAAAAGTCAGGCAGCGGTGAACAGCCCAGTAGCAAGGGAAGGGAGAGTCCGAGTAAGAAAAATTAGACGCTTTTTTCCTTTTAAACTTGCCCAGCAGTTCTCTATGGGTCCTGGTCCTCCTGGGGTGAGTGAGCCGGGCTCCCCAGTATCACCCCCAGTGCTGTTTAGACTCGGCAATAGGGCCCTCTACCTATTGCCGAGTTAGAAACCTATGGGAGAGTCTCGGGCTTTATTGAATATTGCTGTACTTCTGAATTCTACTCTACGCCTTACAATGCTATATACCTTTAAATGGGCTATGGAGAGTGTGAAATATCTTGGAGTTTATATTGGTTGGGATACTGAGTAGCTGTTACAACTTAATTATAAAACGCTGATCACCATCACCTTTAATGAACTGGACATTTGGGAGAGATTTAACTTATTTTGGCTAGGTAGAACTGCAGCGGTTAAAATGAATGCATTACCTAGATTTTGTTACCTGTTTCAGATCTTGCTTCTGGCATTGTTTTAAAAAATTATCAAAAGAAAATCTTCAGCTTTATCTGGAGATGTAGGCCTCCCGGAGTGTCCAGGACTGTACTATTTCAAACTAAACCCAGAGGGGGTCCTAGGAGTACTGAATTTGAAAACAATTCTACCTGATCTCTCAATTAAAAGGTAATCATGGATTGGCACAGAATTAAGGAACCTAAAACAATGGGTTATAATAGAACAGGCTTTGACTGGGACTTCCCCCCTTAAATATTTAATTTGGTTGCCTAGGAAGTCATGATTTCCAATTTAGACAGTTTCTCCACTCACTTAAAGTTGTGGTTATGGTTGACCTGGAAATATCGCCTAGTCAGGGACGGACACTATTTTCACAGTTCTTCGAGCGCTCTTGGCTGATTTTAGAAGAAACATTTTGCAATTGCTACATTGGGTCAGATGTGGGAGACACAAGGATTATGTTCCTTCGCTTCACTACAACCTATTTTTTCATTAGCTGAGAGAGAGAAATGTCTTTATCTTCAACTAAAGCATTATATTAATACTACCTAAAGCTAAAAAATTATTAAGGGGAAAGACCTTAATGGAAAGTTATTGTGATGGAGCAGACATTATAAAAGGGGATGATTTCTAAACTTTATTCTAGGATTGACAACAGCCCCTAAGCCATATCAGGGCATGGGAGAGGGATTTGAGAGAGTCATTGGATGAGACGACACGAGGCAACTGTTTATCTGAGAACAGGGAAAAGTAATTTCTTCTTGGCTGGTAGAAAATGGATATAAGATGCTATTTCACTGGTATCTCACACCTGAATGTCTGCCAAACTCGGACCACTGTTGACATAGATGTGGAGGGATGAGTACTTTTCTGCATATATGGTGGGACTGCTCCTTATTTTTTAATTTTTAGGATGAGGTGTTAAAATTGGTCAAGGAGATAGCCAAAGATTTCTTGAAAGATTGCAAAATATTTCTTTTGGGACTACCAGTTCCCTGATCCTCTAATTTACAGTTTTTGTCATCCTAGATTGTTTTGGCAATGCTGCCTGGTGGAAAAGACCAAACACGCCGTAAGATGATTCATAATATGGGGAGGTTAACAGCGGTTAAAAAAAAAAAAAAAGAGTTAAATCTGAAAAGATCTGGAAACTGTATTAAGTATGGTTAACTGCTTAAGCATGGTCCCTTTTGTTTTGTTTGTTCAAACGGGAGAGGAGGGCGAGGTAGGATTATAGATGGGAAATAGGAGGAAAAGTAAACTATGGATGAAAAAGTGATGTTTTGGTTGAAATGTTTACTGAAATACTGTTGAGTTTGTGCACTCATTTTGTTATGGACCCGACATCAGCTTTAATAAATATCTGAATGGAAAAAAAACCCCTCCCCCCCCCATAATACTCACTCCATCTCATACACTGTGGCAGGCAAACCCTGCTCCATCAGAGAGAACTTCTTGGTCTTTACAGGTTTAATAATTGGCTCTAAAATAGAAAAGAAATCCACATTGCAGCTGAAAATGTAGTTGTCAATATTCAGATAGTTCAGATTGCAAAGTCAGATAGAAAAACTTTATCCAGCAAACTTTGGAGGTATATTCAATAGTGCAGTCGCACTGCTGAATAGAGCCAGTTATCAAAGTTAGCCGGTTAACTACAGCCGGCTAACTTTAGGACAGCTCTTTGGCCAGAGCAGACTTAGTCTAGTCTGAATATTTGAGTTAGTCAGTTAATTTAGCTTGCTAACTCCTCCTCCCAGTTATACCTCCAAAATACCCCTAACTTATCTGGCTAAATATTCATCTAGCTGACTTAACTTCTGAGTTTGCCAGCAAAATGCTTTTAAATTTGGACCTCCATATGCTTAGTTACTGCTATATCTTAAAAAGAGAAGTCCTCCTAACTCAATCTTTAGATTCCAGAGCAGTACATGTAATGGGCTACGAGATTTCAGCCAAATTATTATTAATTCTCTAGGGTTTATTTTAACTGTTATGGTCAGCAAGCATCTCCCACATCATGGGCAGATAAGCACAAACAAATGCACAACTAACCATTCCAATTATTCAAAGTCAGGGGTTTTTTTTGGCATGGGAATAATGCTGGCCATGAATTGGTTTGTATTTCTAACCACAACAGTTTCCACTCGCTTACAAGTGAATTTTCTAAGTAGTTACACATGTAAATATAACATACTTTTGTAGCAATATAAGCAAGTTTGCTTACTGTAAACAGTGTTTCCGTAGAGAACAGGGTGAATTAGCCATGCTGTCTAGGAGCGTCGACACAACTCGGAAGTAGGCAGAGTTTCTCTCAGGTAATTACAGAGTTTTAACTCTGTGCGATTGCGCGGTCATCTTCCCGCGGGAATCCGTTTTCTCTCCTTTGTAACCAAGCGAAGTGTATGGTAATTAAGGGTAGCGTAGTCATGGACTGTCTAGGGAGGTGGGAGGGATCGCATGGCTAATTCATCCTGCTATCTACGGAAACACCGTTTACGGTAAGCAAACTTGCTTTTTCCCGTCAATAGCAGGGCTGAATTAGCCATGCAGGCTAGGAGTCTCAAGCTCCCGGGTTGAGTCCCTATAGTATATATATGGAGGTCTGGACTACAACCCTTAAGCTGAGTAGACAGTCCTAAGTAATGGTAAGATTTGACAAGACTGCTGTATCTAGTTTTGCGTTTGTAGAAGCTTGCTTGTCAATGCAGTAGTGTGACATGAAGGTATGAAGAGAAGACCAAGTTGCTGCTTTGCAAATGTCTATTAATGGTACTTTTCATAAATGGGCAACTGAGGTTGCCATGGCACGTATTTGGTGCGCTTTTGGTTTGCTGTTAAGCTTGGCAGAACGTTTATTGTAACAGAATTCTAGGCAATGGTACAACCAGTTCGCTATGGTTCTTTTAGAAACCGGTTATCCTGGATTGTTTGGATTGAAGGAAAGGAATAACTGAGATGGTCTGGATGGAGAGTGGGTTCTCCGCTTGTAATAAGCCAAAGCTCTTTTGCAGTTCAATGAGTGCAGGAGGTTGTCCCTGTCATTAAGATGCTGCTTTGGTTTGAAGATGAGTAATGTAATTGTTTGATTGATATGAAACGGCGTAACGACCTTTGGAAGGAAAGAAGGGTGAGGCCTCATAGTGACCTTGTCGTGGTAGAATTCCAAATAAGGAGAATAGTGAACTAAGGCTTGCAGCTCACTAACTCTCCGTGCAGACGTAATTGCTACAAGGAATACTATCTTCCAGGTCAGATATTTTATGTGGAAGGAATCGAAAGGTTCAAAGGGAAGAACCATGAGTTGCTCTAACACAACATTCAGGTCCCATGGTATGGGTGGTTTTGTCGATGGTGGTATTAAATGTAGCATGCCTCGCATGAATCTCGAGATGAGAAGATGATTAGAAATAGGAAGACCTACATAGCAGTGATGATAGGCTGCAATGGCGCTGATGTGTTCACGAACAGAAGTGTACACTAAACCGGAAAGATAGAGCATATGGAGGTATTCCAGCAGTTGGGTTGCTGTGGATGAGAAAGGGTTTAGTTGTCGTGGTGCACACCAGTCCATATATCAGCGCCATTTCCCTGCATAGTTACGTCTAGTAGAGGGTTTTCTTGAGGCAATCAGTACGTCCTCTACATACAAAGGAAGGCCCAAGTGGGTTAATACACTCCTTTCAATCTCCATGCTATCAGATGGAGGGATTTGTGCATTGGATGGAGGAGTGTGTCTCCCTCCTGAGTCAAGAGACGTGGATGATTTTCCAGTGGAATTGGCTGGCATATGGAGAGACGCATGAGATTCGCATACCAAGGTTGTCTTGGCCATGCTGAAGCTATTAGGATCAAGTCTGCTATGTCTTGGATGCATTTCTGGATCGTTCTGGAGATTAGCGGAATGGTGGAATAGGCGTACAGTGGACCCCTTGTCCAAGAAATGAGGAAGGCATCTGGGGCGTATCGAAGTTTGCTTGGGTAAATTGAGCAAAACGTCTCCATTTGTCGATTGTACTGTGTGGCGAAGAGGTCAACTGTTGGGAAGCCCCAGCACTGGAAGATCGTCAGGGCTACATCCCGATTTAGGGTCCACTCGTGTGGATGGAAAATTCTGCTTAGGTGATCCGCCGTGACATTGTCCAGTCCTGGCAGGTAAGTAGCCTGAAATGTAATTTTGTTTGCTGTCGTCCAACGCAGTATTCTAAGAGCTTCTCAACAGAATGTCCATGAACCGGACCCTCCTTCCTGGTTTATGTAGAACATTGTGACCTGGTTGTCTGTGTATACCATGAGGCTTTTCCCTTGGACCTGTGGAGAGAAGGTCTGTAAAGCTTTCCAGATCGCTCGAAGTTCCAGGAGGTTGACTTGGTGTATATATTCTGTGGGAGACCATCACCTTGGGTTTTTAAGTCTAACAGATGGGCTCCCCAACCTTTCTGGGATGCATCCATCGTAAGGGTTAGCTGATGTGGAGGCAGTCGAAAAGGGGCTCCCGAGGATAGGTTGAAGGGAGACATCCACCACTGAATGCCCGTACACATTTGTTTGGTGATCCGTATTTTGGAGGAGAGAGATTGCAGAAACTGTGACTATTGATTCTTTAGGCCCCATTGCAGGCGTCGCAGTGTAGCCTCGTGAAGGGAACAACACGGAAAGCCGCTGCCATGTGGCCCAGGAGCTGAAGGACTCGGCATGCGGAGGTTTGCATTTGATTGTGCAACTTCCAAGCCAAGGAAGTAAGTGTGAATTCTGTCTTGTGGAAGGTATGTTCTCACCTCCAAGGTGTTGAGGAGCGCTCCAATGAATTGCAGTGTTTGGGTCGGTTGCAGATTCGATTTTTTGTAATTTATCAGGAACCCCAATGACTGGAGACAATTTATAGTCTGGGTCGTGTGAGCTTGAAGGGTTGCAGGATCCGAAGCCACCAGTAACCAGTCGTCCAGGTAGGGAAAAATTTGGATTGACAATTTTCTGAGGTGAGCCGCCACCACCACCATTAAACATTTTGTGAAAACTCTCAGGACTGAAGAGAGGCCAAAGGGTAGGACTTTGTATTGGTAGTGCTCTTCAGAGCCTTAAAGCAAAGGTATCGCCACAAGGAAGCTTGCAAGGGTATATGGGAGTATGCATCCTTCAGATCTATGGAACACAGCCAGTCATTGGGTTGCAGGAGAGGTAGAATATTCTTGAGAGAGGTCATTTTGAATTTTTCTTTCTGAATGTATTTGTTGAAGTTCCATAAGTCCAGGATCGGAAGAAGACCTCCGGATTTTTTTGGAATGAGAAAATAATGGGAATAGAACCCCTGATTTCTCTGCGATGGAAGAAGCTTGTGAATGAATTTTTGAATGCACAGATTGTTTATTTCTTCTTGAAGATACGCAGATTAGGATGATGTTCCTCTGAGACGAGGAACGTAAGGTATGTTTGGAGGGACGATGAAATTTAGACGATAACCTTCTTTGATGATATTCACCAACGATCTGTACTGCTTGCTGTCCAATTGGCACAGAAGTGTTGTAATGACCACCGATGAATAGTGGTGAGGGCGGCTCGGGATAGCTCAAAAAGCCTGCTTCTGAGGGGCAGCGGTTACTTGTTTTTGTGGAGGCGGTTGACGAGGACGCCCACGAGACTGCTGAGGTTGGGAGTGATATCATTGCTGAGGATAAGTTTGTGGACAATAAGTTTGGTAGGGCCTGAAAGCTGTCCTCGGGTACAACCACCTTCTATAGGTAGGAAAATATTTCCTATATGAGGAATGAGAATCTGTGGGTGTTGTGAGCGCTAGCACCACAGTATTTTGTTCTTTTAAATGCGCAACGGTTTCTGCAAATTTATCCCCAAATAAGTTGTCTCCCATACATTGTATATCAGTCAACTTATCGTGGACATCCTCTCTAATAGAGCTAGCTCTCAACCAAGCGATTCTACGTGCTGCTTTGGCTGTTGTAGATGAGTGTGAAGAACATTCGAATGACTCATATACTGATTGCAGTAAATGTCTGAGTCCCTCCTCCATGTCTGTGAAAGGTTGTGGTAGAGAGTTATCAGGGGCTAGAAAGAGAGGACGTAACTTTTGCAGATTTTCAAACAAATACTGAATCATATAAAATTAATGGTGTTGAATCCATGTGGTGAGCATGGAGGAATGATAAACTTTACGTCCAAAATCATCCATGGATTTATGTTCTTTCCCTGGTGGAGAGTTGGCATGTAGTTTAGACTGCTTTGCCTTAGAGAGAGCGGATTCCACTACAATAGAATTGTGAGGCAATTGCCCTGATTCCTAGATAGTGGAATTGCGCATCCTATATTTTAAGTCAGTTTTTCTGGATACAGGTCCCTTGGAGAATGTTTTTTCCCACATCTTATGTAAAACAGAGTTTAAAACTTCGTGTGGGGGCATAGCTGTGGGTTCTGGCGGCATATTACAAATTTTTAGAATGCCCAGAACCTCCGACCTGGGGTCTGGAATTTTTCCAGTTTCGACATTTAAGAGGTGTCCCACCTTCTCTATAAACTTTGAATAGGTTAGGTCTTCAGGTGGGGAGTAGGGCTCTGGAAGGAAGACCTTCTGGAGGGTCAGAAGGCATGCCCGTAGATGAACTGGGCAAAGACATTGATCATTCAGAGAGTGGACTATCTGGATGTGCTGGTGTCGGAGGCACATCAGGTGGAACTGGTTGTGAGGGACCAGGTGAAGCCGGCGCTGAAGATGGAGTCACAGGCCGTGGATAAGCAGATTGTAAATCCTGGAAAAATGTGTTTAACGTTTGAGAGATCTGAAGCATTGCCTTAGAGGCGAGATTGGCCTGCGATGGAAGTGGTGTTTGAGGAAGAATCGGTAGAAGAGGTTCCACAGGTGGTACCGAGGGTTTTTTGGTCTTCTGCGGAGTTGGTTCTAATGGAGGGGACCGTAGTCCACTATGAGTTGGTGATTCTCCACTTGAGAGCGACATACCACTGGGTGAAGGAGCTCTGGATGAATCAGAGCCAGAAAAAAGTTAAACTTCTACATCTAAATCCACATCTTGATGTGGCGCAATAGAAAGAAACGGCACTTGAAGAATGTGTTTAGTTTTCTGTGTGCTCTTTCAAGGTTGACTTCCACTTGGAGGAAGTATTAATTGTGAGGAAGGTGTTTTAGATTGTAGTTCCTTCTGGGATTGCATTTTCCCTTGTGTGCTATGGCACGCCAGTGCGCTGATGTGCTGTGATGTTTTGGCGCATCGTGCTTCGTTGCATCTGCGCCGACTGCTTTCGATGCTTAGACGGGATAGGCATCGATGCGTCATGCTTCAGGCGCTTCGAGTCAATTGACTTTTTCTTTGACGCATGGGGGATGGCGGGAACAGAGCCCTGAATCCCGGCAGCCTCATGAGAGGTAAAACCTCGACCCCTTTGAACGGCACTGGGCGCTTTCCAAACCTGGCCTATTTGTCTCCCGGCTCCAGTGACGCAGCTCTTTTGGATGGCTTTTTCGGTGTCTTCTCCGGTCCCGAAGAAGACTGAGTGGCGTGCGCTCTCAAACACGCGATGTGCTCCGCGCATTGCCTCTGGACCCAGGGAACATCCTACTACAGTCCCTGCATGAGGCCTGGTCGTGCTCTGGGCCCACACAGATGTAATAATAATTATGTCCATCTGTTATGGACATAATTTTTCCACATTGGCAGTACTTAAACCCGGAGGGTTTAGGCACCATACTGCCAAAAAAGGTGTCGATTGAAAAAGACGAAAAAAAAAAAAAAATCGCAAACATTTCCGATGAGGACAGAGAGAGAGAAACCCCGCGTGCTATCGGCTCTCGGAAAAAAAATAGACTGAGGAGAGAAAACGGATTAGCGCAGGAAGACGACCGTGCAGTCGCACACAGTTAAAACTCTAACTACCTGAGAGAAACTCCGCCTACTTCCCGGTCGCATCAACGCTCCCAGACAGCATGGCTAATTCAGCCCTGCTATCAACTGGAAATCAAAAGCATTAAGTGCAATTAATACAAGTAAAACAAACTGACAATTCAATGGCATGTATTGAAGCAATTTTTAGAAGTCCACTTACAAGGCTAAAGTGCATATACAGGTGTAAAACCCAGAGTGTAAATGCTTTTGAAAAGCAGGCCCTTTAGACTGTAAGCTCTTTTAGGTAGGCACCTGCCTTGTTCCATAAACTGGTTTTATTTGCTTCCTGTATGTGCCATTTGCATTTAGTCTACTTCACTCCCCCGCCCCCCAAATACAGTGATGGCCCTTAAAGTAGCACTAAATAAACTTACTTTTATCGTCAGCATCTGCTTTTAATTTTATTTCCAACGTGATCTTTAGCCATCCGCAGACTGTGTAACAAGACTCCTTAAATCCTTCCACTTAGCTTCCTCATTTCCAGTCTTTTTACTCACACTTCTGCTTAGGTCCCTAAAGCCCCGACAAACATTCTCCATGCAAACCACTCAGAGAATCTTTTTATAACTGAGCCACACTGCCAGCTTCCCTTAGGGTTTCCATTTACTTTCTCCCCCCGTTTCCTAACCAGGTGATGGGTGGTTACCAGTTAGAGGCTGTGTGTCCTCTTCTTGAACAATAGTCTCTACTTCAGGCCCATAAACTTCTTCTGCCGTAGGGTAATACTTCTTGTCCTCATGCAACACTACCTCCATGCCATGGTGATCGTCGTCGTGATCTCCCATATAGTCGTCATCGTCGTCATCATCGTCGTCCATCTAAAGTCAACACAATCTATTTAGCGGAGGCCAGTGCAAGAGGGGAGCTCATCTGACACTTAGCAATTACATAACATCGACCTAAGCACAGTTTCATCTGTAATAACTTCTTCACCTTGCTGTCCCCCTCTTTATTAGTTTTCCCTTCAGAATGTGAAGGTTACCAAGATGCACATCATTTCACAGTGGCTCTTATTTTTATTTTGTAACCATACGGCTCTTCAACCTGTTTTGTTTATGGTGTGTAAACAAACCAACCAAAAAAAAAAAAGAACCTCTCTAATGCACATGTTTTTATTCCCTACTGGGATTGTGATTTGCAATTCTTTTTATTGACTTTGCAATACATACAAGCATCTTAGGTGTATCTGTGTACAGCTGCATATTCGTGCTGGCACTTACACTTTGAAACTTATCTGCTGATGTTAGGATAGAAAAGAATTATCTTGTTTAAGATCTGGTGGGTTTTTTTGGAAGAAGGTGATCGGATTTCTCTAATTTCTTTTGAAGTATGATGAATATGGAGTATAAGCTGGTTTGTATAGTCTGAGGGGATTGGTTTCATTTTATTTATTTATTTATTTAGAAATAACTCTTCCCTGGATGAAAGAGTAACATTTATGATGTTTGTAAGGATTCTTTTGTGTGATAACTGCATGTTTACTGCTGTAAATCACTTTGATATCTCAAGTTGAGAATGCAGTTAAGAAGATTAATTGGATCTTACCTACTGATTTTCTTTTTTTTTTGAGTCCCACCAGACCAGTCCAGACAAATGGGGTTTTTTTCCCCTACTAGCAGATTGAGTCAGAGAAGAAACGCTTTTCTTAACTGTTGGTACTTAACTTACAGTGCCACCTTCAGTCTCTCAGTAAATCCACGGCCAAGATAAAACCAAACCACATCCTTATTCTCAAGCAGGAGAAACAGACCATTGGCAACACCAAATGTAGAAGTGATACCCTCTCCAACAACACTGACAATGTGCATATTCACTTAGGAGAGCAGTCTTCTGAGAACAAAGGGTGAGATTCTGGACTGGTCTGGTGAGACTCAAGGAGAGAATAAAAAATTAGCAGGCAAGAACCAACTTTTCCATCCTTAATGTCTCCCAGACTAGTGCAAATGACAGAATGTACCCACGCTTCCCTAAACTGGGCAGACAACTGAAAGGCCCGCTTGCAACACATTCTCACCAAACACCTTGGTGTCCAAAGCCCAAACATCCAGCCTATGATGTTTAGAAAATGTGTGCTAAGATGATCATGTCACCGCCTTACAAATCTCTTGCAGTGAAACTGCCACTCAGCCCAAGATGCTGCTTGAGCCCTAGCAGAATGAGCTCAAAGACCCACAGATACCTGTAGATCTTTACAAATGTAAGCAGAAGATATTGCCTCCTTAATTTATCTAGTAATGATTGCCTTTGAAGCCGCTTTCTCCTTGTTGCGACCACTGAATAACAGATGATCAGAAGTACGAAATGAATTTATAACTTTCTGATCTCAGTAGTGTTCGACGCACCTCAAGACATGCAGCTCCTAAGAGTGGGCAGAAATAATCAATAAAGTTGCCAGCCACCAAAAACATTGCTTTCAGGGTAAGATCTTTCACAGACACTCTCCTTTTAGGTTCAAAAGGGGGCTTACACAAAGCTTGACTAAATTAAGACTTCATGGTGGTACTACACAGTGAACCGGAAGCTGCAAATGCTTCACCCCCTAAGAAACCTCACCCCATTCGGATGCAAGGACACAGAACACTCATGCATTTTCACTCTCTAACAAGAGAAAGCAGCCACATGCATCTTAAGAAAGTTTAAGGTAAACCCTTCTGCAAAGCTTTCTGTGGAAAGGAAAGAATCACCAGAATTGAATCCTGACTCCAAGATTCAAACACCTTCCAAATGCACACAAGAAGTTGAAGACTTTCTAGCTTGTAACTTCCTCCGAAAAGCCCTTTACTCTCAACCTTCTTCTTTCAAAAGCTGGGCTGTAAGTCAAAAGTGATTCACCCGATTCAAGAAAAAAAAAAAAATAGGACCCTAATGCAAAAGATCGGGACTATGACTGAGCCATAAGGACCCATCTATCTTGAGATTTACCAAGTCCGCAAACCATGGATATCCGGGCCATTCCAGATCAGAATCACTCTTCCTTGATGCCTTTCTATTCACCTCTTCCCACAGAGTTCGGGGAAGCTCGGCGTCATCGAGTGAGGGGCTCCCTGCAGTACCTGTTCATCCTGCTGTTGTCACTTTAGATTCCCGCTGGGAACAGACAGTCGGCTTCGGGAACTCACTGCTTGGTCCTCAAAACTAGCTATCCTTTCTACTATCACCTTGGTGAAGGTACGTAGAGCCGTCGTAGCCAAAGGGAAGGGCTTGAAACTGAAAATGTTCCCTTAGGATCATGAGCCTCAGGAATCTCTGGTGCTTCGGCCTGATGACTATGTGCAGATACGCCTCAGTCATGGTGAGTGATGCCAAGAACTTTCCCTTCTGTATCACCACTATGACGACCTCAGAGTTGGATCTCAGTGTTTCCACTGCGGAAACAGGGAACTTTGAGAGCCACATTTACCTTCTTTAAATCCATAATCTCTTGAATTGGATACAAGAGGGGAAAAAATAGTATGCTTAAGTTAAAATTGACCTCTGGCCAACAAACTCAGCAAAACATCACTGAAAAAAAGGAAAAAAAAAATCAGAGCAGCTTTTGTTGCGGCTCTCAATCAGATGTAATTTCTCCCTCTTCTACAGGTGAAAAAGCCAATTCTCTGTCAGAATCCTCCGATGTCTTATGCTCTCCATCCCCTTGAACATTACCAGGGACAGCCTCCTTGCGGTGTTTGCCGACATGTCTGACAAATGGGTAGGTCAAGCATGCGATCCCTACCTAGTAGGTTGCTTCACCTTCACTGGGCGCCCCTGCCAAAAGGTCTGCAGGCCCTGAAAACATTCCACCTAGGAGATGCAGGATGGATCTAACCCGGAGCCCATGTGTCCAACCTTGCTCTCCCCAACTTCTCTCTTGGGGAGGCTTCTGATCTCAGGAATAAGGGAGAAGAACTGACCGTTGCCTCGCCTCCCCCTCCAGAAACACCATAGGCTGAGGGGATATTCCAACATGGGTGAAAGCTGTAGTAATCAAATTGCTTTAGCATCTAAATAGCGCTGACAGAAATGGAGAGTGAGGGAGGACTGAATTTCTATCAGATGGCAAGCCTCACAGATAGCAAGGCGCTTGGACCTGTTCGTCCCCAGTGCCAAGCTCTCCTGAACTTTGGCTCTAGGCAGCCTCCTGCACACATACCAATGCCACCCCTGCAGGACACACGCAGATAGGTACTCAAGACTAGGTCGTAGTTGTACACACACACACAGTACCCACGCAAAGCCGTGCACCAGTCTAGGTCGCGGCCTTTCGCGCACAAGTGCCCGCGCAAATACGCACTCAAGTCTAGATCGCAGACATACGTGCTGAAATCTAGGCTGCGGCCTTACACGCACAGGCCCCCGCACATGCAATCGTCACGCAGCGAAAATCTGCGCATGAGCCTATGCACACGGGAAAAGAAAGAATTACTGCGGCAGCCTATCATGTGGCTAAGCAAAGCCTGCCTGAACCTTCAGCGCATTTAGTTCCGGATTTGTTCAAAATCCTACACCAAAAATCACTGAATACCTGAAGAGCTTCTCAATAGCTCAGGCCTCTTAACCAGCTGAGAATCCATGGAGACTGCGCTGAGAGCCAGCATCCCCCGCTGCTTGTTCCACTAAATAAGCTTTGCACATAAGCAAATTAAAATCGGTAGACGACCTCTACCAGAATCAGAGACTCCTCCTAGGTGCAAGTGCCTCTCTGCATCTCCACTGGACAGAACCGACTGTGCTAGCTGAAGAGGGGAACCCCCTGCTTCTCCCTCTGACATTGCTAGGGAATTGAAAATGGCTGCGATTTCCGCGCTGATGGGAAAAGCCTCAGTGCTAGAACCTGTCACCTGCGAGGCTCGTTCTACCGGTGCGGCCATGCTCGATGCAGACTCTCGAATGCCATACCGCTTTTGCTGCATGCCCACGCTATTCTTCCCCGCACCTACAGCACCACCAGCACCTCAATGGCAAGCAGGGGAACAGTCCCTCAGCGCTGCGGAGCCAACTTCTGGTCTCCTCCGCAGGCAGAGAAGTTGCTGAAAATCTACACTGCTGAGGGCCCCGAGATACTAAGGTAGCTCCCCCCCCCCCCCCCCCCACCAGAACCCATCTGCTGCACAGATTCCTCTACCTAGTTACTTTTTTTTTTTTTGACTGAGAATAAATAAAGATATAAAAACCAATACTTTCCTTTAGTGCAGAGGTTCCAGTTCCAGGAGCGCAGGCCACATGGCAGATCAGAAAAGAGCCAGACCACTGGCTATATCAGTCTCCTTTTGCCAAACTTTAGCAACCCAGCCCGTAGAAAAGGGCTACCTCCCTGCTCCACTGGGCTTGCAGTGCAGAACCTTCAGCAGGTTCCCCTGCTGTCTCATGGGGGATGAGGGATGTGGTCCACCAGATTTCCACCCCACAGATCTTAGGAACGAGCTAACAGAATAGTCACCAACCCCCTGCTCGTTCGTCTCAAACCCAGAGGGAAGGGCCCCAACCAGGACCTCGCAACCCCCTGGAAGGATCCAGAAATTCTCGTGTCTTTGAATCTTCTTTTTTCTCTCTCTCTCTCTCCAGACTGCAGGTTTCACACCATTTACCAGCTGGTGGAGACAAAGAAATACTGAGAGACTGCAGGTGGCACACTGGGTTATGTACGGTGTCAGTGAAACTTTTTCTGTCTCCATCTGCTGGCAAAGAGGAGTCTGGACTGATCTGGGTACACACAGGGATCTTATGTCCTTAGGGTTATAGCTTAGCCCTGGCCCTACCAATCTTTAATCTGTACTCAAGAGCATCCCATTCCTTAAAAATCAGGGCCTTAACCATTCTAAGAAATGGAAAGACTCTAGCAGGACTCTCCCCCCACATCCCTTCAAAATGAGAGCCTCCCCTTCATAATCCGATTCTGCTTTATAAAGGGCAATTCCTCATTTATTTATTTTTTTTAAGGTATTCCTTCCTTAGGGTCATCTCCTTCACCCTCTTTATGTCCTCATCTCCTGGAAGACCTTCCGGGGCCTCTTCCCCTCCAAATATCCTCCTCAGAACCTCCAGATTCCAAAACCCAAACCGGATCAGACTCCAGCCGTCTCTTTATTGGTTGGGATGGGACCACAGTACCCCCCTAAAGAAGTCTCTTTCAAATGCAATCCCTTAGCACCAGTGCCCTTCTTAACCAAAAAGGCTTTGGGGCAGATTTTTAAAAGATACGCGAGCGCGTACTTTTGTTCGCGCACCAGGCGCGAACAAAAGTACGCTGGATTTTACAAGATACGCGCGTATCTTATAAAATCCGGGGGTCGGCGCACGCAAGGGGGTGCACATTTGTGCAACCTGCGCGCGCCGAGCCCCAGCGCGAGCTGCATGTTCCCTCCGAGGCCGCTCCGATTTCGGAGCGGCCTCGGAGGGAACTTTTCTCCACCCTCCCCCCACCTTCCCCCCACTTCCCCTACCTAACCCACCCCCTCGGCCCTATCTAAACCCCCCCCCTTACCTTTGTTGGCAAAGTTACACCTGCTTTAGCAGGCGTAACTTTGCGCGCGTCGCCGGCAGCCCCGCTCCGTCCTCCGGCCCCGGGGGCTGGTCCGGAGGCCTCAACCACGCCCCCGGGCCGGTGCCACGCCCCCGGGCCCGCCCCCAAAATGCCACATCGTTTCGGGGACGCCCCGGACACGCCCCCTCCCCGCCCCTTTTCAAAAGCCCCGGGACTTACGCGCGTCCCCGGGCTTTACGCGCGCCGGCGGCCTATGCAAAATAGGCGTGCCGGTGCGCGCGGGGCCTTTTAAAATCCGCCCCTTTGTGCATAAGCAGCATAAGCCCTGGTAAAAAGGGCTCCTCAGACTCAGAATCCTCCTCAGAGAGAGCTCCTCAGCAACACTAGGGCTGCCATACTGAGCACACATGCCCCCTCCCATGGAAAACAAGAGTGGGTGCTCTGCTTTCCCACCCCGGGTTCACCTGAACTATGGGAGAAAAAAAAAACAAAACATGGCTGCCATCCCCATGCTGCCACCATCCCTGGAAATGGCTGCCTCAGTATTGCAGGGCTGCTGCTTTTTTCCTATGGGCTTTTCCACTCAGTGACAAAAGAAGTGGCTCTCAATCTGCCCTCACAGTTGCTCACAGAAGCCATGCACAACTCGGAGGCCTGTAATTTCACTCAATCACCACACGCTAAGCACTGCTTCCTGCACTCCATGGAAGCAGCTAGGTTTGCAGCGCTGCACTAAAGAAAATTACTGGCAACCTTCTGCGGGTGTTCAGTCTCCCTCTCCATGCACTGAAGGCCTGCACTGTGAGCTGAGCACCCCCTGCAACCGGGACTCCAAGGCAATCCCTGATTTGCAGGCCATCCCCCTCACTGCTTCTTTTTCTTTTTAAATTCTTAATGGGCCAAGTTCCCCCAGGACATAAAGATACCCCCAAAAAAGAATGCAATACTTCCCTCTGTGGAGTCTTTTACTGAGGACCAGGAGAAACAGCCAGAGAAAAGGAAAGAGGGAGAAGATGCTAGGGAATAAAGGACCCAGCACCACTGGATATCAAACCCTTCTCAAGCACAGGGCACAAGCCACACCGAGGATCACCAGTCCCCTGCACGACCCTACTTTATCTGGGGGATAGCCCCAGACCAGGACTTCACACCCTTGGGAGCAATTTCTCACCAAAGTCCGACTGCAGGTTAGACATCTCTGCCATCTGCTGGAGACTGAAAGTACTGAGAAGCTGCAAGTGGCATAGTAAGTTAAGTACCAACAATGCAGTAAAGCTTTTCTTCCGTCTCCATCTGCTGGTAAGGGAGAAAAACCCATTTCTCTAGACTGGTTTGGAAAAATAAACATAACATGCATCACATTGGGGAAAACCCTGATAAGGCATGCCAACCTCTGTCTAAATTGCAAAACAACTTTTTATAAAAAAACCACCACCGAGCAGTGGCTCGGTGGTGGTTCTGCACTCTGCCATGCAGAAGGCCCTCGGTTCAATTCCCAGATTGGGAAGCCTGTATCCCAGGTCAGCTGCAAGTAGTCAGTCATCATTAAGCCAGATTTGGAACCCAAGACTCTTGCATGGCTACAATGACCAGACTGGAAGAATGGGAAGGGGGGGGGGGTGTTTATTAAAATAGGAGAGAAATCCCCAGGTAGTTGTGGATGAAAGCTCAAAGCACCACAATCTCTGCACTGAGTTTAAGCGAGTAGGAAGAAAAAAAAAAAAGGAGAAAAATTATCAGGTTCCCCCACTTTCATAAAAATATATTCATGAAGTCTCTTAAAGTTGAAAGCAAATCTCAACTTTCTTTAGTCTCATATACATTAACCACCAAGAAATCTGTCAGAATGGCTTGGGGAATTCTGACTTCACTGCTTTAACCCTTCACTGCTTTGATACCCTTTGTTATATGTAAACCGATCTGATATGAAATTTTTTCATGAAGGTCGGTATAGAAAAGTAATAAATAAATAAATAACCAAATATAGATGATGATGGCACTTGAATAAACACATAATGAACTGATAATCTTGAAATGCTGTCAATATTAATAAGGATGTGAAAATCTTAAATAAAAATGGAAGTGGAAGAAATACAGATTAGAAGTCCCTCCATGCCATTAAGTGCTGTCAAATAAAATAAAAATAATAAAAAAAAAAAGCTGAGACCCAGTTACCACAATTACCTCATCACCATCTTTGTCACCTCTTCCCATTTCATCATCGTCATCATCAGAGTCAAGCTCTGGTCCAATGTAATTACCAAACTCGTCATATAGGTCCGTGTCCATGGTGAAAAATCCTGAGGGAGGAAAACAGGAGAAATTCCTTCAGAACCAAAAGAGCCATCATCCTGATTTTCTTACAACAAATCTTAGCTATATATTTTAAAATTTGTTGACACAGAAGGTCAGGCTAAGACAAACACCTTGTTTCCAGCTAATTACCTAAGGCACAGGCAGATCAAATGGTTTGCCTAAGGCATGTCCTGATCCTATCACCTTGCTACATAGCTTGAATTACATGGGTACTAATACATTTGTAGCACCAGAGAGAGGGAAGACCATGAAAGCAGAAAGGGGAAAGAAGTAGAAAGACAGATCACTTGAGACTCTGCCCCATTATCCAGCTATAGGTTTCCTGGTCATTCTTGGAGTTATTGAATTTACATCCTCCCTGCCACATTTTCTAACATGCGCGCAGGCGTAAATTTGTGCGCGCAACCCGGCGCGCACAAATCTACGCCTGATTTTATAACATGTGCATGCACAGCCGCATGCATGTTATAAAATCCGGGGTCAGCGCGCAAGAGGGTACACACTTGTGCACGCCGAGCCCTAGGGGAGCCCTGATGGCTTTCCCCGTTCCCGCCAAGGCCGCTCCGAAATCAGAGCGGCCTCGGAGGGAACTTTCCTTCCGCTTCCCCCATCTAACCCCCCCCCCACCTCCTTTGTTATCTTAGTTACTTCTGCCTCTGGCAGGCATAACTTGCGCATGCCGGCCGGCTGTCGGCATGCGATGGCCTCAGTCCCGCCCCCGGACTGGCACCCTGCCCAAAGCCCCGGGACATGCGTCACCGAGCCTATGCAAAATAGGCTCGGCACGCGCAGGGGCACTTTCTCGGGTTATGCGCATAAGTTACACCCGTAACCCTTTGAAAATCTGTCCCTCTGTGTATTGTAGGAATTGTAATCTTCCTGCCTCTAGTTAAAAATCAACACTCGTAGCCAGAAAAAGAAAGCCTGTGTGGCCCAAAGAAGAAATGTGCTGTCATTGTGAGCTGTGTTGGGCCAAAGGCAAGGAGACAGGTGGCAGCGTGAATGTTGTGATTGCACAGGGCCCAAGAGAAGGAAGTGGGATTATTAAATTTGGTGCCACACTGGCAGACACTGAATAAAGAGGTAGGATCAGCATTTGTGCTACAAAGCTGTTAGTCTTCAAAGGATCTCTCAATACATGCTTCATATTGATTCCAATGTTACTGAAGACAATTTATGCAGGCTCTCTTAATTTCAATGTGTTGTGACTGGGAATCCAAAACCTGTTTGGCCATGACCTGGAAGAGACATGATCTGTCCTTGGTAACCCACTGTTGATAGAATTCCAAACAGCACAGATAGCTATCCATGACAGCCTTGCTCTTACTGCCAGCACTTGATCACCAGCTGCTACCTCCTCCATGCTCCACATCTCAGAGCAATCCTACACAGCTAACCTGCATCCCTAAAAGATAGGGGGAAGGAGGAAGGATCAGGTTAGATCCTCCGCACAGGCCCAACTCTGAAAGAGATTCCGTGCCTTAGGCAAAGCCTCATTCTACTTTCGTCAAACCCAGAATGAGGAGCTCAGGGATGAAAGGGGGGGGGCATAATAAAAAAAACTTTGAGGTTCATTCCAAGGTATGTATAAAACACATTTGGAGACACTGAGGCTGATGCCATATCACCCGATTTAATATTTAAATCAGCTGCCGCAGTAAAAAGGAGGTGTTAGGGGAAACTGTGCACCCCTAGCGCTTCCTTGGCAGCGGGTGCCCAGGAGAGGTCCCTTTTCCTAACCTGATTGCGGGAACACTTTATTATTTTTTTTTTTAAATTGTTCTCCTTTTTGTTCCTCCGACTTAATATCACCACGATATTAAGTTGGAGGAAGTACAGAAAGGCAGCATTTTCTACTTTTCTGTACAATTTTTGAGCAGCCCAAAAAGTAACACCTGCTCCAGGCAGGTATTAATTTCTGAGGGTAAAAATATGCAAGTAGAGCACACTTTTTTTTTTTTTTGCACTGGGGAGAATAGTTAATAGCCTCATCAACATGAATTTACATGTGATAAGCACTATTAGCTTTATGGGGGCAGGGATTGGATGTGCATTTTGGACATGCTAAGGGGTTGTGGATGCACATCCAAAACACGTGTCCAACCACAGGTTAACCAGTGCGCTTGGCTGAGCACACTTTATTGCATCGGTTTGATTGTCCCTGAAGAGGAGAGTAAACAGTACTATAGCAGGATGACATACAGGGCCTTAGGACTGCTGCTGAAAAGGATCTGAACTTTGACTTGAGCAGAGTCAAGCGAAAACCAGGTGAGATGTGGAGTGAGGGTCATATTGAAATGAGACTGCTGGAGACGTTGAGAATGAGAGGTTGAGAGAGACAAGAAACCCCTGGGGACAAAAGATTGTGGGGTTTACAGTTTCATTACTGTTACTATGGGATTTTGAATGTTTGTGTGTATGACTTGATAGATCCTTGTTGCTGTCACATGGGCCCCGAGGAGGAGGAAGAGGTGAATGCTGCTGCTGCTGCTAGGTTCAGGTTGGAAACAGAGTGAGTGCGTGTGGTGGACATGCGAGAGAGAGAGAAGTATATGTCACATAGGGGGTGAATATGAGTGAGCATGTGAGAATGCGAGTGTGAGAATTAACATGGAGTTTTAGTGGGCATACCGTCTGCGCCCGATGTTACCCTACTACCCCCTCTAATCCATGACAATCTCAAATCAAAAGTCCCTAGGTATGGTTGCCACTTCACACAAGTCAAGCCTGACGTAACGTCTCCCTTTAGATACCGGGTTCATCTAGTGCGTGATGAAGAAACACATTCGCCGGTTTCACCTGGGGGCGATTGAAGGTGTCTTCCTCACCTTAAGCCGCGCTCTCCGTTTTTCGTCGCACCTTCAGTTGAAACAAATCGTGACTCCCCACGGGCAGACACATGAACAACCCTGGGAGCGCGACACCGGAGAGACAGGACCCATGCCAGACGCCGATAAAACGTTAGGGCGTAGGGGCAGCCCACCGCCACCGCCTAAACGACACAATTCGTTGCATCCTATTAAAAAAAAAATCATATGCAACAGAGTCCACGGAAAGAAAAAAACTCTTCAAGTAGCGCAAACAGAAACGCTATGTAACCTTTATTGTTCAAACTGTCGTCTGTAATTTTGAAACCGGCATTTGCAAAGACTTCTAATTGGGGGCGGGGATGGGGCTTCTGTCCTTCCCTGAATTCCGAAACTAGTGATAGTTTGTATTTTTAGCGTTACCTTCCTGCTATTAAAGGAAGTTACTTTTCCCCGTTTGTTCTACATTTCTAGCAGTTTTAATCTCTTATTTGTAAATAATACATTTGTTTTTAAATAAATAAAAGGCCAGAAAGCAGATGATTAACGTGAAGCATAGAATCGCTCTTATTGGCAGGCATGCTGATGACGCGCATAGGCTTGGGGCAGTTGCTATGGAGACGCGTTCCCTGCCGCCCATGAGCCATAGGACTCGCGCGAGGTTGGATTGAAGCGGGTTTATTGTAATAGCGGGTGTTTCATTCCTATTTCCTTTAATAAATTAAATTCCTTTAGGGCGTGTGCGCTAGCGATTAGAATCCTTGGATCTGTGAGTCGGAAGCAGATCTTGGAACGGAGTTGCCTTTCTGTTGCTCGGGCGGATCTATGCCTGGTTTTAGTTCATTGCAGGCATGGTTTTCATTTGCCTAAGAAAAGCTGACTAAGAAAAGACAAGTCCATACGTGCAGTTGCCATTTCAACCGCCCTACATCCCAGATCAACCAAATAGGCTGATCCATAGAAATATGGCGGCTGAAAAAGGCCGTATGGTCGATCTAGTCTGTCCATCTGTCCAATTAATTTAACTTCATAATTCTCATCACTTCCTTAGAGATCCCCTATATTCCATGCTTTCTTGAATTCAGATACCGTTTTTGGCTCTACCACTTCCACTAGGAGGCTTTTCCACCCTCTAAAAAAATATTTCCTTTCAACCTCATCTCATGACCCTTCGTTCTAGAGCCTCCTTTCCATTCAAAAGGGCTCCTGCCTTTGCCCCATTGCATGCATGGGTTTGACATTCTGAGTTTTTCATTCTTTTCCCTAAAAAAATTCAGAATGAGATATCCATGCATTAGAGGCAGGGTAGAGACTGGATTGGATCAGCCTGTCTAGTTAATCTGGGATGAAATGGATACCCTAAATGGGGTAAAACCAGGACAGATAAACCTGACCAAAAAAAGAAATAGGGACAATTGATAACCCTACTGGAAGCTTGAGTTCCAGTTAAGGATAGTGTAGTCTCAAGTCTGGAGGTCTTTGGAACAGCCATCTGATGATAAGAGACTTCTATTGTATTGCCTTTCCTGCTGATCATCATTGTTTTGATGTTTCCCATAGGATTTGACATGGAAGAATCTGAAACCATTGATTTTTCTGCCCTGGAGCATGAACTACAATCTGCTCTGGCTGCTGATGAAAAGTACCAAAGGGAAAATGATGCCAAATTCCGTGCAGTCCACCAAAAGGTGGCATCCTATGAAGAATTCAGGTCTGCGGGCATTCTTTTCATTTTCTATGTTTGCAGCATTAAGTCAGTGGTTTTCAGACTTTTTTCCACAGGACCCCAGTAGAAAAAAACAAATCCCTCTCCTGACCCTATGTGCATATTCCCTAGCCCACATTGCTCACTTTCACACACACACACACACACATCCACCCACAGTATCCACTGCTCTCTTTCACCACCCCCTTCTTCCCCAGCCCCCAGTAATCGTTCTTACTATCTCTCCCTCCAGGGCTTATTCTCATCACCTTCTCCCCCAGCCCCATCACTCAGTGTGTTTGATGCTCCCGCTCCATGCAGCTCATTCACTTTAAGCTACACGGTGCTTGTACTCAGAGACTTTTCAGCCCTCATCATTAGAACAGTGTTAAGAATATGGGTACAGCATGGCTCAGGAAGTTTGAACCACAGAATCGAGAATCCCAGGAGTACAGGCACTGCATGGCTCAGTCACTTTGTAAAGGGGTTTGCAATCCAGAGGGTCTTTCTTTTGCTGTAAATCTACTATGTTATTATGTATAAAGTTTACAGGGAAAAGTGATTTACTCAAGGATCATACAAGGAACTATTCATTGTCAGCTTTGTTGAAGTGCTGCTTATAAACAGGATTTCTCTTCTCTGGCTTTCTATGTGCAGGGATATTGTGCTGGCATCACACCTGAAGCCTTTGGAAAGAAAGGACAAGCTGGGGGAAAAGAGGAATCAGCCATGGAATTCCTGTGCAACCCCTGTTAACTGCCAGCAGGACTCCAGTTTAGAAATAGTACAGGTATGAGTAAAACTACTTGAATTATGATTATCTCTCCAAAGTTAGTTGGATAAGTTTAGCTGGCTAACTTTGTAGTCCAGTCAATGACTGAATATGGACCTCTTTGATTTTAAAGTTCACTGTGAGACTTAAATACTTTAGAAATGTTTTAACTAAAATAATTTCTTTTTGTTAGGCTCTTTATATTAAATTTAAAGAACACCAATTATTAGGTGTCTGACAAAGGTATAGCAGACTATGCAGTTTGCCATGGACAGAACTTCTGGATTTTAGTGGCTGGGAGTACCATAGAGGCAAAGTATCAAAAATGAGAATAATATAATATATAAACTTTTATGTTTATTTATAATTCTAGGGCTCATCTGGAGAACCCAAAACCTCAGCAGAATTTAACAGAGACTGGCGAAGATACTTTAGCAATGGGCGAGAAAAGTATCAATTCTTGCTGCGACTTGGAGGCAAGAATCTAGGCAGGATCTTTCGGGTGGACCTTGGTTTTGGACTCCTTGGTGAATTCATTCTTGTGCTTGCTGAGAATTTTCGAAGTGAGGATTATGACTCTGTGCTTCAGATCTTACGGAGCTTTGCCCAGACCCGTCGCTTCAGCCTGAACCTGGATCTCCTAAGCACGGCTGAGAAGGAGAGCTGCGGGGATTTGTTTGAGAAACTGCAGAACACAGATTTAGCTCAGGGCACAGGTGACCTGTCCAGCACTGGAGATGAAGCTGAGCCAGATAGGGAACTGGCAGGGCATGAGGTGCGAGAAGATGCCCAGAGATCTGAGGACACAACACAGACAAGGGACAACTGTGTAAACTCGCTGAAGGAATTGATGGTACTTTACCAAGTCAAATGAAAGACGAAAGAAATGGCTCTCCATTTTTCATTGGGTGTTTTTAATTATTTATGCATTTGATATATACATTCCAAGAATATATCTTGCTGAGCAGAGTGATCTGAGTAGAACATGACACCAGAAAATGAGTGTGAAACTTTAATACAAAGAGGAAAAGGATAAGAAACCCCTCCAATATAGTGGAGAGTGAAGCATTCTTATGTTCTTATTCATAAAACTAAGGGAAAAGAGGTTTAACCAGAGCCCAGTTAAAATGGAAAGGAGTACTAAGGCTCTGGCTAACACAATGTCTAATCCTTTTCCAGAATAACGATTATCCCTCATGGGGGCAAACATTGGAGAAACATCCAGGATCCAAAACATTTTTAACAGAACATTTAATAGAAATTTCAGAAAAACAAAAACAAAGCACCTATCTATAAAATTCTAGGATACAAAAATAACAATTGGCTCCTTTTCTTGTAAGTGGTTTTTGCTACATCAGGAAAAATTATAACCTTAAAGTTCACAAATGATTCTTTGTGGTTTTTTTTTTCAAATTGTAATTTTATTGAAAACAGCAATAGTATATAGTACAAAAAGCTATGAACAAAACAGCCTGTCTCAACTTTAAACACAATGCCGTGCAGAAACCAGCACACAGGATGATACAGAACGGTACGCGTTTTTGACACGCTATTATTACCCCTTATACTATAAGGGGTAATAGCGCATGGAAAACGTGCGGCCAACCCCCCCCTCCCCCGAAACTAATAGCGCTCATCACATGCAAATGTATGTTGATGAACCTATTAGTCACCCGCAATACAGAAAATAAAATGTGTGGCCAAGCCGCACATTTTATTCTCAGAAATTAACGCCTGCCTTGGGCAGGCGTTAATTTCAGATGGCACCAGGCAAGTGTACAGAAAAGCAGAAAAAACTGCTTTCCTGTACTCCCTCGGACTTAATATCATAGCGATATTAAGTTGGAGGCCCCAAAAATTAAAAAAAAAAAAAAAAATCTGCCCGTGGCCTGCGGGTTGGAAAACGGACACTCAACTTTGCCGGCGTCCGTTTTCCGAACCCATAGCTGTCAGCGGGTTTGAAAACCAACGCCAGTAAAATTAAGCGTCGGCTGTCAGACCCGCTGACAGCTGCCGCTTCCGCCAATGAGGAGGTGCTAGGGACGCACTAGTGTCCCTAGCGCCTCCTTATTAGCACAGGCCCTAATTTAAATAAAGAATCGCGTGCCCAGGAGAGATGCCTGGGCGTGCATCGGGAGAGTGAGCACTTGCCTCGGAGCGCCAACTCTCCAGCAGACTTTAGAGAATGGGCCTGTGTCAAGTAGCAAGCAATTACTCTCCCCCCACCCCCTCCCGATTCTCTGTGTTTAAAGAATAACCTCAGGATCCAACCTCTGTCTGGCTCCAGTACAAAACGTATGTTCAAAGTTCGAGGAATAGCTTGCAGTTCTACAAAACTCTCAAAAAAAAACCTGTTATATCAAAGCTGTCAGATGAAATTTTGAGATAAGAGCCTAACACTGAGGAACAGCTTGTATTAACTAGGTGGAGGCAGATCGAAAACCCTTGTGAGTAGTGGTATAAACTCAGGCTTAATTTTCAAAATCTCTGAAGGCATTTTTTAAAATATTTCAATAGCTGTAGGAAAAAATTAAAATGTAAGTTCTTTCATTTAGCTATATTCTCCAGATTTTTCCAGTGTATTGTGGAGATAGCTATTATTTTTAATCATTGTATGTTGTTGTGAGTGGGGTGCTACGGTGAACACCACTCGGGGTGTTTAATGTGCCCTTGGGCCTCAGTCTGACCCCAGAGCATCCAGGGTCGAGCCGAGGGTTGACGGCGTATACAGCATGGCTGGCGGTCTTACCCTCCACCAGACCTGCAGGCTCCCATGGCCAACAACAAGGAGATGTTGGAAGTTGAATGGTCCTCCGATCATTCCGAGCCCTTTTGGACCTGCTGCGTGGAACAGCATGGACCAGCAGGCCTGGCCTGAGGTTGAGGGCAGACGGAGGCCTTGACACGTAGACAGGACTATGATCGATGCGACGGCATCACAGGCGAAGGCACTTGGGTTGATGCAGCGGCATCACAGACGAGACTGGGGACTTGTTAACAGCTGGGAGGAAGGGCATTTCTCTCAGGGCGCCCTACTCAGCCCACCCGCGGGACTGAGTCGCGGACCACCCTGTCCCCCTACGCGCCCTACACAGCTCTAAGGGCTGGTCACGGACCACGAGGAGAGTGGGACATGCGCAGGGAAGATCTAGGTGAGGAGGAACTCCGATGACGGGACCAATGACATCCGAAGCTCCAACGGCTGGCAGGAACGGAAGCTCAGGAGCACAGGGACAAATCCCTCCTGCAGGCCACTCCACGGCCCCGCAGGTCAGAAGGCTCAGGAGCACAGACGAAGACGCAGGGAAGAACATCCGGAAAGGCAGGAACATCAGGACGTGGAGGGTCTTGACGGGACATCTGGGCATGGAAGATCAAGATGGGAACATCAGGATACCTGGACAGGGACCTCAGGCAAGACATCAAGACATGAGATGTGGTACGAAAGGAGACGAGACACAGAGCTCCACGAAGAACAGGAAACCTTACAAGGTTCTGGCAGGCAGGAGCCTCCAGAAGGATGTCACTCCGGTGCAAGGCGAAGACATACTGATGGAGCAGCCCTCTTATAGGGCTGAAGCAGGAAGTCCAGTCTTTAGGTGGAGCCAGCACACTTTCTGTGTCTAGCCCTTTAAATACAGAAGAGAGACGCGCGCCGGTGCCTAAGGAAGGAAGCAGGAACTTGTGAAGGACCGCGGACAGCAGCCTGCACCGACGTCTTCACGCAGAAGGCAGGCTGGGCCTGGGAAGCAGGCCTCAATGACGACAGCGGCTCCGGCCGCTGCAGGAGGCCCCAGGGGCAGCTCCAGCCGCTACCCGAACCCGGGGATGCGGCCCATGTGCCACGAAGGCAAGATGACATCGGCGGCAGTCCCGGCCGTGCAGGGGATGGCAGAAGGTCCGCGGCTCCAACCGCAGTGAAGGCAGGACCCAGGGACGGCCTCCGGGCCGCAACGAAGCAGGGAAGTCCACGGCTCCGGCCGCGTGGGCAGGGGCGACAGCGGCGTCCATGCCGCGTCGGGAAAAGCATGAGATGAGTGAGAGTCTGCTCGCGGGGGGACCTGCGGGCAGCGAATCACAACATATGTGTTGATATTTAATCTCTAACCTGAAATCAGATCTTCCTTATTGTCCCGCCGATCAGTCTGGAGAAATGGGGTTTTCTCCCCTTCCAATAGATGGAGACAGAAAAAAAAAAGCTTTACTGTAGCCGTGGTACTTAAGACAGTGTGGCACCTGCAGTTGCTCAGTATTCTCTGTTTCCAGCAGACGGTAGAGGTGCCAAATCCTGCAGTCGGAAGTTTTGGATGAGTCTCTCCCAGAGGTAATGGACTTCTCCTCCAAGAACTTATCCAATCCTTTTTTAAACACAGCTATACTAACTGCACTAACCACATCCTCTGGCAACAAATTCCAGAGTTTAATTGTACGTTGAGTAAAAAAGAACTTTCTCTGATTAGTTTTAAATGTGCCCCATGCTAACTTCATGGAGTGCCCCCTAGTCTTTTTACTATCCGAAAGAGTAAATAACCGATTCACATCTACCCGTTCTAGACCTCTCATGATTTTAAACACCTCTATCATATCCCCCCTCAGTCGTCTCTTCTCCAAGCTGAAAAGTCCTAACCTCTTTAGTCTTTCCTCATAGGGGAGTTGTTCCATTCCCCTTATCATTTTGGTAGCCCTTCTCTGTACCTTCTCCATCGCAATTATATCTTTTTTGAGATGCGGCGACCAGAATTGTACACAGTATTCAAGGTGTGGTCTCACCATGGAGCGATACAGAGGCATTATGACATTTTCCGTTTTATTCACCATTCCCTTTCTAATAATTCCCAACATTCTGTTTGCTTTTTTGACTGCCGCAGCACACTGAACCGACGATTTCAATGTGTTATCCACTATGACACTAGATCTCTTTCTT
This sequence comes from Rhinatrema bivittatum, assembly GCF_901001135.1. NCBI lineage: Eukaryota > Metazoa > Chordata > Amphibia > Gymnophiona > Rhinatrematidae > Rhinatrema > Rhinatrema bivittatum. Next base: position 58,034,526 of record NC_042626.1, read on the forward strand.
GGGTTGTAGCACCTAATATGGAATTATAGCATGGGATATTTTTCCCTATATGCATCACCTTGCACTTATCCACATTAAATTTCATCTGCCATTTGGATGCCCAGTTTTCCAGTCTCACAAGGTCTTCCTGCAATTTATCACAATCTGCTTGTGATTTAACTACTCTGAACAATTTTGTGTCATCTGAAAATTTGATTCTCTCACTCGTCGTATTTCTTTCCAGATCATTGATAAATATATTGAAAAGTAAGGGTCCCAATACAGATCCCTGAGGCACTCCACTGTCCACTCCCTTCCACTGAGAAAATTGTCCATTTAATCCTACTCTCTGTTTCCTGTCTTTTAGCCAGTTTGCAATCCATGAAAGGACATCACCACCTATCCCATGACTTTTTACTTTCCTAGAAGCCTCTCATGAGGAACTTTGTCAAACGCCTTCTGAAAATCCAAGTATACTATATCTACCGGTTCACCTTTATCCACATGTTTATTAACTCCTTCAAAAAAGTGAAGCAGATTTGTAGGGCAAGACTTGCCCTGGGTAAAGCCATGCTGACTTTGTTCCATTAAACCATGTCTTTCTATATGTTCTGTGATTTTGATGTTTAGAACACTTTCCACTATTTTTCCTGGAGTCCTCAGGGATCTGTATTGGGACCCTTACTTTTCAATATATTTATAAATGATCTGGAAAGAAATACGACGAGTGAGGTAATCAAATTTGCAGATGATACACAATTATTCAGACTAGTTAAATCACAAGCAGATTGTGAAAAATTGCAGGACGACTTTGTGAGACTGGAAAATTGGGCATCGAAATGGCAGATGAAATTTAATGTGGATAAGTGCAAGGTGATGCATATAGGGAAAAATAACCCATGGTATAGTTACATAATGTTAGGTTCCATATTAGGTGCTACCACCCAAGAAAGAGATCTAGGCGTCATAGTGGATAACACATTGAAATTGTCAGTTCAGTGTGCTGCGGCAGTCAAAAAAGCAAACAATGTTGGGAATTATTAGAAAGGGAATGGTGAATAAAACGGAAAATGTCATAATGCCTCTGTATCGCTCCATGGTGAGACCGCACCTTGAATACTGTGTACAATTCTGGTCGCTGCATCTCAAAAAATATATAATTACGATGGAGAAGGTACAGAGAAGTACAACCAAAATGATAAGGGGAATGGAACAGCTCCCCTATGAGGAAAGACTAAAGAGGTTAGGACTTTTCAGCTTGGAGAAGAGACGACTGAGGGGGGATATGATAGAGGTGTTTAAAATCATGAGAGGTCTAGAACAGGTAGATGTGAATCTGTTATTTACTCTTTGAGTTAATAGAAAGACTAGGGAGCACTCCATGAAGTTAGCATGTGGCACATTTAAAACTAATCAGAGAACGTTCTTTTTCACTCAACACACAATTAAACTCTGGAATTTGTTGCCAGAGGATGTGGTTAGTGCAGTTAGTATAGCTGTGTTTAAAAAAGGATTGGATAAGTTCTTGGAGGAGAAATCCATTACCTGCTATTAATTAAGTTGACTTAGAAAATAGCCACTGCTATTACTAGTAACAGTAACATGGAATAGACTTAGTTTTTGGGTACTTGCCAGGTTCTTATGGCCTGGATTGGCCACTGTTGGAAACAGGATGCTGGGCTTGAAGGACCCTTGGTCTGACCCAGTATGGCATGTTCTTAGGTTCTTAAGTGCCGCGGGAGGCGTGGCATGCCCGAGCATGGGCAGGACGGAAGCAAGGCTGGTGAGATGACTGCAGACAGGCCCTCCTCCGGACCTGCATGCTTCGGAAGACCCAACAACGCTATGTTGGTCTTGTGAACAGTCCTCCGACCGTTCCCAGCCCTTTCGGACCTGCCGCAGGCACGGCACAAAGCGGCAGGCCGGATGGAGGCCAGGGCAGCGAAGACTGGAACATGGAAGCAGACGAGACTCAGGCACGAGGTACTGGAAGTGCAGACGTAGACTCAGGCACAGATACTGGAGGTGCAGACATGGACTCAGGAACGAGGTACTGGAGGAAGAGACATGGAGTCAGGAACGAGGTATGATGCATATAGGAGACTCAAGGGCGAGGTACGAGACTGGCAACATGGAGCACCCTACACAGCCCATCCGTTGGGCTGGTCACAGACCACAACAGGGGTTGCCGCAGGATACCAGGCTTTCAGAAATTTCAGGAACAAGGTAAGGCTTTCTCACAGACTCAGGAACAAGGTGCATGGCTTGCATCACGAAGCGCCCTACTCAGCCTGCCCATGGGGCTGGTCACGGACCACGACATGGCTTGCTGCAAGGCACCAGGACATCTCGAAGACACAGGAACGAGGTGCTAGCTTTCAGGAGATTCAGGAACAGGGTAAGGCTCTCACAGACTCAGGAACGAGGTACATGGCTTGCATCACAAAGGGCCCTACTCAGCCCGCCCATGGGGCTGGTCACGGACCACAACATGGCTTGCCGCGAGGCACCAGGACATCTCGAAGACACAGGAACGAGGTGCTAGCTTTCAGGCGATTCAGGAACAGGGTAAGGCAGGTTGCTGCACTCCTGGCAGCCTATAGCAGGGTTGCTGCACATCAGCAGCCAAAGGCAAGGGTTGCTGCACACCAGCAGCCAAAGTCAAGGTAAGCATCATCTTAACTGGAACATGGGTACCGGATTGGAAGACAGGCCAAGGGCAGGAACAGGCAAACATCAGGGCTGGTACATCAAGCAGACATCAGGACTGGAACAGCAGGTAAACATCAGGACAGGACAAGGGGCTCTGACAGAGAACAAGCAATGCTGGACCACAGACACCTCCTGGAGCAAGGATGGTAGAGTCCCAGGAGTGACCAACTCCTTGCAAAGACAGACTGAACGCTGAGCCCTTTAGTAGAGCTGAGGTGGACAACGCCCAGGGAGGGGTCAGCAGGGGGCCACACCTGGCTGGCCCTTGAAGAGGAGTAGAGAGGCGCGCGCCCGCGGAAGCTGGAGAGACAAGCTGGAAGCTGGTGGCGTCCTCCCGGCCACGTGGAGAATCCAAGGAAGCCAGGCAGGGAGTGGAGCAGCCCTGCCCTGAAGGAAAGAGGTGGCAGGCTGCTTTAGTGGCTCCCAGCCGCGAAGACTGAAGCAGGAAGGCAAAAGTGAGGTAAGCTGGCTGCAGGGAGAACCGAGAGCTGCAAGGACTGAAGCAGGAAGCAGGAGAAGGGCTGACTGCAGGAACGGCTCCATGCCGTGAAGACAGCCCCAGGAGGAGAGGTAAGACTGCAGGCAGAGTAGAGAGCTGTAGCAGGCTGCAGGCACCGGCAGGGACGGCTTCCTTGCCAGGCAAGGACCCGGGCTGAAGCAGGCACCGACAAGGACGGCCTCCTTGCTGGCTGAAGGTCCCGGGATCGCAGCAGCACGTTGGGGAAAGGCAGAAACAGCAGCAGAGGGCCAGCCGCATGGCAACAGCTGCGGGGAGGGCCCCAGCTGATTCAGGGAAAGAGAAGCAGCAGCGTCAGCAGCCTGACTGGCTGTGAGATGGTAAGAGCCTGCCCATTGCAACACAAGTTATCTGGCTAATTTTAGCTGGATAATGTCCACTAAGCTGTCTACTGAATATTGGTCTCTCTGGGGCCAATATTGGGCCATGGAGCAGCTAGTGAAGTTAGCAGGATATAGCTTAATGGGGGTATTCAGCAGCGTGGCCATGCCACTGAATATACCCGGCTATTTTAAAGTTTAGGACAGCCCGACGGCACGACCAGTGTTAGCCACATCGGTGAAGCGGCTATCTCCGAAGATCAGGGTTAGCCGCATAGCTTATGCAGCTAACCCTAGCCCACCCCAAAATACCTCCCTCCTGCCCCCAAATTATGCAGCCAGAAATTAGCTGCATACTGCTTCAAATATTGCCGCTTTGCCATTTAGACAGCTCACTTTTGGCTTCTGAATATCGGCCTCTCTATGCCTATGTTTACTGAGTGTAATATTTTGTTGGCTTGTTTGTGGCCCTTATTGCATTGTTATGAAAAATTATCAGTAAAAGCATAATTTAAAAAAAAAAAAAAGACCCATATCTCGCTTTGCCTGTGGTACAGTCCTGGCTATGCAGAGGCTCTGTTTGCGTTTTGGATGTCATTTAGTCTCGCTATGTACGAGATTTTTGTTTTTAACCTCTCTTTGGCTTTGGTGTTTAAGGTCTTGTAAGGTTTTCATTCCTTGCCCATAATATTCATTTTATTCCTTTCATCTCTGTAATGCAGATCAGATGCTGGAAGCTTTAAGGCTTATGGAAACGCTCATCCCCAGCGCCCCTGCCAGTCATACCAGAGGAGGAGGAGGAGATGGAGGAGAGAGGCCAAGAGGAAATGGAGGCAGGGGTGTGAAGGAAGTACCTTGGGCTTGCCCTTGGATTCTGCTTCCTTGGCTTCCCACTGGCCCTGCAATCACCAGTGGGGCCTGTCCCATCCCTGCTGACATCTACTCTTGGCCTTTTCCATCTTCTTCTCTTTCGACCAACGCGATCCTCCTTTTGGTTTGACCCAGGAGCTGAACAGGAGGGAGCCCGACCATCGGCTCATGCTCCCATCCCCCAGCCTTGCCATCGCTGGGGACAGAACAACATCTCTGCCGTGGACATCTCTGCCTGCCTAATCCTCCTGCCTACCACCGCAGGAGTGAAGAGGTAAAAACACAGCAGCGATGTGCATCCACATGAAAGGAAACAGGAAAGGGAGGACATTTCCTGTTTTATTTCAAATGTTTTTTTAAAGCACAACGAAAGAAAAACAAATGCCATTTTGTTTGTTTCATTTTGAAATTTTACCTCCCCCCCCCCCCCCAACCCTCTCACCATCTTTTTCTTCCCCGGTTGCGCCTGCCCTGCAGGTGATTATCTTAAAAAGTGGCAGACCGAGGCCAGCATCATTTCTAAGGTACAAAATATCCCGGGCCCACGCCGCTGCCATTTTCTACGGAATAAATCCACAATGGCGCCAGCCTCGATTTCCCAGCTCCATTTCTAAACATCCCACTGGTAGGTCTGGAGGGACCGGGGAATGCTCCTGCCCCCTGAAGAAAACGAAAAATATGTTAAGACGGTTTTGGCGGAGAGGCCTGGGAGGGTTTTTTCTACCCAATAGGGCCTGACATTTTTGTTTTCTTATTTCTTCATATTTTTTTTTTTTCATTTTATTGAAAGAAAGAAAAACTAATGAAATGAAAAATACCAAAATAAAAATAAATGAAACAAAAAAAAACTCTGTGCCTAGCTCTTGAAAATAAAAGTAAAAATCCACTTATAAAATAGTATGACTGTAAAAGTGAACAGTTACCCAATAGACTGAAATCTGTGGTAGAAACCATATATGAATCAAAAACCACATAAATCAGGACTTATTAGAATACCAAGAAGAGAAAAATGCTTTTGAGACCTTCATACATATATTCGGGTTAATTTGAAACTCACTTATATTTGGTTCGAGAGATATTATTGCACTCACTTAACCATTAAGTTGATTAATACCCGATTTATTTATAATTATTACTCTTTTGTATTTTTTATGTCCATTTTCTTATTAATGCATTTAAAATACTCTGAGGAGATAAATTATCATAGACACTTATCTTACATTTCTTTATATTATGCCAATATTAGAAGCCTTTCTGAGGCATAACACTGATGCATTCTAATAAGTCTTTTTATGTGTTTTTTTGTAAAAGTGAAGAATCAAGGAGGTAGATATTTAAAACCTAAACGGCTACGTAACTTTGCTGGATATAACTTATCTGGCTAAGTTACATGGATATTTGGTGGCACGGTTATGCCACTGAATATCTGTGCAGACGTCACTACTTAGTTGGATAAGTTATCCGGCTATGTAGCACCGATCTGGTCTGCCCACTATTCGCCCACAGAGTTCTCCGGATAAGAGATAGCTGGATAAGTGCCTTATGAGGAAAGGCTAAAGATGTCAGGGCGGTTCAGTTTGGAGAAGAGATGACTGAGGGGGGATTAGAGGTCTATAAAAACATGAAAGGACTTGAACAAGTTAATGTAAATCGGTAATTTAACTCTCTCTGATAATAGGACTAGGGGGCTCTCCATGAAGTTAGCAAGGAGCTCATTTAAAACAAATCAAAGAAAATTATTTTTCACTCAGCGCATAGTTAAGCTCTGGAATTCATTGCCAGAGGATGTGGTTACAGCAGTTAGTATAACTGGGTTTAAAAAAGGTTTGGATAAGTTCCTAGGGAAAAATCCATAAACTGCTATTAATTAATAAGCAATAGTAGCTTGAGATTTTTTTAATGTTTGGGTACTTGCCAGGTACTTGTGACTTGGATTGGCCACTGGTGGAAACAGGATACTGGGCTTGATGGACTCTTAGTCTGACCCAGTATGGCATATCTTACGTTCTTATGTTCTTAAGTGAATTATCTGGCTCTGGCAGCCGCTGAACTTAAGCAGATATTCAGTGGCTGTTAGATAGCCGGATAAGTCCTACTTATCTGGCTGAATATCTCACTCAATGTTGGTTATGTAATGTTAATTTTGAAATTGAAAATTGACTTCAGTTTGGTGTCCTTGTCTCTTATCGTACAGGACTAAGCTAGACCATCGGCTTTTCCTCTTATCCCCGATTACTTCATTACAAGCGGGGATGTAAGAACATAGGATCCTTTCCTCACCCTGCCTGATCATCCTCCTGCCTATGTCAGAGCAGCAGCATTTCCTCCAGTTCTGGGAGACACCACTGCAGGCTGAGGATTTTGGAAAATGATGGCATTGGTATCTCTTTATGGGCACCTCCTCACCCAGTCTGATCCTTTTTCTTGTCCTCTAAAGACTGGAGCAACCGTATGAAAGAGTGAGCCATAACCTCGACATCATTGATACCACAGCCACACTACGCAAGGAACGCCTTATAGAATGTCTTACGGAACCTAAACTCCTCTCCTCAGCTTTCCTATCATTCTTAGGTTTATCCAAAGAAATCTCTGCAGGAATGAGACAAACCACTGACTTCTCCTCCTACTCCCTTATCCTCAACATCACCTATTGGGGACTTAGGAACATGCAGATCTTCTTTAGGACCTTGTCTGTTTCATCTAAGTTTGCTTAAAGAACTCTGTCCACAGGTGTTGCAACCATCGTGGCCTGACGGCTTCACTCCGCCTACCTTTCTTTTTCGTGACTCCTCCTGCTCCCTGTGGACGTCTGGCTGCCGCGGCGTCTGCCCGCCGTCCTCTCCAGCATCCCCGGATTGACTTGGGCGCTGCCTCCCGCCATGCTCCTCAGGTACCTTAGGGTGCGTGGCCCTCATTCTTATTTCCTCTATGGCGTGAACCTCAGGGGTGTCCCCCCTGTGATGACATCATGCTGCCTGGATATTTAAGCCTGTTGTTTATTGCTAGCCTTTGAGTTAGCAAGGGATTTCCTACGGATGGGATTCGCTCTCCCTACCCAGCTACTCTGCCTCCAACTTCTATTTGTACTCTTTGCTGTTAACGAGGTACCCGCTCCTCTGAGGCCTCTCTGCTTCTTTAAGGTCACTATCAGGAACCGGTACTCGCTCCTCGAGGGCCCATGTTCCCTGACTCACTGCCTGTGTCCATCTCCTCTTCTTTTTTTTTTGCAAGTTTTTATTTATGCATGAAAGGCACATCAGACAGAAGAACATGATATCCAGAGTAGTAACATGTAAAAGTACAAACTGAATTTGTGATCAATAAAACAACCATAAACAACCAATGTCTCGTCTCAGTTTTGAAACCGGATTACATTATCATACCCAGTCGCAGACAGTAGCCTCTCAATGATTTTTCCCCCCCCTATCCCGCTCCCCTCCCTCTAATTCCCATCCCCCTCACCCCCCTCCCCACATTTCCCTTATGTAATCTCCATAGACGAGTAGAGCCAACACCCAGCCTACTGTTGTAGCCATGTCAAGTAAGGTGCCCACACATCCCGAAATTTAACCACCCTATCATGCCGAAGTGCGGTTAAGTAACCCATCTGATAGATCCTTCCCAAGCGTGACTGGACCTGCGACAATGTAGGGGCAACATCAGATTTCCATCGAAACGCTATTTCACTTCTAGCAGCGATATATATCTGTAGGAGCAGCGTGATATGCTTGTCACTGAGATCCCCGTTCACCAAGCTTAGAAGACACCCCTTGGGATCCAGTCGTATCGAAACTCCCAGAACTTGGGTTGCAAACCCCGTAATTATATCCCAAAAAGCTTGTATCTTGGGACACCCCCACCACATGTGATAGAAGGTTCCCTTACCGCCGCATAATCTCCAGCAAGTACCACTGACTCGGGGGTTCATACGATGCAATTTGTCCGGGGACATATACCAGCGATACATTAATTTATATCCGTTTTCTTTGATGTTTGCGGATATAGAGCTCCTACCCATTAGCATATGACATCGGTCCCACTCGTGGTCCTCTAATGGTTGACCCAAATCGGATTCCCACTGTAATTGATAGGACCCTTTGGTTTTATCCGCACTATTAAGAAGTAAGTAGATCCTAGATATCGGTTTAGATAAAGGGCTGCGCTGATCACAAAAGGATTCAAATAGGGATTTACCTCTGGAAAGCTCCCCTGACGCCCCCTCCGATCTTAGAAAGTGAATGACTTGCATGTATGCGTACCAATCCCTTCGTGTTCCCCCGTACTTTTCCTGGATCTCCGCCAAACCCAACTCAGCTGGCCCCTGGAACATTTGTCCAGCCTTCGTTAGCCCCATGCATGTCCATCTATCTGAGAAAGCTTTTTCCAATCCCGGTGGAAACCCAGTGTTACACAAAAAGGAGGTTAAGTGGTAAATCCTCTTGGACCCCGCCACCCTAGGCCTCCAAACTGCCCAACGTCTCAGCACCGCCTGGGTGAACGGCGTCAGAGAAGAGACATTGACTCTCCCGACATCCTTACTCCACACCCTGGTGGCCAAGGGAAAGTCACCGGACGCTGCCTGCTCGATTGTAATCCAGGATTTAAGTGCGCCCATCGCGTGCCAACTGACGATCACACCCAGTAGGACGGCAGTATAGTACCAACCAATATTAGGGACATTAAGACCTCCCCTCGTTCGATCCCTATATAAAATGGTCCTAGAGACCCTAGGCGGTTTATGCTTCCATATAAAGCGGAACAATTTTCTCTGCCATATCCTGATAGCCCCATCCGGTACCACCACCGGCAACGTCTGAAAGACATAGCAAAGCCGGGGTAGGATATTCATCTTAATGGCCGCTATCCTGCCTAGCCAAGATAGATCAGTCCTGTCCCACCTGTCCAAGTCTTGTTGTATCTGAGACCACAAGGAATCATAATTGAGTGTATATAGAGACTCCAGATGTGCCCCCAGTTTAACCCCCAGGTATTTTATAGAGTCCTTAGCTTGGCGAAAAGGCAGTGCTTTCCCCACGGACGCATATTGAGCCTCTGTCATGGAAACATTAAGCAGCTCAGACTTGTCAGCATTGATCTTGAAGCCTGACAGTCGCCCAAACTCCCGAATCTCCTCTAATAAGGCTGGTAAGGAGAGCTCTGGCTTGCTAAGAGTAAATAACAGATCGTCTGCAAAGAGCGAGATCTTGAAATCTAAATCCTGAACCGATATGCCGTGGATGCCCGCATGACGCCGTACTTTCTCGGCCAGTGGTTCTAACGAGAGGGCAAACAACAAGGGTGACAGTGGACAACCCTGGCGCGTGCCCCTCTTAACTGCAAAAGGGTCTGAATAAGCCCCATTGATTTTGATTCGAGCATGCGGACCATTGTAAAGTTTTCTAACCCAATTAATAAAAAATTCCCCTATACCCATAACTTCCATAACCTTAAATAAATACGGCCAATGCACCCGGTCGAACGCTTTTTCAGCATCCACCGTCAAAAGCACCGACGGGATTTCCTTAGTCTGTGCCCACCACATCAGTTCCACTACCCTACGAACATTGTCCGAGGCGAGCCGGCCAGGAATAAATCCCGACTGGTCCCCATCCACCAACCTAGGAGCTACTCTACCGAGGCGAAGTGCCAGCGCCCTCGCCAAAATTTTCAGGTCAATGTTTATCAGGGATATTGGCCTGTATGACCCGCAGAGGGTGTGGTCTCTTCCGGGCTTGGCCAGCACCGTGATTCCTGCGGTATTGGATTCCTTGGATATTATTCCTCCCTCCCTAAGATCATTATACATTGCCACTAGCGGGGGTAACAATTCTACACTAAAAACTTTATAAAACTTTCCGGAAAACCCGTCCAGACCAGGAGCCTTCCCCAATTTGAGGCCCTTAATAATAAGAGATATCTCCCCTTCCCTCAATTCCTCATTGAGCGCAATACACTGCTCTGGAGATAATACCGGTAGATCAACAGCTCTGCACGAATGGTCTATCTCCTCATCCGTGCAGAGAGGCTCCGATTCGTATAGTTTTCGGTAAAATTGATTAAAACATTGCCCAATTTCATGCTGAGAATACACATATTGCCCCTGGTCTCCCTTAAGCTTAGTAATTTGGGATTGCGCAGTCTTTTCTTTTAATTTACGGGCAAGCTGTCTACCAGCCCTGTTACCCCATTCAAAATGGTGCTGTTTCAGCAGCTGTAGTTGGTACGCTATCTGATCCCCCTCTAAAACTTGTAGCGCCTGCCGAGCGGCCAAGAGGGGTTGTAATAGACCAGGGTCGAGAGTACGCTTATGCCTCAATTCTAAACTAGCCACTCTCTCCAATAGAGAGATTCTCTCCCGATCCCTCTCCTTCTTGACATACGCCGCTCGGGCTATACACAAACCCCTCACATAGGCCTTTAAACTATCCCAGACAGTCCCTGGTGACACCTCACCATTCTCATTAATATCCAAATAATCGCTAATGTGCTGCTTGAGCTGAGCCACAAACCCCTTATCTTCAAGCAATCTATCGTTCAGTCTCCAAAATTTAGTGCCAGCCCGGGAGTCTTTGGTCTGTAGAGTGAGCCATACTGGTGCATGGTCGGACCAGGTTATAGTGCCCACCTCCGCTTCCAGGACCTTCCCCACTAAATCCTTATCTATCAGAAAGTAATCAATCCTGGAATAGGATTGATGAGGGTGGGAAAAAAATGTATAGTTCCTGGATGTGGGACTGCGCAATCTCCAAATATCCAGGAGACCACGATCTCCCACAAGATGTTTAAGAGTTTTCCGTGCAAGTTTTCCCCCCACTCCCCCACTATGGGAGTTATCCAGATAAGGGTATCTTGTGAGATTAAAATCTCCCCCCACAATGAGGCGCCCCTCAGCCCAGTCGCTAATGACAGCCGATAATTTCGTATAAAACGCAACTTGATCTACATTGGGGGCATATACATTCAGGAAAGTATACTTTTCCTCATTAATAGTTGCTTTTACTAATATATAGCGACCCTCCACATCCCGGATCTCAGAAAAAACATCCGCCACTACCATATTAGCAAACAATATCCCAACCCCTGTGTATTTATTATGAACAGTAGCTGCGGCATGAAAAACTTGTGGATAACCTTTAGAAACCAACAAACGCTCGTAGCGTTTTCTAATGTGGGTTTCCTGGCAGAAAATAATATCCGCCTTGTGGTGGGCCATATCACGGGTAAACATTTGCCGTTTGTGGTACGTGTTCAGACCCTTAACATTAATGGAAAGTATTTTTAAAGGCTTCATGGTGCTGTGTTAAAGGGCAGCCAAAGCCACAATAAAGTCACTGTATAGCCGCCGAGACTTGGCCCTCCAGTATTTCCCCTCAGAACTATTCGCCTCTCGCCCAGTGGAGTTAGTCTACTCCCACAATTACTCCTCCCCATGTTCCCCCCAACCCTCCCCCCCTTCCCCACTTCCAACCACTCTGTGCAGAGTGTATCCCCTCCAGTAGAGACCTAACGTCACCGCAGGACCTGAACATGGTCCCCTCTCCCCCATAGCAATAAACACAAAAGCAATTATAACAGCATAAACAGTTAACCCCCTGTGATAATCGTGGGTGCTAAATCATGGTCCCTTGTGATTTGAACAGACCCCCTGTTAATCCACTGCATACCACAGGACCAGTAATAACGGCAGAACTCAAACTCAGTCTATGTCCTCCATACCCTGGCAGTTACCGCCAGCTCACCAGGCCGCCATGTCACAGTCCAGACTAGCTCATCCTGGTTCCTCGAGTCCCGAGGTGCCCGCGGATCTGCGGCGTAATCTTCTTCCCCCATTGTCCACTCTCTTCCAACGTGGGCGATCATTTTTTCCGCTAGTACTCCCTGCAGAAGATGCAGAGGGCCCCTCGGAACCTACGGCTGGTAATCCGGCGGCCCGCAGTAAGTCCTCCGCTTCCATCACTCGCTGTACGCGGGACTGAACGCCGTTTATCGAAAAGAGTAGACCAAATGGGAAAAGCCATCTGTACTTGATATTCTGGGCGCGAAGTATGTTGATGACATCCTTAAATTCACGCCTTTTCCGCATAGTGGAAATTGCCAGATCTTGGAACACCTCAATTTTACAGTCTTTCCAAGTTATAGAACCCAGGGCTCGCGCTGCTCGTGCTACCGCTTCCTTAACAAGATAGCTATGAAAGCAGGCTATTATGTCCCTCGTCTGCTTGTTCCTCGGGTTACCAAAAGCTCTATGTGCTCTCTCTAGCACCACTTCCCGCGGCTTCTCCTTGATACCCTCCGGATCCAACAAATAGGCACAAATGTCCTGCACCACTTGTGTGTAATCTTTAAAGGCGTCCCCTTCTGGCACCCCACGGAATCTGAGGTTTACTCGCCTGGTTCTATTTTCCAGATCTTCGACATGTGAATGGAGCTCCTCGTGAGCGTCCCGAAGCTGTCCCAGCTCCTCCCGGACCGAGTCCAGCTCTGCCTGCGTGTCCTGCAGGCCCTGCTCATTCTCGTCCGCTCTCCTTTCCAGGTCACGGACATCTTTTTTTGTGCTCTCTAGCATATCTCCAAGCTCCTGACGGAAGCGGGCCATGTCCCCCCGCAGTTCTTGAAACCAGGCTCGAAATTCGCTCCGGTTAGGGATCTCCGCATCCGCGGGTGCGATCGCCGGCTCCGCCTCCCCCTCAGGTTCCGGAATCGTCGCCATCTTGCCTCCTTCCTCGAGTGCTGCCACTGTGCTCGCCGCCGCAAAGGAGAAGCGATTTAAATCGGGCTTTTTCCGTGGAGTGGCCATGAGTGATGTGCAGGGACCCCGAGACACCCAAATTCAGAGTTTGCCGATCCAGCTAAGCGCCGATGGGGGTGGATAACCGGTGGAGGAGAGGGGAGCCGAGGTCTTAAGCGGCCATCTTAGCAGGTGACGTCACCGGTCTCTCCATCTCCTCTTCTACTTGGAAGAATTCGCTACAGACACCATCTGTGAGTACTACTACCATCCTCAGAGCTGTTTCCCTGGAACCAGGTACTCACTCCTCGAGGGCCTGCCTCCGTTCCAGCACCAGTGCCATCTTCCACGGAGAACTGCTGCGTGAGTACTTGCCAACGAGTCTCTGTGCCCAGGGATCTGGTACTTGCTCCTCGAGGGCCAGCTCTCCCTATCTCGGACTTCTCCATACTGGGGACTCTGTGAATATCTCAGTGTACTCATTTTCTCAGTTCTTCTTCCTACAGCACTGCTACCGGAGAAGCCGCTGTTCCAGCGCCCTGAGGAATACTAGCGCAGCCGGGCTCCATCTTCAACTCACTACCGCCACCTCTGGTGGCTTCACAAACTGTCTAATAAAAGATATAATCTGTGTTTGTGTGTCCAGAGCTGAGCCTGACCTGTGGCCCCTCAGGGGACTTCCCCCCGTGGGCGTGGTCAGCTGCCACAGTGTCCAAGGGTCCACCCAAACCCTACAAAACATAACAGGTCTTTGGAATGAGATGAATCCCCAGCTTTACTTCTCATCTTCCCATCCACATTATCGCAGGCTGGGAAAGAACTTCTCCATTCATATGGTCTCTATTGTTTGGACACTGGCTCTTGCAATCCAGCCTGATTCCTATCCTCCACTTCTGAGGAACTTTCTTTTCCAAAGGATCCATTGAGAAACCTGCTCCCTGTATAAAACAGCAGTAGTTTCAGTAGATCCAAATGTAATTGCTCCTGATAATGTCAGTCTGCCAAAGGCCAGGAAACTTATCTCATCACCAGAACCTGCTTTACCACAACAACCAGCATCTGATCTATTGAAAGACAGAAGATTGAAACTGTTCTAATGCCGGAAAGAATACACTCTCAGCATGAGCACCTCTTTCTCTTCAGACTAGCATATTTTCTCATCACCAAATCCCACTTTTCTATGGGAAAGGATATCTTTGTCATCATCAGTACCCACTCGGCTGTAGTCCAGGACACCCCTCACCAGAACCTGCTTTACAGAATATAATGTATCTTCTTACCTGGAACTTCTGCAGCAAGTCAGGCATTTGCTCACAAGCACCTGCTCTGCTGTAGGGCAGAACATCTGCCCTACAGCATCTGCCCTACTCTGACAACCAGAACATCTGCCCTACTCTAACAACCTGCTTTGTTGCAAACCTGATAGCAGTTCCAGTCCAGGACAGATGCCTGATTTTCTGCAAGTCAGAACATCTTCCTGATCACCAACAATCACTCTACTCTGTAGTCCAGAATATTTTCCTCCCTCTCAGCACCAGCTCTCCAGAAGGCCAGGAAAGCATCATCAATAGCAGTCACTCTGATACAGGAAAAGACATATTCTGCACAACAATCACCTGCTCGAATACAAGCAAGGCACCCATCTCATCACAGGTTCAGGGCTTGTACAGGCCAAAGCAAGCTCGTCATCAGTACTTTCTCATCTGCAAAGACAGACACCATTGTCGCAAGCACCCATTATGCTATAAACCGAAACAAACTTTTCACTAAGTGCTGCAATCCAAGGCTCGCTCCTCACAATGTGCATCCATTCTACTCCAATCCATGCTCCGGCAATCCAGGGCTTGCTGCTCACATGGAACATCCATTCTACTTCAATCCATGCTGTTGCAATCCAAGGCACGCTCCTCACAATGAGCATCCGTGCTACAGCAATCCAGGTCATGCTTCTCACATG
Source organism: Rhinatrema bivittatum (assembly GCF_901001135.1). Taxonomy (NCBI): domain Eukaryota; kingdom Metazoa; phylum Chordata; class Amphibia; order Gymnophiona; family Rhinatrematidae; genus Rhinatrema; species Rhinatrema bivittatum. The sequence goes on from NC_042626.1 coordinate 58,049,609, forward strand.
GAACATCCATTCTACTGCAATCCAGCACATGCACCTCACAATGAGCATCCGCTCTGCTGCAATCCAGGACATGCTCCTCACAATGAGCATCCGCTCTGCTGCAATCCAGGACATGCTCCTCACAAAGAGCATCCGCTCTGCTGCAATCCAGGACATGCTCCTCACAATGAGCATCCGCTCTGTTCCAATCCAGGACATGCTTCTCCCAATGAGCATCCGTGCTACAGCAATCCAGGACATGCTTCTCACATGGAACATCCATTCTACTGCAATCCAGGACATGCTCCTCACAATGAGCATCCATGCTACAGCAATCCAGGACATGCTTCTCACATCGAACATCCATTCTACTGCAATCCAGGACATACTCCCCACAATGAGCATCCGCTCTGCTGCAATCCAGGACATGCTCCTCACAATGAGCATCCATGCTGCTGCAATCCAGGACATGCTCCTCACAATGAGCATCCGCTCTGTTGCAATCCAGGACATGCTCCTCACAATGAGCATCCCTGCTGCTGCAATCCAGGACATGCTCCTCACAATGAGCATCCGCTCTGTTGCAATCCAGGACATGCTCCTCACAATGAGTATCCCTGCTGCTGCAATCCAGGACATGCTCCTCACAATGAGCATCTGCTCTGTTGCAATCCAGGACATGCTCCTCACAATGAGCATCCCCGCTCTGTTGCAATCCAGGACATGCTCCTCACAATGAGTATCCCTGCTGCTGCAATCCAGGACATGCTCCTCACAATGAGTATCCCTGCTGCTGCAATCCAGGACATGCTCCTCACAATGAGTATCCCTGCTGCTGCAATCCAGGACATGCTCCTCACAATGAGCATACGCTCTGCTGCAATCCAGGACATGCTCCTCACAATGAGCATCCGCTCTGCTTCAATCCAGGACATGCTCCTCACAATGAGTATCCCCGCTCTGTTGCAATCCAGGACATGCTCCTCACAATGAGCATCCATGCTGCTGCAATCCAGGACATGCTTCTCACATCGAACATCCATTCTACTGCAATCCAGGACATACTCCCCACAATGAGCATCCGCTCTGCTGCAATCCAGGACATGCTCCTCACAATGAGCATCCGCTCTGTTGCAATCCAGGACATGCTCCTCACAATGAGTATCCCTGCTGCTGCAATCCAGGACATGTTCCTCACAATGAGCATCCGCTCTGTTGCAATCCAGGTCATGCTCCTCACAATGAGCATCCGTTCTGTTGCAATCCAGGTCATGCTCCTCACAATGAGCATCCGCTCTGCTGCAATCCAGGACATGCTCCTCACAATGAGCATCCGCTCTGTTGCAATCCAGGACATGCTCCTCACAATGAGCATCCCCGCTCTGTTGCAATCCAGGACATGCTCCTCACAGTGAGCATCCCCGCTCTGTTGCAATCCAGGACATGCTCCTCACAATGAGCATCCATGCTGCTGCAATCCAGGACTGCTTCTCACATCGAACATCCATTCTACTGCAATCCAGGACATACTCCCCACAATGAGCATCCGCTCTGCTGCAATCCAGGACATGCTCCTCACAATGAGCATCCATGCTGCTGCAATCCAGGACATGCTCCTCACAATGAGCATCCGCTCTGTTGCAATCCAGGACATGCTCCTCACAATGAGCATCCCTGCTGCTGCAATCCAGGACATGCTCCTCACAATGAGCATCCGCTCTGTTGCAATCCAGGACATGCTCCTCACAATGAGTATCCCTGCTGCTGCAATCCAGGACATGCTCCTCACAATGAGCTCTGTTGCAATCCAGGACATGCTCCTCACAATGAGCATCCCCGCTCTGTTGCAATCCAGGACATGCTCCTCACAATGAGCATCTGCTCTGTTGCAATCCAGGACATGCTCCTCACAATGAGTATCCCTGCTGCTGCAATCCAGGACATGCTCCTCACAATGAGCATCCGCTCTGTTGCAATCCAGGTCATGTTCCTCACAATGAGCATCCGCTCTGCTGCAATCCAGGACATGCTCCTCACAATGAGCATCCACTCTGCTGCAATCCAGGACATGCTCCTCACAATGAGCATCCGTGCTACAGCAATCCAGGACATGCTCCTCACAATGAGCATCCATGCTGCTGCAATCCAGGAGGATGAGCATCCACACTTCGTAAACCAGGGACACTTTCCTCACAATGAGGTTTCACTCTGATTCAATCCAGAATATGCTACTCACTAACAGCACTCAAGCCACTGCAGGCCAGGATATGCTTCTCATCATGAGCATCCATGCTGCAACAGTCCAGGACACAGTCCTCTCACCAAAGGCATTCATTTGCTCAAAGCCACACCAAGGCCATTCAGTCTACAGAATTCCAGGACATATTCCTCACCAAGAGCAACTTCTCTGCTGCAATCCAGGGCATCCTTATATCCAAGAACCCCCACACTAATGCAATCCAGGACAAGTTCTCTATCATGAGAACCTACTCTACTGCTATCTAGAACACACTCCTTATCAAGAATTTCCTCTCTGCTGCAAAACTGTCAACAACTACACTGCAGTGAATGACACCTTGATCATTAGCAGCACCAGATCTGCTGTAAGAAAGGCCATTCTTCATCACTGCCACTCATGCTGCTTCAGGAAAGGACAGCCTTCTCACCATTAGCACCCACCCTGCTGTAAGTCAGGTACCTCCTCTGCTGAAGACCAGGAGACATGATAAACACCAGCATTCTTGCAGGAGAGAGCCTTTTCCGCATTACCAGCACTGGTTTTACTGCAGGAAAGAGTATTCTTATCATCATTCATTCTGATGTGTACCAGCATCACCAACATCCAGAGGAAGGAAAGGGGGGATGAGAAGTCAGTATAAGCTCAGAACCCATGGTAAAGGGTAAACAGAGGGAGAAGGAAGTTGTGTGAACCCATGACATGTAAGAGCAGTTTTATCTGGGAAAGAGGGGGCAGTGTGACCCTGGATTTCATGGTAGACAATACCCTAAAAGAATGGGTTTGTATTACTCTAAAGCTTCCTGTGACCCTCACCTGTAGATAGTGTTAGTCTGAAGTCCGTGGGTAAAACTGAACTAAGAGAGGAGGAGGTAGTGTGACTCTATATAGTATGGGAGACCCTACTTGAGGATGAGGAGTTTGGTGGCTCTCAAACCAGTCCTCAGGACACACCCAGCTAGTCAGATTATCAAGATATCTTGAATGCATATCTATGAGATAGATTTACATACAGTGGAGGTATGAATACATATTATTTCGTTCATGTTCATTCTGGATTGCCAGAATATCTGACTGGCTGGGTGTGTCCCGAGGACTGGGCTGAGAGCCCCTTTGTTACCCCTGTGGCCCCTCACTGCAGGCAGTATGAACCTGAACCCCATGAGTGTATGTATGAACCAAGGGAGTAGGCAGTGTGAGCTTGAGCTCCTATACAAGCCCTAAAATAGAGAAGAAAAAGAGGTAGTGTGGGCCCAGGTTCTGTATGAGACTGGAAGATAAATCCTCAAATCTTATAGTACCTTTTTTCCTCCTAGAGTCCACATAAAACTAAGAAGAATATCATGCTGACTGAATCAGAGAGCTTCTGCTTCTAGGAAGGAGCCCTCATGTGAAGTATTTAGCCCAATGGGACCAGCACACTGAGAACAGACATCTTTCCTTCATGCCCTCCTCTCCTGGGATCACCTTCTAGGTGAGAGCACTGGCTCCAAGGCAGCTGTTGACCTGACATTCTGTGGAATGGAACAGTGTCTGGCAATATATGAGTATAGTGAAAAGGATTATATCGTATCAGCGAAAGGATTATAGAAATAAAATTTGTTATGAAATAAAAGGCCCAAAACTATTGTGTATAAATATGTACATAGTTTAGTTCTTATTCAATGATTAATTGACTCTTTTTGACTTGTCTGCTTTTGGTGGTACACTGCTTTAACTAGTCTACTCTGTCTTTTAAGATATTGTTTTGGGTCCCTCCCGAAACAGCCCCTCTGGTGAAACACAGCCGTGTTGGGGGACTGTATTACTTGTTGTATATTATACCTGTGTTATTTGAAGTATTTTGAAGTTTGACTCAATTAATTTCTAAGAAACTGTTATACCCTTAAATGCATCTTCCACCTAACCCTGAATACAACACGCTTCCTACTTCTTCCTCCCCCTACCCAATTTACCCACCCTTCCCCCCTGCCTCCCCCTACCCCTCTTTCCATGGCATTTCCGTACCGCACTGTAAATGCACTCTACCCTACTGACTTACCCTTACCTTCCTGCAAGACTCCCCTACCCAGTACCCCGTCAACTACCCCGTTGTTTCCCCTGTAAAAAGTACCTGTATATAGTTAAATCTCAGTGCCATTTTATTTTTATTTCTGTTTTCTCTATTTCACATGTTAAATGTTATCTCTTCAAAGTTATTATGTAAATTAACCATTCCAAATAGTTTTATAATGTAAAATAAGCAAAGGAAAAGAAGAAAAGCGCCGCCCTCAAGAGACACACCCCCTGACGTCAGCGAGCTGAGTTTGAAAAAAAAGAACTGATACAGGTGTTGCATGCCGTGCGTCGCGCGCCAAAGGGGCTCGACAAAGGGGCATACCCCTTTGTGCACCCCTTCGTGCAACTCATAGTGCTAGCTAAAGTAATTAACTTAAACAAATATGGTTTATGTTTTTTGTTATTTTGTTTTAATATCTTTAAATTACATTCAATGGTTCAAATTGACTTATATAACATTTTATAAATAATTTAATAACTTTTTAATGTTTCACACATACGCATGTCATCACCACACTTACTACATATCTCATAATTGCTTTAGAACTCATCCCACAACTATGCGTTATTCTTTCCATCCCTTCCTCCAAAATATACCTTGCCTTACCAACCACACACTATCCTTATCTCACAACCCAAATTTAATTTCCATACACTCTATACAAAACCTTTATTTTCCCTCTAGACAATTTCCTTATAATATAGCTCCAAATATTTTGCACAGAAGGCTCATTCCCATTTCTCATGATTCACAAACGACCATATTTTCAGTCCTCACTCTCCTTCTTCTTAACGCTCAGTCCATATCTAAGAAAATTCCCATCCTCAATGACCTCCTGGTTGAACAACATCCAGACACTGTATGCATCACAGAATCTTGGCTCAAAAACTCAGATACCCCCCTCATTAACCAATTACCAACTAGTATTTATAATGTCTTCTCCATCCCTAGGCCAAAAAAAAAAAGGTGGTGGAATGTTGTTTCTAGCTGCTAAGAAACTAAAATTCAATATTTTCCCAATTAACTCCTTATTACCCCTTGAAATTAACCTATTCAAGTCTAAAAACCTGCAAATCCTGTTGGTTTATGCTCCTCTAGGCTTTCTTAACAAGGATCCGGTTCCTTTATTGAAACCATTTCATCATCTATTAACTCCAATCACCCCACCATTATATTAGGAGATTTTAATCTTCACATTGACAAATCTCCTCTCTCACCATCATCTGAGCTCTTCCTTAACACACTAACTGCTATGGGCTTCAATCAATTAGTCAACTCCCCCACTCAAAAATTAGGCCACATTCTAGATTTGATATTTACCAACAACAAAATAATTCTCGACTCTCCTCCATCTACTATCTCTATTCTCTGGTCAGATCATAAGTTAATCCAAACTAAATTCCAAATTGATTGTTCATGTATCCACTCCCAAAATAATATAAAGCTCATTGAATTCATCAAAACATGCCCAGCGAAGTCCTGGAAAAAACCCTTCCAGAGACCCTAAAACATTTGGATACTTCTGACACAATATCTGCAGTGAACTCTTTGTTTACAATTAATACAGATACTGCAAAAATTATTTGCCCAACCATCAAAAAAAGAGATAAAAACTTCAATAAAACATAAAACACCATGGTATAATCAAGATCTAAAAAATAAAAAACGTCTATTAAGACAGGTGAAAAAGCCTGGAGAAAAAAGTCCAACGAATCTACTGACATCAATACAGCTAAAAGAAATTACTACTCAAAAAGAATTCATGACTATCAATATAATCTGAAAGTCCTATTTGATTATGTCTCTCAACTGACTCATCCTATTAATTACGATTTACATAAAGATATTCCAACAATATCCAGTCATGAATTTGCTCAATATCTTAAAGATAAAACATCAAAGCTTAATCCAATAAAATTACCTTTCAATTCTGATCTTTTGGCTCCTTCATCCTGTATTACTCCAATTTGGTCACAATTTGACACCATCGCCTCTTCTGAGGTTGAAACCATCATTTAGAAAATCAACCCAGTAATTCATCCACTTGATCCCATTCCAATAAAACCCTCAAACTAATTCCAAACTGTCTAGCAAGACCCATTACTAACATTGTAAACCTTTCGCTCGAACAAGGTCTCCTTCCTAACTCCCTCAAATGTGCAGTAGTAAAACCTATACTAAAAAAGTCTCAACTGGATCCAACAATTTTATCTAATTACCGGCCCATCTCCAACCTACCATTTCTTACAAAAATTATAGAAAAACCAGTTAACCTTCAACTTTCAGAATTCTTAGAGAGCCAAAACATTCTTCTTCCTGCTCAACATGGTTTCAAGAAGGGTCACAGCACTGAATCATTACTAATTACCCTTATTGATACAATTCTTCGAGGATTTGATAAAGGAACCTCTTTCATCCTTATTCTTCTTGACATCTCTGCTGCTTTTGACTCAGTTAATCATAAGATTCTTCTACAAAGGCTAAGAGAAATTGGTATCAATGGTATAATCATTCAATGGTTTCATTCATTCCTCTCTAATAGAACCTTCAAGGTTACATACAGAAACAAAATGTCTGACCTTATTCCCCTTCCACAAGGAGTCCCTCAAGGCTCTTCTCTTTCACCAACTCTCTTCAATATTTATATGCTGCCATTATGCCAATATCTGAGCAAAATAGGCCTATCATACTTCCTATATGCTGATGATGTTCAGATCTTACTTCCAATCAAAGATAATATCAATAATACACTTAATCAATAGGAATTATATCTTACTGATATAAATAACATCCTATCTCAAATGGCGCTTACCCTCAACCAGAATAAAACAGAATTTCTTCTTCTTTCCAACAAATTATCAACACCTACCGTTGATTCCACAATCCCGCCTAAATATAAAATTTCTACATCTGTCTGAGATCTTGGAATCACCTTGGATAAAGATCTGAATTTTAAAATTCATATTAACAATCTAATTAAAGAAGTCTTTTATAAACTGCAAATTCTTAGGAAACTCAAACCTTTACTACATCCTCCAGACTTACGGACAGTTTTATAATCCCTCCTCTTCTCTAAAATAGATTATTGTAATTCCCTTTTAATAGGCTTGCCCGCTGCCACCATTAAACCCCTTCAGCTTCTCCAAAACGCTGCCGCAAGATATCTACCAAATTGCAAAAAATCAGATCATATCACTCCAGTACTTATTCAATTACATTGGCTTCCCATTGCATTCAGATCTCAATGCAAGATCATCATGCTTATCCATAAAGCAATTAATAATGATTATACCACTTGGCTACAAAACCTCTTTACCCATGTATATCTACAAAAAGCCTCCGTTCGTCAGACACTGGTTTGCTGACAACACCTTCCAATAAAGAAGTTCACCGAGTATCCACAAGGGTTAGAGCTGAATCAATAATAGTTCCTCATATCTGGAACTCTCTTCCATCTTCTCTGAGAACTGACCTCTCTATATCTTTCTTCAGAAAAAGCCTCAAAACTTGGCTTTTTTGGAAAGCTTTCCCCTCACAAAGTAATTTTTTTTTAACAATACCACGCTTCAATTTCCTTTCTTCATTAGAAACGCAATATCTCATTTCACTATAGGTTTTCTTGTTAATTTAGTTTTGATATTTTTAATTTATTATTGATCTTTTAATTATTTATATTTACTCTGTTTAACTGTTTTACTGTATTTTGTCTTCAATAGTTTAATTGAAGACAGTTCTGCTATATGTAAACCGATGTAAAATTTTGAATAGAATGTCGGTATAGAAAAATAAATAAATAAATATTGTCTTATTTCTGTTGTTACATGTGAACCGATGTGATATCTTGATTGAATGTCGATATACAAAAACAAATAAATAAAAATAAAATAAATAAATAGTGCTATAACCAAAAGAGCATTAATAGCACTACATGTAGCACTAAATTCATGTGTGTATAGTGCAAATCAAGTGGAAGTATGTCAAATGGGCAGACTAGAAAGGCCAGTTTGGTTTGTTCCTGCCATCATTTGCTGAAGATGTTACTATGCCAGAAGTAACTCCAGCCATCATGCTGCCAATGCTGTGTCTCTCACATTCATTCGAATGGGATGGTGGTTTTAAAACCTTTCTTTTTATTCAGTGCAGATTTTTGTAGCCATTCACCTGGGAAAACAGGGATTTATAAATAACCAGGTAAATTGGCCGGTGTAAAACATGGCCTCCTCTATCCCACTAAAAGTACACATGGGATTCAATAGCAGTGCCACGACTTTGTAAACAGACCCCTTAGACTGTAAGCCCTCTGAGCACAGTGAAATATAAATGGTACCTGAATGTAATGCTTTCAAGTAGCTGACCAGTCATGAAAGGTAGCAAATACATTTAAAAAATTTTGAAAACGAGTACAAAACAGTTTCTTTTGACTGAATACATTTTCTGTCTCTCTAATAGTCAAAACAACAGAGAAAAAGCATGGTTGACCAGACTAAATAAGAATATTTTGTTACTGTCCTGTCTGTACAGATGCTCTGTTTGAGTTTTGGATGTCATTTCAGTGGGTGGGCCCGATTTTGTTTGAGGCCATGGCCCCTGTGACTCGCCCCTTTTCCGGTGCTTATGCTCACATCTTTACCATCTGCTGGAGAAAGAATACCGCAGAGTTGCAGGTGACACAGTAATCTATATAAGGTTATACCAGGAAAACAGTTCTCTGTCTCCATCTGCTGGTAGGGAAAGAATACTTGGATGTCTGGAGTGGTCTGCTGGGATGATACGCGTCCTCCCACACACATATAACCACTCACCCTACCTCACTGACACATATAGTCACATACATATACACTCTCAAATTCACATGCCCAATAAGACTCACTGCTTTCAGAACAACATAAGACATGGGATGGGTTAGACCACGGTCCATCAAGCCCAGCATCCTGACTGACAATAGCCAGTTCAGACTACAAGCACTTAGTGGCTCCCAATTTTATGATCAGGAGATTCGTGAACCCTTGGACTGACGGGAGGTTGAATCACCTTAGGAGATGGCCCCTTAGGTTCCCCCATCGGGTGGCGAGGCGGAACAGAAGATGGGACTGGCTGGCCCTTCGGCGTTGAAGACTGAGGCGGCCGTTGAGAGGTCGAGGAGGCGTGAGGTCGGTGCAAGGGCCAACTGGAGCTTCGCCACTGGAAGTGAGTAGTGGTTGTAGATCCCGGCTGGGCGTGTCTCTCACAGGACACTGGAACAGCGGATCCTCTGTAGGCAGTGCTGTAGTGGAACAGAAACTGAGAGTTATGAGTACACAGTAGAATTAACATTCAGAGTCCCAAGTAGAATAGGAGAGCTCCGAGACAGGGAGAGCAGGCCCTCGAGGAGCGAGTACCTGATCCCTTAGAGCAGAGAGACTCAGTAGCGTTGTACTCACTAGCAGTAGCAGAGATTCCACTAGATGAGAGGTCTAGCACCAGAACAGAGGGCAGGCCCTCAAGGAGCGAGTACCTGATTCTGGCGAAGCAGTACTGTAGAGAGAGATGTTTTCTGTACTCACAGATGGTGACTGTAGTTAGTTCTTCCAAATAGAAGGTAGAGGTTGCAGGCAGCGACACAGGGAACATGGGCCTTCGAGGAGCGAGTACCGGTTTCCTGATAGCACCTGAAAGAAGCAGAGAGGCCCCCGAGGAGCTGGTACCCCATTAGTGACCCCGAAGGGTAGTAAGAGTTCCAGTAGAGCTGGAGTGCCAGAGTAGCTTAGGAACGGAGAGCGAATCCCATCCGTATGAATTCCGTTGCTAACTCAACGATCTAGCAAATGTAGTAGGTAGATATACCCTGGAGTCGTGACTGCAGAACAGGGGGACGCCCCTGAGGTTCACGCCAATGTGGAATTAAAGATTAGGGCGGCGTGCGCGCACCCTAGAGGTACCTTGAAGGAGAATGGCGGAAGGCAGCACCATAACCAGTCCGGAGACACCAGAGAGGTCGGTAAGCAGATGCCGCAGCAGCCATCAGTCCAAGGTAAGCGGGAGGAGCCGCAAGTAGAGAGGTATATGCAGGGCGAAGCCGTCGAAGACTGACGGATGCAACAATCTTGCTGAACTCATCCCAGTCACACAAACAGGCCGATACAGTAAAAGTCGCGGAAGAGCAGGCGAGCGCGCACTCTCTCGGCGCGCGCACAGGCCACTCTCCTGTGCGCGTGATTCAGGGGGGGAGAATATGGTAATGAGGGCCGATTAAAATTTTTTTTTTATTTTTGGGGCCTCCAACTTAATATCGCTATGATATTAAGTCGGAGGGTGTACAGAAAAGCAGTTTTTTCTGCTTTTCTGTACACTTCCCTGGCACAGCAGAAATTAACGTCAGCCTTTGGGCAGGCGTTAATTTTTTAAAGTAAAATGTGCGGCTTCGCTGCACATTTTGGGGTAGATTTTAAAAAAATGCACGTTCGCATACTTTTGTTGGCGCACCAGTCGCAAACAAAAGTACGCTGGCTTTTAGTAGATACGCGCATAGCCGCGCATATCTTCTAAAATCCAGGATCGGCGCGCGCAAGGCTGCCGATTTTGGGCAGCCGGCGCGCGCCGAGCCACGCAGCCTGCCTCCGTTCCCTCCGAGGCCGCTCCGAAATCGGAGCGGCCTCGGAGGGAACTCTCTTTCGCCCTCCCCTCACCTTCCCCTCCCTTCCTCTACCTAGCCCACCCCCCCCGGCCCTATCTAAACCCCCCCCTACCTTTGTCCATGGATTTACGCCTCCCGGAGGGAGAAGTAAATCCACGCGCGCCAGCGGGCCGCTGATGCGCCGAGACGCGACCCGGGGGCGGTTCCGGAGGGCACGGCCACGCCCCCGGGCCCGCCCCTGAAATGCCACGTCCCGCCCCCAAAACGCTGCATCGATCGGCCCCGCCCCAGACACGCCCCCCACAAAAAACCCCGGGACTTACGCGAGTCCCGGGGCTCTGCGCGCGCCGGCAGGCCTATGGAAAATAGGCGCGCCGGCGCGCAAGGCCCTGCTCGCGTAAATCCAGGCGGATTTACGCGAGCAGGGCTTTTAAAATCCGCCCCTTTGCTTTCTGGATCGCGCGGGAATAACTAATAGGACCATCAACATGCATTTGCATGTTGCGGGCGCTATTAGTTTCGGGGGGGTTGGACGCACATTTTTGACGCCCTATTACTTCTTACTGCATAAGGGATAAAGCTAACGCGTTGAAAAAGTGCATCCAAATGCAGACTAACAGTGCGCACTGAACTGTATCGGCCCGTAAGTGAGGTTCATGTGTTTATCAAAGGCATTGAAGGTCCCAATGAAGATCCTGCAGGACACAGCACATCTGGGAGTCGATATGTTGATGCTAGATTTTTTGCTGCCCTGTGCGAAGCCCCTCTTTGTGGAATTCATTACCAGACTCTCTCCGCCTCATATTGAACACACACCAATTTAAGAAAACTTTAAAAACCTACTTATTTCAAAAAGCATTCAATACTCTCCTTACAAACCGATCATAAAGCATCCCCTCTCTCTTCTCTCCTAGCCTTTTACCTACTTTACACACCACTTACATTCCCCTTATACCCCCTACCCTTCCTTTCCCACTATGGCCCAAGATTTATGCGGGTCCTGGCACCTTTGCAATTGCACTTAAAACAGAGTTCTGTTTTTTTGTTGTTAGATACGTTGAATTTTTTGTCTATTTTATTGTTTTAATTTAAGTAGATTATGTACGTTTTAAAATGTAAACCATTTTGATTAAATTTTATTTGTAAAAGCGGTATAAAAACACTTTTAAATAAATAAATTCTGATTTACGACATTTAAGATCAGGTGTAAACCAAGGAGCTCTTTTAAGTCTGGAAGAAGTTATCTCTTTGAGGGGAGCAATATTATTTAAACTTGCTAATAAAGAGTCTTGCCAATGTGAAACTGTATCTGCTATGTCATTAGCCTGAAAATCAACAATTTGGGGAATCCATTGTTTCCGTAATTTCTCAATATCATAAGGACCTCTTCTTATTTCTAGATTTGGACGTGATAAAAGAAAAGGAAAATTTTAACATCAAATAGTCACTAATTGGGAATTCCTGGCAATTCATCCCAACAAATTTATCATCTATCATTTTCTCACTCAAAAAATTAAATCTGATTGTATGACCCTTAATATGAGTGGTGCCAACAACTTTCTGTTCCCAGGTTAATGAACTTATGGTGGAAAGGAACCCTTTACAAGATATAGGGCATGGATAAATATTAAAATCACCTAACACATTTATTTTATTTAGTTCTTGTCTAATCTCTAACAGAGTATTAATAATTGGTGCATAACTTATTTATTTATTTATTTATTTATTTATTTATTTAAAGAGTCTTCTATACCGACGTTAGTCGAAACATCACATCGGTTTACATCGAACAATAGAATGGAAATTACAAAAAACAGGGGAAGGGTAGGGGTACAATTAACCAAAAAGAAAGCAATGAAGCATAGGAACAAATAAACAAGTGAACTTAATTTGAATGTACCAGGAGGACAATAAAACAAACATAAATCCCAGTCATTATTGCCAATATAAAAGACTTCATGTGGGGAGTCAATATCAAGAGAATGCTCGGACATAAGCAGATCTTTTTTACAAGTGAATAAGAAGTCCAACTCCTTCCCACAACTTCCTTGGTTTGGAAAAGTAAACATAATTGCTGGGACAAAGCTGTGTTAGTAAAATAATATCAGAGTCTAACAACCAAGATTCAGTAATGCAAAGGGCATCGGACTCTTCATCCTCCAGGAAGTCATAAAACACTTCTATCTTATTTTTGAAGGATCTCAAATTAATTAAACAAATACGAAATGTATGTCCCTTAGAGGAATTACAAGACTGTCTGAACTGTTTACAAGGGGTAAATACCGATTTATTGATGAAGCGGTATTTATATCTATTTTGAGTTAAGCTTCTTTTGAGTTATACCGTCCCTGGCCAGCAGTAATTACTACGATATCATACAACCAACTATCTTGACTATCATTCATGATAAAATAGTAAAACAAAGCGAAGCTAAGCCCAAAAATAAAAGCCAAAGACCAAACAAGAAATAAGGATTAGGTATCTTAGAATCAAGATAAAATGCCCTCTTACCCTCGGAGCTCACAAAGGGTTTCTTTCGGCGTCACCACAGGCTTCTTAATGTCTCCAGAAGATGATGTGATGAGAGGGTGGGATGAAGCTCTTCCAGTTGCGAGACCCAGGAAAACAGCTGAGCAGGATGTGACACATAGCAGATCACACCAGCACCAGCAGTAATTACTACGATATCATACAGCCAACTATCTTGACTATCATTCATGATAAAATAGTAAAACAAAGCGAAGCTAAGCCCAAAAATAAAAGCCAAAGACCAAACAAGAAATAAGGATTAGGTATGTAGGCAGATGAATCTAGACCTTCGGCGTCACCACGGGCTTCTTAACATCCCCAGATAATGATGTCATTGGGGGGGGGGGGGGGGATGAGCTATTCCGGCAGCGAGACCCAGGAAAACAGCTGAGCAAGATGTGACACAAAGCAGAACACACCAGTACCATAGATCTCTTAAAGTCTTAGTCTTGTGGAATGGAGCCATGGCAAAGTTGTATCCCCTTCTGGAAGAAGCCTTGGATTTATTAAAGATATCCAAGGTGGATGCCTTGGTTTCAGCAGTCACTAAGAAGACCACAATCCCAGTAGAAGGCTGTGTGGATATTAAGAATTCTCAGGATTGGAAGATGAAGATACATCACAAACACATTTTTGAGGTTTCAGCCTTGGCACTCAGTGTAGCTGTTTTATGGCTTGAGTGGTTTATGCTGTGTGCAACAGATTCCAGTGGTTGACACCAAGGAAGGACTTTCAGAAAAGGAAAAGGAACACTTGGAACCAGGCTTAGCCTCTTATTGCAGATGCACTGTATGATTTGCTTTGCATGGTCACTAGAAATATGGTGTCAACTGTATTGGCTAGGCATCTGCTTTGGTTGTGCAATTGGACAGTGGATGTATCTGAGCTTGGTAACTGTCCCTTCTCCTTTGTGACGGTTTTCTGGTGAAATTGGTTAAGTACCCAGGGGAATCTAAGATTCATAAATTGCCTGAAGATAAATCTAAGATATCTCACAGAAGTTTCTCCAGTCAACAGAAGTTTTGGGAGGCCAGGCATTATCGTTCTGAGAAAACGTCTTCACAGTGTTAATATTCAGGCAAATCTCAGTCCTTTCAAAGCTGTAGGAATGCTAGGGATAGTGTGGATTCCAGCTCAGGAGGACTCAAAGCAGTCGTCCATTCTTTGGTCTTTCAGATAGGGAGGTTTTTGACCCATTTTTTATGAAGAGTGGACCATGATAACATCAGACCAATGGGTTCTTTCCATTATAAAAGAAGGTTAAATTTTAGTTTTTGCATGCTCAGTAGTTGAGGCTTTCATGGTGTCTCCTTGTCCTTTGTGGATGAAAAGCGAGGTGGTAAGATCCAGGCTGGATTGTCTTCTTCTTTTGGTATGGTCCTGGTGCTGGGGGAAGAAAGACGTCTGGGTCATTATTCCATTTATTTTGTGGTTCCAAAGAAGGAGGACATGTATTGTCTCATTCTGAATTTAAAGAAAGTGAATGCATCTTTGCAGATGCCCTATTTGTGTATGGAGACTCCCCAGTCAGTAATTGTGGCGATCAGGAAGGGAGAATTTCTTATGTCATTGGACCTTTCAGAGGCTTAGCTGCACATTCCTATTCAGAAAGATCTATTAAAGATTCCTCAGGTTTGCTGTGCTAGAAGGACATTTTCAATTTCAGGTGCTTCCTTTTGGGCTGGCGATGGCTCCATGCAGCTCTTCCAAGGTAATGATGGTTGTGGCAGTGGCTCTTCGGAGAGAAGGCATTATGCACATTTGTACTTGAATGAATGGTTGATCCATGCAAAATCAAAAGAAGATTGTCATCACTCAGTTTACAGGGTGGTACTTCTATTTCAAAATCTAGACTGGGTGATCAATTTTGTAAAGAGCAAGCTGGATCTATCGTGGGAACTGGAATATATGGGCGTTCAGGTAGAGAACTGCCACGTCTGTATGCCAAGCTGTGTGTCAGAGTGGTTTTCTCCCTCTCAGGCTGCCTCTCCCCCAAGGGTGAAGGTCTTGCTGCCTTCTTCTTGCTTGCTGTCCCCTAACATTTGCTTAGGATCTTAAGTCGTTGCCTCTCTGTCTGTTTTATATTTGCACAGGAACTGACAAACAGGCACATATGATAAGGTATCCTTCAGTGTATCAGGTCAAGGCCTCTTCATTTTCCACTTCATTTTCAAGGTCACCTGGGCAAAGTTCCTTCACTTGCTGTAACAGTGTCTGGGGCCTGTCAGAATTTGGCCTGTACATGGCTATTATAATTCATAATTGGTGCATCAGTGTAATGAGATCTCTCTCTACATGGCCTCCAATTAAAAGTTTGATTTCAACTTGGAATGTTAATTTAGTCTTGAAAGCCTTGTGCAAGCCTCCTTAGGAGCCTAAAATAAGAGCATCTTAGAAGGATCTTACTCTGAAAATGGTGTTCTTGTTGGCTATCTGTTCAATGAGGCATATTTCTGAGTTACAGGCATTGTCATGCATCCTTTCCTACAATGGAGTTTCTATTTGTACAATTCCATCCGTTTTACCAAAGATGGTTTCTTCCTTTCATCTAAGTCAAGAGTTGCCTCATTAGGAGATCAGGGTCCAGTTCTACTGAACATTCTCAGAAGCTGCAAGTTTTGAATGTAAGTAGGGCTCTCCTGAGATAAATGAAGGTCATTAATGAATTTTGGAGATCAGGCCATCTTTTTATTTTATTCAGTGATCGCAAAAAATGGAGAAGGCATCTAAGTCTTCTATTGCTAGATGGATTAAGGAGACTCCTGTGACAGCCTACATTTGCAAGGATATAGAATTTCCCAAAGGCCTTAGAGCTCTTTCCACTAGAGCTCAAGCAACTTTGTGAGCTGAGTGTCAGTTGGTGTTCCCACATGATATTTGTAGAGCAGCAACTTGGTCTTCTTTGCACACTTTTTCCAAACATTACAGATTGGATGTCTGGGCTTCAAACATTACTGGCTTTGGGGTGAGTGTTTTATGAGCAGGTCTTTAAGGTTCCCACCCAGTTTAGGGTGGCTTGGATACATCCCACTCATCTGGATTGGTCTGGTGTACGAAAAGGAAGGAAAAATTGGTTCTTACCTGCTAATTTTCTTTCCTTGAGTCCGACAAGACCAGTCCAGAATCCTGCCCTTTGAATCTGTTGATCACTTTTCTGTGTGTATTTGTTAGCTTGATGGTTTAAGGTGCCCTCATTTTCTTTTTAAAGGGTTGTCAAACCTAGTTTTGGGTTCACCAATGGTTTAAATTCCCCTTGCTCAAAAAGGGTTAGTTTAGCTTTGTTATAGGTTTACTGAGAGACTGTAGGTTGCACAGCAACTTAAATGCCAAGAGTACAGTAAAGTTTTTGTTCTCTATCTCCATCTGCTGGTAGGAGAGGAAAAGAAAATCTGGACTGGTCTGGTAGGATTCAAGGAAATCAAATTGGCAGGTAAGAACCAATTTTTCCAAATCCATATTAGACATTGCTCTAGTCATATAACTTAGAAAAAATTGTTTGTGGATCCTATATTTGAAGTAGCTCCTTTCTGATTGACCAAAGTGAAGTGTATGCTGTACTTTTATGAAGCAACTAATTTGTAATCATAATTTTTAACATTTCTCCGTAAACAAGGGGTCTCTATGCAATCCTGTATATATTTTATACTGAAGACATTTCTACGTTGGTGTCTTTTGCCTGTTCATTCTGTTTACCAAGATCTGACATTCTGTAACTTTCCTCCAACCTCATGTCAGAACTGTGTTTAGATTCTAGAAAAAGAAGTCACATCTTCTGAAGAACAAAGCAAGAATGTTCTAGAATGTTGTTTTAGTGCTACCTTGAGCTTTTGTGAAAAGAAACTTCTTTTCTGAGCTATCTCACTGCTAGCTAGTAGGCAGGCAGGAATTTGTCAGATTTGAAATACGTCACATGTTTAGTTTCCCTTCTCGTGAGTTCCGGCAAAGCCAGATAGAAGAGAGTTTTGGTTTGGTGCTTATTCTTTCTCGAGGAAGACAATTTTGTTGGGTCACTTTGCTCTCTGGACATCAAATTTTGATGATCAGATATAATTCCTAGACCCTGATCTGCTGATCTCCTACCTGAATGCTGCCTAGTTTTATTTTACCACAATGGAACAAAGAGGCAAGTTACATTGGTCTTTGCTTTCTTATTGACATTTTATTGTGGCATTTGAAATTCCCCAGTGCCTTTGAGATCATTGAAAAGGAGGATGTGTTTAAAACAGTGCCCTGTCCAGCCTTTCTGCTGTTTGATAATGCTGCATACCTGGCTGACATGAGTTTTGAGTTACCATGCAACTGCAAGCCTGAGGAGGTCACTGCAGTAGTGTGGTACTTCCAGAAGAACATGGGCAGCAAAAAAGCCAAGATCTTAACTGATTTTAATGGCACCGTCTTGGTGGATGCCACTCATATTCGTTCAAGCTCTGATATGTTACTACGTTTTAGCATTCGTATGTTCAACCTCATTGTTTTTCGGGCTCAGGTGGAGGACACGGGCCACTACATGTGTGGTACACGGCAAGGGGATTATTTTTATGGCTATGATGTGGATGTACAATCCTCTCAGAAGATCACTGTTACTTTTGAGGATCAGGAGCAACACCCCCAAAAGGACCAAATTGAACAATACTTCAGCGTCTTCACAACGTTCTGGGAGTGGACCAAGTGTGACCGTTGTGGAGTGAGAGGGGAGCAGAGACGCATCGGTTTATGCTACTTGAAAAGCAACTACCTCTTTACCAGGTACTACAAAACCATTCCAGATGTGACGTCCTGTGGCTCAGCTGCCGTCCCAAAACTTTTCAAGAAAGCCATCATGATGAGAAATTCAGAAGTAGTGATTCGGAGCTGCATGGTGAAATGCCCTAAATGCCCTACGAAAAACCCAAAGTTTTCCCTCTCAAATATTATCTCAAAACTGGGGCGCAAACGTTGGAGTCCAGAGGTTCCCATTCAGTTGTACACTCACCCTATTGGCTACGGATTGATTATCAGCTGCCCAGGGGCCAGGCCAGAACAGGCTGTAGCTTGGGACAAAGAAAAAATCCGATACTACCGCACTCAGTACCTCATAGGGGTCAACCGGACTATGAGGATCTATATTGACCATGGGAATCACTTGAACATCAGATTTGTTCAACTTGAAGACAGAGGGATTTATTACTGCTGGCTGGATGGGCAACTAATAGCAGGATTCCGGCTTGCGGTGACATTCAAAACCTCCCGCTCCCGTAGCCTTAGTGATCCAGAGACCATCTATGCCCTCAACATTATATTCACCAGCTATGTTTTCATTACCATCCTCTTTGTCGCCATACACTGTTGCAGATTCTCGTATTTCCTGTTCAGATGCTGCTAGTAGCCCTTTGCGCTACGAAGAGCCTTGGACACTTACTGCCAGCTTTTCTCTTTCTGCCCTGGTTCTTTTACCACTGTACAAAGTTTGCTTAGTGCTTTCTATACACAGAAATAAGCATGAATACTGTGTTCCTAGTCTATCTCTACTAATTTCCCTTCATTTAGACCTAAAATACATTGAACCATGAAAGTGAATGTATACGTATGATGTTGTGGTTTATGGTATCGAGGAGCAAAAAAAGATCTCATTGCTTTTTTTGGTGGGTGGTTTATGCCCCACCGTCATCTACTTGTAGACCTTTATCCCTTTTAATGCTAAACCAAATCGTATCCACAGTCTAGAAGCTTTTTTCTCCCACGCCATAATATTTATTTTAAAATGAATGATTATATAGGATCAACTATATATATTATATATAGATCCAGTGTGAAATTGCTTCAGTTAACCTGGAGTGCAATGGCTCTGTGATGTCAGCACTTGAGGCGAGAACTACCGAAGGTGAGATGCCCACTGCAGTAGACATCTCTGTTATAAAGGGAGTCGGGGTTAACCTTCCTACCCATTCTTACAGTCCCGGGCAGCCCGTCATACTGCAGCTCATTTTTATAAGTTACATGAATCAGACCACCAATGCAATCACTTTTTTTTGTTGTACCTTTATTTCTTCTGGAAACCTTCAAGAGCCTTGGGCATTATTAGATTAATTCATAGGTGAGTTTGGCAGACGTGTTTTACGATATCATATTTCCAAAGCCAAAGAAAATAGCTTCAAATCATTCAACTACAAATATATAAATGTGTATATGTTTGAATCCACAATCGTTTTTTGAAATTTATGTTAAAAACAGAAGAAAAGAGGGCCTTCTCCTTTTAGGGAGAATATCATGAATGCTTTCTCCAGAACCTCCTTGGGTACTGACTCCTAAACTGTAGAATTCATGGAACCACCAACAGACCCCAGGCACAATAAGGATATAAAAGGACATTTCATTCTTGATCGCCCAGTGCCATACTGCATCAGCATATCCATATAGCTCAGAAAATGCAGCAGACAAGGCCATTTTTGTTTTTCTGATCTTAGCTACAGTCAATACATTTTATGGAAAAATTATCAGTAAAAGAAAAGGAATGATCTATAGCTAGCCCAATTTTGTATTATTAAGCAATCAATTTTGATTTTATGCTTGGCTTAAGGTTTGTGCTCCTCAAACTGGGTGGGCTAGAATTACTGCTTAAGTAGCGTGCAAGCTGGAGCCTATGCTGATGGGCGGTCAAAAAGCAGCAGTGCTATACCAGCCTCACCAGTGGAGAACTGCATGAGAGAGGCCTTGCAGGAAAAGTTTAAATCAAAGAAAACAAAATACCACCATGGTCCCAAAATATGCAGGCAAGTGGTATTTACAAAACCAAATGCTAAAGCCAGCGAGGACCACAGGCATTAAACATCCAAAATGAAGGGACAAACAGATCACAAAGGAAAAAAAGCAAGACAGAGCACGGCAGCGGAGGACTGCAGCTAGAAATAGAAAGATGATATGAATCAGCGGGGAGGAAGGCTCAGGTGAAATAGGAGAAAATACTTCTTTACTGAGAGAGTGGTTGATGCTAGGAATAGCCCTCAAGCAGAGCTAGTAACACCCAAGACCATGGCAGAATTTAAACATGACTGGGACAAACAAGGACAGTAACTTTAAAACAAGCACGCACCCGCCCCCCGTACGGTAACATAGTAATGACGGCAGGAAAAGACCAAATGGTCCATCCAGTCTGCCCGGCCATTCTGGGCAGGTTACTCCCACATTTCTAATTAAAGGTAGTAACTGCCGCTCTGTGCGGTTATCCCAAGCTTTATGATAACCCCTAAAATTTTCAGCCAGCGATATTTGTTTACTGGGTGATGAGCTTTCTTGAAAATTCAGACAGTGCTACTTGCCGTGCTTTGCTCATGGACTTTGCTGTAGAAGCCGTCCTGTGCTTTTCCCCTTATGCCTGAGCATCAGTACCCCGGACCGGAGAAGTCAGGGCTCTCTTGGTTGTCTGAATCCAGTTCCCCTTTTCTCCCTGCCGTCGACATGGGAAGCAATGTTGCAGTTGCATTAAAAGCACCAAGGCTTGTTGGTTAAGGGTAGCAATCGCCGAATCAGCAAGTTCCCCCCATGCACGCTTTTCTTCCTTTCCTTTCGGACTAGGCCATAGAAGCAGTCCTAAGCGTTATCAGTATCCCAGGATCCCAGAAGGTGTGGCCCTCGGTTGTTTTCTGAATCCAGTTCCCCTTTTCCCGCACATACACTGGAATTTTAAATCGCCCAGGCAAGTGAGTGCTTCTAATTTAAAATGCAGCCAGCGAGTGATGTGTGCTCCTAATTTTAAGTGGTTATGCAAGGGAAACGTTATTCGTGTATCTTTTCTTGGTACTTGTTGGTTTTTACATGTGCAAGTGAACACATTTTAAAATATGCACGCATGAAGGAAATAACCAGTTTGACCACTTAATCCACCAGTTTACCCAGTCTATAAGTAGGTCATCAAGATCCTTCTGGCTCTTCAGCCTGTACCCCCCCCCCCCAAGTTTGTCCAGACCCCTCACCCAGTCAGTTTTTGGCTATAACGAGTTTTATTCTGACTTGCACCTGAAAAAGAGCAGAAGTAAATCTGCTCTTTTTCAGTCCAAGGTGCGCTGCGTTTGCCGGTTTTAAAATTGGGATTTACCTGCATAAAATGTTGGCCCCGCCCCGGAATTCCCCTGCCCCAAATCTGCCCCTTTTCTCACACATTCCGTGCTTATGTGCGCGCAGTTTTCCAATTTTAAAAGAAGCTCGGCCCATATACTCGCCTGCATAAGGTTTTTTAATGCGAGCGACTCTTTTATGATGATAATGACAGATGGGGTAGTGGGGATGGCAGAATAACAACGGGTAAAAAAGAAATGTGGGAGGGGGGGGGGATTTGGTGTTTGGAACGTGGATTTTTAGGGAGCCAAAGAAGGGAGAATGCAAGTCAGTAGGAAGTGAGTGGCGATACAAGTGCATTGGGCTTCCAGGAAACCTGGGATAACCTGCACAGCTCAGCCATGGTTACAGCTCTACCAGCACCGATAGATCTGCGGCGGGCTGGGATAACTTGGGCAGCGTGACCATGATTATTACACTAACGCTAACAGGCCCAGGGGGGGCTGGAGGTTTCAGTGGCTGTTTGGATTATGACAAAGCTTGATGGTAAGACATGGGAGGGGGTCCTGGTTGTTGGAACTTGTAAGATCCAAGAAGGAAGTGGTAGAGGCCAGCACTGGAACAGATAATAGAGGGCAATGAAAGAAACAGGGCTGAGAGGCTGGGGAAGATACACGAGGGAGAAGCTGGTGCTGGTTTAAGTCTGAAAATGTATGCGCCCATCTATCCAAAGTGGTAGAGAACAAGAGGAAGACCACATGGTCCTTATCTGACTATCTTCTACTATGTTACTGTGTAACCCTGTGATATATAAGCATAGGTGCTAGCTCTGTGGGTGTTGCTGGTGCTTGAGCACCCCCAATATTGAGCAAACTCCTTCCCTGCTTCTAGGGGTAAGTAAATAGTGTTGTGTTTAGCACCCCAGTCATTCTGAAAATTTGGCTCTGGTGTACGTACAGGAAACATTGTGCAGAGAGAGTTGTGTTCAAAAGCCCTGGAAGGCCTGGAGTCCTAGTTTGGGAGCCTGACTTGTCAAGGGATTCCTCTTGGGCACAGACTGGGTAGACGTGCTTGATAATGATAAATCATCTTTACCAGGTTTAATCCCTGCAATGCATTTTCATTGCTGCTTTGATCCAGAGCCCAGCATAAAAGCTGACATGTTGAGATGTGTGGTGAAGTTCAAAGATAAGTCACTGCTGAACCTGATAATATTCATGAGTAAGGCATGGGTCTCACTTTAAGGCACTTTTTTCCGAGGGTCATATTTTTTGCTTTTTTTTTTCCCACTTGAATAAAGTAGCTGTCTCTTGCATCTAGTGGGCGTACATAGAGAAATTAAGTACGGTCGCCTGGAGTCTTTCCTTACCCACCAACCAACTAGAAGCTCTTCGAGCTGACTGTCCTTTAAAAAGCCCCCTTTCTCTGCCAAGAATGCATTTTCTGCCCTTGCCTTTCCCAGCATGCAAGGCAAGTCTCCTTCCACATCTAAGGCCACATTCTGAGCCTCTTTCCTTCCTTCCCAATCATTTAAGTTCCCAAGACGCCAACCTTCATTTTCACTTACATTGGAAGCCATAAAAAGCAACATTACTTGCCCAAACTGTTTTTCAATCCTTCCTTCCATTTCTGTAGTATTATAGTCACAGTCAACTATTAAAGGATCGCTATGTTATGTTCTACTATATGTGCCAGGGATGGAGATACACATCACAAAGCAGAGTAGGATCAGTGCAAGTGACCCTTCTCGGGCCAAATTCAAGTTTCACCTTTAAAAGCCACTTTTTTGAGGTTGCTTTTAAATCTTAAACCTTAACCTTCTTGATTTTCACCAAGTTCTGCGTAATAAGTACATTTCCTGAAACCTCCAGTGTGTATTGACTAGATGGGAATCCCTATGGATCAGAGACTGACCCATGTGTATCTGTACAGTGCTGCAGATGTCTAATAGTGCTCTAGAAATGATCAGAAGAAGTCCTAAGAGTAGCTGACGGCATTTCCCTTTGCCAGAGGGTAAGGGACACTATTCTACCTTGTTCAAAGTTAGTCCTCAAAGGAGTTTATTCATTCGTTGGTTATTCACTCGGTTCTCCTGATTCTCCGGCGGAATAAGGTTGGACTTGAAGCACACAGCACCAGCTAATGAACAAGCGTGGCTTTTCGGATCAGGCACATGAATCAGGGTGTTAGTGTCATCCTGGATCTATGACTGCTAGTGTGCTATTGCTGTGGCAGGCTGTCCCAGTCATTCTAGCTTTTGTTTCTGTCTTTTAATATCTTTTTTTTTTTTAATGAGATCATCTTCTATGCCACTTCCTTGTGCTCCTGGGATGATTCCTTGATGACCTACAAAGAGCCGGAAGATCATTAGGACCTGATAGTGAAATCCAGTTTCTATCTAGAGACAATATTAACCAGTCTTCAGTGTGACCCAACAACTTGTCCTGTGCTGTAACCGAGTTTTGTAAGAGAGGAATTGCCTTTAACAAGCGAACATCACTCCAAGATTACAGAACAGGCACAGACAAACAATACAAGAGTGTCATTTTCCGGAAATGGACACTTTGAATAAATCTGTCAGTTGATTATAAAAACCACACATTTGATTTTACAAATCAAATCAAAGATTTGGCCACCAGAGGTCACTCTACAACCAGTCATTAAATTAAACATAGTGATCACTAAAGGTAGTGCAGACAATCTCCGGAGTACGTTATGAAGGTTTAAGGACACCCGTGTACAATAGCACAAGTTGTGCAGTTCATTCACAGATCCTACTACAGAAATTTCGCCCTTCACGGAGCAGGGGATCTGGTTTTGGTTTACCCGCATGCACCATTTGGGGACCTTCTCCCACTGTAGATATACAAGAAAAATGTTTGGTACACTTGATCCAATATTTCTCCTTCCCTGATTTCCACAGAACTTGTACATAAGACCACAGTGCTTGCTTTCATCTCGCTCGGTGACCCAGGCAGGAGTTATCTGGCGCAGAAAGTGACTCTGAGCCCATTTGTCTCTCTGATCAACAGAGCTGCTATGCGGGCATGAAGGTCTGTAGTCTGCTTCATCTGCCTTGAGGTTGCTAATTCTTTGGTAGGGAGTAGGAAGGAGAAATGTGCACCTCTTGATACGGTGGTGGGGAGGAAGGTCCTGGCTAAGCTGCTAATAGAAAGAATTCATGCATGGTCACCTACCTCTTCATCTCTGGTCTCAACTGTTTTCACCAAAACTCTCTTCACATGGGCCTCAGAGAAAGACTTTGTGTCCAGGCTGGTCTCTGGAGAGAGAGAGGGAGAGAGGGGGCAGTATACTGTAGGTTGGGGGATTTCTTACTGTTTTATTTGCTGCACTGTAAGCGACTTAAAATACGGGCCCATGCACACAAGGCAGCGCGATACAAAATGACTGTAGTTAGGCTTACTAGAAAACCGGACTTTGGTGTTACCAAGAGACTTTATTAAAGACAGGCTGAGTCATATCCAACCCAGTGTCCCATTGGTTTCAGGGATTTGTACTCAGGGCCGGTGCTAGGATTTTTACTGCCTGGTGCGAACAATTACTGTGCTGAAGCCCCTCCGCCGTTCATTTATTCTCTGTCCCAGGCCCACCAAAAAACCCCAACTTCCTTCAGTGATACAAACTTTAAAAGCTGGCACCATCCCCCCCCCCCAGGCAAACCTTATAGCCTTACGCATTGGGGCTCTCACCCCACCCCATTCCACACACACAGTTAAGAGTTATGCATTTATATTTTACATGAAAAATATCTAAGTACAGTATTCTGAGGTAAAAATGCCACTTACATTATATTCACATGCACTGTTGTGATGCCAACCAGAAATCCCTGCAAAAAAGACACTTGGAACCTGTATGGTATTAGGACTATTGTGATGTGTGTTGTGTGTGGGCTTGACCCTCCGAAAGCCTTAAAACACTAATACACTTCCTATTAGGAGAACCCCTCACCTCAGTCACACATGCAGAACATAAACAGAGCCTCACCAAATACAGAATAAAGCAACCATAAAGTAGAAATCCAAAAGCGCAGACAAAAACTGAACTGGAAACTGTAAGAAGCAAGACACTCTAAGAGGAAGTCATTAAGGTAATGCACAATATTGTCATTCTCCATCACCTGTACTAAAGGTCTGAAAGTATGCACACAAGATTGAGCAACCTATAGGGATGCACGTATCATGTAGTACTGTCCCTGAAACTGGAAACAATGCAACAATGATAAAACAGAACCATCACCATTCTTCAAACATCAAACAATAAAATCAAGCAATAAAATAAATACATAATCATAATACTAAAAACATACTAATAATAATTTTATTTCAAAAAAAGCTGATGAATAAAAGATCAAATAATTAAAAACTCATATACAAGATATTTTAAATGTGCCAAACACCAATAAAATATTTCAAAACAGCAGACACAGCAAATAAAACCCGAAAAATAAAACTAAAAAGGATTTTAAAAAGTCACACTCTCCATACCTGGGAACTTTTGATTTTCAGTCACTTTGGGATTGTCATGGATTAGCGGGAGTGGGATGCACAAACTTTCTCCTCTCTTTCTTACACACACACACGCGTACACACACACACACACACACACCACAAGCTCATACACATGTAAGCTCCCTCTCAGACAAACGCATAGGCATCTCCAGTTCTTCTTTGCTTGGGATCTACCAGCAGCCCAAGGCCCTTATCTTCATTTCAGCTGCTGGCAGATTGGAATCCACTTGCAGCCCCCATTTTCTCTCTCTCACACACACACACACCCCAGACAAGCTCCCATTCTCTCTCAACACACACACACTCACACACTCCAGGCAGGCTCCCATTCACACACACACACCCCAGACAAGCTCCCATTCTCTCTCAACACACACACACTCACACACTCCAGGCAGGCTCCCATTCACACACACACACCCCAGACAAGCTCCCATTCTCTCTCTCAACACACACACACACACACACACAACCATCCCAGGCAGTCTCCCATTCACACACCCCCTCACCTATCACAGGCAGCCTCCCATTCACTCACACACACACACACACACACACACATACAGACCAGGCAGTCAGGGTCCATGGGTCATTCCTCCTCAGCTGCTGCTGCCAGCCTGTACCTTCTTTGCAGAGAAAAGCCATTCTGCAGCTCCTCTTCCTGTGCTGGCACCACAGTACTTCAACACTCGCGGTGCTAGCACTTCCTGTATTCTCATCTCGTGAGAATACAAGAAGTTCTAGCACAGCAAGTGTTCAATACTGCGGGGCCAGCACCGGAGGAGGAGCTGCCAAACAGGCTTCTTCTGCTGTGGCCTCCTGCTTCTGCTGCCGGTGGGATTGAGTCCACCAGCGACACCACGGACCTCCTTCTTTTGACGCCGGTGGGATTGGATCCACCAGCTGCACCACAGGCCTCCTCTTCTTCTGCTGCCGGTGGGATCAGGTCCACCGGCGGCAGCTCAGGCCTCTCCCTGCTCCCAACGCTGCCCCACCGGGTGTGCCACCCTGTGCAATTGCACGGTTTGCATACCCAGTGGTGCCGGGCCTGTTTCTACTCCTTATTCCCTTACAGGTAATGGGATGGGAGTTTTAAAAACCCCCAAACAAATGAGAACTAGATTAATTTGTCCTTAGCGAATTAGAGTCCTTGGTAACCTTGTAAGAACTAGGAGCCTCTGCAAACAGCACAGCTTTATTGATCAGTCAGAACGTGGCCAGCTACTGCTCAATTCATTAAAAGACAGGATAAATTTCAGCTGCAGTTCTGATTTCTAGCCTTTAGCGTTTACAGCTAGAGATTCAGAGTTCATTGATCACTGCAGTCCACATACACACATGCCAACATTTCCGAGCTCTTAAGGTGAGCCTCCTTCAAGAGCAATCGAAAGGAAAGCCTTGGAGCACATTAACAGGACCTCTTTTTTCCAAGTAAAGTCTGCTCTTAATAAGAATGCAATCTACTTGATAGATGTGCTTATATTGACGTCTGGGGCAAACTAGCTCTGCAGCATTATGGGGCTAGAATCCACATTCTTTTAGCATCAAGAATCACAATGAATTTAAGCACATAATCTTGTTTATTGGGTATCCATGGCCACTGGTTGCCATCTTGAACTCACCTCGAATTTGGAGGTTGGAGAAGGTCTGAACAGGGATAGTGATCCTAAAAAAAGATAAAAGACAGGAAACAAAATAAGAGAGAAGAAATACAAATCAAATTATAAAAAATGAAAGCCCTGTCAACCAATCATATTGATTAAGTGGTTAACTCTCCGTATGTTTTAACTTGCATGTGTTGGTGTTATGTTTTACCTTCTGCATTTTTATAATTTGTAAACCGTTGCGATGGCTCGTCTTAGTGACGGTATAGAAAACTTGAATAATAAAAAATAAATAAATAAAAATATGGGGAAATGGCAATTGAATCCTTTCATTGTGCAAGACTGGGCAGTTTCTTCCCTTAAAATATTTCCTCCTCCAATATGGGCTCCAACAAAGTCACCTGCTCTCCTCTCCCTCCAAGAGTTTGCGGTAGGTGGCAATCTCGATATCCAGGGCCAGCTTGACGTTCAGAAGATCCTGATATTCTTGCAGATGCCGGGCCATCTCATCCTTAAGGTTTTGGATATTGTCCTCCAGTCGGTTCATAGAATCCTGGTAATTGGTCGACTCTGAAGCATAACGGTCCTCTATCTCCCGTATCTGCCTCTCCAGTGATTCATTCTGAGAGGCAAGAATAAGATCCATTAATTAAACTGTTTGACCTTTCTTCTTGTTCCAATGCTAAGATACACCCATTAGTGGTAGAGAGGATGTGGATTACAAACATGCTTATAAGCAGTAAAATTCTAGAATCCTACTGTGGTTCCCATACTCTCTAAGACAAGGGTGGCGAAATCCAGAACTCAAGAACCACAAACAGGTCTGGATTTCAAGATATCCACAATGAATATGCATGAGAGATTTAAGTACATTGCCTCCATTGTATGCAAATAGATCTCATGCATATGCATTACGGATCTCCTAAAGAACAGGTTTGTTTGTGGCTCTTGAGGGCTTTAGTTGGCAATCCCTGTCCTATAACATTACCAGCTTATGGATGTAACAGAACACAATAACAGCCATACTGGGTCAGACCAAAGGTCCATCAAGCGCAGAATCCTGTTTCCAACAGTGGCCAATCCAGGTCACAAGTATCTGGCAACAGCCCAAATAGTAGAAGATTCCATGCTGCTTATGCTCAGGATTAATCAGTGGCTTTCCCCAAGTCTACCTGGTTAATAATGGTTTATGGACTTTTCCTCCAAGAATTTGTCCAAGCCTTTTTTTGAACCCAGCTATGCTAACTGCCTTTACCACATCCTCTGGCAATGAATTCCAGAACTTAATTGTACAGTGAGTGAAGGGGTGGATTGGCCTATTGGAGCTCAGACTTCCCCTGGTGGGCTGATTACTCCCATCACATATGTTTTTTTTCAGCTTCCTGGCCAAAGAAAAGAAGAGGGGCTACTGTGGTCCGAAGAGAGGTCTATGAGTCTGTGGGAGAGTCGATCCTGCCGTGGCCCAAAGAGAGGTCTGCAGGGCTATGGCAAGCCCATCCTGCCGTGGGCTAAAGAGAGGCCTCTGGGCTGTGGGTCCCTCCCCCGCCACCTTGCAGGAGGAGCACAGTAGCAGTATCCTTCTTCCACCTCTCTTCCAGCAGTGAGAGCAGTGCTGCCATCCAACAGCAGCCAAAGGCAAGGCCCAGAAGAAAGAGAGAGGCCTGAAAGCTATATGTGTGTAAGCTTGTGTGTGTGGGAAATAGACTGTATGTATATGTGAGAGAGAGCACCTGGGTGTGTATGTGATAGAGAGAGAGCCTGCATATATGTATGAGCCAGCCTGCATGTGTACGAGAGCCTGAATGTGTTAATGAGAGTAAGAGAGCCTGCATATATGTATGAGCCAGCCTGCATGTGTACGAGAGCCTGAATGTGTTAATGAGAGTAAGAGAGGCTGAATATGTGTGAGAGAGCCTGTGTGCATGAAAGCGACAGAGCCTGCATGTGTGTGTGAGCCTGTGTGTGTATGAGAGTCTGCATATGTGTGAGAAACTGCATATGTATGAGAGATCAAGAGAGCCTGTGAATGAGACAGCATATATGTGCGTGAGAGAGAGGCTGTGTATATAACAGCATGTGTGTGTGTGTGTGTGTTTGTGGGGGAGGGAGGATAGAGAAGTTAAAGATTGTGAGGCTCCCCTCCCCTAATCCATAACAATCGGTGGGCAGCTGGAAATCAAAAGATCCAAGGTATGGAGAGCTGGAGATTTTGAATCCTATTATTTTAAATTTGGGGTATTTCATATTTATTTATTTATTTATTTATTTATAACTTTTATATACCGAAGTTCAATTAAATGTTTGGTGTTTGAGAAATATTAGAAAACATTTATGACTCATTTTAATTACTGGATGTTCATGGCTGTTGCCTGCTTGACATATTTATTCTTTTTATTAGTATGGTTGTAATATTATGAAAGATGTTTTATATCTTTGACTTTATTGCTTAATGTTTTATGAAGAACAATAATTCTGTTTTTCCATTGTTGTATTGCAACAGTGTAATGCTGTGGATTCCAGAGCATGTGTGTGAGTGAGAGTGAGTGAGCCAGTCAGCATGTGGGAGAGTGAGAGAGAACAACCGAGCCAATGAGCATATGTGTGATCAAAAGCGAGTCAGTGAACATGTGTATGAGCCAGCATTTGTGAGCCAGTCAGCATGTGTGTGTGAGAGAATATAAGAGAGTTTGGGTAAGAATGAACACATATGTTAGAGAGTGTGTATATATGAGAGAGAGTCAAAAGTTTATGCACACCTCCTATCCCTGACTAATCCATGACAATCTCAGGGTGAATGGGTCTAAAGTTCCCAGGTATGGAGAGCAGGGGATATTTTTTAGCCTTAGTTTTAATTATTGGGTTTTATTATTTGGTGTGTCTGCTGTTTTGAAATATTTTATTGATGTTTGGGAAATTTTAAACACAATGTTATATGTTTTTAATCATTGGATGTTCTTCATCAGCTGCTTTGAAATATTTATATTTATTCTTTTTATGAGAATAGTTTTACTATTATGATTGATGGTTTATATATCTTGATTTTATTGTTTGATGTTTAATGAGGAATAGTGATATTTCTATTTTCCCATTGTTGCTCTGCATACAGAGTCTATCTTGTTATGGTTTCCAATTAAGTTTTTGTCTGCATGTTTCTATTTATACTTTATTGTCTCTTTATTCTGTGTCTGTGGGTATCTTTCTTTCTGACACAAACACATACACTCTCAGAGTGTGTCTTTGTGTCTGAGAAAGCGTATATGTTTTTGTGTGTCTCAGTGTGTACGTGCCAATTAAGTTTCTGCAATCTAAAAATCTGTTTGTGACTGAGCTTGTGTGTGTCCGAGGGTGGCTAGCAGTTTTATTATTTGCATCTGGTTCAAGAGCCAGATTGGGAATCCAGGATACATATCTATAAGAGATATAAACAGAAGTGTAGGGGGCCCAATCAATTTGCATGGATGGAATGGGGGCTATAGCTCTGTTCACCCCTGATCTAGAATGTGCTCAACTTCTTAGTTATTTAGGAAAGATGAAGTTTATTTTGGAGATATTTTGGCTCAGCTCTGCTGGGTTCCAGGGTTGACTCAGTGTGCTTTTGGGAGCTGTTGACACATGTGCTGCAGGTAAAGAGCATGAGGGCGTCAGATACCCCATGGGCCGGTTTGGAAAAAATCCCCCTGGGCTGGTATTTTCCTGCAGTCCACCTCTGATTGAGTGAACCAAGAACATTTTCTCCAAAGTGAAAACCACCCCTGACTGCCTAGAGCCCCACCTACCGCTCCTCTCAGGGCTTCCAGATCACAGGTGAGGGCCTGCAGCTGG
This sequence comes from Rhinatrema bivittatum, assembly GCF_901001135.1. Classification (NCBI taxonomy): domain Eukaryota; kingdom Metazoa; phylum Chordata; class Amphibia; order Gymnophiona; family Rhinatrematidae; genus Rhinatrema; species Rhinatrema bivittatum. Next base: position 58,081,011 of record NC_042626.1, read on the forward strand.
CGCCGATACTCATTGGCCTCCTGCTTGGCCTGTCGCAGAGCTTCGTTGTTCCGATTGGCTGCGTCTGTCAGATCTACAAACTGGAAGGAAACACATGGGTCTTGTCACAGCGTTGCAAAGCATGGGAGGCCTAGCAAGCGGAGGACAGCACTTAGTATTTGAATGGATACATTACACAGAAAGATAGCTGTATGCCTATGCTGCAGTTTAAACATTTTTAAAAATCCACAACTGAATCATAACAAGGGGTATAGAAGAGCTGGAAACCTAGGCTTACGTTCTTTATTCCCTGACGTGTTTATCTAGCCCTTGTCTTGGATGTCTGCCACAGATTAAGGGCATGTAACATGCTGTATATATGCTTTCTTTCCCATCTCTCGCTCACATGCAGAGCAGGGCAATGCTTTGTTTAGCAGGGCTGGTGCAAGAATATTTGGCTCCCTAGGTGAACCTTAGATCATGCACTCCGAACCCCCATCTCACCTAGTGGCGGCAGCTCCAGCACAGTGCTCCCTTCTTCGGTAATATTGACTTGCCCCCCTCTGGGCCTTGTGCCGGTGGGATTTTACCGCCCTGAACATTTTGTCGCTCTAGGCAACCGCCCAGTTTGGCCTAAAGGAAGCACCGGCCCTGTTTGTTAGCCGTTACCTTAGACTTGTACCACTCTTCAGTCTCCTGCAAGTTGGCACTTGCCAGAGCTTCATACTGAATTCGGATGTCCCTCAGGGCGGAGGTCAGGTCTGGCTTGGCTATGTCCATTTCAACATGGACCTGATGCTGGGCCACTTGCCCCTGAAACTCTCTCAGCTCCTAAAACAGAAAATGTGAACCAGCAACAATCAGCTGAACCGATGGTCTTTGGGTTTCTCTCCTCTATCACCAAATCACAGCCCTCACTACAGCACACGATCACCACAAATTGCCTTACAATTTTGATACGGTTAGTGTTTAGGAAACTGCACATTTAAATGCAAGCAGGAACTGAGCTTTGTTAATGTAGAGTGGATCCACAGGCATGCTCAATAGTTCCCCCCCGATATATTTTTGTTCTGCCAAAAAGAATAATTGGCCAAAGTCACTATATGTCTTAGCAAAGTCTTGCGGACTGAAGGATGTGGAGTGCCCCCGATCACAAATCTTGCTTTTAACAAGATGAAGGCTTGCCACAAGCTGAGCAGTAAAACTCACTACAGCCAATAAACGTGCTCTAGCCCCCTCCCCCCCCCCACCCCAGCCTTCTTGTTATGAAGAAAGACCATGAAAACCCAGAAAGTGGGTAACTCTGGTGACAGCACAAAAAATGAATTCCATTCTTATTGCCTCCTCATGGATTTTCTTTAGGAAGTTAATCTCTTCCTGCAGGGATTCAATCTTCCTCTCCAGGTCCAGACGGTTCAGTGCCGCATCGTCAACATCCTGGCAAGAAGAGCAAGAAAAGAAGGAGTTCACAGTATCCTAATCAGCACCCACTTCCTCCTCCAAGCCTGCACCCACCACCTCTACCCCTCACACGTCCCCCCTGAGTCAGCACCCACACCTCCATCTGCACCCATCCCATGTTTCCCCCCCCGAGTCAGCACACCTGTCAGCATCCTCCAAACACTCCTCCTGAATCAACACTCATACTCTCCTCCCCTGAGACAGCAACCACTCCTCATAGTCTATTCCCAAATCAGCACCCACCCCTGACACCCTCCTCCTCTGTCTGCACGCACCCGCTCCATCCCTCACATGTTCCCCCCCTGAATCAGCACTCTCTTCCCCCAAGTCAGCATCCTCTCCAAACACTCCTCCTCCTCCTCGCCAGCACCCACCCCTCACATGTTTCCCCCATCAGCAACCACCCTGTACATTCTTTCACCAAGTCAGCATCCACTCTAAATGCTCCTCCTCCGTTTGCACCCGCCCCTTCACACCTTCCCCTGCCGAGTCAGCAACCACCCCTCACACCTTCCTCTTCCAAGTCTGCACTCATCCCCTCATACCTTCCTCCTCCGAGTCAGCACCCACCCCACATACTCTCCCTCCCCTGAGTGAGCAAACACCCCCTCAGACTCCCTTCCCTCAGTCAGCAACCACTCCTCATAGTCTATTCCCAAATCAGCACCCACCCCTCACACCCTCCTCCACCAAGTCAGCGACCATCCCTCAGACCCTCTCTACTGAGCCGGCAGCCGTTCCTAAGACTGTCTCTCCCCAAGCCAGTGCCCACTCCTTACACTGTCTCTTCCCCTCTGTCAGCAACTACTCCTCACACCCTCCTCCCAAGCCAGGGGTAAAGGGATTGCCAAATCTGTCAGCACAGTCCCTGTCCTGTGAAGAGCAGGAATCCTCTCACAGACTTGCAGTCAGGATGGTGCTGTGCTGGGCTGTTGGCTTGGCATTCAGGGAGCTTTAGGTAGAAGGTTGGGACCAGCAGCAGCCTCGCCTTCCACTCCAGTTGTAATGGGGGAAAGGAAACCAGTTAAAACCAGTTCCAGGCTGGCAACCTGACATGCCCTGGCTGAAAATCAGCACCGATGGGGCATGAGTTGGCTGCAGCTCTACCAGTAGAGGGCTTCCTAGCTTTGAAACATGGTGGGGTCCTGGCACTCACAAAGCTGTGGCCTAAGCCACACTGCGGCAGGTCGGCAAGTGCAGAAAGTTACCAGCTACCTAGTTAGCCAGTGGCGGGTCTTTGCCAGGCACCCAGCTTGGGCAGAAGGTGTTATATATGCTAAACGTTCAAATAAAGCTGTGCTCTTTTATTTCTCTTCCCAACAGTCTTATGGATTGAAGGGGGCAGGGGGAGTGATGTGAGCCAGAGTGTCACGACCCCTACGTTATAATTAATCAACTCTTTTCACAGTAATCAACTGTTTTGCAACTTAATGTGGTGGAGGAAGGAGAGGGAAGAGCCAGCTCTGTGGTGGGGAGTTTAGTCTTGAATTGATTTTTCTGTTGCCTCTCACGCTCACTTCCCTTGCCTCCCGATGCTCACCTGTCTGAACGCAGATAAATTGTTTTCAGCCTCCAACCGCAGATTAATCTCATCTTGTAACCTTAAAAATAAGTAATAAAAAAAAAAAAAGGACAGCGAGTGAGTCTGGGGAATTTTCCCTTGAATGATTTTCTGTTTTCGTACCCTCTCCTCCCCCAGTTCTGTGACGCTCAAGCAAGGGTGAAGTGCTCAGCTGCCGCAGCTTCCCTGGTTTTCCTGCATAGTGTGCGTCTGTGTGCAGGTTTTTATTTACCTCAGCACTCCCGGGGCTCTCTGAAGCAGATCACATACCTGAGCGTAACTTCCCTTCAGCACAGATTGGGAAAGGCAGGCAATTAAACCCAAAAATCAAAATCCAGACATAGAAAAAGTACAAGGAGGCCCAGCCCCAGACGTTCGCCCGGCTGAAGTGAACCCCCACATCAAACAGCTTAGTGGATAATGGAAACAAAGGGAGATAAATGATCTTATTCCCAAACTTTTTCCCTCTTTTTCTCTACCTTGATGAATCAGGCCCAAAGCGATTTGCCCCAGTCACAGGTGCCAGAAATCAGCTGGTTACCCTGACCACTCTCCCTATGCCTGTACCTAGGTTACATCTGATCCTTCATTATCTGGACTTTAGGATGGGGATAGATTGTGGCTGTTGTAGCCTCTCTGGGAAATCATACAACTAATGTGACTGGATTTCTATCATAGAGGTGAGACCGCACCTTGAATACTGGGTGCAGTTCTGGTCACCGCATCTCAAAAAGGATGCAGCTGCACTGGAGAGCGTGCAGAGAAGGGCAACCAAAATAAAGGGTATGGAACGGCTGCCCTATGAGGAAAGGCTAAAGAAGTTAGGGCTATTCAGTTTGGAAAAGAGACAACTGAGGGGGGATAAGATAGAGGTCTACAAAATCATGAAAGGACTTGAACAAGTTCATGTAAATTGGTTATTTACTCTTTCAGATAATAGAAGGACCAGGGGCATGCCATGAAGTTAGCAAGTAGCTCATTTAAAACAAATCAAAGAAAATTATTTTTCACTCAGCGCATAGTTAAGCTCTGGAATTCATTGCCAGAGGATGTGGTTACAGAAGTTAGTGTAATTGGGTTTATAAAAGGTTTGGATAAGTTCCTAGAGGATAAATGATAAACTGCTATCACAGTAATTAATAAGCAATAGGAGCTTGTGATTTATCTAATGTTTGGGTACTTGCCAGGTTCTTATGGCCTGGTTTGGCCACTGTTGGAGTCAGGATACTGGGCTTGGTGGCCCCTTGGTCTGACCCAGTATGGCATTTCTTATGTTCTTATGAGGTGAAAGGTTAGTCTGACTTATTGGGACTGTAATGGTGGACATTAATCTCTGGATTTGCTCTGGTCGTTTTCTTGGCATGAGGAACACGTTTTGTCTCTATATGGCCTCTGGATTTCTATATAAAATCTAGCCAGCTTTTAGAGTGGGCATGGTGGAAGAGCCTGTTTAAAAAATCAAAATAGCACTTTCATTTAAAAAGATTAAAAAAAAAAATCTAATAATCCTGGCTCTCAATGTGTTGCTGTTTGTGGAAAGGGTGAAATTGAGGGGAGATTCTGTGTGCTTGCACCGAAAAACTGAATTTTAGCATCAAAACTAAATTTGTTCCTCACGTAGGGTCACATTCAATACTTTCCAATTGCAGCATAGCTCCCCTCCCTCCGCTCCTTCATTGATGGGATCGTGTCAAGCCTTTATTTTCCTAAACTCCATAAACTGATCATTCGGCGCAGGTTACAGTTTTGGATGGCAGCAGTGCTTGGGCATCCTGTGCTGGCAGGTATTGCAGCCAAACGCTCCTTATCATTACCGTCGACCCCAATGTTCAATAAAACCTGCTGGTGTGTAGAAAAAGATGCCGAGCCGACCCCAGAACATTCAGTGTCTGGTGATTTGACTTAAAACCGGCATCACTTGAAAAGTTCTATCAAATGGGAGTCTACTTTCCCTGCTCTTCCCTCTCCCCTCCCCCAATGGCTTCGGGTTTTCCTTTGTGAGCTGATGCTGGACAGCCAGGGTGGTGCACAGTGCAGGAGAGTAAATCTGCACTCAATGAAAAGCTCCATCTCTGTGGCCTGCCTGACTCTACAAAAGCCTGAAAGCCTGAGCTCTGACATCATTCCATTCTGCACCCAAACCATTAAACGCAAGCCAAGGCTGCCATTCAGCAGTCACATGGCTCTCTTTCTCCCAGCTCAGCTGCGTTTTTTTTCAGGTCACTTCTTCCCTCCTCTCTCTCTCTCCATGCCGTTACATCTCTCTCCCACCCTTCTCTATTCTTTTTCCCTGTCTCTTGCAAGCAGTGACAGAAGGGAACAGGAGAGACAGGCGGACAACGAGAAAGTGTAAAGAGAAAAAAGACAGGGCAGACAATGGAGTGTTGCAAGTGAGCAGCAGGAAAATTTGGAAACCAGTAAAAGGAATTGCCCCAGATGTGAATTTGGGGTAAGATGTTAGACCAATGTGAATTTGGGGTAAGATGTTAGACCGGGGTATTTCCATGCTTTCAGTGGCAAGGCTTACTCCAGTGACAGCGGATATCTGGGCTGGGTCATTTTGTGGTGAGCTGTAGGCCGGATGAATTATAGTGTTTCACTATTGACCAGGTCACATAAACTCCTTTGGCTGCTCCATTGCATTTTGAAAGTGTAATGAAATGGGACTCGTATTGTCTGAATGCTTTTGGAGGCAGTGACTGGATGATCCAATACTTAGGGACCTTTGTTTTCGGGTTTTATTTAATTTTGCTTGGGAATTTCAATGTTAGAACAAGAAATAAGTCAGTAGAAAAACGACTTTTCCACTGATATTTCTCTTTGTGCGTTATATCAAAAGTCATTTTCCCACGGACATCTTTCGTAATAACATTGAAATTCCCAGGCAAAATAAAATAAAAACTGAAAATGAAGGTCCTTATCCATACTCTACTGAAAACTCTTCCATGTTTTGTAGGTGGAGTCAGAAAGCCTTCTCAGTCGTTTTATTGGCTTAGCTGGGATCATTTACCTCAAATTATCCTTAAGCTACATTTTGTTTAAATAAATAAATGTCTATTTTTGCAGCACGAGACACATACCCATTGTTACATCCTTATGCTCTTATAACTGACCCAGTACAGTAAACAAACTACAAACACTGACTTTACTGGTTTCAAATCCCACAGCCTGCATCTCCTTTAAAAAAAATACATTTCATATAATTTTACATAGCTAATTTGCCTGCTAAAAGATTCCAAGGGGGTCACTGACTGGCAACCAGAGACCAGCTCAGCAGGATAACCAGATAACTGTTTTTGCTCCATTGCATGCAGGGACTTGTAGTTCTGATTTGCCTGTAATGAGAAAAGTTACAAGTTTCTGCATTGAATGAGGCACAGCTAGGACTAGCTCTGCCCTGGAACCATGTGATCAGTCCATTGCCCCCCTCTACCTCCTCGCCCTCGCTTACTTTTGCTGGAGGTTGCCAATATCCTGTGTCAGGTTGTCCCTTTCGATCTCCAGCCGAGCCTTAGAATTGAAGAGCTGGTCCACCTGACTGCGCAGTTCCCTCAGCTCCTCCAGGTACATGTCTCCCAGTTTGGTGGGCTCCTTGTCCCGGATCTGGTTCAGCTCTGTCACCAGCACCTTGTTCTGCTGCTCGAGGAAGCGCACCTTCTCAATGTAGCTGGCGAAACGGTCATTAAGCTCCATCATCTCTACCTTCTCGTTGGTGCGGGTCTCCTTGTATTCGGCATTGAGGGCATCAGCCAGGGAGAAGTCCACCTTATCATGCAAGAGCCGCAGGCTGGAGCGGGTGGTCATTATGGGGCTGCCTTTCACTTTGGTAAGTGAGAGTCTGGTGCTGGGGTTGGCAGAGCGCAGACGCCTGAAAGGTGAGTAGGATGCACTCTGGTTCAGGTACATGGGGCTGGAGACCTCGATGCCAAACCTCCGCCTGTAGGAGGATGTTCTCTGGCTTTCCAAGTTCAGGCTCATGTTTCTTCCCTCGTTTGCTCCTCTGTCAACTATCTCACTCCCTTTTCCACAACTCAGATGAAATGTAGTCTGGGCTCCAGTAGCTTTTATATAGAGGAACAATCCTTTCTGGGATGGAGAGGAGGAAAGACAGGGGGGGGGGGGGGCAGAGGCTGTCCTAAACTTGGACAGCTCAGGTCCTAGTGCCTGTCACACACCATGCCAGCTACCACATCCTTTTCAGTCCTTTCACAAGAAAACAAAAAAAGAGGGAATGAGTCAGTCAAAATAAAAAGACAAACTTGGCTTTTGTCTGGTACACATTTCCATACATGACTGCACTGAGATCCATTGCCTCTGTGCCCAGAGAAAGAATGGTTCAGCTGAAATGATGTTTCCTCTGTGCTCTGTTCCTGCTGATTTCTGGTATGTCACATGTATTGAGAGTAATCAGTTGGTTCTTGACAGATGCTCTTTTTGGTAGTTTCCATCCTCAGAAAGTTTTCGCAGCAAGGTGTATAAGTACAATGCTTCTAGCTAAATCAGCCATCAAAAGGAACTAATTTGTTACGGGAAGGAAATGTGGCATTGACTGGTGTTTTCGTTGGGCACATTGGTCCCCCACCCACCTTCCCAGAATGTTCTGGGCTTCATGAAAAGAATGCAAACAAAACAGCTATATCACCAACTTTATTTCCCGAAACTTACTACACAGCACAATACCATCACACTCCTAAATCCTCAGTTAGGACGACAAGGCTCTGAATACAGAGCTCAGGGCATTGAAAGAGTGCAAGTTTCTTCTTGGTTATTGCTTTTAGGCCAAGAAAGATGCATTGTGTTCCTGGAAATGATGGTGCCTCTCACATGCCACCCTCTGAAAACACATTGCATTGAATGTCTGTTGCTTTCCAAGGGGCATTCTGATATTATAGTGTATTCATACTGAGAGCGATTTTCAAACAGCCCGCATGGCAGGCAATGACAGAGAGGAGTATCTGGGAGGCAGGGTGGCGCTTTATGTCTGGGATGGCATAGAGTTCAACAGGATAAAGATTTATTTATTTATTTATTTTATTATTTTCTATACCGGCTTTCACGACCAGAGGTTGCATCAAGTCGGTTTACATTTAACAAGTTGTGCATTGAACATAGAACTAGAGGTATTGAACTGGTGCGGAAAATAATAGTTACAATGAACAGGGAAGTTCACAACTGGGATAGGAGGAAAAAGAGAGAGGGACAGGAATATTTACATAGTAAAAACGCATTTACAGTTAATATTTACATAGTATGCTATAATGGATCTGTGTCTCGAGGACGTCGAGGGCTAAGTGAAATCAAAGAAGTGGTAGACTATTGGTGAGGAGGGGTTTACACTAGGATGAGGGAAGAGGAAGGTTGGGGGCGACAATATATGGTTGAAAGGGAACCTGGATCAATCAGAACTCTGGTAGGCTTTTTTGAAAAGCCAGGTTTTTAGTCTTTTCCTAAAAGTTGGTAGGCATGGTTCCTGGCGAAGCGCTGAAGGGATGGAGTTCCATAAGCGCGGGCCTGCTGTGGATAGAGCTCTGTCTTCGAAAGATTTGTGTTGGAATGATTTGGCTTTTGGAACATGAAGTGATTCTTTGTAGTGTTCTCTAGTTGGTCTGACAGAGGTGTGTTTCTTGAGTGGTATTTGTAGATTTAATGGAGCGAGTTGATGTATGACTTTGAAGATGGTGGTAATAGATTTATACATAATTCTGTAGTGAATGGGAAGCCAATGGAGGGTTTTCAAGATGGGGGTGATGTGGTCGAATTTCCTGGAGTTGGTCAGAATTCTGGCGGCTGTGTTCTGCACCATCTGAAGAGGTTTTGTATGAGAGGCAGGGAGACCTAGTAGAATAGAATTACAATAATCCAGCTTTGAGAAGATTATTGCTTGGAGTATTGTTCTGAAGTCTTGTGAATGGAACAGTGGTCTGATTCTTTTGAGGATGAATAACTTGTGAAAACAGTCCTTGGTTGTTTGGTTTATGAATGATTTAAGGTTTAGGCGGTTATCGATGATTGCTCCTAGATCTCTTACGTGCAAGGTTTGCAGGTTGGCTGGTAGGTTTGTGGTGATGTTGTTGTTTTCGGGTGCTATAATGAGGAATTCTGTTTTTGAGGCATTTAGAATAAGGTTAAGACTGTTAAGGAGGTGTTTGATCTCCGTCAGGCAGTTGTTCCAAAATTCTAATGTGCTTATAATGGATCTTTTTATGGGGATTACGATCTGTACGTCATCTGCGAATAGGAAGTGTTTCAAGTTTAGTTTGGTGAGGAGGTGGCAGAGTGGTAGCAAGTATATATTGAAAAGGGTGGGTGAAAGAGAAGAACCCTGTGGAACCCCTAGTGAAGATGGATGGTACTGAGATTCTTTGTTGTGGATTTTAACCTTATATCCTCTATTTTCCAGAAAGGTTTTGAACCAGTTCTGTGCTGTGCCTTGGACTCCGATGTTTTCCAATTGGTTTAGTAGAATGTGGTGATTGACCGTATCGAATGCCGCCGAAAAGTCAAGTAGAATTAGAAGGTAGGCGTGTCCTTTGTCTAAGCCTGTTAGTAGGAAGTCTGTGAGGGAGAGTAGAAGCGTTTCCGTGCTTGCTGCTCTGCGAAATCCAAATTGGTTAGGGGATAGAATTTGGTGATCCTCAAGGTAATTGGATAATTGTGTGTTTACTAGTTTCTCCATGACTTTTGCTATGAACGGGAGGTTGGAGATGGGGCGGAAATTACCGGGATCATTAGTGTTAAGGTTTGGTTTTTTGAGAAGTGGTTTGATCGATGCCGTTTTGAGGTCATCTGGGTAGATACCCTGGGATAGGGAGCAATTGATTATGTCAGCTAGGGTTTTGGAGATAGTGTCCGGGATTAGTAGGAGGATTTTTGTAGGGATTTGGTCGAAGGGGTGAGATGATGGTTTCATTTTCTTCAGAGCCTTTTGAATTTCAACAGTGGAGATGGGATCGAAGTAGTTGAGCGTAGTGTTTTTGATTGGGTGAGGATATGATGAATTTAATGATGGATTAGGGTTTGGTGTCAACTGTTTAAGCAGGTCAGAGATTTTTCTATTGAAGTAGTGAGCCAGCTCGTCTGCTTTAGTCTGTGCTATGTTCATAGGGATGTCTGGAGCCAAGGTTTTGGTGAGATTGGATACGTAGTTGAACAACGCTTTGGAGTCAAAAATGAGGTGGTGGATCTTACTGGAGTAGTAGTCCCTTTTGGTTTTCAGTGTGCTGTTTTTGTAGAGGTGGAGAGTGCGTTTGTATTCAGCAAGTGATGCAGGTGTTGTGATTGACCAATCCGGAAGTGGATCCTTGGGCCGACCGCCGGAGGGAGACGGACGGGAGGCAGACTAGATGAAACGATGAATCTTCACCTGGGAACCCGTGACCCCTCCAGAGGAGCTGTGGAGGCCCGGGTCACTAGGGCTTAGGAGTCTTCGCCCTGGAAGCCCGAGATCCCCCCAGGAGGAGCCTGTAGGGACCCGGACCACTGGGTCTTAGGTGATAACAGAAGAATCCAAGGAAGCGATACGAACCGGGGTACAAGCAGGCAGAGAGCGGAGTCAGGCAGGCAGAGATCAGGAACCAGGCTGGCAAACGATACCGGAGTCAGGCAGGCAGAAGTCAGGAACCAGGCAGGCAGATAAACGATACCAGAGTCAGGCAGGCAGAAGTCAGGAACCAGGCAGGCAGATAAACGATACCAGAGTCAGGCAGGCAGAAGTCAGGAACCAGGCAGGCAGATAAACGATACCAGAGTCAGGCAGGCAGAAGTCAGGAACCAGGCAGGCAGATAAACGATGGCAACTAGCACTCCGAAGAGAAACCTCGTTGCAAGGCGAATTGCAACTTCAAAAGTCCCGGCTTAAATCCCCTGCTCAATCAGCTGACGTCAAAAGAGGCGTGTCTGCACATCCGGGTGCAGACGCCTTAAAACACGGCTCTTCGCGCGCGCGCGTACCAGGGCTGGGGGGGAGGAGTTTCTGACGACGTCTCCACGAGGAGACGCCGCTGCCATGCGGCCCTGGAGGCCAGAAACCCGGCGGTTCGCGTCGCCACGGAGGAAGGTAAGAGCCCGGTCACTAGGCTAGTGACCGGGATCGTAACAGTACCCCCCACTTTACGCCCCCTCTTTGAAGGACCGGGCCTTCCAGGGTTGTCCAAGTGAAATTGGGACAGCAGAGTCTTATCCAGGATATTCCGCGCAGGTTCCCAGGAATCCTCCTCAGGACCACAGCCTTCCCAGGCTAGCAAATATTCCCACCGACGATTGTGAAATCGTACGTCCCGTACCTCGTGTACTTGATAGACCGGATCCCCAGGAGATGATGCTGAGACATCATCCGGAGTGAGGTGATGATAACGGGAGTGGACCACAGGTTTTAACAGGGACACAGGAAATACATTGTGAATGCGCAATGATGATGGCAGTCGAAGTCTGTAGGATACCAATCCAATACGTTCTGCCACTGGAAATGGACCACAGAATTTAGGAGCCAACTTGCGAGAGTAGCCTGAAAGGTGCAAATTTTTGGTACTTAACCATACTTTAGTACCAGGTAGTAGTGTCGGAGCAGCCCGTCTATGACGATTCGCTGTTGTCTGTGCTTTCCGTGCTGCAGAAGAAAGACGATGCTGAAGAGATTGCCATAGGTGACGAAATTGAGTCGCTGCTGACTGAGCCGCAGGAGATGCCACCTCCACTGGAACTGGGACAGGAGGTTTGAGATGACGACCAAAAAACCGTTTGAAAAGGTGATTGGCCCGTGACAGAGTGTTCATGGTTATTATATGCAAATTCTGCCCAAGGCAACAACGCCACCCAATTATCTCTTTTCTCAGAAATGAAACTGCGGAGAAAAGACTTGAGAGACCGATTCATTCTTTCCGTCTGTCCATTACTTTGGGGGTGAAAAGCGGTGGAGAGAAATTTAACTGAACCCCGAACTGTTTGCAAAGGGCTCGCCAATAGCGAGCTGTAAACTGAGGTCCACGGTCAGAGACTATACTTTGTGGAAGACCATGGACTCGAAAGATGTGTTGTACGAACAGCTGTGCTAACTCAGGTGCAGAAGGCAGTTTGTCCAGTGGTACGAGATGTACCATTTTAGAAAAACGGTCCACAATAACCCAAATTACAGTCTTACCCTCTGAAGGAGGGAGATCTACCACAAAGTCTGTGGCAATATGTGTCCATGGTTCTGTGGCAATGGGTAACGGTTGTAGCAGGCCCCAAGGTCGACCCGAAAGTGGCTTTTGCCTGGCACATACTGGGCAAGATGCCACGTATTCCTGAACGTCCTGACGTACCCGAGGCCACCAGTAGAATCGATTCAAGAGAGTGAGAGTTCTTACTCGGCCGGCATGACCTCCTGTAAGGGAGTCGTGAGCCCACTCCAGAACCTTCCTTCGGTCTCGTCGAGGGTACTACTACTCGTCCTTGCTGAGATACACTAGTGCAGTCAAGAGAAATCCTGGCTGGGTCAATGATATACTGTGGAGAGTCACTCCTTTCCTCAAGGATGGTGTTACGGGACAGAGCATCGGCTCGGATGTTCTTAGTGGCGGGTCGGTACTTGAGGATAAAATCGAACCGACTAAAGAACAATGACCATCTCGCCTGCCTGGGATTGAGGCGTTGGGCTTGGGAAAGAAACTCCAGGTTCTTATGGTCAGTGTACACCGTGATTTGGTGCTGAGCTCCTTCTAGCCACTGCCTCCATGCCTCAAACGCCAACTTGATGGCGAGAAGTTCTTTATCGCCGATACCGTAATTGTTTTCGGCTGGAGTGAATCTCTTCGAGAAATACGAGCATGGGAGTAAAGTTCCTGCACTAGAGTGCTGAGAAAGTACTGCACCTACCGCCACACTGGACGCATCTACCTCCACTATGAAGGGACGTGACGGATCAGGGTGTCGTAGGCAAGTATCCAACAGAAACGCGTCCTTTAAATCTTGAAACGCTTTACAAGCCTCTGCAGACCAGTGGCGAACATCCGCTCCTTTCCTTGTTAAGGCTGTCAAAGGTGCCACCAGCCGGGAGTATCCTGGAATAAAGTGTCTGTAAAAGTTGGCGAAGCCCAGAAAGCGTTGCAACGCCTTTAATCCTGTAGGCTGAGGCCACTTCTTGATGGCCGAAACCTTCTCTGGGTCCATGCGAAATCCTGTGGCAGACACGATATACCCTAAGAAAGGCAAAGAGTCCTGCTCAAAGAGACATTTTTCCAGTTTGGCGTAAAGGTGCTGGTCTCGGAGAATTTGAAGAACTTGCCGGACCTGTCGGCGATGAGAATCCAAATCTTGCGAAAATATGAGAACATCATCCAGGTAGACAATGACACAAGTGTTCAGCAGTTCCCTAAGAATCTCATTCATGAGATGCTGGAATACGGCAGGAGCATTGCACAAGCCGAATGGCATAACCAGATATTCGTAGTGCCCGTCCCGGGTGTTGAAAGCAGTCTTCCACTCATCCCCGGGACGGATGCGCACAAGATTGTAGGCTCCTCTTAGGTCCAGTTTGGTAAAAACTCGAGCCCCCTGGAGTCTGTCCAAAAGTTCTGGGATCAAGGGTAACGGGTAGCGGTTCTTTTTAGTAATCCTATTTAAACCACGGTAGTCGATGCAAGGACGTAAAGATCCGTCCTTTTTGGCTACAAAAAAGAATCCTGCCCCTGCAGAAGACGTAGACTGACGTATAAACCCCTTAGCGAGGTTCTCCTTAATATAATCGGACATGGCTTTAGTCTCTGGTTGGGATAACGGATACACCCTACCCCGGGGTGGTGTAGTACCGGGAAGAAGCTCGATGGCACAGTCGAAGGGACGGTGTTGTGGCAGCAACTCCGCCTTTTCCTTAGAAAATACATCGGAGAACTCACTGTACACCGCCGGAAGAATTGGCCCCGCATGTGCCAGAGTGATGGGAGAACTCCCAGTAGTAGTAATGCAGGACTGGAAGCACTGTGGACTCCATTGAGCAATCTGTAAATTGTCCCAGTGAATTATGGGAGAGTGTTGCTGTAACCACGGTAGGCCAAGAACTATAGGATGTACCGACTTTTCCAAGACCAGGAAAGAGATCACCTCGCTGTGGAATAGGCCGGTCTGGAGAGAAATCGGAGCTGTAACCAAGGAGATACTCCCGGCCAATGGAGTCCCTTGAATGGAGGTGACTCGCAAGGAGGGCTCCCGAGGTTGAGTAGTTATTTGCAGGCGCTCAACCAGAGACTGAGCAATGAAGTTCCCTCCAGCCCCTGAGTCGATCAGAGCCCGAGTTTCAAAAGACTCCTCGGGAAATTTTAAAGTTACCGGTACCGTACATTGAGGAGCAGCGTTCAAACAGCCCAGGGGACACTCCTCCCTTACTCCTAGGCGTGGGCGTTTCCCGGCCGTTCCTTGCAATTAGACAGGAAATGTCCTTTCCCGCCGCAATACAAACACAGACCTTGTGTCCTGCGGCGGCGCTTCTCCTCCTCAGTCAGGGTAGTTCTTCCCAGCTGCATTGGCTCATCAGAAGATGGTGTTGCGGTAGCCCCCGTAGACCGGGGAACAGAGGCAAGAGGTCTAGACGAGACCGGCGCTAGTGGCGACATGCGCCGTAGTGGGCGTAGCTCTCTAGCCCGCTGTTGCAACCGCTGATCAATGCGTCCAGCAAGCTCTATGAGAGCATTGAGATCTTCAGGGAGCTCTCTGGCAGCAAGAATGTCTTTAATCCGGCCTGCTAGACCTTCAAGAAAAATCCCCCGAAGGGCATCATCTCGCCACCCCACCTCAAGCGCCAGAGTGCGGAACTCCAGAGCGTACTCTGCCAGTGTACGTGGTCCTTGGCGAATTTGCAAGAGCTCCGAAGTCGCTGAAGTTTGGCGAGCAGGCTCATCGAACGCGGCTCTGAACTCAGCCACAAAGAGGTCCAGACTCGAGAGAGCGGCATCATTCTTCTCCCACATAGGAGATGCCCAATTCAGCGCCTTGTCATCCAGCAGGGAGAAAATGTACGCCACCTTGACTGCATCAGTAGGAAACTGATTGGGAAGTAGAGCGAACCGCACATAGCACTGATTGAGAAAACCACGACAAGCTTTGGCATCCCCAGCATAACGAGAAGGAGCAGGCAGCTGGGTCTGAGTCTGGAATGTGACTACTGGAGCCGGAACCGGAGGCGGAGCCTGTCCAGGAGGTTCATTGTCCATTCGAGTAGCCATGCGCTCAACCGTGGCTACTAACGAATCCAACACCTGTTGCTGCTGCACCAGGCGTTGTGCCAACCCAGGAATGGCCTGAAGCCCAGCGAGATCTGCCGGATCCATGGCCTTGCAAACTGTTGTGATTGACCAATCCGGAAGTGGATCCTTGGGCCGACCGCCGGAGGGAGACTGACGGGAGGCAGACTAGATGAAACGATGAATCTTCACCTGGGAACCCGTGACCCCTCCAGAGGAGCTGTGGAGGCCTGGGTCACTAGGGCTTAGGAGTCTTCGCCCTGGAAGCCCGAGATCCCCCCAGGAGGAGCCTGTAGGGACCCGGACCGCTGGGTCTTAGGTGATAACAGAAGAATCCAAGGAAGCGATACGAACCGGGGTACAAGCAGGCAGAGAGCGGAGTCAGGCAGGCAGAGATCAGGAACCAGGCTGGCAAACGATACCGGAGTCAGGCAGGCAGAAGTCAGGAACCAGGCAGGCAGATAAACGATACCAGAGTCAGGCAGGCAGAAGTCAGGAACCAGGCAGGCAGATAAACGATGGCAACTAGCACTCCGAAGAGAAACCTCGTTGCAAGGCGAATTGCAACTTCAAAAGTCCCGGCTTAAATCCCCTGCTCAATCAGCTGACGTCAAAAGAGGCGTGTCTGCACATCCGGGTGCAGACGCCTTAAAACACGGCTCTTCGCGCGCGCGCGTACCAGGGCTGGGGGGAGGAGTTTCTGACGACGTCTCCACGAGGAGACGCCGCTGCCATGCGGCCCTGGAGGCCAGAAACCCGGCGGTTCGCGTCGCCACGGAGGAAGGTAAGAGCCCGGTCACTAGGCTAGTGACCGGGATCGTAACAGCAGGTGACGGGGATTTTCTCCATTTTTTTTCCTTCTGTCGTAGAGTCCGTTTAAGTTTTCGTAGTTCCTCATTGAACCAAGGTTGACTTTTTGTTGCATTGTGTTTAAGATGTTTTGTTGTTAGAGGACATAGTGTATTTGCTATAGATTCGGTTATCTTAGACCATGATAGTATGGCTGTGTTGGGAGTAGTGATGTCGATGGCTGATAGATCCGGGGCTAGGAACTTTGCGAGATGCTCAGAGGGGCATGTTTTTCTGTATAGGAATGATTGAGGTGGGAGGGGGGGGGGTGATTATGAGTCGGTTTTGACACCGAGAACGCAGCGGAGATTATTGAATGGTCAGTCCATGGAACTTTGTTGCATTCCGGGTGTTTAGGGATGTCAATACCGGTATTAGTGAAGATAAGGTCCAGCGTATGACCTGCTTTGTGGGTAGGTTCGTTAATTTGTTGTTTGAAACCCAAGGCTGTCATGGCCGTTAGGAAGGCTTCGCAGTTAGGGGAGAGAGGAGACTTATCCACATGGAGATTGAAGTCTCCCAAGATAATGGCTGGTGAGTCTAGGTTTAGATGGGTTGCTATGATTTCCAGAATAGGGGAGGTATTGGATTCTAGGATGCTTGGGGGGGCGTAGACTAAGAGGATTTGCAGAGATTCGGATTTAAGAGGCCTATTTCTATTTTGGTTGATGTGATTAATGGTTGATGAGTAAATCTCAGTGATTTTTTTACTACCTTCTTCATCGCAACTATATCTTTCTTGAAATGCGGTGACCAGAACTTTACACAATATTTAAGGTGCGGTCTCACCATGGAGCCATATAGAGGCATTATGACATCCTCTGTTTTATTCACCATTCCCTTCCTAAGAATTCCTAACATTCTATTTGCTCTTTTGACTGCCACAGCACACTGAGCCAACAATTTCAAAGTATTTTCCACTATGATGCCTAGATCTCTTTCCTGGGCAGTAGCTCCTAATATGGAACCTAACATCGTGTAACTACAGCATGGGATATTTTCCCTATATGCATCACCTTACACTTTTCCACATTACATTTCATCGGCCATTTGGATGCCCAATTTTCCAGTCTCACAAGGTCCTCCTGCAATTTATCACAGTCTGCTTGTGAGTTAACTACTCTGAATAATTTTGTATGATCTGCAAATTTGATTACCTCACTCGTCGTACTCCTTTCCAGATCATTTATATTGAAAAGTACGGATGCCAGTACAGATCCTTGAGGCACTCCACTGTATACCCTCTTCCATTAAGAAAATTGTCCATTTAATCTTACTCTCTGTTTCCTCTCTTTTAACCAGTTTGTAATCCATGGAAGGACATCAACACCTATCCTGTGACATTTTACTTTTTTTAGAAGCCTCTCATGAGGAACATTGTCAAATGCCTTCTGAAAATCCAATACACAGTATCTACTGGTTCACCTATATCTACATGTTTATTAACCCCTTCAAAAAACTGAAGCAGATTTGTGAGACAAGACTTGCCTTGGGTAAAGCCATGCTGACTTTGTTCCATTAAACCATGTCTTTCTATATGTTCTGTGATTTTGATCTTTAGAATAGTTTCTACTATTTTTCCTGGCACTGAAGTCAGGCTTACTAGTCTGTAATTTCCTGGATCGCCCCTTGAGCCCTTTTAAAATATTGGGGTTACATTAGTCACCCTCCAGTCTTCTAGTTCAATGGATGATTTTAATGATAGATTACAAATTTTAAGTAATAGATCTGAAATTTCATTTTTTAGTTCCTTCTGAATCCTGGGGTATATACCTTCCGGTCCAGGTGATTTACTGCTCTTCAGTTTGTCAAACAAGCCTACCACATCTTCTAGGTTCACCATGATTTGGTTCAGTTCATCTCAATCATTACCCATGAAAACTTTCTCCGGAACAGGAATCTCCCCAACATCCTCTTCAGTAAACACTGAAGCAAAGAAATTGTTTAATCTTTCCGCCATGGTCTTATCTTCTCTAAGTGCCCCTTTATCCCCTCGATCATCTAACAGCCCAACTGACTACCTCGCAGGATTTCTGCTTCGGATATATTTTTTAAAGTTTTTAATGTGAATTTTTGCCTCTATGGCCAACTTCTTTTCAAATTCTTTCTTAGCCTGTCTTATCATTGTTTTACATTTAGCTTGCCAGCACTTATGCTTTATCTATTTTCGTCTGTTGCATCCTTCTTCCAATTTTTGAATGAAGATCTTTTGGCTAAAATAGCCTTTTTCACCTCACCTTTTAACTATGCCAGTAATCGTGTTGCCTTCCTTCCACCTTTCTTAATGTGTGGAATATCATCTGCGCTGTGCTTCTAGGATGGTATTTTTTAACAATGTCCATGCCTCTTGCACACTTTTTACCTTTGTAGCTGCTTTTTTCAGTTTTTTTTATAACTATTTTTCTTATTTTATCAAAATTTCCCTTTTGAAAGCTTAGCCTAGAGTCATGGATTTACTTACTGTCCCCCTTTCTGTCATTAATTCAAATTTGATCATATTATGATCACTATTGCCAAGCGGCCCCACCACTGATACCTTTCTCACCAAATCCTGTGCTCCACTAAGAATTAGATCTGAAATTGCTCCCTCTCTCGTCGGTTCCTGAACCAATTGCTCCATAAAACTGTCATTTATTCCATCCAGGAACGTTATCTCTCTAGCATGTCCCGATGATACATTTACCCAGTCATATTGGGGTAATTGAAGTCTAAACACAAAGATTCTCTTAATGAACAATCCCACGATTGTTGCTGGAATTTTCAATACGTTTTTGGCTTTCTTGAGACAATTTTAGTGGCCAACTGTCACCAAATTCCGTAAAATGCTCATCAGCAGTCTTGCTATCACGTCGACCAAATTTTTTGGCAATCCAATTTTTCATAATAAATGTTGCTCCAGCATCATGTGCCTCTTAAATGCATACACTTAATATGGTCAATCTGACATTGTTTTTCGCTATCGTACGATCCGGCCATAAATAATAAATTTAAATAATGTATAAAGTACTGTTAAATTCCAAACGGAATGGTCTACCAAATGGTACAAAAATTATATTAGTGGGGTAATCCAGTGGAGCACTAGGGGCTGAGGCAAAGGTTATGCAACACCCAGTACAAGCCATCAAAGAACTGAAAGTTGGTAAAGCCTCAGGACTAGATGAATTTTCAGCTAAGTTTTATAAGTCATTCTGCCTGATATTTCCTAATCCCTTAGCTTGAATGTTTCATTATTTGTTGGAGGTAGGGAGGTTGTGTTCTTCCTCTAATGCAGCTGGAATCACTGTCTTGGCTAAGGAAGGGAAGGATGCTATGTTGTGTAGTTCATATAGGTCAGTTTCCCTTTTGAATGTGAATCTCAAGATGTTGGCTAAGATCTGGGCAGGGAGACTAAGCAGGGTATACAATGATCAGTCTGATTTTATCCCAGGTCAATTAGCAGCTGACAACATGAGGAGTGTTTTGAACCTGATTTGGTATGCCAAGCAAGATTCAGTGCCTGCCATATTATTTGCTCTGGATGCCAAAAAGATGTTCAGTAGTGTACATTGGAAATTTCTGTTTAAAATATTGGAGAAGATGGGAATTGGGAATAATTTTCTTTGCTGGGTTCATAAGTTGTATGAGGATCTGCTGGTCTGTATCAAGATCAATGGAGGGTACTTGGACACTTTTATGGTGGGTTGGGGAACCAGACAGGGATATCCTTTGTCTCCGCTACTTTTTGCCATTATGATGGAACCTTTTGTGGAAAGGGTCTGGACGAATGCGGAGATGGGGGAATCTCAGTTGGTGGTCATCAGTATAAGATATCCTTGTTTGTGGATGACCTCTTGTTTCCACTAAGTAAGCCTAAGGTAGCTTTGCAGGTTTTAATGGAAGAGATTGAGAGGTTTGGGAGGGTGTCTGGGTTTAAAATCAATATGGATAAATCAGAGATAATTAACATTTCCCTTTAGGATAATTCATCTTGCCACGTGAAAAGTCCAATTTCCTTTTAAATGGGCTAAGGATAAGTTAAAGTATCTAGGAGGGTCCAATGGAGCTGATTTGGAGACTACCTTTCAGTTTAATTATCCACAGATTGTCTCAAATATCCAGCGAAATCTGGAAAGATGGGAATGGATTTACATATCCCAGTTGGGGAGAATCGCAACAATTAAGATGAATGTTTTGCCTTCAGAGTAGGATCTTCAGCTTTATTTGGAAGTGTTACACGGATTCTCTATCTTCCAAAATTATCAGATGAGTTGATGGTAAGCAGTGAAAGCACTGGGCTCACACGGAGCACTCCGCTGTAGGGCTGTTAACTATCTGGGTATTAGTATGGCTCCCAAAGAGGTTGAGGCTACCTTTGGATTCTATATCACCCTTTACTGCTTATTACTATAAAATTGTGGGATAGGTGGAAGACAGGGATTTTTTCTTTAAGACATCTGTGAGATTTAATAAGAACTTTCCACCAGTCCTCATTTCTTTTGGTTTTAAGAGGTAGGGGTCTTTAGCACTTTCTCAACTGGGGCATTTTTGGGGGTGCTCTGGAATACAAAGCTTTCCAATTCTTTTGGGAAGTTTCCACTTTCTGTTTGGGATAAGATTTTTCTTTTTTACAGCAAAGCATTTTTTGGTCTCTAAGGGGGTTAGGGCTGAACTTTCAAAAGGGAAAACTTTGTTCAAGAAGTATTGTGTTAAAGCTGATGACATAAAAGAGATAATTTCTAAAACTCTGTGCTCTTCTGAATGGGGACTTGATGTTTAAGCCCTGTCACTTAGTAGGTTGGAAAGTGGATGTCAATGAATCCTTGGATGATCATGCCTGGGATTTATGCTTCTTATTGATTGGAAGAAGCTCAGTTTCTTCCTTGCTGGTTGAAAATGGGTATAAATTAGCTACTCCCCGCACTCACAAAGCGGGGAGTAGCTGGCTTGTTACGGCGGTTACTACCCCAAACCAAATGTGCCTGATACTTCACTTTCGATGCACATCCAGCATGGCTCTCTGCTTCAACAGCATGGGAGAAGACTGATACTTCACGCATATCCAGCATAGCTCCCTGCTTCAACGGCAGGGGAGAAGAAAAACAACCAATAAGGGCTGTATAACATAGTCTGGGTAAAACAAATAAGCATGGGTGTAGCTTGCTTATTGCGGCGGTTACTTCCCCTACTACCCCTAACTAATCAAGCTTGATATTTCACTTGGAGGCAGCTCCATCACTGCTCTCTACATTAATGATGGGGGTGGAAGGGAAATAGAACCAAAGAGCTAAGAGAAACAGATAAGTATGAGAGAAAAAATGTGTGAAGTTTGCTGGGCAGACTGGATGGGCCATTTGGTCTTCTTCTGCCGTCATTTCTATGTTTCTATGTTTCTAGATGGTATCTTACTCCAGAGTGCCTTCATAAAAAATATCCAGATGCTATAAGGACTGTTGGTATTGGTGTGGGATCCCTATTTCATATTTGGTGGAAATGCCCTCCGATCCAAAAATATTGCAATGTGGTTATTAATTTGGTTAGGGATTTAACTTTAGTTACGGTTCCTAAGGATCCTAAAGCATTTCTTTTGGGTTTTCGTGTTCCTCATGTTAAGGCTTCACTGAACTTCTTAATATTACAGGTTATTATTGCAGTGAGATGTGCTTTGCTGGCCTCTTGGAAGAATCCTGCTATTCCATCATTGCCATTAGTTTGTAAATGTCTTAATAATGTTTTTCACATGGGAAAGTTGACTGCAATGCCCCTGGCTAAGTTTGAAGCAACTTGGGGACTTTACCTCCAATTGGGTAGAAAAATCGATTTCTTGAATGGCTGTTGAGTATTTGTGATTGTTCTATAATGACCACCTTCTATCCTGGACTTTGGACAAAAGGGCTGGGGGGAGGCCTGGTGGGAGGAGAAGGATTCACGGTGAAAATCTAACAGTTGCAGGTTGACATTTTTTAGGTTGTTTTGTTACTCCATAAACTTTAAATTACAAGCAAACAAACACATATGGAACTGGGTCATGCATGTACTTTTATGCACACCGAACCCCAGTAACCTTAAATCTTTGGGTGCTTGGAGGGAATAATTGCACCCTACAAATGCACAGGGCCTTAGGCCTAATATGAATTTATTCATATATACTATGCTGCAGGCACCGGAAACTTCAGTTCTGTTTTCTTTTATAGCACTTTTCAAAACAGGGTGCAAAAGCGCTGTATCAGAGGTTCAGTCCATCCTTCTGGGCTACTGGAGGCACAGTAACTACCGCTATGCTGCACTGATTGGCTTTTGGAGATGGGGGTTGAGAGGGAAGGTTCACCATGGCCTTCAGGATGCGATATTCAAAATGACAAAAACCTGAGGAGAATGGGTGCTCACAGAAAATGTTTCTGGGGAAGAGGTGGGAGGGAGGTCATAACATATAAAAATCAGGACGTACAAATACAAAATCATAGAAATAGTTGCAAAAATAATTAGTCATTAAAATCCCTAGAGAGGAGTGGGGAGCAGACACGAAAAATGACTTCCCTCGCCCCTCTCCAATTGGCTAGCCTGGGCAAAGCCAATTAAATAGGATCTTGTTGAAACGTGCTAGAAGCCATTGCAATGTGCCAGGTTCTCACTTTTCGTTCACTCGTAGCCTTATTTAGTGTAGGGAAAATGTATCTGGGTTTTTAAAAAAAAGAACCAAAAACAGGAGGCTACATAATTGTAACCTCAGGGTGGTTGGGTGGCAAGGCGTTAACCTCCAACCCCCTCCCCCATATTATATGGGCTCTCAGTCTTAGCCAAAAGGCCAAGAACAGGCCATCCTCAGCTCAGAGCTCACGCCTCGCCTTTGATCTTCAAACCAACTTCTGTCTTGGCAAGGCGTAAGTTTTGTGGTAGGGCTTGGGGGAGGGGGAAATAATTGTATCAGTGTATGGAGAGAGGATTCAGATAATGAATGATTGCACAGCAGTGAAATTTCTAACGGGTTTTAATAGGTTTGTTTTCCAGCTTCCTGTTGGCATTCGGTGCCTAGGACTTAATTTTCTCGCCATCCTCTTGTTTAAAAAGTCCACTCTTGAACTTTTTTAAGAAGAGGGATGTGGGGAAAGGGAGGGGAATAGGGGATTGTGCATGACACCAAACACAAAGAGAGAGAAAAAGCCCTCTTTTTTTTTGCAAGCCTTCCAGCTTCTTTCTTCTTTTCATGCAGGAGAAATATCACCCTCTGAGCTTATCATGCAAATGAAGATTTTACAGGCGCCATTTGTTGGGGGCCCAGAGCAAAGCAAAGCAAACAGTGATGTCACTGGTCCCAAGAAGGGGTTACCCTACAACCAGCCAGGAGCAGCCCCAGCCTAGAGACTCAACGCACAGTATCACCGCTTCCGAATCTGAATGGAAAAGTTCCCCAGCACTTCCAGAAGTTGCCTCTAGATATCCATTAAAGAACGTCAAGAAACAAAATACAAATATTTTTTTCTCCAGAGCAACCAAGTCCTTAAAAACCACATTTCCATGGCTGCGCAACTAGATCCAGAATGGACCTCTCTGTTTTCTCCTACTCATTTGGTCTTCTGTCCTGATCAGATTTTGCCTCAGTTGGAGCCGATGGCCACCATAAGCCTTCATTCCTAGCTAGCCAGAGTTTTTCCATCCTGTCTAGCCCAGCCTCTGCAGTGCCAGACCTTGCTCATGTCAAAGCTCCTTTCAGAATCCAGTAGGGGTACACCCTGAGTCTGGCTGGTAGGTGTGGCTGTGTGTATTAGAAGAGGTATTACCAGCAGCAAAAAAGGAGGTGGTAATGCCTTTGGACAGGCTGTTAGTGAGATCTCACCTGGAGTATTGGGTCCAGTTCTGGAGGCCGTACCTCCAAAAGGATATAGACAGAGTAGAGGTGGTCCGAAGAAAGGCTAGAAATGAATGCAATGTCTGCGCCATATATTCTGTGTAATGAGAATTAAAGACCTAAATATGTAAACCTGAAACGAGAGAGGGTGGGAGGAATATGATGAAGTCATTTTATTTTTATTTATATGTTTCCCTTATTATGATGAATTTTGTTGCTGTACATTGCCTTGGGTGGATTTTTATTGAAAAGGCGATTGATAAATTGTTAAATTAAATATCTCATAGGTACCAATAATGGACAAGAAACAAACATTTTTTCAATGGAAAGTAAATTTTAGAACACAAGTGTGTGATACACAGCTCAAAGGAGGTAGATTTAGGAGTAAGAGCAGGAAATATGTCTTCATGGAAAGGGTGCTGGATGCAGGGAACCCCTCCCAGGAGGAGGTGGTGGAGGCTAAAATACTGACAGGCCGATACAGAGCGCACTGTTAACCTGCCCTTGGACGCGCGTTTTCCCTTACCCCTTATTCAGTAAGGGGAGGAAAACGCGCGTCCAACCCGTGGCACCTAATAGCGCCCTCAACACGCAAATGCATGGCCCTATTAGGTATGCCCGCGTGATACAGTAAGTAAAATGTGCAGCCAAGTCGCACATTTTACTTTAAGAAATTAGCGCCTACCGGTACCGGGAAAGTGCACAGAAAAGCAGTAAAAACTGCTTTTCTGTGCACCCTCGGACTTAATATCATGGTGATATTAAGTCGGAGGTCCCGAAGAGTAAAAAAAGTAAAAAAAAAAATTTTAAATGGGCTGGCGGCTGTCGGGCCGAAAACCGGATGCTCAATTTTGCCGGCGTCCGGTTTCCAAGCCCGTGGCTGTCAGCGGGCTCGAGAACCGACACAGGCAAAATTGAGCGTCGGCTGTCAAACCCGCTGACAGCCGCCGCTCTGGGTCAAAACGAGGCACTAGGGATGCACTAGTGTCCTTAGCACCTCCTTTTGTCCGTTTCTACCGCACCACCTAATTTAAATACAGAATTGCGCGCACAGGCGAGTGGCCTGTGCGCACACCGGGAGAGCAGGCGTTCGTCCGCTCTCCCATGGACTTTACTGAATCGGCCTGTAAAAAAATTCACAAAACCTTAGGATAAATCCGGAGGATCCTCAGAGAGGAGGATGTGGTCATAAAGCTGGAGATGGCTTAATCTCTATGGTATTCTATCTGAAATGGGGAGACTGGATGAGCCTTGTGCTCCTTGGCTGCCATATATTACCGACGCAATGTAAAGGGTGGAAGAGCAAGAGAGAATAAGGAAAGTGGAAAAAATTAGAATGTCAGATGGGGTAAAAAAAACAAAAAACCCAACCCCAAAAGCTGGCTAGATTAAGTATCTGGAAGCAGAAAAATAAAAAAGTGAATTTGATTATCTGCAATTTTCAGAATAAGTAGTGCTCTTTGATGTGCTTGGATTCCCAGGCTTCCCTTGGACCCTCACTATGGAGAGACTCTGATTCTCTTTGGCAATGCCCCTCTGCGGGTACGGCATCCCTGGCTGGTTTATCTGTCTCCCAGCTCCAGCCCTACCATCACTCTACACCCAGCCAGACAGCTCCACAAAGGGATTATTAATGGGCTTCCCTGCTGCGCAGGAACCATTGCCTGAATCTTCCAATGGGCCGTTTCTGAAAAAAGAAACAAGTGCGCCTTTTGTGTACTGTTTGAGGTCTTGTTTCAAGGTGTCATTGAGCAAGGGTCTGGACCTTGTAAGCCCAGGAAGATTTATACCTGGAGCTAGAATCCTACTTCTGTCACCTTCATCTTCCCAGAAAGAAGAACTTTTCTTACTGTTTTAGCTGAAAGGAAGAATGTCCTCAACCTGTCCTTTATATCTAAAGGTTCCTTATAATTAACCTTGTAAACATTGCCTGATGGACTGTGGGAAAATAGACTGTAAATGTTATTTTTCTAGGTTATGTTGAGGTCATTCAAGTCATCTGCTTGGGAGGAAATTTCAGCCTCGGTAACATCAGAAGTTTATGTGAAAATCATGTACCCGACCTGAGGCCTGGGAATCAGGTTGTAACTCCCCTAGCACAGGCATTTAGGCAAACCAGACAACTGCCTCCGGCACCACATTTTCAAAGGCGCCAGAGCATCGCCGTTGCCCTGCCTCGCTCTGAGCTTGCCCGCTGGGGCACCAAACCCACAGCAGCACCTGCTTGGAAAAAAAAAAAAAAAAATTCAGCGCGGGACCCCGGAGCCCTCGCGTGCTGACAGGCTCAGCGGAGCCCCCACTCCCTTGCAGGGGTTTCCATGGTAACAGCAAACCCATGCAGGAGGGGGCGGGGGGCCGCTGGGCCGGTCAGCACGCGAGGTCACCCAGGACCCGCGCTGAATTTTTTTTTTTCCAAGCAGGTGCTGCTGTGGGTTTGGTGCCCCGGCGGGCAAGCCCCCCAGGGACTGTGAGGTGAGAAAAGAATCTGGGCAGGGGAGTCCCAGGTGCCTCGCACCTCAGCACCCTATGAATATTTCTAAGGGGGACCCTTTCGGCTCCCCCATTATCTATGGACACCGCCTTATTAAATCTGGCCCTGGCCCCTGGATTCTTCATTCTGAGTCTTCCTGTTCCTCCGCGTTCTCAGAGCAAATACTCAAATTGTCAGGTTACAAAGTGATAGCAGTGGGATGTATCATGGACGCAGAGAAAATAACAGTATATCAGGACACTCAGACCTCAGACCCGTCCAAACTGGCCAGATCTTTGCCTGCCTGCAGACAGAGTGTTATCTGGCTTCACCCTCCCTTTCCCACCACTCAGGATCCTCGCCTCTGCTTTCCTGACCTCCTTCAGTGTTGAAATAGTTAATTGGGATTACTGTGCTGACATTGCCACTGCTGCAAAAGTGCGGCACCTGCAGAAGGCCACAAAGCCTGATGCGTAACCGCTTAAAACCATTTCAGCAGCTGAAGTAAATTTTAAAAAAACAACTCCAGGCAAAACAACAGCAGCAACAGGGGGACGGTGATGAAGCTCTCAGTAAAATTCCAGCTACAGATCCACGAAAGGTCTTTGCCAATCCTGAAGCCTGTGGGACGCGCCACTCAGGCACCTGAGGCAGAGTTGATTGGTGGGGACTTGTCCAGCCCTGAATAGGAGTGGCCGGGCATTAGTCTGCTCCTGCACAGCAAGAAGCAGCTTAGTTTGCCTGATCATGCGGCCTTTCTGAAGGTCCTGCAAAACAGAGTGGTGTGTCCACTACAAATATTATAGATGCACACAGAGCTGAATGTTTTGAGGGCTTGGTAGCATCTGTGAGTTCCCATCCCAATATTAATTGGTACTGTTACTTTGTTGAAAAGAGAGGCCCAGAACTGTGCCTGGACCATCATCCTATTTCTGATTTTAGCAAGAGCGCAGTGGTTCGAGCACAGAGAAACCAGCCCTTGCTGCCTACTCCCAGTCTTTCTGTGCAGTTCTAGAGTTAACTCTCTGGATAATCAGAGCTTATTGTTTGGATGATGAGCACATGGTTTTTCAATACAGGAAGTGGCCAACTTTTCACTTTGGTTCAGGATTCAGCCAGTGTGGGTAAAGCCCTTTAAAAGCAAGAGCGGGTGGTAGCCCTGCCCCTTTAATATTGGAGTGAGGATGGGGAGATTCCCCCCTTTCTGTGAGAGCAGTTTCTCAAACCTTCATTTGTTTGGCTGGACTCTAGTTAGGGTTGCTAACCGGCTTCAGATTTTTTAGGACAGGCTGATCCACTTCTGGTTTAACCCCAGATCCTGTGTGGATTTGTAGTCTTACTTTTCTAGAGAAATCAGTGGGAACCCCAGAGCCATGCAGGCAGTGGGAATAAAACCTGGGCCGGATGAACCTATCCTGAAAATTTGGAGCCAGTTGGCAACTCTAACTCTAGTGCCTCACTCTCACTAATACAGACTTTCCCCACAATGGCATTTCAGCTTTCTGTATGGATCCCATCTCCACCTCCATCAAACTCCACAAACAAAGGTGAATCCTGAGGCATAATGGTCAGGATGAGCTAGGCCTTGGTTTACCTCCTAGAGAGAGGCTGTTTGCAGATCATGCTCTGACAGCAGAGATTTTGAAACCTCTGTTTTCATATATTTTCATTTACTTATCTTTATAATTTTGATATATTTTAGTTAGGTTTGTGTTGAGGAACCACTCCTCACTTTTAGTTAGAATTTATTTCATTTATCTAGGTTTTTATTTGATTTGTTTGAGGGGAAGGCAGCTCCTCTGCCTTCCCCTGTATACAGACTGCAGCCTCTCTTCCCTTCACCCATTCACACATACTCACTTTTCTTTGTTTTATGGTGAAGTTTTAGTTAGGCAGGGACAGTTCTTCAGGGATTTAGTTTTAGGGTGAGTTTTGTTTTAGGCAGGGATATTTTCAAGCAAATTTCTTTTCGCATTTGCTTTACAGTTTTAGTTCTGTTGTGCTCTTTCCTTCAGCCTCCCATTGGAGCTGAAGGGAGAGTTTTATTTCAACTGCTTTGTTTGATTTAGTTATTTAATTTCAACCCTTCCCCCAACAATTGCCTTTTTTGATTTTATTTTAGTTTTATAAGTTAATAGAGTAGCAAGCTCTTACCTTTTTATTTTCTTTATTTCATCACTGAGGCTCCTGGAGCTTTGGTAGGGGGAGGGCTCAGCTACTCAGCAGGGCCACAAGTTCTGAAGCCCAGCTGAGCTCTGATCAGACACCTGCTGTAGGCCTTCCCGGAGTAGCCAAGGAGCCTTCTTTTCTAAGGAAGTTTTAGTTCCAGTTTTTTTTGTACTTCTCACTCCCCTGAGCACTCTCTTTTTAATTTTGGAGCACAGATCCATTAAAAACTTCACAGTTATTTTATTTTTCACAATAATTAAAAATAAAAAAAAAGTCACTCTTTAAGCAATCTTTCACCTCTCTTTTATTTTCAGTAGATGCTGCTTCAATGCCAGCCCCCCGTTGCCTATATCTCAATATAAAGAACATCCTGGGCAATGGGGAAGAAGCAGCTTCAAGCAGGCCCTAAGAAAGCTGGCGGGCGGGGGGGGAATGTGCCAGCTGGAAGCCAATACTAAAGAAGAACATCTGTGACTTTCTGGCTAGCACCCCAAAAACTGCAGCAACAACATCAGCTGCACCCACACCCCCAACATCGCCTATTGCTGCACCCCCTCAAAATGCAGCTTCTAACCCAGCAACAGCTAATAATGACGCTGGGCACTGTTATCTGCTAGGGCAGGGATCCCTATTTTAGGGGACCCTTTAGTGGCTAGCACTTCTACGCCAGCCACTGAAAACACCATTCCTGCCTCAGCTCCATCCAACATTGAGGTAGCCACTCTGGCCGACAGTACCCGTCCTTCCACCTCAGAGGGGGCTGTGTCGCCAGCCAGAGAGGCAAGTGGTGTCCCTGCTCCTGCGGAAATTACTAAAACACCTCAGGCAGCAGCAGGGCACAGTAAAGGTAAATCTCAGAGCCCAAGTTCCTCCCCGGTCACTGCATCCACTTCTGCTGCAGTCAAACTGCCGCAAACAAGATCCTATGCGGCGATGGTGTCAGGCGCAGCAGCTGGTGGCTCTGCCTGGAGGGATGTAGGACGAGCACAACACCCAGGATCAGGCAGTAGAGCCCCGTACCCAATACAATATGCCACCTAACCCTTCCACGGCTAACCCAGAGGCATAGGGTCAAGTGTCCAGCATTGGGAGGGGCAACTATCGAGGACCACATCATGGCACTGGCCGACGTGGTGGGTCCTGCAGCCATTGTGGTGGCTGGCAGGATGTACAGAAAAATAGGATTTTTCCTTTGAACACTGGCTGCCACATAGGGCAATTGTAAAGGGCAGAGTGGTGGAGGGGGGTCTTCGTACCAGTTGAGCTTCTGGAGGTCCCCGGAACCAGGGTGGTGCTATCAAATGTGCCACCCTACACACCTGAGGCAGTAATAATGGGTCACCTGTGCACTCTCCCATCGCTGTGATACCCCTGGGGTGCAGGCACAGGACTGTACGCCACGTCCTGTCCTATAGACTGCAGGTGACCATGAAGGGGGCCCCACACTATCTACTACAGCACAGAGGAGGGGAGGTGTTTCCTGTGCCGGGAGGTGGGGCATATCTGCAAAGTATGTCCCAAGGCAAAGAAAGCCAATAAGTCTGCCACCCCCCGAGCTGCCCTCCTCTGCTGCCCCCTCATCTATAGCTGCTACTAACTCCTTGGCAGCTGAAAGCCCTCCGGCCCAAACTCCAACTGTATCTCTGAGGGCCAAAGTCCAAGCATCCCTACCACTTCTGCTAGGACCCACCCAATTGACACCACTCGGGCCTCCCCCTCCACTGCCAAAATTGCAGGTGTACATCACCCCAACATAACTGCCAGTGCCGAGGAACAGCAGGCCTTGATAGAGGGGTCCTCTAAAACCATCTCAGAAGTCCCCAGGGATATTACAGCCAGAACCCCTACTGCCAATGGAAATAAGTTGACAGCTTCCTCTAGCATGCCAAAGAAAGCAACACAGAAAACTAGCAGGGCATGCCAGAGTGACAGTGAAAATGGAGTCTTTCCACTCACCACCCTAAAGAGGTCTGCTCCTCACCCCAGTACTGTTGAGGCAGCTACCCCTGCAAATAATACCTCACAGGGAACAGCCTTGGATGAGAATGAGGCAGCCACCCCGGCAGAATCCACCTCAAAGGGGACCGTCCCCTATGAGTATGGGGCAGTCACCTCTGCAAATTCCATCCTGCAGGGGACCGCATCTAATGAGAATGTGGATGCCACCCCAATGCTACCACTATCAGCAGAGGACTTAGCCGCCTGCCCCCCCCCCCCAATTTCAGCAGGGGGGATGGGGACAGCCTCTCGAGATTCGGCCACTGCCAAAAACATAATGGAGCGGCTTTTGGAAGGAGAACAAATGCCTTCCCAGTCAATATCCACACCTGAGTCCACCCCCATGGAGGAAGCATCACACCCTCCTGACCCCTTCCATGCCTCCCCTCCCCTTGACAACACCTCTCTAAGAACATAAGAACATGCCATACTGGGTCAGACCGAGGGTCCATCAAACCCAGCATCCTGTTTCCAACAGTGGCCAATCCAGGCTAGAAGTACCTGGCAGGTACCCAAAAACTAAGTCTATCCCATGCTACTGATGCTAGTAATAGCAGTGGCTGTTTTCTAAGTCAACTTGATTAATAGCAGGTAATGGACTTCTCCTCTAAGAACTTATCCAAACTTTTTTTAAACCCAGCTACACTAACTGCACTAACCACATCCTCTGGCAACAAATTCCAGAGTTTAATTGTGCGTTGAGTGAAAAATAATTTTCTCCGATTAGTTTTAAATGTGCTACATGCTAACTTCATGGAGTGCCCCCCCTAACCTCTTCAGCCTTTCATCATAGGGGAGCTGTTCCATCCCCTTTATCATTTTGGTTGCTCTTCTCTGTACCTTCTCCCTCACAACTATATCTTTTTTGAGATGCAGCGACCAGAATTGTACACAGTATTCAAGGTGCGGTCTCACCATAGAGCAATACAGAGGCATTATGACATTTTCCGTTTTATTAACCATTCCCTTCCTAATAATTCCTAACATTCTGTTTGCTTTTTTGACCACCACAGCACACTGGAAAGAGGGAAAGGGAGGAACCAGAGCTGGACTGGGTGTGGGGCAAATACACAGGGGATAAAAAGCCTGCTCCCAAAGTTAGGAGGAGGATGTTGGTCCCTTATGGGACAAAGGACTCAGAATCGGACTCTGAGAATCCAGGCCCAATTACCAGCAAGAGCCAGGAGCAGAGGCCTGAAACATTAGACCCCAAAGCAGATACAGCATCAGAGGCCCAATCCCAAAACATCAGCTCTCATGGGCAGAGCTGGTCCCCGAGCAGATCTCCTTTGGTGAGATTACCCCTCCACCATCATGGCTCAGGGAGGTGGAAAATCCTCTTCCTGGTGGAACCGCAGAGGAAACCCCTTTCCCCTCTCTCCCACCACCACCAGCTGGCCCGCAGACCTCTGAATCCCGGGCTGCTGAAAAGGAGAGGGAGAGCCCTTCGGGGTTGGGGAGCCAGGACTGACCCTGGTCACAGACACTGAGGTTGAGATAATCAGCGGGGCAGATTTGGCCTCAGGAGAGGCGGAGCTGAGACAATGGCTAAGGAGGAAAGGGTTTCCAGACTCTCAGTGACCCAGGACTTGCCCATGGAGACCGACTCCACTGAAACACCGGTGGGAGAAGAAGCAACACCTGCAGCCTACGTAGAGGTTGCTCCTCCTCTCACTAGCCATTCTCCTGAGGTCCCAGTAATGGTGATCATAACACCTCTGGAGAGCTTTCTCCTTAGCTCCAGAGGTGTCATACCAAGCGCCTCCAGTTTCTACCCCTGAGGAGTCCACAGGTCCCTCATAATTTGAAACACCATCTCAGGGCAGTGAGGGACAGATTAAGATCAAGCTGAGGAGGAAGTCTCTCCCAGATCAGGGGAAGAGCTTTGAAATCCTCAGCAGTGGGGAGGCAAGGGATGGGGAGCAGTCAGATGATGAGTCTGTAGGTAGGGCAGAGCCTGCAGACTCTGAGGCTCCCAACATCCCAAACAGGAGATCCTTCAGTTTTTGGAGGAGACCCTGTATCATAGAAGGAAGGAATGATTGATGCTGAATTACTGCAGCAATTGGTCTGGGCCATTCTCTGAGTCAATCGTCAAGCCAAAATGTACAGAATGGCCAAACACATCTATCTTCGTAAGCTCTACAACAGTTTCAAGTTCCTTAAGTAAGGACTTGCAAACAACATTGACAGAGGATGGCTAAACACACTCAATGTCAACAGCGGTAGGGTTGGGTTCCAGAGGTAACAGGTACTCACCTTCCTGTGAAGAGAGAAATACGCTGTGAGCTTTCTCCACCATTCCAGCAGATGAGACAAACTGGCTGCTGGAGTGGCGCGGCAGTGTCTTCTTCATCCACATCACTGCTACATCTTATGGGATGGTGATACTGTTTGCAGAAACATTTCAGCCTGAGGTGCTTTATGTGAAGACTGCTGCTTGTCAAGGTCTAGTTCAAATGCAGAATGGTTAAGTTCCTTAATGTGTATGCTCTGAGTGCAGGACCCAGTAGGCAGCAGTTCTTCAGGTAGATGTCAATCTATCTTGCCAGTTTGGAGGTTGACAAGGCTATGATGCTCGTGGGTGATTTTAATCGCACCCTCGAGGTCCTGGGCAGAAACCACCAGGAGCTGCACCAGGGCTCATCAGCTGCCCTGAGGAAGATGGTCTGCCGCTTCTTCCTAGTTGATGTCTGGCGAGAATACCACTCCAAGACATCTGACAACTTCACCTTTGTCAGGGTGAGAGAGGGTGTGGTGTCCAAACCCTGAATCGACTGGCTGCTAATCTCATGAGCCCAGTCCAATGCCATTAGACTGGCATTGTTCATGGATCACAAAGCTGTGACCCTGATAGCAGGGCTAGAGTCAATGGAGCACTGAGCAGCCTATTGACACTTTAATATCTCCTTACAGGAGGACCAGGGCTTTGTGATATTGTTTTGGGAATTTTGGAATGATTGGCATGACTATGAGGTGATCTTCTCCTCTGAGACAGTGGTGGGACAGGGGGAATGTCCATCTCCGAATCCTCTTTCAGGAGTATACTGGAGGCATGAGCAGGAGGCGTGATGCTGGGATCAAGCAGCTAGAGGGAGTAGTGCTCGATCTTGAAAATCTCCTGCCTGCACTCAGATACCAAGCTCTGCAGAGCCTGTACATCAAGAAGAAGCACACCCTCCGGGACCTAGTCAAGCATCAAAACCGGGGGTGCTTACATCAGGTCATGAATCCAAATCCTTTGGGAGATGAATTGTGGGCTCGCGCATCTTCTACAGGTTGGAGAAGAGAAGAAGGGCCAAGAAGCAGATAGTATACTTGCCGTTGCCTTCATTCCCAGCTCTCAGTGCGGGAGTGCCTCGATTCTGTTTATGGACATGTCTCTTCTCACTGATCCAGAGAGTATTCGATCCAGAGCTAGAGAATTCTACTCAGCATTCTTCTCTCCGGATCTCACTGACCCGAATGCCTGCAGGATTTTATGAGAGGGGCTTCCCACGGTTAGTCAGAGTGACAGGGATTGGCTAGATAGACCTCTCAGTCTGGCTGAACACTCTGAAGCCCTAGCTCTGATTCCTTATAATATGTATCCAGGCATTGACAGGCTCACTGTGGAGTTCTACTGCGATTTCTGGAATGAGCTAGGGCCCGACTTCCTGCAGGTCCTAGAAGAAGCCCTCAAAACCAGGCAGTTACAACTGACATGCAGTGCTTACTCAAACACATAAGAAGGGGGACCCACAGGATGTGAAGTACTGGCACCAGGTCTCGCTGCTCAGCACAGACTGTAAGTTCATAGCCAAAGCCATCTTGCTGCAGTTTAAGTCTGTGCTAGCCGATGTGATTCACCCTGACCAGTCCTTCGTGATCCCAGGCCAGACCATATTTAATAACATCTTTTTGGGGTGGGATCTGAGCCATCTCGCTCACACAACTGGCCTGTCATTCCCTCTTCTCGCTCTAGACCAGGAGAAAGCATTTGATAGGGTGGATCACGGTTGCCTCATGGAAACCCTGCCAATTGTTTGGTTTCAGCTCACACTACATGGGGCTTCTCCAACTCCTGTACAGTTCTGCAGAGTACCTTGTGAAGATTAGTTGGTCCCTGATGGCGCCTCTGGCATTCAGATGCGGAGTATGTCAAGGGTGCCCCTCGTCAGGGCAACTGTACACATTGACTATCTTTCTTGCATCTCGTATGCAGGAGGCTCACCAGACAGGTGCTTCAGGAACCTGAGATGCAGGTGACCTTTTTGGCATATGCCTGAGATCCAGTTGATCTAAAGAGGGTACAGGCATGTCAACAGGTGTACTCCGCTGCATCCTTTGCAAAGATCAAATGGTATAAATATTCTGGGCTTTTAGTGGACACGCTCCCCAATGCTTTCTGTCATCTAGTTTGCAATGGAAAGACGTTGCAATACCTAGGAGTCCACCTGTCAACTGTGGAGGCCATGGTCCTTGTTCACTGACATGAGCTGGAAGCAAAATGGGAACTCACCTGAGTTTGTGGACGGGTCTGCTCAAGTTGCTGTCCCTCAGGGGCAAGCATAGTCTGACATCAGTTGATTGCCCTGAGTTCTTGGCCCGACCCAGATGAAGTTGCTCAATTTCTTCTGGGCCGAGAAGCACTGGAACTCTGCAGGTGTTCTGAGCCTCCCACTGGGAAAGGGCTGGCAGGGTCCAAATTTTCCATCTTCAGACTCTGCAGAGGCTCCTTTATGCAGACCCTCCTCCACAGTGATGCACACTGGCTTGTTACTATATTCACCAGTTATGCAACTTACAATATGACTGGCAGTTTTTTTGTACTTGTCCAAAAGGCTGTGATAGAAACCTCTTGAAGCTGCCAGCCTTCTATCAAGATCTAATTAAAGCCCGGAACATGATCTCCATGACCAGAGAAGCCCCGGCAGCCGTGGATATGGAGTTTCAAGCTGAGCCTTTACCCTTTAACCCATGCTTGAGTGCGAGCATGCTCAAGTTCCCCATGGTTCACTGTCAGCTAATGCTGGCCAGAATCACAAAAGTTGGGAATCTCCTGAACTACCATAGACTCAAGTGGATGACCCCAGAGACCCTAGCCCATCTCATGGGTCTTGCAACTCCCCATGTCAACAGTCATCTATTCCAGGAGATCAGGAACACCATAACACCTAACCAGCACTTCTTCCTTCAGCGGGTTCTGCAGACTGGATGTCCCCACCCAACTCAGAGCCCTGTACTTCAGGATCCTCTTATCCGTGCCCCATGAACCCCCCTCAGACTTCCCACCCTGACAACCCATTCAGATTATCAGAATTTACTCCGACACATTTCTGCATTGTGTTAAGAAAAGAAATCTACTTGCTTGTGTTGCACACCATCCTCGTATCCCACCCAGATGTGGTGAGATACTCTTCTGCCATCTGAGGGGCAAGAGCCCTGGTGGGCATCCTTCTATTCCCAGCATATCCCAAGGCCCACCGGGGACCTGAGCTGGAGAATCCTGCATGGTGCTCTTAGGACAGGTGAGCTTTTAGTCCATTTCACAAATTCTTCACCAACCTGTCCTTTTTGTGGGATAATGGAGTCCATAGTTCATGTTTATTTCTTTTGTGCTAGACTTCAGCCCCTTTTAATTTTCCTTAAATACCTGCTTCTGCACTTCTGGCTCCATTTCTACCCACACATGTTTGTTTTTGGGTGCATCATGTCCCAAACTGCAGCTTACAGAGCAAGGGACTTTTTTTGTCAACCTCTTCCTGGCTCTTGCAAAAATGGCCATCTATAAGACAAGGAGGCAACCACTGGATGGGGAGGCATCCATGGACTGTGAGGTCCTGTTCCGGGCATTGGTGTGCTCCCACCTCCGAGCACAGCACTATGTTGCGGTGTCTACTGGTTCGGTGGACATCTTTGCCAGTCAGTGGGCACTGAATAGTGTACTCTGCTCACCACCAGCCCATCCAGATTATGTTCTTCACTACTATATGTAATCATTTATCCCTGTACACTGTTTTTCATTTTTTATTTACAAGCACGTTTTCTGGTTTTCGTTGTAATTAGAGTGGTGTTCGACTTCCCTAAAAATGGGAACCAAGTTGTATGCATTGTACCTGGTGCCACCACCACCAGGTGGCACTAGCTTGAAACTGATCTAAAATAAACCTAGGTTTGCCCCCTTTGTAACTAGGGACTCCTGGTTCCAATTTCTTTTAACAAACGCAGAATCTGCAAAGGAGCAAAACCAGGCCGGGATCAGACTGTGCCTTGTGACAAGAAACATGTTAGGGGCAGAGTCTCTCCTACACTTCTGCTTTCTGGGATAAGTTTTATATCAGTGAGGTGTGTAGCTCAACCCCACTCCTGCCATCCACAGCAGAACAAGAAACAATTCACATGAGAAGAAATCAATCTATAGGTTAGCTTCCTTTTTAAAAGCAGCAGCTGTATGCTCCATCCGTTAGATAATTGCATGAGTTGTGAAAAGAAATAAAATCTGCCTCTATACCTTGTGATTTATATTTTATTCTTAGGGAGATATTTGTGCTAAAAAGTTTGAAAGGTTCCCTTCCTCCTCTTCCTCACCCTCCCCTTCCCATTTCCAGCTGGCAATCCAAGTCACTTTGTATTAAGGACAGCTTTGCACGGCCTCTGCCTTCCAAGTCATCCTTGCTCAGTTTACTGTTTAAAGAGGGTGCTGCCCACAAAAGTTACTTAGGGGTCCTGAAGCTGCACAATCAAATAACTATGCAGGAATGACTCATGATTTGAGAGCAGTGTGACTCCCAAGGAGGGGGACTGCCAAAGGCAGGAGGGATCTGGGCTCTCTCCACGAGGGTGTTTCTGGGCAGCAGCCTGCAGGCAGGCGGGCCTCATCTGTATGCTGCGGAAAGGCTGCAGCCAGCGCAGCGGTTTACAAAGGATCGTGACTTATTTGCAGTGCCCAGGAGTCAGTGGAAAGGTCGGCCACCGAACCAGGAATGCAGGATGAGGGCTGCAGCCCGAGAAGGAATAATAATATATTTTTTAAATTCATATTCCAACTTTTGTGACACTTCAAGGCATGTCTTCAGAGCGCTCACAATCCAGGGGCCTGATTTACTAAGGCTGTTCTCCCATGCTCTGTCTGTGGGAGGGGAGGGAGAAGAGCACAGTGGCAGAGAGGGACAGGAGAAGGCAGACGGAGAAAGCTGCTGCTGGTTTTCAGCTTGTTTCAGGAGGTGATTCACTCATTCCAGCAATTGCCCTGAAGCTGATGAATGTTCTGCTGGAGGAGGTTCACATGGTTATGAATGTACACTGGAGCTTTAGATTTAAGAGAAAATACCAACTTCTCCTTCCTAAATTCCTGGCTCAAAAGACAGCTTCTTCTCCACCCTTTAGAGAATGGAGGGGCTGGGCTCTTAGGTTCCCTCCTCTTCCTTGCACAAAAGCTCTTTGTACCTAGGATTGTGAGAAGCAGAATGGAAGAGAGCATGAAGTCTGTCCATTGGCTGAGACCTGGTGGAGGGGAATAATGGGACCCTCCAGCAACAAAGCACAGGCTACTTATTACCTAGCAGAAGCTCTCCAGCCCCTGAATGGTTCACAAAGGCTTGTCTTGGAATTTATCAAGAGTCATGGACTCCTGATCCTGACCCCCTGACCCTCCATTTCTGCCAGCCACTGCTCTTGGATTTCTTCCACATCAACAGTAGTGGGGGAGAGTGGGCCTGCACTGTTGCTAGGAAATAGAAGGAGCGTCTACTGTTTCCTCCTGTCTTCACAGGGACTGAAGCTTTCAGGGGCGGATCAGAGATGACTTCAGCAGCCACAAGTAAAATGAGTTTGATGGTCTCAACCCGGCCTTTACCAGATATATATCCACATCGACAAACCAACACATGGATTGACTCAGCTCATTATGGTTGTTAATTTCTCCTCGGGATGGTCTTGGTACTGGAATAGCAAGGGATGCTGCAGGGCAGCAGTGAGGTGCATTGGCAGAACTGTCTGTAGGGGTCTGAGTACTAGAATAGCAGGGCAGGAACGAGATGCATTGGCAGTCCTGGAATAGCAGTGCTTGGCTGTAGGGCAGGAGTGAGGAACATTAGCAGCACTGTTTGTGTATGTTGTTGGTAGGGCGGTTATCTCAGTACTGGAACATCAGGGGCTACTGCAGCACAAGAGTGAGGTGCATTGACAGCTGTGTGTGTACATGTGAGTGTATGTCTCAGCATGTTGCCAATTTGAGAGGGGGAATTAGTGATAACAGTGTAACAATGCCAAAATAAAGAATAAGACTTACAAATAAAACCAAATAATTATTTGGGTTGAGAAAGTCACCCAAATAAACTAATATTTTATTATAATCACTGCAATTACAAAACCAATCAGGTTCTAGTGTATATGTGTACAGAAATTTAAATATTTGGAAATACTTGGGAATCTCAGAGAGAATTTGTAAACAGAGATCAAGGTTCTGCTAGATTACCTTTACAAGCAAATACAGTAGGTGTTATTCTGGCAAATAGGCCAAAACTTCTCCTTATAGATCAGATGGAAGGGAGGTGCTGTAGGGCCGGAGTGAGGTGCATGGGCAGAGCTGTGTGAGTGTGGGGATCTCAGGACTGGAATATCAGGGTGGAGCTACATGGCAGTAGTAAATAAATATGTATTGGCAGAGTTGTGCGTACTGCGTATGTGTTTGGGGGACAGGGAGTGACTCAGGGAAGGAGTGAGGTGCATTGGCAGGACTATGTCTTGGGTCTTAGTCCTGGAATTGCAGAT
Organism: Rhinatrema bivittatum; assembly: GCF_901001135.1. NCBI lineage: Eukaryota > Metazoa > Chordata > Amphibia > Gymnophiona > Rhinatrematidae > Rhinatrema > Rhinatrema bivittatum. The sequence continues at coordinate 58,120,286 of NC_042626.1, forward strand.
GGTGCGTCAGTGTGGGTGTGAGGCGCTCTGGCAGAGCTGGGTGTGGAGGTTTCAGTCCTGGAATAGCAGGGGGTGCTGCAGGGCAGAGCTGTGTGGGGAGCTTAGGGAGATGAAACCCAATTCTGGATATGACCCAAATGCTCCTAGTAATGCTGACTCCTGCAATCTTCTGCAAAGAAAGCATGTTCGACCCCCCCCCCCCCCCGGTCACTAAAAAGGTGACAACAGGGGAGAAGGTCAGCTTTACACAGGGAAACGTGAGTTGCAAAGAGTGTCCTATCTGAAGCAGCACACGACTGTGATTTTATTCACAAGACTCCAGTTGGGTTCAAACATTACCAGATGTTTGGCAGAGAGAGAAAGAGAAAAAAAGAGGTCTATTCTTAAGTGGAGGACTACACTATTCAGATTCGCCCCTCTTTTTATTGCACCCCCTTCCCCAGGCCTGTGACAGAGTTTGCTAGCCAATAATAATAATAATTTTAAAATAATGTTTTGCCCATGCTTGTTGCCCTTTCAAGGTGTTGAAAGCTGCAGGATGCCTCCGATTGGCTGATGTGCCCTTCCATGTCTCTCTCTGACATCACCATTCTTTGGAGTGGAAGTCCAGTCCTAGATTTACAGTTTAGGGACTGACGTCCAGACTGGACCAGCTGTTTCCTACTGTGGCTTAAGGCAGTTCAGCACCAGGTTCTGAGACAGACAGATAGACTGAGGGCCACATCAAAGTTAATAGTGCTTTTGAAATTCTTGAAATGTACTACAAAGAACTGAAATTGCCAGGCTTTTATTGTGAATTCCATAATGATTTTCTATATCACTTTATTATATATCTAGATAGATAGATAGATCTGGAAACCCATAACTCTCCAACCAATGTGGGCAGGATTTATGTCTGGCATATGAAATCATGATTTTTCCACCCATCTAAAATTATTATTGTGATTGGGGGGGGGGGGGGGGGGGTGTCACGTGATGCTCTTGCCCTGAGCAGACGCTGAAACCTGTTGCTCCTGCTCTCAACTATTATTCAAACTCTATGTGCGGTATTTCTTCAGAAAAGTAAGTGGCAATGATAGATAAAGTAGTCAAAAAGTCAATACCAATGATGTGGAGTAAGCAGTCAAGCCTAAGAGATCTTGTCATAAATCTGTTGCAGAGAAGCAGCTGAGCTTGGAGAAAACTGTCTCAGAAGATGGCTTGGCGATTGACAGAGATGATTGGCACAATGAAAGCAGTTGTGGGCCAGCTAGGCGAGAAAATTCAGAATAGCTTGGATGCTAAATTGGAATCAGTGGTTGACCGGATCTCACAGCTGGTGTCCACTGTCAGAGAAAACACAGCACAAACAGATTCCATTTCTGAATGAGTGGAGGAATGGGAAATATCCCTGACAAGACAACCTCGAAAACAGAAAACCGCCACAGTAACACATGAATTGTCATTCTCCAGGAGAAAGCCAAGGGGTCAAATCCGGCAGAGATCTTCTCCATGTGGGTGCCAGCCTTGATGAAACGTACGCGCAAACATGGGCGGGTGAAACTCGATCGGGCGCACAGATCCCTTGCACTGGCACCTAAAGAAAATGGCTGACCATGAGCTGTTATTATTCATTTCCATAATTATGGAGACCAATGCAACGTTCTGGAGGCCAGTTGCAAGATTAATGAAATCAGCTTCGAAGGAAAACGCATATATGTCTTTTCAGATTTTTCTGCTGATTTATTTATTTATTTATTTATTTATTTATTTATTTGTTGAGTTTTATATACCGTCATTCGGTAGAGCCATCATAACGGTTAAAAAAAGGTGCTCTGAGTTTCTAGCGAAGCCTGTCTCAAAAGGGAATTGCATATGCCATGTTGTACCCAGCACGTGTGTGGGTTAGATACTCCAGGAAAACTTTGTTCCTTGATGCAGTTAAAAAGGCAAAGACATTCCTGCAGTAGATCATCTTGGTGGTGGAGGAGCCTTGATCTTTGACAGCGTTACTGCTTTATATCCTTTCTTTATCTAATGATTCTTATGGGATTGATTATTTACTGATATAGAGAGGTTTATACATGTCCTACCTATACGCATGGAGTGGGGGGGGGGGGGGGTAGAGGTGTTGGGGTTGGAGGGATGGAATCTATGGTGAGGAAGAGGGTGGGGAAGGAATTTTTTTCCATGTCTTTCTGTTGTTTTCCTCAGCAGGTTCTTAGTGCTAATGCCCTCTCTTATACCATCTCCACCGTTCCTGTCATTCGCAGAACCCAGTGCTCTAGCTGCTGCGGGCAGGGTGCTTTGGAGCCAGAAGAACTGGCTTTGGAGGATTGTGGATTTGCCCTGTGGTTCAAAATCATGCTGCAACAAGATGGGGATATCCACTACCTCAAGGGCGGATGATTATCTGTGTCCCGCGCACCAGCTATGACAAACATCATCACTGGTCAAGAAAGGCATTGGAACTGTTATGATTAACTTGGACAATGCTACGGGTTAAGGGGCGGGGGTCAGGGAGGGGAGATATGGGGTGGTTTCTTTCCAGTGGGGGATGGAGTCTGAGAAGGTAATGTTGGTCACTGGGGACCCCTTTTAGGCCTCAGGACTTCCCCCTCCTGAGGGTTTCTGCTAAGTTGTGGGATGGAGTGTTCGTGGTTTTTGGTCTAGCAGGAAAGGGACAAGATGCCCTCTACAATTTTGGTTCGCTGGCCAGGGCAACCACCGAAGGTTGGAGGAGTAGATTGGGTGGGTTTGGTTTGGGTTTGTTTTTCAAGTTCAAAAGTTGCCGGATGCACAGCTGCATAGCAAGCTTCGTATTGCATCTTGACTCCATGCTATTGTATGGTCTCTTGCAAGAGCCATCTCTTTCATATCAGGGGTATAGGTACTCCAATTAAAAGGAGCCGATTTCTGGGTTTCCATAAGAGACATAAGGCACATATTGCTTTATTGCAAGACATACATCTTACAGCACTTGAACATGAGAAGGGACTGGGTAGGCAGACTTGAATATGCTTCTTTCAATTTCAAGAGCAGGGGTGTTTGTGTCCCATTGCAGATTGATAAAACCCTATCAAATGCAACTGGATGGTACGTGCTCTTGGAATGCTCCCTATATACTAGTAGGTTTGCTATTGCCTTTATATATGGCCCAAATGAGGGCCAGAAAGATTTTTATAGGGACTTGATTGGTCTCTTGGAATCTTTTTGTCCCTGCCCTATATTATTGGTGGTGACTGGAACACTTGCCTTGATCCATTGGGATATATCATATTAGGCCCAGACTTCAAGCCAGGCAGAGTTCCTTTATGTATTGCTGTGGCAGCTTAGCTTGGAAGATATTTGGTGTAAGCAAAACCCAACAGGGCGTGACTACACTTGCTACTTTCAGCATCACAGAACATGAGGAAAGACTAAAGAGGTTAGGACTTTTCAGCTTGGAGAAGAGACGGCTGAGGGGGGATATGATAGAGGTGTTTAAAATCATGAGAGGTCTAGAACGGGTAGATGTGAATCGGTTATTTACTCTTTCGGAGAGTAGAAAGACTAGGGGGCACTCCATGAAGTTAGCATGGGGCACATTTAAAACTAATCGGAGAAAGTTCTTTTTCACTCAACGCACAATTAAACTCTGGAATTTGTTGCCAGAGGATGTGGTTAGTGCAGTTAGTATAGCTGTGTTTAAAAAAGGATTGGATAAGTTCTTGGAGAAGAAGTCCATTACCTGCTATTAATTAAGTTGACTTAGATAATAACCACTGCTACTAGCAACGGTAACATGGAATAGACTTAGTTTTTGGGCACTTGCCAGGTTCTTATGGCCTGGATTGGCCACTGTTGGAAACAGGATGCTGGGCTTGATGGACCCTTGGTCTGATCCAGTATGGCATGTTCTTATGTATAGCCAAATAGATTTTTTTTCCTTTGCTCTAAAAACTTGGTACCTTTGACAGGACTGTCTAAGATTATAGTTAGTCATATATCGGATCATAGTCCAATTCTGTTACCAATTAGAGTCACTCAGTCACTGGCTTCAGAACAAGTTGGTGGCTGAATCTTTCTTTGCTTCATCAAGAAATATTTTGTGATATGATTTCAAAAGCTGTGAAGAAATTTCTGGATATCCACAGTAGGGGTAATTATTCTCCAGCATTATATTGGGAGACACTAGAAATGGTCCAGTGGGGGAAGATAGTTTCACCAGCTTTCAGAAAAAGAAAAGGCAGAAAAAAGACAAGTCTCTAGAGAGACAAATTGGTGAGCTTGAACCGAGACATAAGGCTATGAGGACACACAGAGTATACAGGGTTTTGGAGCGCTGACGTGAGAAGCTTCAGGCACTTTAATTGAATAATATAGAGTGGGCCTACCGGTATTCCTGGCAGCATTTTTATGAGTATGGCAACAAGGCTGGGACGCTTTTGGCTAGGATAATGAGGAGACAGGTTCAAAGAGCTATAGTGATGGACATATGTACTACAGCTGGTACTGTAACTCCACTTGGAGAGATAAATTATACTTTTCGGTCCTTCTTACAACATTATATACTGAGGATAACTCCAGCACCTAGAGAACATTTCTAAATATTTGAGGAGTGTCTTTGCCTGTCTTTACTGATAGATAGAAAGACCTTCTAGTTGCCCCTATCATTACACTGGAGATGCAGAGGGTGACTGGTGTCCTCCCAGAAGGGAAGAGCCCAGGGCCAGATGGGTATCATTTGTATCTCTACAAGAAATTCTTTCAGGATTTGGCTAGGCTTCTTAAAAGCATGTTTCATCATTTACAACAGAACCTGGAGGCAATAGGGAATTTAATGTATGCTAACATTGTTCTTAGTCACAAGAAAGGCAGAGATCCGTTGGATCTTGAGGCTTATCGCCCTATTTCTCTTCTGAACATTAATATAAAAATATTGGCAAAAATTCTTCAACTTAGGTTGGAGAAGTGTATGAATGATCTAGTGGCTCCTGATCAAACGGGATTTATCAAAGGGAGGTCATCTATCAATAACACTCACTGATTGTTTGTCCTACTTGATTGGTCTAGGTATCAGAAGATTTTGGGGCTGGTGGTGGCGTTTTTCCTGAATTAGGCAATGTCAACGAAATTGCCTTATTCAGAATAGTTCGGGAGAACCTGAAAACGATTAAATGTTTTCTGAAATTTCAGAAAAAAATTAATTTTTGAGTTAGTGCGCACTAACCCGAAAATTGGGGCCCCTGAAAAAAAAACTCCAAACCGCGGGAAAAACTAAATTCCTGCGGGGGGCCCCGAAATGAAGCCCAACACGAAATTTTTATCCGAAGCACATCTTTAGCGGTAGATGCTGAGAAAGCTTTTGATAGGTTAAGGTGGCCCTTCCTCTTTGCTTTACTGGAGACATTTCATATCTTTGCCACTTTCTGTGCTTGGGTTCATGCTCTGTGCACGCACCCGAGGGTGAAAATCTTAACTAACAGGGAATAGTAGACTCCCTTTCCAATACAGAAGGGGACTTGGCAGAGCTGTCCATTGTCTCCTCTATTGGGGATTTTTGTCATCGAAGTGCTGGCGCAGAAAATTAGGTCAGCTCCTGGCAGACATGGATTTCGCGTTGGGAGCTCTACCCATGTGATTTTATTGCACACTGATGACATACTGTTGTACTTGTCCCAACCCAGTCTCTCTGGTCCACCCTTGTTGTCACTGTTATGGGAATTTGGTGATATTGCTGGATATAAAGTGAATTTTACAAAATCTGAGATTTTTCCTGTATGAGCTAGTGCACTTCGGGACATAGCAGAGTGCTTTTCTCATTTTAAAGCTGCTGTATAAGCTTAATTATTCTCCTGTGTTTACTCAAGTTCAGAAAGATATGAACAGTTGGGTAGGATACTACAACTCTTGGTTGGGGAGAATTGATATTCTTAAAAGAGGCCATGCCTCTTGTATTTTTTTATGCATGTACCTTTGCCATTTCCTGGTCATTTTTTCTCAAATTTTAAATTTCTCAAATGTGAAAATGCCTCTCAGATTTGTTTGGCATAGTGTTGTGAGTGTGGATAGGCACTCGAGAGTGTGAGCATCTGTTCCGCGACTTGACCTGCACAACCCCAGGGTAGACTGTGGTCCATGCTGTTGGTGGGCAAGCGCATTTGGGCATGGGCTGGCTGAAACAGGAACACTTTTGACATGGAAACAGGAAGACTATTGAATTGGAAACTGAAGCACTCAAGACTTGAAACTAGAACATTTGGACATCCAACACGCTCCAGGAACTGAGGGCCAGCAACCCATGCTGGTTTCTGGGGTAGTCCTCTGGCCACTTGAAAGCCCCTTTGGACTGCCACTATGAAGCAGTTTGTGTGTGAGGACAGACGAAGGCTGAGGACTCAAGGCAAGACATGACGAAGGCTTGAACATGATTCTGAAGATTTGGACAAGATGAAGGCTCAGGACTTGGAAACATGATGAAGGCTCTGAGAGAGTCCAGCACCACTGGCACCCTACAAAACCTCAGGGATGGCAGTTGACTATGCCAATAGCGGCGCAGGCACTGGACTCAAAGACCTGGAAAAGACAGAAACTGGAACAGGAACTTCAGAGATGCGGGCAGGACACAGGAACACGGGACTCAGGATTCAGGCTCAGGAACTCGAACTCAGACTCAAGAATTCAGACTCAGACTCAAGAACTCGGATTCAGGGAACTTGGAACTCCGAAGACTGGAACCAGAGCTGAAGACTTGGAAACAGGCTTGGATGCAGGACTGAAGACTTGCTCTGGAAACCAGGAAGACACAGGAACCTGCCTTGTGTGATGATCACACAAGACAGGGGACCACTATCAAGGCAAGTGCCCATGAAGGACCTTGCAGGAACCAGGAGACCCCAGGATCTGAAGACCCTTGTGAAGGCCAGGAGCAAAAACTGAGGAGCCATTTTATAGGGCTGGTAGGAGATGACATCATCAGGAGGCGTTTCCTGCTGTGGGCCTCTTAAATCCGGGGCTATGGCACTTGTGTGCGCCTAAAGAGAGATCTGTGTACAGGAGAAGGGACAGCAGCTCACAGGCCGCAAAGATCACAGCAGCACCAGGTGGCATTGGTGACGGCTCCAGGCCGCAAAGACTCAGGGCAGCAGCTGTGTCCCTCCGCTGCACTGTTGGCAGCGGTGGTTGGGCAGTGCCAGGAGATACCATGCAGGAAGGCAGAGGCAGTGTCCATTGGCATCAGGAGTAGGCAGCTTTCTGGGCTGCAAGGAACAGCAGCTGCATCCTCAGCGGCATCAAGAAGTGAGTGAGCGGAATTGCAATACATAGCAAGCATCCCAGAGTTACATTAAAAACTCTTTGGCATCCAAGTGAGTCCAGGGATATGGCATTTCCCAACCTACAGGCCTATTATTAGGCAGCAAGACTGGTACTGTTCACACTTGGCCCCATAGGGGCCTGGTTCTCGTTGGAGGCTGCTATGACTGATGGGGTTGAATTTTCCACCTTGTTAATGCAGGCTAAGCAATCTACACAGGAAAGGAGGGTATTTCATGCTTGCCCGCTTATCGCTTGCACCATTAAAGTGTGGAAATCAATGTCCAGCCGTCTGGGGATTTCTCTGGGTTCCCCCTTCCCTATTTCATTGGTTTGGAAAAACCCCAGAATATCAATGCATACTTTCAGGGTGGAGGCCAAAGAGTGGTGGAATTTATAACTTTGTTTTTTGGGACAATTATATGAGGAAGGAACTCTGAAGTCCTTTAGCTCATTATGCGCAGAGTTTGCAGTGTCACAGCCTACTCACAGTTATTATGAGAAATTTCTCCTTCCATTGCAGAGGCACGCACTGGGGGTGCAGGGGGTGTTTGTGCGGGAAGGTCCTCCCGCAAGAGCTAGTTCCCTAATTTATAAAGCCATAATGCAGCTAGGCCTAGGGAGAGAGCTCTCTCTCCCCGTGGAAGAACACTGGCATAGGGACCTGGGAATTCTACTTGGGCCAGAGGGTTGGAAATGTATCTGGAGGAATGCACACAGGGTCTCGCTGTGGGTTTATAGATCCTGTGCACATTTAGATATCTGTATATTTTTTTTAGATTTTCTCCTTCCGCATCAGCGCTCTGTTGGAGGGGATGTGCACAGGTGGGTACCTATTTACATGTCTGGTGGCAGTGCCCCTTGGTTTCTAGCTCTGGGACTAGAGCACAGAGAGTGGCTTGCTTGATTCTGGAGGAGGCGGTGGTATGCAAGCCCAAATTGTGCTTGCTAGGCAGATGGGGAAACCAGGCTTTGGACAAATATAAAAAGGGGCTTCTTAAACATTTGTTGTATGATGCCTGGTAAATGCAGTATTGCATGAGAAGTCAGCGACCATGATGGCACTTTGGCATAAATAGATACACAAGGTGGTGCTCATTGAAAATTTAACTTATATGTTGAAAAATAATATGGATGTTTTGGATAAGATTTGGGCAAGATATTGGACATTTTGTCATCTTAGTTCAACCACCAGTTGCTGGAAGTGCTCAAGGAGAGAGAAAATTCAGATGAATATTATATGGCTTATACTGCTCTCCTCTCTGACTTGTGTATTATTTGTTAAATAGTGATTACTTCTGTTTGAATCCTCAGCAGACTCTGTCATCGGCTCGCTTGTTGTTGTGTTACTGGTTCTTAAAATAAATAGTTAAAAAAAAAAAAAAAGATTATTGTGATGGTCCTGTCACTAGCGTAAAGAGTTAAAACTCTGGCAATACAAAGATTTTGAAGCTCAGCCACTATTAATTTAAAAAAAAAAAGCCCAAAACAACTCAGGCCTGGTTTCTGCACTCTTAATTTCTAGAATTTCACCTGCAAGTCCACTGTAGTTTCCCCAAGTTGCCTCTTGACGTGCTTCCTGTTTGTCAGCTGTTATTGAGGTGATCACCTCAATTTGGGTCAAGCCGTTTAATAGCCAAGCTGGGTCATTTGCCGGCCATTGTTCAGCAGGGCCTTTATTAAAAAGCAATAACGGGGAAACACAGGCACAGCCGGCCTGGGAGAGGAAAATTCATCTCTGTTCAGACTTCAGTGGAGGAAGTCAGGGGATCGTTCGTCACCTGTGGGAAAGCCAAGCAAGATGTCCCAGGAGAGATTTTTTTAAAATTAGAAAGCTGAAGCCTGACTCTCTTCCTTTGCAATGTGTTTGCAGACAAATATATGATACGGGCACATATGAAACTGGGAAGGAAGAGGCTTGCTGCGAGGGTGCAGTGAGGAGTTAGTAGGATGCACAGGCTGAGAGCCTCTGATGCTATTCTTTGGCTAGTTTTAGCCTTTTTGTTTTTTTCAAATATGCGGAATGGAGTACTCTAACTTTTGAAACTTTTCTGTACAGAGAGCTGAGCTTTCTGGGAGCGCTGGGAGCTGAGCAGTAGCTCAGCAGAAAATAAGGAAGGGCAAAATAGACCACGGAACATGTCCAAGTGTACAAGGTGGGACTGTCTACCAGTTTCCATCTCCACACCCATAGACCAAATTCACCAGCCCTTTAGTGAGCTGGAGCAAAACCTAGAATCTGTCAGCTGATAAGGGACCATAAAGGCCTAGCCAGTCTGCTCAGTCTGCTTCCTTTTGCCTGCCGTAGAGGAAGGGTGGCCAGCTCTGGTCTTCAAGAACCACAAATGGGTCAGGTTTTCAGGATGTCCACCAAGAATATGCATGAGATATATTTGCATGCAGTAAAGGCAGTACATGCAAATGCATGTCATGCCTATACATTGTGGATATTCTTAAAGACCTAACTGGTATTTCGTTTGGAGGACCAGAGTTGGCCACCCCTACTGTAGACTACAGCTGATTTCTTTTTGGCCACCAAGGACCCTCTCTACTTATCCCAGGCTTTCTTGAGTTATCTTACCATTTCGGTCTCCACCATCTCTCCTGGTGCCAGGATCAATGAGGCTTGAAATGACAAGCCTAGAAGGAAGAGGCAGGGAAACACCAAGACACATTTACTTTTCAGTTGCCAGGTAGTTAGACACAACCTTGGAAGGTCCCATGGGTTCAGCACCTCTGCAGCTCTGCAGTCCTGCTCCAGCGTTCCTTACCCTCGCTCTGGCTTTCCTGCTCCAGTGTTTCTCCTATGCTTCTGATCCTGAGCCTGCTCCAGTTGCATATCTTAAATGCCTCCCTCAGCTAGGTCTGATTTTACTGGCCTAGGCTCGACCTTCATCCAGCCATCCGGCCTCGTGAGCTGTTCCATGCTTGCACCACCCTTTCCATGAAGAAACAGTTCTGTGTGCTCCTTCTGAGTCTCATGAGTTCTTGTTGTAGACTTCCTTTCCTCTGGAAAAGGTCTACGTCTTATGCACTGTTTACACTGCTGAGCCACTGGAATGTCTCCATCAGATCCCTTCTCTCGTCCCCTTTAGGGTGTACATGTTGTAGGTTCTTAAGTGCTGGGCTTTGGAGAGGGCTGGAGGCAGGGAGGGGATGATAATTCTCAGGCCCAAACCTTTAACCCTTTACTGTCTCACAGCTGATTTTACCCATCACATCACTTGTT